>NC_058518.1:104260853-104882958 GCF_904849725.1 Hordeum vulgare subsp. vulgare | reverse complement strand
ATGCTGATGCAGTAAAAGTATTTTCCAGTATAAGAATAATTCCAGAAATGTTTAAAACTTCAAAAATTCATAGAAATTAATCTGTAACTCCAACGAAAATAATTTATATATGAAAAAGTATCAGAGAAATTCAAGGAATCTGATTATGCTATTTTCAATCATGTTTGAAAAAGTTACAGAACCCAAACATGTAGATTAATGAATATGTCAATTCTTATAAATACTTTATAAATGGAATATGGAAAATATTTAATTCTCTTTTTCAATGACATGATCACACACTGTTCTAATTACAAACCAACAACTTAACATGTCATCCCATGCATGTTAACATCAAGTTGATCTGAGCGTCAGGTCGAATCAATTAAAACGGTATCCGAGAATACCTCGTTTGAAGTGACATTTGAATTTGATTGAAATCAACTTCAAACCTAATACATGCTAGCTATATTAGTTTATCACCTTGCATTCTAATGCCATGCTCATACATCATCTTGTTTGCATATGATTGTTACTGATTGTTGTCATTCATTTCGGTAGGCTCCGCACCCCCGGATTCCACCGAACATCCGTCTGACGGATATTGTCCCTCCTCTGAGCAACAAGGCAAGCAACCCTTTTGATCATCCCGATAAATCCCATGTTCTTGCTCCTGCACTTATTTATTGCATTAGGATCAAATGCTTCAACTGCTTTTGCCACGTTAGTTGAACCCACTTCCTTTGCATGACCTAACCTTGTCAGAGTAAATAGCCGAACCTTGCAACTAGCATACCTGGTAGTTGCTTGAGCTATGATGTGCCTTATCCTGCTATGCATGCTATGCTTAGAGTTGTGTATGGTCTGTCATCTGGGAGATGAACAGAATTGTGAGAATGTGTTCGGTAAGCAAAGCTTGTGTGTTGAACCTGATTTGGTAAAGGTACCGGTGAAAGGCTGTGTAGGAGTACATGGCGGGTTGTTTCATTGGAACCGTCCTTAGGAACTGTGTTCCGTGTATGTAATCCAAGACTAGATACTACCACACGTTGGGATAATTAATTGACCCTCTCGACTTATTAATCGCTTAGTACTCGGTCCAGGAGTTGCAAGTAGTTTCTTGTGTTTATAGTCATGCTGGAGGCCGTGCATAGTGCTGAACTGAGAGGTGGGCTATGATGCGGTAGGCAGTGGCACGGTGTACCAAGTGGCACCCGGATGGTGGGCTTGGGAACCCAGTGCACATCGTTTGAGGCCGAGGTGGAAACCTCGGCCGGACTTCCGTACGGGTTACTCTCAGATAGGCGATAAACCTGGACTAGGTACTAGTGTGGTTAACGTTCGTGGCCGACTCCCTCGCTGGGCTTCCGCTTGGAGGTTGCCGAGGTGCATGACGTGCACATGGCGATAAGTGGCGAGAGCGTGTGTGACGAAGTACACCCCTGCAGGGTTATGATCTATTCGAATAGCCGCGTCCGCAGATATGGACTACTTGGAGACATATGTTGTTCATAGATAACTTAAATGGCTACTCATAAAATTGTCAAGATAAGCGTGAGTGTCATGGCTGGCATTTCCGAATGGAGACGGAATGATCCCACGATGGTTGTGGTGTTAGTGGACTTGTGTCCGAGAAATCAAGTTGTCAAAATTATTTAAAAATGCGAGTTGTCTAGCCACGAGTCAAATGCTGGCTTCCCGCATGAAACCCCACAATACCTTCTTGATACTTTGCAAGAGTAGATAGTTATCCTAAAGTCTTGTTGAGTACCTTCGTACTCATGTTTGCTTAATAAATGTTGCGGAGGTTGCTAATGACCCTAATGGAGGGTTCTTCGTAGACATCGGCGACGACGAGTAGCTGGTGTCCCAGCTACGATCTGGCCCTACGTTGGATCTGTAGTATAGTCAGGCCATGTGCCTTCTAGTTGCCCTGTTTGTACTCAGACAGTTTTAAAACTCTTCCGCTGGCTTGTAACTGAATGACTGCTATTATGGGTCGTGAGATCCTTAATGTGTAATATTATGTGTGTGGCTCTTCCGAGCCTCTTAAATAAAGTTTGTATGTTTATGGTTATGTTGTGATGCCATCGATGTATCTATACATATCGGTATGCCATGCGTACGTGTGTCGTACTTGATATGTATGGGGTTCGGTTACCTAGTCATGAACTTTAGTAGCACTCCTTATAAGGAAATGCCCCTTTGTGATCCAACGAGCCTTGGTAGTTCGCTACTGCTCCGGACACATTGGTTGACCGGCATGTGTCCTTCTTAGCTGTTGTGTCTGTCCCCTTTGGGAAATGTCACGCGATGTAATGGAGTCCCTGTAGCTTACTACGACTCGTCTACACTCGCTGGTGACCGACACCTGCTTTGTTGGGTCATGTATGCCTGTCCTTGTGCGGTACTGCCACTTTGGTTTGTGACTAGACTTGTCGATCCGGGATCTTTGACATTGGAATGCTAGCGACACTATTGCATACGTGTGTCAAAAGACGCAAACGGTCCCGGCTAAGGTAAGGCTGTAGCCGTGGAGTTAACCGTGCGTGAGACCGCAAAGAGATGCGATGTGTTACAGGCTGGATTCCAATGACTTAGGATCGGGGTCCCGACAGCGTTGGTATCAGAGCCTAACTGACTGTAGGATTACTAAGCTAAACTGGTCGAAGTTGATTCTAGAATTGCTTTAGTTATATATAAGGGAATTGTTTGTGGAAGGGAACGTAAGACTCTTGTTCTCTTCTCAAGTTATTCTATTATGGTCATCCTCGTCTTTTCTGCGGGAATTAAGGACTAGGTTACTCATCTTCTTCTAGGCTCATGTCTCTGATCGGTAGATTATAGGATTACGGGTCAAGAGATATTTGGGTTTCTTTCATTCCTAGGAAAAAGGAAGTAAGTTTGATGATCAGAGAGTTGAACTTGATAGTTGAGTGGTTACGCTATTGCATTTTGGGTTGTCACAAAATTTGTTTTTGAGCATTTACAGCCATTATGTTACCCTATTTTGCATTCAAAGCTCTAATGCTTTTTGCATTACTCTCTATTTACAGATGCCTGGCCGTCCTTCTCGTCAGGTGGTACGTCTGACCAGGTGCATTGATGTACCGGGTCATACGGCCATGCTGGTCAGGGTGATGTTGGTGTGCGGTTACCGTTGGTACCCCGAGTACATAGTGGAGGAACAGTATCGAGACTTCAACCAGAGCCAGTACATCTGCACTCTTAGGGTATTTCCAGACTACCCTGGAGCTGAGGAGCCAATCCATTGGTCCTATGGGTTGGGAGTCACTGTTGACATGGCAGTACAAGATGCTGCCTATTCAATGCTGACCATTATGACAGCGAGACATGCACTACTGCAGAATTCGGAATTCTGCTATGTTCCGGCCTCTCAGCCTGGTGAAGAGGGATACCTCAGTGGAGTCTATTTTGATTCTTCTATGGAGGATCCATTAATGCAGTCCACTGTTGAGATGCTAGAGAACAGAGACAGGGATGCTCGTGCTCTCCGCATGGAGCTTTATCCTACCCGTGCCCGTCTGTGGACGGCTTTGACGCAGCTGGCACCAGTAGTCCAGACAGGGTACGGAGATATGGAGATGCTGAACCCTGTTAGGACCCATCTTCCGGCTCACGTTGACTGGCTAGCTATAGGAGGAGTCACACCTCTTCGGGGACCCCTCTTACCACCAGTCATGGGACCAAGGCCACATCCGTGTCCTTATGGATCCCAGGGATCTCAGGCTAGAGTGTTTCCTGATCCGCAGGTTGAGCTTCCAGGTCATGGAGGTAATCTCTATGAGATGTTCTATGCGGATGCCAGAGCTGTGAGCGGAAGGATAGTATGGTAGTAGCCGTACGTTCATAGTCCTGCGTGGCTTGTGAAGTATGCCTGTAATGTGAAATGAATTCCGGAGGCCTAGATAAATAATGTATAGGAAGCTTGTAAGCCTCTGATGAGTAGTTTCATAATTTCAGTAGTTTGCTCTTCGGTTAAGGTTGTACTGAACTATGTAAGGGTGTGTATGAACCATGGTGTATATATAGCAGTTGCTTGTTACCATGCTGTTCGGATATTCATTTCCGCATTCCGTGTGTTCAGTACATTCTTAATCCATAGCTAGTATTGATATGATATTGGTCTAAGTTGTGAGTTTGTTTGTTAGGATGGTGTTCACTAGGTTGAACCGTGCCCCTGGTCATGAGCAAGGCGAGGGTAGTCAAGCGTCGCAGGAAGACCTGCCTCACCCGCCCTCTCTGGCGGAAGTGATGCTTGAGGCAGAGAGAAACAAAAGGGAGACCAACCGACTGTTAGAGCGTATTGAGCAGAATACGGCTCGTCAGCCTAGGAATGTTGTAGTGTCCCTCAACGACTTTGTGAAGCTGAATCCTCCAAAGTTTCATCATTCCGTTGATCCCCTCGACGCTGATGACTGGCTGTGCAACATCTCACGCAAGATTCGCTCTGCGAATGTGTCCGAGGCCGACAAGGTGACCTTTGCGGCGTATTTCCTGGAAGGACCCGCCAATCTATGGTGGGAGAACCTTGAAGCTATGCGTCCCGCTGAACCAGTAGCCACATGGGCAGACTTCGGTGCAACCTTTCGTCTGCACCATATTCCAGAGGGCCTGATGGACAGAAAGAGAGAGGAGTTCTGTGCCTTCACTCAGGACAAGTTGACCGTGGATGCCTATAGCCGCGAGTTCGGTAACCTCGCCCGCTATGCAACAGAGGAGGTTTCTACTGACGCCAAGAAGCAAGCAAGGTTCCGTAAGGGTCTGAGCCCTGAGTTCCGTCGTGACCTGCGCCTCCATGAGTGTGCAAGCTTTCAAGCCCTGGTCAACAAGGCGATTAGTGCCGAGACTGGTCATACTGACTTCAAAGCCACAAGGAAGCACTCCCGTGACTTTGTCTCGCCTTCTGGTTCCGCGTTCCCAAAACGCAGGCTGTGGGTTCCGAACAGTTCTCTGCCGCCAAGATACACTCCGAGGCCATCCTATGTGGCGCCTCAAACGAATCAGGCCAACCCTCCAACAAAGACTTATGGTGGTCCAGCTAGCAATGCTGCACCACGTGCCAACCAAGTGATATGCTACAAGTGTGGAGAACTAGGGCACTATTCCCGTGAGTGTCCTCAAAATGTGGGTGCCAAGGAACCCGGAAAGTCCATCGGGCAAGCCAAGTCGGGCAAAGCTTACTATGTGAAGCCAACTCCTGCACGTGGCCGTGTGAACTATGTGTTAGCAGAAGAAGCTGCAGAGGATCCCGACGTCATGCTGGGTACGCTTCTTGTTAATCATCATCCAGCGTCTGTTCTCTTTGACACCGGGTCTTCTCATTCCTTCATTTCAGAAAGTTATGCACAGTTGCATAACATTTCTTTTTATGATATGCCAATCCCATTGGTTGTCCAAACTCCTGGTAGTAAATGGCAAACCTCTAGGATAACCTATGATAATGAAATTCTAGTAGACAGGCTAGTTTTTCTAGCCTCATTGATAGCATTGAAATCCTCGGATATTAATATCATCTTGGGTATGGACTGGATGTCAGCTCACTATGTCAAGATTGATACTCATTCTAGAAATGTCCAGCTTACCCATCCCTCGAGTGAGATAGTAAATGTCTCTACTCGAGTTGCCAAATGGCAACTCTATTCCTTAAATGCCAACCCTCTTCCGGAACTTGAAGACATTCCGGTAGTCCGTGACTTCCCGCATGTTTTTCCAGAGGAACTGCCAGGATTTCCACTTGACAGAGATGTAGAGTTTGTGATAGATCTTGTTTCGGGAACTGTCCCAATAGCCAGAAGACCTTATACAATGGCACCCCTGGAGCTAGCCAAACTTAAGAAGCAATTAGATGAGGCCTTGAACAAAGGTTTCATTCGTCCTAGCTCTTCTCCTTGGGCTTGCCCCGTCCTCTTCGTCAAGAAGAAAGATGGAACGGATCGGATGGTTGTAGATTACCGACCAGTTAATCTGGTCACCATAAAGAACAAGTATCCGCTCCCCAGGATCAACGACCTGTACGATCAGCTCGCTGGATCCTTAGTCTTCTCAAAAATGGATTTGAGGTTGGGATACCATCAAATCAAGATCAAGAACGGGGACATTCCAAAAACGGCTTTTGTTACTCGATATGGCCAATACGAGTACACCGTCATGTCCTTCGGTTTAACCAATGCCCCAGCCACCTTCTCTCGTCCGATGAATTCAATCTTCATGGAGTATTTGGATAAATTCGTCGTGGTATACCTCGATGATATTCTCATCTACTCGAAGAATGAACAAGAACATGCCGAGCATCTAAGGCTGGTATTGATGAAACTTCGAGAGCATCGCCTTTATGCCAAGTTTTCAAAATGTGAATTTTGGTTACCAGAAGTGACCTATCTAGGTCACGTAATCTCTGGGAAGGGTATTGCTGTCAATCCTGAGAGAGTTCGATCTGTCCTTGATTGGACTCAACCTGAATCAGTTAAGCAAGTTAGGAGTTTTCTTGGTCTAGCGAGCTATTGTCGCCGCTTTGTCGAGAATTTCTCCAAGGTTGCAAAGCCTCTAACTAAACTCCTCAAGAAGGATAAAAAGTTCGAGCGGACACCACAGTGTGAGCATAGTTTTCAGGAACTGAAAAGACGCGTGACTTCCGCACCTGTGTTGCTACCACTAGATTTTTCTAAGGATTTTGTTATCTATTGCGACGCCTCGCAACAAGGATTAGGTTGCATTCTCATGCAAGATCGTCATGTGATCGTATACGCATCTCGACAGTTGCGTCCACATGAGTATAATTATCCCACACATGACCTTGAGCTTGCAGCTGTGGTCCATGCACTAAAAACCTGGCGACATTACCTTTTGGGTAATCGTTGCGAAATATTCACTGATCACCAAAGTCTGAAATATATCTTCACCCAGCTGCATATGAATCTCAGGCAAAGACGGTGGGTTGAGTTGATCTTGGATTACGACTTAGGATAACTTACACCCCGGGGAAGGTCAATGTTATGGCCGATGCACTAAGTCGTAAATCTTATTGTAACAATTTGATGCTACAACAAGCTCAACCACATCTCTATGAGGACTTTCGGAAGTTGAATCTTCATATTGTTCCTCAAGGATTCCTTTCTACCCTGGTGGCGAAGCCTACTCTTAGGGATCAAATCATAGCCATGCAGGCCTATGATAAGGGTATATCCCGGATCAAGGAGAATATCGCTAGCGGCAACGCGAGGGATTTCTTCATCAATGAGAAAGGTGTTGTGTTCTTTCAGAACCGTTTAGTGGTTCCCAAGAGCAAACGTCTGTGGAAATTGATCCTTAAGGAGGCTCATGATTCTCCTCTCACCATTCATCCCGGTAGTACTAAGATGTATCAGGACCTACGCCAGAGGTTCTGGTGGACTAGGATGAAGAGAGAAATTGCTGAGTTCGTTGCTAGCTGCGATGTTTGTCGTCGAGTTAAGGCAGAACATCAAAGGCCTGCTGGCACCCTTCAACCTCTAGCTATTCCTGAATGGAAATGTGATAAAGTTAGTATGGATTTCATTACCGGATTTCCCAAGACCAAGAAAGGAAATAATGCTATCTTTGTGGTCATTGACCGTCTTTCCAAAGTGGCTCATTTTCTTCCTGTTCGTGAGAGCATAACAGCTAGCCAGCTAGCAGAGTTATATATCTCCTGAAGAGTGTCTCTTCATGGTGTTCCCCTGGAGATTAACTCGGACCGTGGGAGTATCTTTACTTCTCGCTTCTGGGAAAGCTTTCAGAATGCCATGGGGACTCACTTATCTTTTAGCACTGCTTTCCATCCTCAATCAAGTGGTCAAGTAGAAAGAGTGAATCAAATCCTAGAAGATCTGCTCCGAGCTTGTGTTATATCATTCGGTATGAATTGGGAGAAGTGTCTTCCATTTGCCGAATTCGCTTATAACAATAGTTATCAATCAAGCTTGGGCAAAGCTCCCTTTGAAGTTCTCTATGGACGAAGATGTCGAACATCTCTTAATTGGTCAGAAACCGGAGAGAGGCAACTCTTTGGCCTGGATATGATCCACGATGCACAAGAGCAGGTTCGCATCATTCGTGAAAAGTTGAAAACAACACAGTCTCATCAAAATAGCCAATATGATCGTCATCATAAGGCTGTGACCTTTGAAGTTGACGAGAAGGCTTACCTTCGGGTTACACCTTTGAAGGGTACCCATCGATTCGGTATCAAGGGCAAGTTGGCTCCTTGTTACATTGGTCCTTTTCGCATTCTTGCCAAACGAGGAGAAGTTGCCTACGAGTTGGAATTTCCTCCGCATCTTTCCAAGGTTCATGATGTCTTCCACGTCTCGCAACTCAGGCGTTGCTTTTCGGATCCTATCCGTGAAGTGGACCACGAAACGCTTGATCTCCAAGCTAACCTTTCATACCGAGAATACCCCGTGCGTATTCTTGATCAAGCTGAGCGTACCACTCGACGTCAAAACCTCAAGTTTCTTAATGTTCAATGGTCCAATCATTCTGAAAAGGAGGCAACTTGGGAAAGAGAGGATCGTCTCCGACTTGAGTATCATGCGTTATTCCCGACGACCTCTAAATCTCGGGACGAGATTCCTTTGAGTGGTGGTGAGTTGTCACATCCCTGACACCTTAAGCAAGTTAGTCTTGTGCTCATGTCTTCTTTGCATTGCATCTAAGAAATTTTCAACAAGAACAAAGAAAGAGGTGAAGGAAAAACTCAAACCCTAGCCACTTCTTTAAATAAAGGAAATCTCAAACTAGTTAAAATCAATGAACCCAAAACGGCCTCAAGAAAAGTTCCGTCTTTGTGATAAATCATGAAAGTAAATGAGCAATGAAGAAAACATTTTTCTTGACACTTTAAGCATTTTAAATAAATGCAAAAAGCTACTGGTTTCAAGTTTTAAATTTGAAATCAGAAACTTTAAACTTTCAAAAATGTTGAAAACTTTAGGAATGGTTGGAAATATTCCAACAAATATTCTAGGGTGCTTAACATAGTTTTTACAAATTATTTGTGAGCTGAAATAAATAGTAGATCAATGTCAGCAATTGAAACAGAAATAAAACAGAAAGAAATGGGAAAACCCTTACCTGTCGCTCACCTCAGCCCGGCCCAGCTGCCTCTGTCGTCTTCCTCCTCGCCAGTAGGAGAAGGAGGTGGCCGCCGCGTCGCCGCGCGCCACCACGCAGCTCCCTGGCTGCCTGGCCGCCGCTTCGTGCTGGCAAGCATGGGGATAAGCTCCCCAAGCCTGTTCCAATCCATCCCCGTGCCCATTCTCCCCCTCTGCCCCGTGTCCTTCTGCCGCCATTGGAGCCCGAGCAGAGCTCGAGCTCGCCGTCGTTCTAGCCTCCCCTCCTTCCTTCTGAGCCGCGCATTAGCTCCGCCGCAACTCCCTGAAGCTCCCTAGCCACGAGCCCGACGCCCAGATGCAGTGAAACAACGAGAAGCAGTCGTCTTCTTCCTCGGGTCACCGAAGATCGTCTCCGGCATTCTTCCTCTCCAGGCCATCCCCGAGCAAGCTAGCGCCACCACTGCACTCCTCGTGAGCTTGCGCGTCTTTCCCCTAAGATCTCCCCGACGATCCCCTCCTCTAGGCCTAGTTCCATCGGAGCCCGACGAGATCCGCCGCTGCAGCTCGTCGCCGGTGGCCCTCCGGTGACCTGCTCATCCTTCTGAGGCCACCAGCAGCTTCAGGCCGTCGCGTAGATGCCGTAGGAGCTAAGTCCCGTGCGCAACTCCCTCTGTATCGATGACCCCGATGACGCCCGAACCTTGGCCGCTGCCAAGCTCGTCGCCGGCGTCATCTCCGGCCAGATCAGCCCCGGCTAAGTGCAGAAATGGAACCGCGGGAGAAGTGTCGTTCTTCTGGTGCTCTCCGCACAGCGTTTGGCCCTCTGTGCGCCGTTTCCGAGCCCCCCGGCGTTGTGGTGCTTGCCGGAGGCTCCCCGCCGGCGAGGACGACCTCGCCGCCGGTGGATCTCAGCTTGCCTGAGCCACTGACAGGTGGGGCCAGCCTCTGGACAGTTTAGAAATAATAAAAATAAATCAGATAAATTAATAAGTCACTTACATGTGGGTCCAGTAAGATTAATCAGCTAATTAAGTTTAATCTTAATCTAAAACTGACCAGAGACACTGACCAGTGAGTCCCACTGGTCAGGTTTGACTTTCAATGGCCAGTTGGACCTGCTGATGTCATGCTGATGCAGTAAAAGTATTTTCCAGTATAAGAATAATTCCAGAAATGTTTAAAACTTCAAAAATTCATAGAAATTAATCTGTAACTCCAATGAAAATAATTTATATATGAAAAAGTATCAGAAAAATTCAAGGAATCTGATTATGCAATTTTAAATCATGTTTGATAAAGTTACAGAACCCAAACATGTAGATTAATGAATATGTCAATTCTTATAAATACTTTATAAATGGAATATGGAAAATATTTAATTCTCTTTTTGAATGACATGATCACACACTGTTCTAATTACAAACCAGCAACTTAACATGTCATCCCATGCATGTTAACATCAAGTTGATCTGAGCATCAGCTCGAATCAATTAATACGGTATCCGAGAATACCTCGTTTGAAGTGATATTTGAATTCGATTCAAATCAACTTCAAACCTAATACATGCTAGCTATATTAGTTTATCACCTTGCATTCTCATGCCATGCTCATGCATCATCTTGTTTGCATATGATTGTTATTGATTGTTGTCATTCATTTCGGTAGGCTCCGCACCCCCGGATTCCACCGAATATCCGTGTGACGGATATTGTCCCTCCTCTGAGCAACAAGGCAAGCAACCCTTTTGATCATCCCGATAAATCCCATGTTCTTGCTCCTGCACTTATTTATTGCATTAGGATCAAATGCTTCAACTGCTTTTGCCACGTTAGTTGAACCCACTTCCTTTGCATGACCTAACCTTGTCACAGTAAATAGCCGAACCTTGCAACTAGCATACCTGGTAGTTGCTTGAGCTATGATGTGCCTTATCCTGCTATGCATGCTATGCTTAAAGTTGTTTATGGTCTGTCATCTGGGAGATGAACAGAATTGTGAGAATGTGTTCGGTGAGCAAAGCTTGTGTGTTGAACCTGATTTGGTAAAGGTATCGGTGAAAGGCTGTGTAGGAGTACATGGCGGGTTGTTTCATTGGAACCGTCCTTAGGAACTGAGTTCCGTGTATGTAATCCAAGACTTATTAATCGCTTAGTACTCGGTCCAGGAGTTGCAAATAGTTTCTGGTGTTTATAGTCATGCTGGAGGCCGTGCATAGTGCTGACGTGAGAGGTGGGCTATGATGCGGTAGGCAGTGGCACGGTGTACCAAGTGGCAACCCGGATGGTGGGCTTGGGAACCCTACGCACATCGTTTGAGGCCGTGGCGGAAACCTCGGCCGAACTTCCGTACGGGTTACCCTCAGATAGGCGATAAACCTGGACTAGGTACTAGTGTGCTTAACGGTCGTGGCCGACTCCCTCGCTGGGCTTCTGCTTGAAGGTTGCCGAGCTGCATGACGTGCACATGGCGATAAGTGGCGAGAGTGTGTGTGACGAAGTACACCCCTGCAGGGTTATGATCTATTCGAATAGCCGCGTCCGCGGATATGGACTACTTGCAGACATATGTTGTTCATAGATAACTTAAATGGCTAATCATAAAATTGTCAAGATAAGCGTGAGTGTCGTGGACGGCATTTCCGAATGGAGACGGAATGATCCCACGATGGTGTATTTTTGTGGTGTTAGTGGACTCGTGTGCGAGAAATCAAGTTGTCAAAATTATTTAAAAATGCAAGTTGTCTAGCCACGAGTCAAATGCTGGCTTCCCGCATGAAACCCCACAATACCTTCTTGATACCTTGCATGAGTAGATAGTTATCCTAAAGTCTTGCTGAGTACCTTCGTACTCATGTTTGCTAAATAAATGTTGCAGAGGTTGCTAATGACCCTAATGGAGGGTTGTTCGTAGACATCGACGATGACGAGTAGCTGGTGTCCCAGCTACGATCTGGCCCTACGTTGGATCTGTAGTATAGTCAGGCCATGTGCCTTCTAGTTGCCCTGTTTGTACTCAGACAGTTTTAAAACTCTTCCGCTGGCTTGTAACTAAATGACTGCTATTATGGGTCGTGAGATCCTTAATGTGTAATATTATGTGTGTGGCTCTTCCGAGCCTCTTAAATAAAGTTTGTATGTTTATGGTTATGTTGTGATGCCATCGATGTATCTATACATATCGGTATGCCATGCGTATGTGTGTCGTACTTGATATGTATGGGGTTCGATTACCTAGTCGTGAACTTTAGTACCACTCCTTATAAGGAAATGGCCCTTTGTGATCCAACGAGCCTTGGTAGTTCGCTACTCCTCCGGACACATTGGTTCACCGGCATGTGTCCGTCTTAGCTGTTGTGTCTGTCCCCTTTGGGAAATGTCACACGATGTAATTGAGTCCCTGTAGCTTGCTACGACTCGTCTACACTCGCTGGTGACCGACACCTGCTTTGTTGGGTCATGTATGCCTGTCCTTGTGCGGTACTGCCACTTTGGTTTGTAACTAGACTTGTCGATCCGGGTTCTTTGACATTGGAATGCTAGCGACACTATTGCATATGTGTGTCAAAAGACGCAAACGGTCCCGGCTAAGGTAAGGCTGCAGCCGTGGAGTTAACCGTGCGTGAGACCGCAAAGAGATGTGATGTGTTACAGGCTGGATTCCTATGACTTAGGATCGGGGTCCCGACATATTGTTCAACCACCTGATTGGAACTTGACTTTTGAGATCATGTGTGATGCTAGTGATTATGCTGTTGGTGCTGTTCTAGGGCAAAGAGTTGATAAGAAGTTGAATGTTATTCACTATCCTAGTAAAACTCTAGACAGGCCCAAAGAAACTATGCTACTATGGAAAAGGAATTCTTAGCAGTCGTGTCTGCATGTGAAAAGTTCAGGTCTTACATAGTTGACTCCAGAGTCACTATTCACACTGATCATGCTGCTATTAAGTACCTTATGGAGAAGAAAGATTCTAAACCTAGACTTATCAGATGGGTTCTCTTGCTACAAGAATTTGATTTGCACGTTGTCGACAGGGAGGGTGCTGATAACCGCGTAGCAGATAACTTGTCTTGGTTGGAGAACGTTCTTGATGACCCATGATGACCCACAAGTACAGGGCATCAATTGTAGTCCTTTCGATAAGTAAGAGTGTCGAACCCAACAAGGAGCAGAAGGCTCTGATAAAGGGATTTCAGCAAGGTAATAACTGCAAGCACTGAAAGTAGCTGTAACAAGTGATTATGTAGCGAGGTGAAACGTAGCGAGCAAAAAGTAACAAGTAACAAGTTGTGGCAACGGTGCAGCAAGTGGCCCAATCCCTTTTGAAGCAAGGGACAAGCCTGAGCAATGTCTTATAGGATGAAAAACGCTCCCGAGGACACACGGGAATTTCTGTCATGCTAGTTTCATCATGTTCATATGATTCGCGTTCGTTACTTTAATAGTTCGATATGTGGGTGGACCTGCGCTCGGGTACTGCGCTTACTTGGACAAGCATCCAACATATGATTATCCTCTCTCGCAAGCATCCAGAACTACAAAAGAAAAATTAAGACAAAGTCTAACCATAGCATTAAACTAGTGGATCCAAATCAGCCCCTCACGAAGCAACGCATAGACTGGGGTTTAAGCTTCTGTCACTCCAGCAACCCATCATCTACTTACTACTTCCCAATGCATTCCTCTAGGCCCAAATATGGTGAAGTGTTATGTAGTCTACGTTCACATAACACCACTAGAGGAAAAGACAACATACAACATATCAAAATACCGAACGAATATCAAATTCACATGACTATTATTAACATGACTTATCCCATGTCCTCATGAACAAAAGTAACTACTCACAAAGCATAATCATAATCATGATCATAGGTGTAATGAATAGCATCAAGGATCTGAACATAAACTCTTCCACCAAGTAATCCAACTAGCATCAACTACAAAGAGTAATCAACACTACTAGTAACCTTACAAGTACCAATCGGAGTCCTGAGACGAAGATTGGTTACAAGAGATGAACTAGGGATTGGAGAGGAGATGGTGCTCATGAAAATGTTGATGAATATGCCTCCCCTCCGACGAGAGGAGTGTTGGTGATGACGATGGCGACGATTTCCCCCTCCGGAAGGGAAGTTTCCCCGGCAGGATCATCCTACCGGAGCTCTAGATTGGATCTGCTCAAGTTCCGCCTCGTGGCGGCGGAGAAACCACGGAAAAGCAAAAACCTTACCGAGAAGTAACCAACAATGAACCATAGTCATTGAAGCAATTGCAATTTATCACAGCATCAGAAAGAGTCAAATAAGACCTTGTAAGGCAAACCCACATAATCAATCATCTCTTTTGTTTTCCACAATTGTTACAACTCACGTGGTACTCATGGTGTCATAGTTTCAGCTGGACACAGAGGAAGATAAGGGCTTATAGTTTTGCCTCCCAACGATTTACCTGAAGCGTAAAGTCAACAACAATAAAGCATAAGTACTCAACTCGAAGTTGATATATGAATATAGATCTTTCCCAAGCATGTGACGGTAGCCAAGACAAAGGCAAAAATAGGGTATTGGTGATGATCACCGTGACTCTTACAAGGGCAAAAATTAAAGGTACAAGATAGGCCCTTCGCAGAGGGAAGCAGAGGTTGTCATGTGCTTTTGAGGTTTGAATGCATGTCCTCTTAGTGCGGAGGAACGTCACTTTATATTGCCTCCTGTGATAAAGAACTTTATTATGCAGTCTGTCGCTTTTATGTCTTCCTCATCATAGGTTCGTACAAAGTTTATTTTCCACACACTAATAGATCAAACATATTAGAGAGCAATTTTTATTGCTTGCACCGATGACAACTTACTTGAAGGATCTTATTCAATCCATAGGTAGGTATGGTGGACTCTCATGGCAAAACTGGTTGGAGGTTTATGGATGCACAAGTAGTATCTCTACTTGGTGCGGGAGTTTTGGCTAATATGAGGTGGAAGCAATCGTCAGATGCTAAGGGATCTCTAATCATATAACATTGTTTGGAACCAAGCAAACACAATTCATTATGTTGTCTTCCTTGTACAACATCTACTCCTAAGCATGTAATAGTTTAGTGAGTGCTCACAATTGTAAAAAGTGTCTAAGATGATATATTTATATGTGAACCTGTGACAGCCCGATGCCGACGTTCCAGAAGATTCCCCCCTTTATTTTGTTTTCGTCATGTGTCTATTTTCTTTTGTCGCATCATCATCACATCATGCACATCATCTGCATTGCATCGGCATCTCCGTGCCGCCAGTTTTCAAATATTTCGTCCGTTGTTAGTTACCGGTTCTCGTCGTTGACCGTTCTGAGCCCGACCACACACGCACGCGCCCACGGCATCATCAAAACCCTGTTTTAAAAGTGTGTTGAAAACTTTATCTCATCGGGGTGAAACTTGGCATGCGGTCGTAATCAGTTATAGCTAGGCCGCCTGTCGAATATCGTCGCGATCGGAGTCCGTCTGGTACCCGAACGGTCGACCGTAGTGGCATCGTATTCGGTCTACCGTTGGACGTAAGTCGGTGTTTTAAAAATCGTTGCCGCACCGCCCGTTTTCCCTCTCGTCTCCGGATATCCCCTCTACATGGCCACTTACCCGTTCCCGCGTTCGGAATTATCCAAATCCGACCACACGGTTGGATCCGGAACACAATTTGGGTTAACCTAGCCCCCCTTTGCCTCTAAATAGACCCGCATGTATTTTTTTTAGCCGACCCTCTCCTGTGCCTCAAAAACCGTGCACCCACCAAACCCTAGCCGCAGCCTCCTCCCACCTCCTCCACGCGCCGACGGGCCCACGACCCCACGAGAGGCCCGTCGAGCCCATCTGGTCCCCG
Organism: Hordeum vulgare subsp. vulgare; assembly: GCF_904849725.1. Lineage (NCBI taxonomy): Eukaryota > Viridiplantae > Streptophyta > Magnoliopsida > Poales > Poaceae > Hordeum > Hordeum vulgare. Next base: position 104,867,015 of record NC_058518.1, on the reverse strand, counting down.
CCCGGGTCTGCAGCCCCCTTCGCTTGGAACCCGAGATACGCGCAGCTCCTGCCGAGCTCCACCGGAGCCGCGCTCCGCCGCCTCGCCTCGTGCAAGCCTCGCCACCGGCAGCCCGGATCCGGTGCCCCTCGCAGCTCCTGCCCGAGCTCCCCTTTGCCTCGCCGCCTTGGGGCCTCGCCGGAGCACCGTCCTCCAGCCGTCGCGCCCGAACGTCGACCGAACCCGCCGCCGCCTTATCTCCTCGCCCCGGCGTCGCCTCGACCTTCCGTCGACAGGAATGGGTGCCCCAGCCCTAGATCCACCCGTGCCCGCCTGGATCTGGCCACCTCGCCGGGGTATCGTCGGCGTCGCCTCGCATCTCGGCCAGCGCCATGGCCAGGTCTCGTGCCCGAGGGCACGGGAGGAGAATGCCAGCGCCTCGTGCGCCTGGGCCTCGCCCTGTGAGTGGGCCGCAGCCTCCCCTCGCTCTGTGGCCGGCCCAGCTTGCCAGCTCCTCCAGGGCCAGGCCCAAGAGGCCCTCAGGTGAGCCCCTGCCCTCCTATTCCTCGCCTAGGTTTTTTTCTATTATCTCGCGCCCACTGATCGGCCCAATAGAATTTTAGGATTTTCCCGAATTGATTTCTTTTTCAGGAATTAGCTAAATATTAAAACGCCCGTAACTTTTATTCCGTTAGTCGGATCGAACGTGTAGTATACGGTTTCGTGTAGTTTTACATGTAGATTACGTTGGTGCAACTTGCGTATTTGTTTGACGTAGTTTGAGCCGCCATATGCCTAGGTTTACGTGTTGTCTAGATAGGATAGTGCCCGTATTTAATTTTCGCGCAAGTTCAAATTGCTCATATGTCGTAGGTTAAATGCCCATGTTTTAGGAACCATTTTTCCATGTATTTTAGAGTAGACGTTGGTATTTTTGCGTGTAGGGATTTGCCGCTAGATTATTTTCCTTGTCCAGGTTATTATCTTGCATTTACATGTGGCATTTTTTTTGTGTTGCAACCCCACATGTTTTATATGTTTTCGGGTATTTTTCCAAGTTGCCCTCTTGTTTATTTCGTAGGATTTATTCCGTGCTTCGTTTGATTAAGTTGTCAACTAGGGATTTCTTCTTTGATGTTTAGTCTAGCCGCTGGTATTTTTGGTTGCAATAGAAATGCATGTTTAGGTGTGGTTTTCTTGATCTCAAGTTGCTAGAAATAGTGTTGATTTGGAGGTGCTGAAATATTTCTAAGTCAGAAATCTGTTATATTTTGTTGTTGTCTTGCCTTGCTTGTATCTTGTGATCTGCAGCTCTTTTGAGGTTGGTGCAATGGAGTTACTTGGAGACCTTGTGATTTTCTAGCATGCTGTGAATTTTCATGCCATTTGGAATCCTGTAGCTTATGCTTTTGCTGCTGTCAATAAGCCTTCAGACCGAAAACTGCACTTTCATGAAGTGTTATTTTCACTAAGTCTGAAATAGTGTGTGAGATGCCATTTTGTGATTTCTTTTCGTAGTGATCCTTGCTGCCATGCTAGTTTTTGTTAGTTGTTTGTTCTAGTGCTTCTTTCCCTCTTTAGTCTCATGCCTTTCTTGAGTTTATCGGAGTTGTGTAGCTCGTAGTTGTGGGGCGTAGAAAATGCTATGTGGCTGAATTTGGCAGATTGTAGTGATTTCTTGTTTTGCTCGTAGTTGTTGAACCGTAGCTCCGATTTGATCGTGTACTACATGAAACTTGTTTAGAATCTCGTGTAGTTTCATTTTCTCTTTCTGGTTGTTTGTTTTGAAGTGCTCGTGCCGTCATTGCACACATATTGCATTCATGCCATCATATCTTGCGGTGCTTGTAACTTTTGATCCGTAGCTCCGTTGGAGATGTTCTCTGTATGTAAATTTCTTGTAACGATGCGTAGAATCATGTGAACCTATTTGTTTAGCTGTTTAACAACTAATTAAATGTGTTAGTTCAGATCTGGACAGAATTGTAAATTAACATGTGAGGTCGTTTCGGAGGTGCTATTTGACATTTCCGACCTCATTTAAAATGTCTGGATAGATAGTTTAATTACGCTTCACCTCTTTCCATGTTTAACCACATTTATATTGTCGTGTATATAATCGGGATAGAACTAAATAATTAAACGTGGAGTTTCGTCAATATGCAACTCGTTGCATATTGAACTTCACTTAATGTGTAGTGTTTCTTTGTCGTGAATTGTCATGCCGTCTCTTGCATGTTTTCAGCTGCTCATGCATCATATGTGTTGTGTATCGTGTGGTGCATATCGTGTGTTGATTTGTGTTTCCGGTTTTCTTCGTCTCGATAGAGTTCCGCAGCGTGCCGGATTGTGAGGACCCGTTCGACTACGTCGATTCGTCTGCTTCACGGAGGCGTTCTTCTTCCAAGAGGGATCTCAGGCAAGATGACCATTTCCCCAAATACCATTACTATCATTGCCATGCTAGTTTTATCGCTTCTATCGATTATGTCTCGTTGCCTACCACATGTTAAATATCAGCCTCTCAACAATGCCATGAAAACCTTCAACCTGTTCGACCTAGCAAACCACTAATTGGCTATGTTACTGCTTGCTTAACCATGTTGTTATCGTTGCTAGTTGCAGGTGTAGTTTCTTCCATGTGAAAACATGGGTTCCTTGTTATATCACCCTATTAAATGCTATTTAATTTAATGCACCTATGTACTTGGTAAAATGTGGAAGGCTCGGCCTTTCTAGCCTGGTGTTTTGTTCCACCTTTGCCCCCTTAGTTTCAGCTACCGGTGTTATGTTCCATAATTGAGCGCTCCTAACTCGATCGAGGTTGTTATGGGGACCCCCTTGATAATTCGTTTAAGTTTAAAGTTGGTCTGGCAAGGCCCAACATTAGTACTATTTCCCAACATAATAATTCTGTTGAATTGAAATGCATAGGGAGTTAGCGCTACCCGAGAAGTAATTATACATAATACAGGTAGGGCCAGTGCTGATGGTGTTGGTCCAAAACAGAGCACCGTGCGGGGCCAACCCGGGGCAACTCGGGAGATTTCTATCAGGCCACGGTACGCTTCGCTTATCCGCCGTGTCCTGAGAACCAGATACGCGGCTCCTATCGGGATCGTCGACATGTCGGGCGGCCTTGCTGGATTAGTTTTTACCTTTGACGAGATATCTTGTGCATCAGGATTCCGGTGATGCTTTGGGTAATCTCAGAGTTGAGGTTTTCCACTAAGGAATCCGACAAGATCGCGAGTGTCGTGATCGAGGATTTCTATGCGGCTTGTGGTAATTTGTGATGGACTAGTTGGAGCACCCCTGCAGGGTTAAATCTTTCGGAAAGTCGTGCCCGCGGTTATGTGGAAACGTGGAAACTTTGTTTAACACTGGTTCTAGATAAATTGAAGTTAACGTAAGTAAAACTTTCCAACTGTGTGCCTAACCGTGACTGTTTCTTTCGTGAGTTCCTTCTTCGATCGAGGACACGGTGGGATTATGTCTGACGTAGGTAGGTGTTCATGATCATTCATTTGATCATTAGTAGACACGTCCGTTAAGCGTAGATCTTCCCCCTCTTATTTATTGTACTCGTAAGTTTAGCCACCAAATATATGCTTAGCCGCTGCTGCGACCTCACCACTTAACCATACCTCACCCATTAAGCTTTGCTAGTCTTCATACCTTTGGAAATGAGATTGCTGAGTCCCCTGGGGCTCACAGATTACTACAACACCAGTTGCAGGTATAGGTACAGGTTACTTGACGCAAGAGCGTTGATTGTTCATTTGGAGTTGCTTCTTCTTCTTCTTCTTCTTCATCGATCTAGGATGGGTTCCAGGCCGGCAGCCTGGCATAGCAAGGATGGACGTCGTTCTTCTTTTCTCGTTTGTTTTCGTCCGTAGTCGGACCCTGCTCTTCTTCATGATGATTATGTACTGTACTTCTTGTGGCGAGTGTAAGCCAATTCTATATATATATATATATATCTTCTTTTCAGTACATGTACTTGTAATGATATCCATTCTTGCGACACGACGAGATGCGCTTCTATCCTTGACGAGGCCTTCGTGCCAAATTAAGGATAGGGTCGCATCTTGGGTGTGACAGAACCTCTATTTCCTTATTACTTCTTGTGGCGAGTGTAAGCCAATTGCAACAATGACTGAGGTCTATGTTGATTTATTCTCAACAAGTTTCAATCATCATACATGTCATACATGAAGTTATGACTTTCCATAAGATCATCTCATGATCTTTCATGCTATTGTTCTTTTCAGACTTCTGATCATGGCACAAAGCAAAGCCCTTGACTAAGATACTCTTTATTATATAGCTCGTAAGCTTGAATACATCGGGAGAGACACAAAAGCAAAAGACTCAAACTAAACACTAAAGACTTATTCCTCTAAGAGAAGAAATAAAAACTGGAAAGGAAAGAACTAAAACAAAAGTAAAAGCAAAAGATAAAAAGGTGATACGATACCAGGGCAACTCCCCCAAGGTTGGCAGAAGCCAAGGGGATTGCCCATACCAATGCTTAGTTGTCTTCCTTTGGTGGTAATGGTGGTGTTGTTGGAGTAGTCTGATCCTCCGTCTTCCAAGGCATAGGCGCTCCATCATGGCAGGATGAACGAGTCGCCGGAATCCTCAAATCTGTAGCCAACCTTATTGATTTAAATCTGTACTCATACTCATAGTTTTAGTTCTGCAGGTCATAGATCTGGCCCTGAAGTTGATCAACCCTATCATAGAGCCTGGAGAGGTATTTCCCAATATCAATGGCATCCATCTTGTGATTGCTAGTGAACTCCGTGATCACCGTGTGGTTGGCGTTGATTCCACGCTCCACCATCTCTTGGCACTTGAATACTTGTTGCTCCATTGCTTCGAGCCTCGTCTCCATGCTTCCGGTCTTCTTAGGCCCCTCAAGATCACGGATGTGCAACATCCCCTCGCTCATCTTGATAGAAGATTGAGGGTGTTTCAGCACTTCCGTGAGGTAGGGATTGATGACCTTCTCGAAGATCTTGTCTTTAGGAGCATTTGGGGAAGTCATGGTGATCTAGATCTGTCACAGAAACAGGCTCGAAATGAAAATAGAGGAAAACTGCACGATACGGAGACCAAAACCTTCGGGCGAGTATATGTTGATTTTTTCTGGGCCAGAAGGAGTCCTCCGCAAGAAAACGGAGTCCGGGAGGCACACGAGGTGCCCACAAGCTTGCCCTCCGCCACCAGGGGGGTAGGGGCGGTGGCAGGGCTTGTGGCCGCCTCGTTCGCTCTCCGGACTGCTTTTTATTTTGCTAATTTTCCAAAAGTTCCAAAACAGAGGAAATTTCCTATTGGAAAAGCATCGGAGTCCAGTTTTTACCAAAACAGACACATCTTTGTTTTCAAGGTCTGAAACAGGCTGATAAACATCCCTTATGTACTCCTGTGGAGTTATGACATTGATGATATTGGTCTCAACATTTATGGGAGTACCAAAGATGTAATGCTTGATTCTTTGCCCATTTACCACTCTAGGAAAATTTCCTTCCGTGTTATTGATTTTGATGGCACCAGAATGTTATACTTTCTCGATACCATAGGGACCTTCCCATTTGGAGAGAAGCTTGCCTGCAAAGAATCTCAAACGAGAATTTTATAGCAAGACATAATCATCTACATTGAACTCTCATTTCTGTATTCGTTTGTCGTGCCATCTCTTAACCTTTTCCTTGAACAACTTGGCATTCTCGTATGCCTGGGTTCTCCATTCATCTAACGAGCTGATATCAAACAACCGCTTCTCATCGGCAAGTTTGAAATCAAAGTTGAGCTCTTTGATTGCCCAATAAGCTTTGTGTTCTAGCTCAAGAGGTAAATGACAGGCTTTACCGTAAACCATTTTATACGGTTACATGCACATGGGATTCTTATAAGCAGTCCTATAAACCCATAGTGCATCATCAAGTTTGCTAGACCAGTTCTTTCGAGATCTATTGACGGTATTTTGTAGGATCAACTTGATGTCCCTATTACTCAACTCAACTTGACCACTATACTGAGGAAGATAAGGAGATGCAACTCTATGGTTGACATCATACTTAGCTAGCATCTTGCGGAAAACACCATGAATGAAGTGTGAACCGCCATAAGCCATCATGTATCTAGGGACTCCAAATCTTGGGAATATAACTTCTTTAAGCATTTTAATAGAGGTGTGGTGGTCAGCATTTTTAGTGGGGATAGCTTCTACCCACTTAGTAACGTAATCCACCGCAACTAAGATGTGAGTGTACCAATTGGAACTCGGGAAGGGTCCCATATAATCAAATGCCCAGACATCAAATGGTTCAATGACAAGTGAATAGTTCATAGGCATTTCCTGACACTTACTGATGTTCCCTATTCTTTGGCATTCGTCACAAGAAAAGACAAACTTACGGGCATCCTTGAAGAGAGTGGCCCAATAGAAACCTGATTGCAATACCTTATGGGCAGTTCTATCTCCAGCGTGGTGTCCTCCGTAGGCTTCGGAATGAAACTTCTGCAAGATATGTCCCTGTTCATGTTCCTGCACACAACGTCTAATAATATGATCTACTCCATCCTTATAAAGGTGAGGTTCACCCCAAAAGTAATGTCTCAAATCAAAGAAGAAGTTCTTCTTTTGCTGATAGGTGAAACTGGGTGGTATGTATTTAGCTACGATATAGTTTGCATAATCTGCATACCACGGTGCACTATGTGAAGTGCGGATGACATTTAATTGCTCATCAGGAAAGTTGTCATCAATAGATAGTGGGTCATCAGGGACATTCTCTAGCCTAGACAAGTTATCCGCTACAGGGTTATCAGCACCTTTTCGGTCAACGACGTGCAAATCAAAATCCTGTAGCAGGAGAACCCATCTGATCAGCCTAGGCTTAGCGTCCTTCTTCTCCATGAGGTACTTAATAGAAGCATGATTAGAGTGAATTGTGACTTTGGAGTCAACTATGTAAGATCTGAACTTTTCACATGCAAACACGACTGCTAAAAATTCCTTCTCCGTAGTGGCATAGTTTCTTTGGGCACTGTCTAGAGTTCTACTAGCGTAGTAAATGACATTCAACTTCTTGTCAACTCTTTGTCCTAGAACAACACCAACAGCATAATCACTAGCGTCGGACATGATTTCAAAGGGCAAGTTCCAGTCAGGTGGTTCAACAATAGGTGCGGTTATCAAAGCCTTCTTAAGTATTTCGAAGGCTTCCTCACACTCCTCATCAAAAACAAAAGGAACATCCTTCTTCAAGAGGTTGGTAAGAGGCCTACAAATCTTAGAGAAGTCTTCAATGAACCTTCTATAAAAACCAGCATGACCTAGGAAACTTCGTATACCTCTGATATCTGTGGGGCAAGGCATTTTCTCAATTGCATCAACCTTAGCCTTATCAACTTCAATGCCTCTTTTAGAGATTTTGTGTCCTAAGACGATACCTTCATTAACCATAAAGTGGCACTTCTCCCAATTCAAGACGAGGCTGGTTTGTTCGCATCTCCGTAATACTCGATCAAGGTTGCTGAGGCAATCATCAAAGGAAGACCCATAAACTGAGAAGTCATCCATGAAAAACTCAACAATCTTTTGACAAAAGTCAGAGAATATAGCCATCATACATCTTTGAAAGGTGGCAGGTGCGTTACATAAGCCAAAAGTCATACGTCTATAGGAAAAGGTACCGAAAGGGTAGGTGAAAGTAGTTTTCTCTTGATCAGATTGTGCAACAGGTATTTGTGAGAAACCTGAATAACCGTCTAGAAAGGAGAAGTGTGTGTGTTTTGATAGCCTTTCTAGCATTTGGTCGATAAACGGCAAAGGATAATGATCTTTCCTGGTTGCCTTGTTCAGTTTCTGGAAATCTATCACCATTCTATCGCCGGTAATAATCATTTGTGGGATTAGTTCATCCTTATCATTAGGAACGATGGTGATACCTCCCTTCTTAGGTACGCAATGTACTAAACTTACCCAATCACTATGAGCATCAGGATATATGATTGCTGCTTCTAGAGGCTTTAATATTTCTTTTCTAGCGACCTCTTTCATCTTAGGATTTAATCTCCTTCGATGATCAGCAACTAGTTTAAAGTCAGGATCGGTTTTAATCTTGTGCTGACATAGAGTGGGACTAATACCCTTAAGATCATCCAGACTATATCCAATAGCAGCACGGAGCTTCCTCAAAGTTTTTAATAACTTCTTCTCTTCGTGATTCAAGAGGTGAGCACTAATAATGACAGGATCTATCTCCTTCTCATCAATTTTATCTATCTCATCTCTGTCCTCCATATGCATATAATTTTCATGCTCAAGAAGATATTGCTCTAAAGGATCCGTAGGAGGTACGGCAATAGAGGCAAGAGCAATGATTTCATCCCTTCCAGACGACCCTTTCTCATGGGGTTGTCTTCCAAACTTGGAGAAGTTAAATTCATGAGACACACCCTCGAAACTAATTGTGACAGTCTGCTTAATGCTATCAATGTGAGCATTGACAGTGTTGAGAAAAGGTCTACCGAATATGATGGGACGAAAGCTATCTTGTGCAGTACCAAGGACGAGGAAATCAGTAGGATACTTCGTCTTACCAAACAGGACTACTACCTCTCTCACAATTCCCACAGGGCAGATAGTGTCTCTATTAGCTAGCGTAATAGTGACATCAATGGGTTCTAACTCAGCAGGTGCAATCTCATCTTTGATTTCATCATATAGAGAACGGGGTATTGCACTAACACTAGCTCCCATATCACATAAACCATGGTAACAGTGATCTCCTATCTTGACAGAAACAACGGGCAGGCCAACTACAGGTCCGTGTTTCTCTTTCGCGTGAGGTTTAGCAATTCTAGCGGAGTCCTCACAGAATTTGATAACATGCCCATCTATGTCTTCGGCTAATAGATCTTTGATAATAGCAACACTAGGTTAAACTCTAATCTCTTCACGGGGTGCAAGTGGTCTAATGTAACCCCTACGTATCACAGTTGGTGCTTTAGAATAATCCTTTATCGTAGCAGGGTGTGGTGGTTTATCAGTGTAAGCACAAGGAACAACAGGATCACTAAAAGCGATGACTTTCTCCTCAACTAGATTGGTTTTGGCTATGTTGCTTTCTACAGGAGGATGATATTTAAACCACTTCTCTTCGGGAAGATCAACATGAGCATCAAAAGATTCACATAGAGAAGCTACTATCTCAGAGTCAAGTCCATACTTAGGGCTAAAACCTCTAGAAGTGTTTGTCTCAACAAAAGATTTAACGCAATCAAACTGGAAATTCATTCCTGACTCCTTACCTTCCTCCAGCTCCCAATCTTCAGAGTTGCGTTTGATTCTCTAAACTAAATTCCACTTGTGATTAATATCCTTCTTCAGAAAAGAACCGGTACAAGAAGTGTCAAGCATGGTACCATCTTCATGAGAAAGCCGAGCATAAAAGTTTTGAGTGATGATTTCTCTCGAGAGCTCATGATTGGGCCATGAATATAGCATTGATTTAAGATTCCCCCAAGCTTGAGCTATGCTTTCCCTGTCACGAGGCCAAAAGTTATAAATAAAGTTCCGATCACGATGTACTAAATGCATAGGATAGAACTTTTGATGAAAATTCCAATTTCAACCGATTGTAGCCCCATGATCTAGTATCATCACATAGCTTATACCATGTCAACGCCTTATCCTTCAAAGATAAAGGAAAGACTTTCTTCTTTACCTCATCCTCGGGCAAACCTGCAAGCTTAAATAAACCACAAAATTCATCTACATAGATCAGATGCAAGTCTGGATGTGAAGATCCATCTCCTGTGAAAGGATTAGCCAGTAGTTTCTCAAGCATACCCGAAGGAATTTCATAAAAGATATTTTCAGTAGGTACCTCAGGTTGAGGAACAACTCCTCGTGCTTCCGTTTGTGGTGAAGATACCCTGAACAAACTCCTCAAAGGAACAGTTTCCATAGTGACAAGTGACAATAAATTTCAGCAGAGTATAAAAATGTTTTCCTTACCAATTTGCACTTACCAAAGGCGCTTCACTCCCCGGCAACGGCACCAGAAAAGAGTCTTGACGACCCACAAGTATAGGGGATCAATCGTAGTCCTTTTGATAAGTAAGAGTGTCAAACCCAACGAGGAGCAGAAGGCTCTGATAAATGGATTTCAGCAAGGTAATAACTGCAAGCACTGAAAGTAGCGGTCACAAGTGATTGTGTAGCAGGTGAAACGTAGCGAGAAAAAAGTAACAAGTAACAAGTAGTAGCAACGGTGCAGAAAGTGGCACAATCCCTTTTGCAGCAAGGGACAAGCCTGAACAAAGTCTTATAGGAGGAAAAACGCTCCCGAGGACACACGGGAATTTCTGTCATGCTAGTTTCATCATGTTCATATCATTCGCATTCGTTACTTTGATAGTTTGATATGTGGGTGGACCGGCGCTTGGGTACTGCCCTTTCTTGGACAAGGATCCCACTTATGATTAACCTCTCTCGCAAGCATTCGCAACTACAAAACAAGAATTAAGACAAAGTCTAACCATAAAATTAAACTAGTGGATCCAAATCAGCCCCTCACGAAGCAACGCATAGACTGGGGTTTAAGTTTCTGTCACTCCAGCAACCCATCATCTACTTACTACTTCCCAATGCCTTCCTCTAGGCCCAAATATGGTGAAGTGTTATGTAGTCGACGTTCACATAACACCACTAGAGGAAAAGATAACATACATCGTATCAAAATATCGAACGAATATCAAATTCACATGACTATTTTTAACATGACTTATCCCATGTCCTGAGGAAAAAAAGTAACTACTCACAAATCATAATCATAATCCTGATCAGAGGTGTAATGAATAGCATCAAGGATCTAGACATGAACTCTTCCACCAAGGAATCCAACTAGCATCAACTACAAAGAGTAATCAACACTACTAGTAACCTTACAAGTACCAATCGGGTCCTGAGACGAAGATTGGTTACAAGAGATGAACTAGGGATTGGAGAGGAGATGTTGATGTTGAAGATGTCGATGAAGATGCCTCCCCTCCGATGAGAGGAGTGTTGGTGATGACGATGGCGATGATTTGCCCCTTCGGGAGGGAAGTTTCCCCGGCACGATCGTCCTGCCGGATCTCTAGATTGGATCTGCTCAAGTTCTGCCTCGTGGCGGCGGCGAAACCAAGAAAAAGCTCCCTTCTGTTTTTTTTTTCTGGACCAAGACGCTTCATATAGAAAAAGAGGGGGGCTAGTGGGCCGTCAGGGAGCCCACAAGCCCCCACTCCGACACCAGGGGTGGCGGTGTTAGGGCTTGTGGTGCCCTGGCAGCCCCCCTCCGGTAGTTCTTTCGCCCAGTATTTTTTATATAATCCCAAAAAACTCCACGTAACTTTTTAGGGCATTTGGAGATGTGCAGAATAGTGGACTAAGATTTGCACCTTTTCCAGTCCAGAATTCCAGCTACCTGAATTCTCCCACTTCAAATAAACCTTGCAAAATAAGAGAGAAAAGGGATAAATATGGTACCACAAGTAATATAACAGCCCAAAAAGCAATAAATATCAATATGAAAGCATGCTGCAAAATGGACGTATCAACCCACGACCTATTGATGATAGCTTTCCCGATGAGCCACTGAATGTCATCAATACTTCACGTAGTGCACCATGGTATGCTGATTATGCAAACTATATCGTTGCCAAATATATACCACCTAGTTTCACATACCAGCAAAAGAAGAAGTTCTTCTTTGACTTAAGACACTACTTTTGGGATGATCCTCACCTTTATAAGGAAGGACTAGATGGTGTTATTAGACGTTGTGTACCTGAGCATGAACAGGGACAGATCCTACAGAAGTGTCACACCGGGGCCTACAGAGGACACAATGTCGGAGATAGAACTACACATAAGGTATTGCAATCAGGTTTCTATTGGCCCACTCTTTTCAAGGATGCCCGTAAGTTTTTCTTGTATTGTGACAAATGTCAAAGAATAGGTAATATTAGCAAACGTGAGGAAATGCCTATGAACTATTCACTTGTCATTGAACCATTTGATGTTTGGGGCTTTGATTATGTGGGACCTTTTCCAAAATCCAATGGTTATACTCATATCCTAGTTGTTGTTGATTATGTCACTGAGTGGGTAGAAGTTATCCCCACTAGTAGTGCTGATCACAACACTTCTATCAGGATGCTTAAAGAAGTTATTTTCCCTAGATTTGGAGTCCCTAGATATCGGATGACCGACGGTGGTTCACATTTCATTCATGGTGCTTTCCGTAAAACGCTTGCTAAGTACGATGTCAACCATAGAATTGCGTCTCCCTACCACCCTCAGTCCAGTGGTAAAGTAGAGCTAAGCAATAGAGAGATTAAACTAATTTTGCAAAAGACTATCAACAGGTCTAGAAAGAATTGGTCTAAGAAGCTCGATGATGCATTGTGGGCTTATAGAACTGCCTATAAGAATCCCATGGGCATGTCTCCGTACACAATGGTGTATAGTAAAGCATGTCATTTACCTCTTGAGCTAGAGCATAAAGCTTATTGGGCAATCAAAGAGCACAACTTTGATTTCAAACTTGCCGGTGATAAGAGGTTGTTTGATATTAGCTCGCTTGATGAATGGAGAACTCAGGCATATGAGAATGCCAAGTTGTTCAAAGAAAAGTTAAGAGGTGGCATGATAAGAGGATACAAAAGCGTGAGTTCAATGTAGGTGATTATGTCTTGCTATAAAACTCTCGTTTAAGATTCTTTGCAGGCAAGCTTCTCTCTAAATGGGAAGGTCCCTATGTTGTTGAGGAAGTATGTCATTCCAGTGCTATCAAGATCAACAACACGGAAGGTAATTGTCCGAGAGTTGTAAATGGGTAGAGAATCAAGCATTATATCTCTGGTACTCCCATAAATGTTGAAAGCAATATTATCAATACCATAACTCCGGAAGAATACCTAAGGGATATTTATCAGCCTGTTTCAGACTCCGAAACCGAAGAGGTATGTGATTCGGTAAGAAAACAGAGTCCAAAACTTTTCTAGTAGGAAATTTTCTCCGTTTTGAAATATTTGAAAAAATACAAAAATTGGAAGTAGTCCGGAAAGTGAGCGAGGAGGCGACAAGCCTGCCCGGCACGGGCCCACCCCCTGGCCGCACCGGGAGGGCTTGTGGCCACCTCGTGCGCCTCCCGGACTCCGTTTTCGTGCCGGGTACTCCTTCTAGTCTGAAAAAAATCATTATATATACTCCCGTTTGGTCTGACCCCTGCATCACGCAGATTTCTTCTGTTGTTCGTTTCAAGCCTGTTCTCTGACACAGATTTAGGGCAAGATGTCTTCTCAAGATTCAGAGGGGGAGAGCTTTGTGGAAGATTACCTTGCTAATCACAAGGTCTATGGGGACTTGGATCCTTATGGCTGGACCACTTATGAGGAAGAAGATTATGATCCGAAGGGGAAGGAACAAACAAGTTCCAATGAAGAGGAGGCTCCTCTACCTCAACCTGGACACACGCATGTGGAGTTCAAGAAGTCGAGCCTCCCTGACTCAAGGAAGAAGTCTAAGACTTTGTTTATCCCTTCTCATTTCTTGCCGGAGAGTAAGCAGGAATTATGCCAAAGGGTGTTGTAACTTGAAGAGGAAAATGATGATCTGAGAGAGCATAATTTTATGCTCAAATGGAAATTAAACAAGCTCAAAACCTCTGCAACAACTCCACCACCATCACCACCAAAGGAAGGCAACTGAGCATTGGTATGGGAAATCCCCTTGGCTTGTGCCAAGCTTGGGGCAGTTGCCCCGGTATCGTATCACAATCACATATTTTGCCTTTACCTTTCTTTTAGTTTTCCTTTTCAGTTTTCTCTTTCTCTAGTAGATTAAAAGTCTTAGTGTTTTAGTCTTGATTTTTGCTTTGTGTCACCCCCGATGTATTCGAGCTCGTGAGCCATATAATACAGAGTGTCTTAGTTGAAGGGCTTTGCCTCTTGCCATGATCAAAAGAGTGAGAATAGAACAAAAGCATGAAAGATCATGTAATGATCTTATGGGAAGTGATGGCTTCACATACAAAAAGAATGAGGATTGAAACTTGTTGAGGGTAGGCCAACGTAGACCTTGGTCACGGTTGCAATTAATAGGATGTGATAAAGAAGGAGAGGTTCACATATAAATATATCATCTGTGACACCATCTATGATTTTGAACACTCACTAAACTATTACATGCCTAGATGTAGATGTTGGACAAGGAAGACAACATAATGAATTGTGTTTGCTTGGTTCCAAACAATGATATATGATTAGAGATCCCTTACCTTGTGACGATTGCTTCCACCTCACATTAGCCAAACCTCCCACACTAAGTAGGGATACTACTTGTGCATCCATAAACCATCAACCCAGTTTTGCCAAGTGAGTCCACCATACCTACTTATGGATTGAATAAGATCCCTCAAGTAAGTTGTATCGGTGTAAGCACTAAAAATTGTTGTCTAATATGTATGATCTATTAGTGTGTGGAAAATAAGCTTTGTACGAACCTGTGATGAGGAAGACATAAAAGCGACAGACTGCATAATAAAGTTCTTTATCACAAGAGGCAATATAAAGTGACGTTGCTCCGCACTAAGAGGACACGCATCCAAACCTCAAAAGCACATGACAACCTGTGCTTCCCTCTGGGAAGGGCCTATCTTGTACCTTTACTTTTTGCCCTTGAAAGAGTCATGGTGATCTTCACCAATTCCCTATTTTGCCTTTATCTTGGCTAACGTCCTATGCTTGGGAAAGATCTATATTCATATGTCAACTTGGAAGTAAGTATTCATGAATTATTATTGTTGACATTACCCTTGAGGTAAGCAGTTGAGAGGCAAAACTGTAAGCCCCTATCTTTCTCTGTGTCCAGCTGAAACTATGATCTCATGAGTACCACGTGAGTTGTAGCAATTGTAGAGAACGAAAGAATGATTGAGTATGTGGATTTTCTTTACAAGCTCTTATTTGACTCTTTCTGATGTTGTGATAAATTGCAATTGCTTCAATGACTAAAGGCTATCGGTTGTTACTTCTCGGTAAGGTTCTTGATCCATGTTTTACTTTGTGAAGGAATTATCACTTTAGCATGAGAGATTATATGTTGGTATTGTTGTTCTGATCATGATCATGATGCCTGTATGTTCGTATCTTGTTTTATCGACACCTCTCTCCCTAAACATGTGGATATATTTATTGAGCTAGGCTTTCGCTTGAGGACAAGCGAGGTCTAAGGTTGGGGAAGTTGATACGTCCATTTTGCATCATGTTTTCATGTTGATATTTATCGCTTCTTGGGCTGTTATTTCACTTCATGGTACAATACTTATGCCTTTTCTCTCTTATTTTGCAAGGTTTATATGAAGACGGAGAATGCCGGCAGCTGGAATTCCAGCCTGAAAGTGGAGCAAAGTTGAGATACCTATTCTGCGCAACACCAGACGCCGTAAAAATCAACGAGGATTTTTTTTCGGATTTATAAAAAATACTAGGCCGAAGAAGCGTCGGAGGGGCGCCAGCTGGTGTCCACAAGCCTGCTTGGTGCGGCCACCCCCCTGGCCGCACCAAGGGGGCTTGTGGGCAGCCTGCTGGCCCACTGGCCCCCCTCTTTTGCTATATGAAGGGTCTCGTCCAGGAAAAAATCAGGAAGGAGCTTTTTTGTGGATTCGCCGCCGCCACGAGGCGGAACTTGAGCAGAACCAATCTAGAGCTCCGGCAGGACGATCTTGCCGGGGAAACTTCCCTCCCGGAGTGGGAAATCATCGCCATCGTTGATACGTCTCAAACATATCTACAATTTTTGATGGTTTCACGCTGTTATCTTGTCAACTTTGGATATTTTGTTTACCTTTTATATCTTTTTGGGGACTAACTTATTAATCCAGTGCCAAGTGCCAGTTCTTGATTTTTTTGTGTTTTTGACTCTTTTCAGATTTTATTTTGGAACGGAGTCCAAACGGAATAAAATCCTCAAAATAATTTTTTCAAGAACGTAATAAGATCGGGAGGCTAAAGGGCCAAGGTAGGGGGCCCACAGGGAGCCCACAAGCCCTGTTGCCGCGGCCAGGGGCGCGACAACCAAGCTTGTGGCCCCCGTGTCGCTCCCCTGCCCTAGCTCTTTGGCCTATAAATTCCCTAAAATCCCAGAAAAAATCAGGGCATCCACGAAAACACGTTTCCGCCGCCGCAAGCTTCCGTTTCCGCGAGATCTCATCTGGAGACCCTTCCCGATGCCCTGCCGGAGGGGACTTTGGAGTTGGAGGGCTTCTACATCAACATCATCGCCTCTCCAATGACTCGTGAGTAGTCCACTTCAGACCTACGGGTCCGTAGTTAGTATCTAGATGGCTTCTTCTCTCTCTTGGATTTTCAATACAAAGTTCTCCATGATCTTCATGGAGATCTATCCGATGTAGTCCTCTTTGGCGGTGTGTTTGTTATTATCCGATGAATTGTGGATTTGTGATCAGATTATCTATGAATTATATTTGAGTCTTTGTTGATTTCTTATATGCATGATTTTATATCCTTGTAAGTCTCTCCGAGTCTTCGGTTTTGTTTGGCCAACTAGATCTATGATTCTTGCAATGGGGGAAGTGCTTGGTTTTGGGTTCATACCGTGTGGTGACCTTTCCCAGTGACAGAAGGGGCAGCAAGGCACACATCGTGTTGTTGCCATCAAGGGTAACAAGATGGGATTTTATCGTAGATATGAGATTGTCCATCTACATCATGTCATCTTGCTTAAGGCGTTACTCTATTCTTTTGGACTTAATACACTAGATGCATGCTGGATAGCGGTCGACGTGTGGAGTAATAGTAGTAGATGCAGAAAGTATCGGTCTACTAGTTTTGGACGTGATGCCTATAGATATAATCATTGCCTTAGATAACGTCACGACTTTGCGCGGTTCTATCAATTGCTCGACAGTAATTCGTTCACCCACCGTCTACTTGCTTTCATGAGAGAAGCCACTAGTGAACACTACGGCCCCCGGGTCTATTCACAACTATCGTTTCCACTTTCTCTTTTACTTTGCTTTGTTTACTCTTTGCTTTCAGTTCTCACTTTGCAAACAATCTATAAGGGATTGACAACCCCTTCATAGCGTTGGGTGCAAGCTCGTTGTGTTTTTGCAGGTACTTGTGACTTGAGCTCTCCTCCTACTGGATTGATACCTTGGTTCTCAAACTGAGGGAAATACTTACCGCCGCTGTGCTACATCACCCTTTCCTCTTCAAGAGAACACCAATGCAAGGCTCCAAGGCCGAGGGGAAATCCTTTGCATATTTCCCAAGGAAGTCCCTACAGGCGTAGCCGTAGCAGCAGGATTCATGGCGCCGTTGCCAGAGAAGGTCTGTTGTCGCACTAGAAGAAGGATTTCTGGCGCCGTTGCCGGGCAAGTACTGTTGTCGCAGTAGCAATCGTCATCACCGACACTCCCCTCATCGGAGGGGACTCGTCACCATCAACATCTTCATCAGTACCATCTCATCTCCAAACCCTAGTTCATCACTAGTAACCAATCTCCGTCTCGCGACTCCGATTGGTACTGGTAAGGTTGCTAGTAGTGTTGATTACTCTTTGTAGTTGATGCTAATTGGATTATTTGGTGGAAGAGTTTAGGTTCAGATCCTTGATGCTACTCATTACATCTCTATTCATGAATATAATTATGCTTTGTGAGTAGTTACTTTCGTTCCTCAGGACATGGGATAAGTCATGCTAATTGTAGTCATGTGAATTTGGTATTCGTTCGGTATTTTGATATGTTGTATGTTGTTTTTCCTCCAGTGGTGTTATGTGAACGTTGACTACATAATGCTTCACCATTATTTGGGCCTAGAGGAAGGCATTGGGAAGTAGTAAGTAGATGATGGGTTGCTAGAGTGACAGAAGCTTAAACCCTAGTTTATGTGTTGATTCGTAAGGGGCTGATTTGGATCCACTAGTTTAATGCTATGGTTAGACTTTGTCTAAATTCTTCTTTGGTAGTTGCGGATGCTTGCGAGAGGGGTTAATCATAAGTGGGATGCTTGTTCAAGTAAGGGCAGTACCCAAGCGCTGGTCCACCCACATATCAAACTATCAAAGTAACAAACGCGAATCATATGAACATGATGAAAACTAGCATGACAGAAATTCCCGTGTGTCCTAGGGAGCGTTTTTCCTCCTATAAGAGTTTGTCCAGGCTTGTCCCTTGCTAGAAAAGGGATTGGGCCACTTTTCTGCACCGTTGCTACTTTTGTTACTTGTTGCTTGCTACGAATCATCTTACCACACAATCACTAGTTACCGACAATTTCAGTGCTTGTAGATTTTACCTTGTTGAAAACCACTTGTCAGATCCTTTTGCTCCTTGTTGGGTTCGACACTCTTACTTATCGAAAGGACTACGATGGATCCCCTATACTTGTGGGACATCAGCGGGCGGCTGAAGCTCGAGAGGGTTGGTGGCTCGACGACGACGTAGGTGACAAAGACGAGAGGATGGGCTCTTTCTCTCTGGGCTCAGGGAGGAAGAGGGCGTTGATGCGGGGCGAGAAGGGGGGTGAATGGCCTCCTCGGAACTCCCGCATCCCATTTAAACCCCACGAAGCATCGTGGGGAGGGGATCCGGTGCACGCAGGGCCCCACTAATCCCGTGTATTACGGGCGGTAGCGCTTCCCTATGCCCAACCGTCACGGAGTAAATCCGTAGAGGATCTGTAGCGCGGAGGCCAAGGGGGCATCGTTGCGGGACCCAGGGCCGAGGCCCGGTCCCGTCACCAGTAATCACCATCATTACGTCAGGCTGGGCCTGGCACGTGGCGCGATCTGAGCGACCTACGACGAAGTCGAGGCATCGCTTCGAAGCCAACCGGCTTTGGAGCCGGCGTCCCCTGCCGCGGATGGCGGCAGGAATACCAAGACAAAATATCAAGCCGGAGAGGCCGCCCGTCTACCGATGGCGGGCCTCTCCAGCTTCGGGAACTACTGTCGGGGGGATAACCCCAGGGTAGGCTCATCGAGCCTGCTCCTTCATCTATTGCCCAAAAGATATGACCAAGTATAGTTTCCAATGGCCCAAATCCTCTGGCCGGCTAGGCAGCACCTGCCGGCTAGAGGACGAGGTGGGCAACTCTCTAGCCGGCCAGGCAACCCCTGCCGACTAGAGGCGAGACGGCTACCTCTTGCTGACCGTCTTGGCCAAGCCCGCCGGCTAGGAATGAGGCGGCCGTGCCCAAGCCCGCCGGCTAGGAATGAGGCGGCCGTGCCCAAGCCGGCTAGCCAAGCAGGCTAGCCGGCGGGGGATCTCAAGACCCATCAGATCGTAGGTCATGACGAGACCCTACGATTAAAGGTGGCTACGCGTAAGCAAAGGTACTGGATAGGAGTGCCTCGTAGGTACGAGCGTCGGCGGCCACTCCGCTGACGTACCCCGGCTCTGATCCATCACCCACCATAGTGTCGAACCGTCAAGCTCCCACTCCATTACTACACTCATGTGGGGAACAGTGGAGGCGGTCGTACTATCTGCCATGACGAATCTCACTGGACGACGCCGGGCGTACAACGTGTGCTCGGCGTCAACCTTACGCGAGAGCTTCTTTGGCTAGCCGGCGGGTCCCACAGCCAGACGAGACCTCGGAGCCGGCGGTTCCCTCAAGCGATGATACAAGACCCTCGTGGGCCCCCTGACCAGCGTCGAGGCTGCCAGCCGGGTCCCACTCTTGTACCCTTTATCCATATTGTAGGCCGGCGGGTTCGTTTATAAAACCCCCCGGTCAACCTCCATGCAGAGGGTCGGTCATACAACATATCACACTCACCAACCACATAGAGAGAGGAAGAGACGAGCCGGCTGCTCCCCTCTTCCTCCTTGTCAACACATCTCCAGGAACAACCTTGTAATCCATCCATATACATCATACACTCCGGCAGGACTAGGGGTATTATCTCTACTGAGAGCCCTAAACCTGGGTACATTGTGTGTTCCATGCTTGTACATTGTGTGTTCCATGCTTGTACCAACCTCGTCCCCAGCGCCCACCTATGGCATATGTTGTGAGTATTCACCGACAAATTTATTATCATCCTTGGCTCAACCTTTCATTCTTCATTATTCTTGGTGATGTTCTTCTCGTCATTCTCTCCATTGAAGATTGAAGGACTATTTCTGTAAAATCTGGGTCCATTCTCTTGAAGATTTATCATTTTAGCTTCATGACATCATCTTGAATTATTCCCAATCATGAGTAATCCCTTTCTTGCTATTCGGTGCATTTCAATGTTGTGTAATTTTTCGATCCTGTGAAGGCTATCATTTCAGAAGATTCTTCGTTCTCAACTTTCAGCTTTCATCCTCAATTCTTCTCAATTGTTGTCTCTTTGTTCATCTCTCAAGTATTCCGGTGCCTCATTCAATTTTTTGTTAGGTGGCTCATGATCTTTCGTCCTCATATATCTTCATTCATTCTGGTTATATCCCCATTCAATCCAGTTCTTACCAGTGTCTCCTCAAGACTTCTTGTAGTTTCTGCTCATATATCTCCTCAATCATTTCAAGAAGAATAAGTCGTACGCTGAATCCGTTGCTTGTCATCAATTAAACTTGATGAAGGATAAGCATAACATAATTCTTATTCGTGTTTCATAGTGATTTCAATTATTCTTCGGGAGTGGCTCATGATATCAATTCTTTGTCTCAAGGTGTTCTTCAAGATTCTTGTGGTAGTAGTTCTCATTCTTCTTCGTTCTTTTCTTGCCAAGATCTAGTTTCTATTCTTTCTAACGGGGGCTTTGTCATGTTTCTCTCTTCAATCTATCTTCTTGTTCTATCAAGATCAGATTGTTCCCTTGTTCAATTTAGTTGTTTGTTGTGAATCTTGTTTAATTCTCCTATCTTATCGATTTTTTCCCTTTTTCCTACCAAAGTGCTGCCGAAATCTTCTGTGAATTCTTCCTTGTTCCTCATATCATTCCTCATATGTTTGCAACCTTCAAGGATCGCTGGTTTCACTCGTTTTTCAAAGGAGCGACTAAGTTTTACCTCTTGCTTTCTCATCCTCTTCCCATTTCATTCTTGGATCTCGGGTCGAGATCCTCTTGTAGTGTAGGAGAGTTGTGACAGCCCGAGATCGACCTTCCAGAAGATTTCCCCTTTATTCCCTTTTCGTCGTGTGATTATTTTTTATTTGTCGCATCATCATCGCATCATGTGCATCATCTGCATTGCATCGGCACTCCGTTGCCACCAGTTTTCAAAAGTTGCATCCGTTATTAGTTGCCGGTTCTCGTTGTTGCCCGTTCTGAGCCCGACCACACACACACGCCCGCGGCATCGTTTAAATCCTTGTTTTTAAGAGTGTGTATAAAACTTTCTCTGATTGGGTTGAAACTTGGCGTGCGGTCGTACTTAGTTATAGGTAGGCCGCCTGCCAATTTTCATCGCAGTCAGAGTCCGTCTCGTACCCAAACGGTCGACCATAGCGGCACCGTATTCGGTCTATCGTCGGACGTTTTTTGGTGTTTTAAAAATCACGTTGTCGGGTGCCCTTTTCCATCTCTTCTCCAGCTAGCCTACTCTACACGGCCACTTAACCCGTCCCTACATACGAGACCGTTCGATTCCAATCACGCGGTTGAAACCGGGGTGAAATTCTGCTAAACCTAGCCCCCACCCCCCCCCCATTGTTATAAATAGGAACCCATGCCATTTTGAGACTCCCTCTTGATACGTCTCCGTCGTATCTACTTTTCCAAACTCTTTTGCCCTTGTTTTGGACTCTAATTTGCATGATTTGAATGGAACTAACCCGGACTAACGCTGCTTTCAGCAGAATTGCCATGGTGTTGTTTTTGCGCAGAAATATAAGTTCTCGGAATGACCTGGAAATTTACGGGGATTTTTTGTGGAATATATAAAAAATACTAGCGCAAGAATCAACGGAGGAAGTGGAGCATGGAGCCCACAAGCCCACCAGGCACGGGCCCCCCTGGCCGCGCCTGGCAGGCTTGTGGGGCCCATGTTGCTTCACCGCCTCCAATCTCAGCTCTATTTAGTCCCTTTCGTCCGGAAAAAAATAAGGGAGAAGAGTTCATCGCGTGTTATGATACGGAGGCGCTGCCACCTCCTGTTCTTCCTCTGCACGGCAGATCTGGAGTCCGTTCTCTACTCCAGACAGGGGAGATCATCGTCATCGTCATCACCAACCTTCCTTCATCGCCAATTCCATGATGCTCTTCACCGTTCGTGAGTAATCTCATCATAGGCTTGCTGGACGGTGATGGGTTGGATGAGATCTATCATGTAATCGAGTTAGTTTTGACGGGGATTGATCCCTAGTATCCACTATATTCTGAGATTGATTTTGCTACTACTTTGACATGCTTAATGCTTGTCACTAGGGCCCGAGTGCCATGATTTCAGATCTAAACCTATTATGTTGTCGCCAATATATGTGTGTGTTCTTGATCCTATCTTGCAAGTTGTAGTCACCTACTATGTGTTATGACCCGGCAACCCCGGAGTGACAATAGCCGGAACCACTCCTAGAGATGACCATAGTATGAGGAGTTCATGTATGCACTAAGTGTTAATGCGTTGGTCCAGTTCTTTATTAAAAGGAGAACTTTAATATCCCGTAGTTTCCATTAGGACCCCGCTGCCATGGGAGGGATGGACAATAGGTGGCATGCAAGTTCTTTTCCCTAAGCACGTATGACTACATACGGAATACATGCCTACATTACATTGAAGAACTCGAGCTAGTTACATATCTCTCCGTGATATAACTGTTGCATGATGAATAGCATCCGGCATAATCATCCATCACCGATCCAATGCCTACGAGTTTTTTCCTACTAGTCCTTGCTACGTTACTTTGCCGCTACTGCTGTCACTGCTGCTACTGCTACTCTGTTGCTTTTGTTGTTACTTTGCTGCTACTTGTAACATCCCAAATTTTGGAATGTTAATATAATTGTTAGAATGATGTTTTTTGTTTGAGTGATTGAAACCTGAGTGGTGTTTGAAACTTTTCAAAAACTTTTGAATGAGAGGGAATCAAATGACTTTCCCCTTCTCCGGTGAATTCAAATTCATCCATTTAAAACCAATGAGAGAAGATGACATGACTTCTTCAAATTATAAAGATTTTGAATGAAGGTGGCATTTGAATTTCTTTCAATTGTTGTTTCGCAAATTCGTTTTCTTCTTCACTCACGGAGTACCCGGATTATTATCTTGCCAAGCAAGAAAGAGTGGAGGAACATGACCCTCCAAACTAGGGGCATTTATTTGAAGTATTTGAACCATAAAACCCCAGGGTTTATTTTAAAATTATTTGCAAAAAGAAATAAAGCAATTAGGGTAATTTCTGAAAAACATTTTTTTTAATTTTTATTTATTTATTTATTTATTGGGCCGTGGAAAAATGCCCATCTTTTAGATTTTATTTTTCCGATAATTTTAGTATATAGAAATTCTATATTCCGAATTTATTTAGTTTCCATTTTAATTGTTTACTTTACGGTTTCAAAATAGGAAAGGAATCACTATTATTTGGAAACTCTTGCTGGCCCATTAAGAGGTTTCCTATTTTGCCCCAACAAAGGATCTTCTTCTTCCTCTGTCTGTTCCTCACGTACACACGACCTTCCATGGCAGGAACCAAGAAATCCTCCCCTTCCAGAATTCGCGAAGCTCTTTCCCTCCCCTCGCCTCCCGTCGCCTCTATAAGAACCCCCATGGCCTCCTCGTTCCATTCCCCTCGAAACCTCGCACTCTCCTCGCCTCTAGCTCGCGTGCCATCTCTCCGGAGTTCATCCCCGGGAGAGCCCCGCCGGACTCCCTGCCTCGCCCTAGCCCCACCTCACCCCCTGGCACCCCTGCCGCACTTCCCCACCCCTTCGGCCCCTCCTCCGCAACCCCACCCCACCCCGTCGCCCTGCAGGCCACCGCCGGCACCCTGGAACCACCGAGAAGGAGCAGCGCCAGGAGCCTAGGGACTCCCTCGCCCCCCGCCAGGGACTCCCCCGCCCCCTCCCAGGAGCGCCCCCCCTACTCCACCGGCCCCTCCCCCGCTGGAGATCTCCCCCTCACCGGAGTGCGCTCTCCCCCTCGCCGGCGCAGCTCACCATCGCCAGGGGCAGCCCCTGCTGCGTTCAGCCACGGGAGGTAACCCGTCCTCCCTCTTTTTTCTTTTGTTTGTACTGTTTTGTTGTTGTTGTTTTGTTAGTCTACCCTTAGATCTAGATCCAACAGATCACATTAAAAGAAACATACCCCTTCGGTTCTTATAAAAGAACCGATGGTTTTTCTTGTTAGCCGACATGGATTGGTTAGTTTACGGACGTTTGCTAGATAGCCAAAAACGTGCACACATATTAGCCAATCAGATCTTGCCACGTCGCCGTTTTCGTTTTCAGATTAATTCTGTAACAGATTTAGTCCCGTTTTTGTTTTCTTTATAACTTTTGATCTAGAAGTCCAATGATGCTGATTCTTTTTGCGTTAGATCAAAATTTTCTTGTAGTTTCCGAAAATATATAATTTGTCTATGTTTGGATTTATAAAAATTGAGTTAGATCAGATTTGAATTAAAGCTTGTTTTGCTTATTCCGGGAGTTTGAAAATAGCTTTTAATTTGATTCTTTTTGCTGCTACTTCCTAGGGATCATATCTTTCTGTATTTAAGTTTCAATTTTTTTTAAATATTTTTACGTGGGGTTTTATCAAAAACAGATTTTGTTTTGATTAGGTGAAGTGAATTTCTTCACTTTATGCAATAGTAGTTTTATGCTAGTGATGTTATTTTGCTTGTTAATGATTGTAGTGCTTATGGTGTGTATTTGTTTGTATCGATAGATACCCGGAGTGCAAAGCGTGCTACTTAGAAGTGCTTGATAACTACAACTATCAGAAGGCAAGTCATTTGATCATGTATCACCTATGTTTTCATGCATCGTAGTTCTACCTTCCTATACCCGTTTGCATGCTGACTAGGTACTTGGAAAAATATGGTTACTTGATGTAGTATCATGTGGTAGGCACCCCAACAACCCTGTTACTTGGCCCGGGACGATGAATTCTAGTATGCTATGCTTGTGTAGACGGGGTTCTGGTTGAGAGTTTATCACGAGCGATGCGAGAATAATTTAATAACCAAGACTGGTTAAGTCAAGACTTTTCAAGACCTCGTGATGCAGTGCAACTCTGGGTGAAGGACGGTTTAGATGGGCTCCCTGGAGAAATCAGTGGACGACCCGGGATGCATGGAGACGTGCCATGACATCTTGCGGAAAGCTTCACCCATGCTCGAAGAGACGAACAGAGGCTTCAAGACCCAAGGCTTACCTGCATAGCCACAAGTCATTATGTGCTCTGGCTTGGTTGGACAACCCGGCAACTCTGGACAGTCGGTGCTAGCAGATGTAGAAGAACGGTAGGATTGGATGGGCACCGACACGGGATCAGAGGGACCCGTTGAAAGACCATGTTTTGATCATCCGGTCTTCAAACACCCCGAAGTGCGAGGACATACCCGGAGGCGATCAAATCTTGTGGGGAACGTGTGCAAAACTCTGCAGAGTATTCAAACCTAATCGATTAGCCGTGTCCACGGTTATGGACAACTTGAGCCGAAGGCATTGAAATTTTCCTGAACTCTCAAAACAATTTAATAATGATGTCGGAATTATTGACAACTCGGGTACGAGAATTGGTTGGCGGAACCATCTCGTTAACAACAAACAACGTAGTAATATTTTGCTTTTAACCCTCTCTTCATGTAGGAGAAAACTTGCTTTTCGCTAAGAACTTATAGCCCCACCTGCCATATATGCATGTAGAATAGATGATTATTATTTCACCCCCTCTCTATGATTACTTGCCGGCATATTGAATATGCTAACCTACACGGCTGCAACGTCTTATGTTGCAGATACTTTCTTCGACGAGTAAGTGTAAGATTCAGGGTTACGGTCCGCACTCAACCTGTCATTGGTGTTATTTGGGACTCCACTCCCTTGACTGCTTCCGCTAAAATTTTAAGGTATATATCAGTTTTACGCTGTTTACATGTGGTTGCACTTTGATATATACATTGATGTACTGTGTGTGCCAGCATACTGATCCAGGGATGGCACAGATACACAGAGGCTTGACTCATTTTGAGTCGGGTCGCTACACTACTGGTTACTGTTGCTACTGCTGCTATCATACTACCTTGCTACTGATACTTTGCTGCAGATACTAAGTCTTTCAGGTGTGGTTGAATTGAGAACTCAACTGCTAATACTTGAGAATATTTTTTGGCTTCCCCATGTGTTGAATCAATAAATTTGGGTTGAATACTCTACCCTCGAAAACTGTTGCGATCCCCTATACTTGTGGGTTAAAAAGACTATTTTATGGTGCCGTTGCCGGGGAGGCATAGCTATATTCTCTGAGTCACTTGGGATTTACGTCTGCTGGTCACTATGAGGAATCCGAAAGATCCAAGAACTAATGTCTTGCCCTCAACTACGAGGACATGTAAGGAAATGCCATCTAGCTCTGCACTTGATTCACCTTCAGTTATGAGTAAGTTTGCGACACCACCTCTTGCTAGAAATCTTGATATGTCGCCTGTGCTTGATGATGCTACTTCTGCTGTCCATGATGCTTGTGATGATGCTATGCTTCTTACTGCTTTGCCACTAGGTGCATTCCTTGATGCACAAATTCCTAGAGTTGCTGCTAGATGTGATGATACTTCTGAAACTGCTAAGATTATTGAAGTAGAACCTGTTATTTTGCCTATTAGAACTTGCTCTCCTATATATAAATTTCCTGATATGCCCGAGGGTTATTTTATGGAGGGAGAGATAGCTGAGGACTTGCTTGCTTGTAAGGATAGCTATGATGTTGAGAAATTATTGCGCAAGTGGAAAGAAAAATCTTTGAACGCTAGGATGAAATACGACCCAAAGTTTGCTACTTCGCCTATCTTTGTGACCGATAAGGATTATGAATTCTCTGCCTACCCTGAGTTAATCACTCTGGTCGAATCTGATCCTTTTCATGGTTATGAGTCTGAAACGGTTGTAGCCCATCTTACCAAACTGCACGATATAGCCACCCTATTCACTAGTGAGGAAAAGATCCGCCACTACTATATCCTAAAGTTGTTTCCTTTCTCGCTAAAAGATGATACTAAGACTTGGTTCACTTCTCTTGCTCCTGCTTGTGTGCGTAGTCCCTAGGATATGTTCTACTACTTCTCTGAAAAATATTTCCCTGCCCATAAGAAGCAAGTTGCCTTGCAGGAAATATACAACTTTGTGTACGTTGAAGAAGAGAGTCTCCCACAAGCTTGGGGGAGGCTCGTCCACCTACTGAATGCTTTGCCAAATCACCCTCTTGAGAAGAGTGAAATACATTATATCTTCTATAATGGACTTACCGATGCTTCTAGAGACCACCTAGATAGTTGCGCCGGTTGTATTTTTAGGGAACAAACTGTAGAACAAACTGAGATCCTATTGAATAACATCTTGTGCAATGAGAATGCTTTGACTATTCCCGAACAACCTCCTAAGCCAACTCCGAAGAAAAGAGGTATTCTATTCCTCAGTCCTAAAGATATGCAAGAAGCTAAGAAATCTATGGAAGAGAAAGGCATTAAATCTGAAGATGTCGAAAATCTACCACCTATCGAAGAGATCCATGGTCTTGATAACCCGATACAAGTAGTAGAAGTAAATTCTCTGCGTAGATTCAATGAGAGTGATATTCCTTTTGATAAACCTGCTAGCTTATGCCTGGATGAATTTGATAACTTTGTTGCCAAACAAGAAAGTTTCAATGATTATGTTAGCAGACAATTGGAACAGAATGCTCGTATGCTTAGTCATTTAAGTGCTTGTGTGGACAGGAATGTCAATGATCTTAAGCTCTTGAGTAAACATGCCTCTATGGTTATTACTCAAGTAGAACAAGTACTTCAGGCTCAAAATGACTTGCTCAATGAGTTGAATGACAATTTTGTCAGAGTCGTCACTAGAGGCGGTAGAATGACTCAGGAACCTTTGTATCCTGAGGGTCATCCTAAGAGAATTGAACAAGATTCTCAAGGAGTTAGCACTGATGCACCTAGTCATCCTAGAAAGAAAAAGAAAGATGATAGGAACTTGCACGCTAGCAAACCCGTTACACCTGAGAATCCAAATGATGTCTCTGTCTCTGATGCTGAAACACAATCAGGCGATGAACATGAGCCTAATGATAATATCGATAGTGATGTTCATGTTGATGCTCAACCTAGCAATGATAAGGATGTGGAGATTGAACATAGTGTTGATCTTGATAACCCACAGCCTAAGAATAAGAGATACGATAAGAACGACTTCGCTGCTAGGAAGCATGGTAAAGAAAGGGAACCATGGGTTCAGAAACCCATGCCCTTTCCTCCCAAACCATCCAAGAAAAAGGATGATGAGGATTTTGAGCGATTTGTTGAAATGATTAGACCTGTCTTTCTGCAAATGCGTTTGATAGATATGCTCAAAATTTCTCAGTATGCTAAGTACGTGAAGGATAGTGTGACTAATAAGAGGAGGATACCTGAGGTTGAGATTTCCACCATGCTTGCTAACTATACCTTCAAGGGTGGAAGTCCTAAGAAACTAGGTGATCTCGGAGTTCCCACTATACCTTGCTCCATTAAAGGCAACTACGTTAGAACTGCTTTATGCGACCTTGGAGCCGGTGTTAGTGTTATGCCTCTCTCTCTCTCTCTCTTTATCATAGACTTGACATGGATAAGTTGACACCCATCGAAATCTCTGTGCAAATGGCCGACAAATCATATGCTTTCCCTATCAGCATTTGCGAAGATGTACCTGTTGTGGTTGCAAACGTCACTATCTTAACAGACTTTGTTATTCTGGATATTCCCGAGGATGATGCCATGACGGTCATCCTTGGAAGACCCTTTTTAAACAATGCAGGGGCTGTTATTGATTGCAACGTAGGCAATGTCACTTTCCATGTCAATGGTAATGAGCATACGGTGCAGTTTCCGAAGAAACAATATCGAGTACATTGCATTAATGCTATCGAAAAAACTTCATCGATTCTTATTGGGAGCTTTAAATGCCCTATACCTATTGTTAAGATGAAGTATGATTTGCTTTTTGGGGATATGCACATCCCCATTGAGGTAACCTAGTGACTATTCAAAAATTCTCTGTTTCCTTTTGTGATCCGAAAAGGTTTGTCAAGGAGACTTGATCCACCTCATTGATTGATTTCTTTCGATGACCATGAGATGGATGAATCGAGGAGTCACAAAACTCTGTTCCAAGCTTTCACCTTCGGTTGCTTAGAAGAAAAATGATAGATTTTGTAAGTGCATCTAGTGCCCCTTAGTGATTTTGGTGGTTTGAAGACTTATAGGTTAAGTATCTAATGTGTTCATGAGTGTACACAGGATCTATAAGTCACTGAGGAGTTTGAAATATTCGATGAATATCGACCCCTAAAAATGTATATCTTCGGTTGAAGAAATCGGTCTGAAGCTGAAGAATTGAATCGCGAAGAATCTGCGATGAAATTGATATTCCTCATGAAGATATTGAAATTGAGGAATTCCGTGTGTCCTCAAGAAAATCATTCTGAAGACTTTGAAGCATGAAGATTTACTCTTTCTGTTTTGTTTTCTTCACACTTGAGTAATAGGAACACCATACTGTTAAAGGGGGTCAAGGTAACACATTGGAATGAATTTCCTCATGATGCTCAATCCAAGCCTAATCCTACCAAAAGCCTCAAGTGAGGAATATGAGTGACATGCGGAATCTCACAGTTGAGGATCCCGACCGTTTCGATAGCCACGCCACATCATTGGTGTTGTCCACACCAACGGTCATATTATTTAAGGGCATTAATGTCAAATCATGTCGAGATGCTCCCAAGCTATAAATAGCCACCCCCCACAACCATTAGTTGGTCGGCTGCTCCGTTAGAAACTGACACTTGTCATAAGAGCAACCCAAATTCCTCAGAGTCTTCGAGTGTATTTCATCAGTGAGGAAATACCCCAAACACCAAACTACAAACCAAGAACCAAGTGATTGAGCATCACTGGAGAAGTTGTTCCTGTGTGGAACTGAAGCCTTTTACCTTTGAGGACTATGCATCCTCCAAACGGTTAGGCGTCATGGTCTAGAGCAATCCAGCAGTCCATTGTGGATCACCGGGTGACCAAGTTTGTGAGGGTTTGGAAGTCTGCCCTGAAGACTTACCACGAGTGTTGGGCGAGGATTGTGTGTTCTTAGCCCAAGGAGAATATGGTAGGGACTGTGTGTCCCGGGACTGTGTGTCTTTTGGTTTCAATACCAAGCCGCTCCAAACTAGATGTACAACTGTCACAGCAGTTGGAACTGGGTCATCAACTACTGTCTTTGCTGTGAAACGGGTTCTAAATTCCTCAACTCTTTATATACCTCAGATTACGTGTTGATGATTTTCACTGTTGCTGTTTGAAGAATTTGCTGAAGACTTTCTCTGAAATTCCTCAACCCCAAATTCTTCACACTAGTTAATCCTCATCTGTTTTCTGCGTGCCTGCTTACTCTGCAATCAGTTTTCACATTCTTCATCATAAAAAACTGTTGTAGTGAAACTTTGCACTCCTGATCATTTACTGTTTCCGCTGCAAGTTAGTTATTGGTGAGGAATTTCCTCAAAAGGAATTTCCTCAGTGATGAAATTCTAAAAATCTCCTATTCACCCCCCCTCTAGTCGATATAACACACTTTCAATTGGTATCAGAGCAAGGTACTCCCTTGTTCTGTGTGATTTTGGTTTAACCACCTGTCGTTTTAGTTATGTCGACTGCAGGCATGATTAAGGTTACTACAGCATGTCCTACTTTAGAAAGAAAGAACTTTCCCTTGTGGAAGACCAAGATGTAGATGCATCTACAAGCTATTGACAACGATCTCTCGTATATTGTGGAACATGGCGTCCCCATCATCTCTGCTAGTATCTCTGCTGCTGATGTGAAGAAATTCAAGAAACTTGATTCTCAAGCGAAGAATATCATCTGTGGCCATCTAAGGCCATGCCAGTTTGAAAGAGTAAGTGCTTCGGGCTCAGCGACACTTATCTGGAAAGATTGTGCAAAGTAAATGAAGGAGTATCAACCCAGCGTGATTCTCGTGTTGATGTTCTTCGCAATCTCTTCAATCGCTTCAAGAGGTTTCACAATGAAACCTGCCAAGATACCTTTGATCGCCTCACTAACATATCAAATGAACTGCAAGCACTGGGGGCTCGAGACATTACTAATCATGAAGTTGTGAAGAAACAACTAAGATCTTTGGATTCTTCATTTGATACTTTAGTTCTGATGATTCAAGAAAGACCAGACTACAAGATGCTTGATCCAGCTGATATACTCGAAAGACTCAATACTCATGAATTCCACCAAGAAGAAAAGAGAGATCTATATGGACCAAGCTATTCTAGACCACGTGCACTGAAGGCTAGAGCAATTTCCTCATCTGAAGAAGAAGACTCGGATGATAGCATTGGTGATCCTGAAGAATTTGGATAGGAGCTTGCAATGCTCGTGAGGAAATTCCAGAGGTTTACACGATGTGGCCAGTTCGGTAAATCTTCAGGAAGTGATATGAGGAAATCAGAATCTTCATCTGAGGACTACAAGAAAAGAACCCGTCACAAATGCAACAAATCAGGTCACTACATTGTTGATTGTCCCAGTTGGGGAAAGGAATCAATGAAGAATAAATACAAGGATGACAGTTCTGATGACTCAAAGAAAAAGAAGAAATCTTCAAAATCCTCTTCTTCAAAGCCCTCATCGCACAAGAAGGCTAGTTTCAGAAAGGCTCGGGCACTTATTGGCAAGGAAATGGATTCCGAGGCAAAATCAGAGGAATGTGATGAAGACGAGGGTTCTGATGAAGACTCGGAATCCAGACAGGCTAGTTTTGCACTTGCAACCACTTTCATCAGCAAGTTAATCTTCAACCTTGAAGAAGATGATAACACCATCCACACTAATGACTATGCTGATGACTTTCCTCCAACCTATTGCTTCATGGCAAAAGGTTCAAAGGTACCGAATCACTGTTAACCTGATGATTATAAAAAACCGAGTTACAGTAAACTTGCACTCATTGCCACTAAACAACAAACTACCCTGGAAAAGCTTCAGAAACTACTAGATAGAAGTGATGATCTATTGAATAATGAAATGAATCTTACCCAAATCCTCACTTATGACATGAAAAGTCTTCAGTCTAAATTTGATAATCTTCAAGATCGTCATGTTACACTCCTCGCTGATCATGAGAAACTTTCCTATGAATTTCTTCAAAGGAAGCTTGATCTATAGAAGTTGAGGATTTCTCATGATGATCTTCGAATGGAAAATGATTCATTACTAGCTCAACAGATCAGCGCTGCTCAAGCTGAATTCATTCCTCCATGTCTTAAATGCATTGAATGTGAAACTGCTAATTCTTCACCAGAATCATCAAATGCTTCAACTGCTACAAATTCTTCAACTGCTCCTGTAGTGTCAAATTCCTCACTTGAGGAAAACACAAATGTCACTGGTGAAAATGCAGGGCTGAAGGAATTGTATGTGACAGGCATATACAAAAGCCTCAAAGGACATCAAATCCTTTGTGATGTGCTCAAAAAGCAGATCTTGAACTGGAACCCGAGGAAAGAAGGAATTGCCTTTGAGAGGAAATTGAATGCTGATGGATCTTATTGGAAACCTGAGCAGTATCCCAAAACCTCATGGGTTGCTGCTACTGGGCCTCCTTTTGATCCATCCAATCTAACTGGCTTTTCATGTGAATTATCCTATTCCTCAGATGAGTCATTTGACTCCAACTATAAACTGTTCAAAAATCAAGCTGGTGAAGTATTTGCTCGATATGTTGGAACTAACTGCAGGAATGGCCCTCCCCTGAGGAAAATTTGGGTTCCCAAAAGTCGTCATGAAAATCTTCAGGTGAATGTCCTCATGACACCACCAATGAAGAATCTGAACCCCAGATCAAATTCCTTAGGAGGACCAAAGTCTTCAAGAGGATCAAAATCCTCAACTGGTCAAAACTATGCTCGTACCCGTGCTAATGCTTCTAATATGTAGAGAAACTACAAGGAATATGAACAGGAGCGTTACTCTTCAAATCATTATGTTCATAAATCCTGAAACCCGTTCTCTGCATATTCATATGAGTACTTTAACCCCCCTACTGCTAAGAGAAGTGCATTAGCTTCAGTGCCCCCTTTCTCATATGGTGCTCGCGGGATGATGAATGCTTTACCACCCCTTCAGATGTGGGTGGTGAAGAAATTGAACTAATCACTTCTGCAGGTCAGGTCTCCAAATGAAAATCAACATCTAAAGAAGTTGCTGGAGACCTGAGGAAATGCTTGATAGGACGCAAGCTAATATTGATGAAATAGAAATATTTCACACGTCCTTATAATTCTGTTATGATGAAATTCCTATCTGATGAAATTGATATCATATTCTTCAAATCTGAAGCATATGAGATGGTTAGATATACTAATTCACCTTCAGGATGACAAACCCAAGAGTACTTAGTGGGTTCTTGATAGTGGTTGCACACATCACATGACTGGTGATAAAAGCTTGTTGTTGAATATGCCACTAATTCCATCACCTCTGAAGCAAATCACATATACTGACAAAGGTAAAAGCAAGGTATTGCGACTTGGTAAAGTGGCTATTTCCAAGGATAGGCATATGGACAAAGTGATGCTTGTTGAATCCCTTGGATTTAACCTCATGTCAGTCTCGATGCTTTGTGATCTTGATATGATTGTTATCTTTGGTAGATATAGATGTGTTGTGATCATGGAATCTGACAAATCGAAAGTCTTCGAAGGTGTGAGAAGAGGGGATTTGTACATTGTTGATTTCTCTACAGGTCCTCAACCAGCCACTTGCCTACTAGCAAAAACCTCAGAAGGGTGGCTGTGGCATCGAAGACTCGGTCATGCAGGCATGAGGAATTTGCACACGCTCGCGAAGAAGAAGCATGTCGTCGGCATCGAATCAATCAAATTCCTCAAGGATTATCTCTGCGGTGCATGTGAATCTGGGAAAATTACCAGATCCAAGCATCCCTTGAAGACTATCCTGACCATTACTCATCCATTTGAATTGCTTCACATGGATCTATTTGGACCTACTCACTATGCCACACTAACAAATGCACCATCTTTATATGGCTTCGTCATAGTTGATGATTATTCCAGATATACATGGGTGCATATCATCTTATATAAAAGTGAAGTGCAGGAAATCTTCAAACGATTTTCTTCAAGGGCCTCGACGAAGTTCGGCATCAAGATCAAACATGTCAGGAGTTATAATGGAACAGAGTTCAAAAACGCTGGTCTTGATGATTATCTTGATGAACTTGGTATTACTCACGAATTATCTGCTCCATATACTCCTCAACAGAATGGTGTCGTCGAAGGAAGAACAGGACTCTGGTTGAGATGGCAAGAACTATGCTTGAAGAATATCAGACTCCTCGTAGCTTTTGGCCTGAAGCAATCAACATTGCACGCCATATCATCAACAGGGTATATCTTCACAAATTCCTCAAGAAAATCTCATATGAACTCCTCAGTGATAAGAAACCCAATGTAAGTTATTCCAAAGTCTTCGGTGCAAAATGTTGGATTAGAGATCCTCACCATAGCTCAAAATTTGCACCTAAGGCACATGAGGGTTTTATGCTCGGTTATGGAAAGGACTCGCACACCTACAGAGTCTCCAGATAAGATGTCTCCTGAGGAAGCAATAAAGCTCAAACCTACTGAAGACATTGTTCCCACTGAGGAAACTGATGAAGAAATCATCCCCATCACTGATGAAAATCAAGAAGGTGCTCCAGAGGAAATTTCTCCAGAACCAATTCCTCAGCCCAGACGAAATCCTCAACCAGCTCATCCGAGGATTGCAAATGAAGTGGAACTTGACAAAATCCTCAATGACATCAATGCGCCAGGTCCTCTCACTCGCTCAAAAGCTTCACACTTAGTTAACTTTTGTGGGCATTTCTCCTTTGTATCTATCACAGAACCCTCAAAAGTTGCTGAGGCTTTCCTGGAACCAGAGTGGATCCAAGCTATGCAAGACGAACTTCTTCAATTCAAGCTGAATGACGTATGGGAGCTCGTCAAACGACCAGATCCTCGCAAGCACAATACCATCGGAACCAAGTGGATTTTCCGAAACAAGCAAGATGAGGATGGTCAAGTGGTGAGGAATAAGGCACGACTTGTAGCCCAAGGCTAGACCTAGGTTGAAGGAATAGATTTCGATAAAACTTTTGCACCTGTTGCTAGACTTGAAGCTATTCGAATATTACTTGCTTATGCTAATCATCATAACATCATATTATATCAAATGGATGTGAAAAGTGCATTCCTCAGTGGTAATCTTGAGGAAGAAGTATATGTTGCTCAGCCCCCAGGTTTTGAGGATCCAAAGAATCCAGACAAAGTCTTCAGACTCAAAAAGGCGTTCTATGGTCTCAAGCGAGCCCCTCGGGCATGGTATGGTACATTGAAGGAATTCCTCATGAAGAAAGGCTTCAAACCTGGTTCACTTGATCCAACTCTTTTCACTAAATCCTATGATAATGAGCTATTTGTGTGCCAGATATATGTCGATGATATTATATTTGGCTGTACTGACAAATGATACAGTGATGAATTTGCTTACATGATGAGTGAAGAATATCAGATGTCTATGATGGGGGACCTGAAATTCTTCTTAGGTCTTCAAATTCGTCAACAACACAATGGAATCTTCATATCACAGGAGAAATACCTCAAGGATGTTCTGAGGAAATTTGACATGCATGAATGCAAAGGTGCCAAGACTCCAATGCCTACCAACGGCCACCTCTGCACTGATGAAAATGGTAAAGAATTCGATCAGTAGGTATATCGCTCTATGATTGGCTCTTTATTACATTTATGTGCATCTAGGCCAGATATAATGCTTAGTGTTTGCATGTGTGCACGTTTTCAAGAAAAACCGAAGGAATCACACCATAAGGCTGTGAAGCATATTCTTTGATACTTAGCTCACACACCAACACTAGGATTATGGTACCCCAAGGGCTCAAATCTTCATCTGGTAGGGTATTCTGATTCTGACTATGCTGGTGACCGTGTGGATCGCAAGGCAACATCTGGCACATGCCATTTCCTTGGAAGATCACTAGTTTGCTGGTCCTCAAAGAAGCAGAACTGCGTATCACTCTCCACTGCTGAAGCAGAGTACATTGTTGCTGGTTAATGTTGTGCTCAATTGCTATGGATGAAGCAAACCCTCAAGGACTACGGCATCAACATGAAGAATGTGCCTCTCTACTGCGACAATGAGAGTGCAATCAAGATTGCACACAACCCAGTACAACACTCGAAGACCAAGCACATCCAGATTCGTCATCATTTTCTTCGGGACCATGTCCTCAAGGGCAATATCCTCATCGACCATGTGAAGACTGATGATCAATTGGCAAATATCTTCACTAAGCCCTTGGATGAGAGAAGGTTTTGCAAGTTGTGGTGTGAGCTAAATATCTTAGAATCTTCAAATGTTTTGTAAAAACATGCACACATCCTAACACTTATGCAAAATTGATGACTTA
Source organism: Hordeum vulgare subsp. vulgare (assembly GCF_904849725.1). Lineage (NCBI taxonomy): Eukaryota > Viridiplantae > Streptophyta > Magnoliopsida > Poales > Poaceae > Hordeum > Hordeum vulgare. Next base: position 104,830,255 of record NC_058518.1, on the reverse strand, counting down.
GATGTGCAACACACGATGAATCGATTTTCTTCAACCGATGAAGAATATCACTCTGAGTGTGAAGAAATCAACGAAGAAATTGATTCTCAGGGCCCTACGACAATTGTACGCGGCGTCTGTAATCAACATTCTTATATGGTGGGTCACACCACCGCCCAACGTGAAATTCCTCAAGTTGAATTTCTTCAAAGTTTCATTTCTTCAAAATTTTATTTTCTTCAAACATCGTTTTTCTTCAAAACTGAAATTCATCATGACGCTTTATCACAAAATCCTCAAGTTATTCAAATCTTTAAAAACACTTGAGGATTTTCGTTCACCTAGATAGACTGTGATTTCAAGTCCTCAACAGCATTCACTTATAGCTATTTCTTAAATTTGATATTTCATCTAAGTGAATGGTGATCGGACCCTACTTTCCCTCTATGCTATTCTCATCCGGTCTATTCAATTCTTCATATGCGTTCTACTTGAAACTTTGTTCGAAATCCTCACTGCGTCCTTGTCAGCTGATGATTTTGTAACAAAATCCTCAAATCTTCAAAAATGTTTTTTTTAATGAACAGTAACTAAACCCCACTTTCCTCGTTCGGATAACCATGATCTCCACGATCTCCACCGCTTCTCTCGTGCGCTACACGTGTCCTGCGGAGTCGTAGAGGCAGGGGCTATTTGGTCCGATATTTTCGCGCCAACAACTACCACATGGCTATAAATATGTCCCCATCTCGCTCGATAAAACCTTCTTCGTTCCATCGCTCTCCTACTACAGCAAAGCTCCGAACCCTAGCGCCACCGCTGGAAGTCTCGACGCCGGCGAAGAAGAGCTTCACTGCCTCGACTTTTCCGTTGCCGAAACCACGCCGGAGCCGGACCATCCTCGTCTGCCGCCGCCGCAGACGTCCTCTGTTGCCGAGTTAGGGCGCATTGGACACGCACCAAAAGAGCTTCTCCTGCTACTCCTCTCTATTCTTCGTGCGCGCCATCTAGGGTAAATAAAAACCCTATTTTTACGCAAAGTTTGATCTACTATTTTACCTCTAAGATGTGAAATCTGTTTTTCCTCAAGAATCCATCCGTTTCATTCCTCAAACACTGCCTATCACCGAACTATTGATGAACTTCACTAAGCATCTAACTTTATCACGAGATTCCTCAGTTGTGCAAATTTTCGGATCTGTACAACTCTGGAACCCAAGAACAGTATGCTTAGGCAAATTCCTCAACCACTGGTCAAATTCCTCAACTATCAAAAAATTTCATTTTCTTCAAATCTGAGAACGCATATGACCTCTCCAAATTCCTCGCAACTATACTATGTTCACAGGTACACACATGTCAACTGATGAATCTCTCAGTTCTCATCAAATTAACTCATTTGCAGCGTTTCTTGAAGAAAATTTTCAAGTCTCATCAGAATCCTCAAGAGTTCAATCTTATCAGCAAAATCCTCAGCTGAAGAAAATGGAGGATGACAGGAAGCAAGAGGGAGGCAAGAAACTTGAGCAGAATACTACCGCAGATATCCCTGAGGATATATACCTGGATTACTGCACTCCTGATGAAAGTAAAACTATGACCAAGAGAAATATTTGGCTTCAGAAGATAGAACGCCGCTAGGCTAAGGAGTGGATGGAGTACAGATTCGTCACTCCCAAATATGCGAAGAAAATCGCTCTGAAGCCTCCTGGCAAACGGGCTCCTCTTGAGGACTTTCAAGCAGAAGATCCATCAAGCCTCAAAACACTTGATGATTATCATGATGAAAAGGAAAAAAACACTTGGCAAAGCTCAAGAAGCAGGCAGAGGCTGCTGTCAGGAAATTCAACGAATCATCTGCTGGTGCTTCAACTGCCACTACTTCCTCTGCTGCTGAGACTTCTGGTTCGGCAATTCCTCAACAAAAGTCTGTGCCACCAAAACCAAAGGCTTCAAAGCCTCAAGAGAAAACAGCTCCAGCCTCAGCACCAAAATCCTCAGCACCACCACAGGCTTCAAAACCTGAACAGAAGCCGGTAGTGAAGCCACTGCCTTCTACCTCCAACTCCTCACTCCGAGCTGCAACAAGCTCGGAGACAAAGTCTTCACCAACTCCTCTGAAGACTAAGGTGACTGCTGGGACAGGAACAAGACCCAGCCCAAGCAAAATCATCATGGTCCCTTCTGCATCAGAAGGTAGTGATGAATTTGATGATGAAACTCTGCAAGCAATGATCAGAAACAAGCAAGAGAGGGTAGCTCAAGCTTCTGGGAGCTCCATTCCTCTGGCCATGAACCCAAAAGTCCTCCTTGACTACATCAATATTTGGTATGAGGACCCCAACACTCCACTTGATGGTTTGAAACTTCCCCCAGGCATCAGCCACATGGTGGCCACATTCATCAACGAGGCCAAGTGGAAGGAGCAGCAAGCCAAATAGGCCAAGGTTGCTAAGCTCAAGAAGGAGAAATTCCTCAAGAAGAATCTCCTCAACTTGACGACTGATGACCTGGTGTCAACACACGCATAGTTGAAGACTTTGACAGATCAGTACTCCAAGCTTTGTGACCGTCAAAGTCTCAAAAGCAGTTTCATCAAACTTGCTACTGATGTTGTTAACAACTACAACAAGAAAGTTGCCCCTCTAGTACCAACTCCTCAGCCTCTGATCGAAGAACCAGCTGATGAAACTGCTCATACTGAGGAAATCCCTCAAGGAAGCCGTGTGGATGAACCGGCAATTGAGGAAATCACCACAGAAAATCCAGCTGATGAATTTGCTTCAAAGCCAGCTGATGAATCTGTTCCAGCTGCTGCTTCAAAGCCAGCTGATGAATCTATTCCAGCTGTTGCTTCAAAGCCAGCTGATGACTCTTCTCCAGCTGGTTCCTCAAAGCGAGCTGATGAATCTGCTGAGAAAACACCTTCACCAAAAGCTTCAAAGGTGAAGAAGATGACTCCGTCTGCATCAGACGTGAAAAAGACAAGGGCTACTGAAAAGGAAGCCAAGAAGAGAATGGTTACCTTCGCAAGCGAAGACCAGGAGCAAGGGACAGATGAGGAAATGAAGGATGCTGAATCTGAGGAACATACTGACGAAGAAATTCGCATTGACGACAGTCCTCAGCCTTCCATTCCCCATGTAGAAACTGCACAAGGATCAGCTGCACCAGCTGATGAATCTGGCTCCGTCACCAAGTAAGTCGAGGAAGAACAAAGTGAAAATCCTCAAGCTGATGAAAGTCATAGTCCTGATTAAAATCCTCAACGTGAGGATCAGGCTGACCCAACTCCTCCTCCTGAGCAAGATCCTCAAGCTGAGGCTCAGGATGAACCCATTCCTCCTCCACAGCCAAACCTTCAACAGGATGCTCCAGTTGATGACATTCCTCAGCCTGAAGCGCAACAAGACCATATTCCTCAGCCTGAAGCACAACAAGGGCATGCTCCTCGGCCTGAAGCTCAAGCTGATGAAATTCCTCACCCTGAGGACCATGCTGAAGAAAATGCACCAGACCCAGACAATGCCTTCGTCGTCCTCAACCCAGAGTCTGCAATTGTTGTCTCCCCTCAGTTCCAACAGCAAAACCTTTAGCCCATGCAGCGTCAGCCGTTCTCCAAGCGGCCAAAGTTTCAAAAGGGGTCCTTCTTTGAAGAACGCATGTTCTTCATCGGAGAAAATCCCTATGACAAGCCTCGCATCAGGCATCTGAAGTTTTGGACGAGGACACAGCTCAATTACTATGCATCTGTGCTGTGTGGAAGAAACAAGATTTTCCGGCACAAGCATATTCCTCATGTTGAGCTTGCAGAAATACCATGCCTGGCTGCAGTCTTCAACGTCCTTCATGAAGGTGGACTCCTCCCAATGTGCTCAGATATCTGTGATTGGAAAAGTGAGCTTATTCTTCAATTTTATGCCACTCTTCACATATTTGGAGATCCCGCAGACATCAACACCTGGGTGTTTGACTGGATGACACAAACAACACACTACAAGGCTCCTGCTATTGAGCTCCTGCGTGAACTGCTAGTGTCAATTCCCTTAGAGCGAGCCGTGAAGCTTTATGTTGAACGTGAGCTGCCCAACAAGATGATGGAAGTCCTCATGAAGCCTTTGGCTAAGGGGAAACCACCAAGAACGACTTTCCTCATCCATGAGCTCAAATATGAACCAAGGACTATTTACAGAATCCTCTGCAGCGTTCTTGCACCGATCAAGGGCCATGATGATGAAGAAGATGTCGTAGGCATCATGAAGAATATCCTCTTCAACATCATCCATGGTATTCCCATCAACGTTCATGATTTCTTCTTGAGGAATTTGCCCGACAATGCAATGTGTCCTTTTAACCACAAGATATATGCTCCATGGATCATGAGATTCATCAGAACAAGGTCGGGCATCAACTATCATGCTGATTTCAACAACCATGTTGGTTATATGCTTCCTATGAGGGTCAACAAGAAGACTTTCGAGCCTCTTGAAGGAAAAGGCAAGTCTGTAATTGATGAAGGACATAGGCCCCTTGATGGCGAGTTTAGAGAGGTCGAAGCTTATTCTTCATGGGATGACACCGAGACTCATCCTCCAAGTCCTGTTGCTCCTCGTGTGCTGAATACCAGAGAACTTCTTCTCAGTCTTCACGAGAAGGTGGATCGAAATCACAAGTGGGTCAAACGCCAGTTTGGCGCCATTATGAAAACCCTCAATGGAACAGAGAATGTTGTGAAGCTTAACCATCATTATCTTCTTGAGGTTTTTGATCGCACCTGGGCCACACTTGCTCATCTGAAGATTCCAACAGAACTTGAAGAATTGGAGTTTGTGCGAGACTTTGACTCGTCGTGGACACCCAAGAAGAAATTCAGGCCAATTCCAGTTGTAGACCTTGAGGACAGTTCGTTTTCTTCATTCCGCACTGCTGAATCTGATGAAGAACAACAAGACACTGCCACCGGTCCAAGGAAGAAGACTGCTCCCAAGAATCCTCATGCATCTTCCTCAACTACCAAGGAGTGAAAGTCTTCACGGGCGTTAGTCCTTAGTTTGTCCCTTTTTGTCACTTGATGACAAAGGGGAGAAACTTGAGAGTTAGTCTTCACGCGGGATATTTTGGGGCTTATGAACTATATTTAAGTTACAAACTCTTGGCTCTTCTGAAGTGTTTATGTAATGAGTTGTAACTTACGCCCGATGGTACTCTGACGCTTTTGAACGTTTTTCTTCGCATGCTTATTCCTCAAAATTTTAATGCACGCACGCTGGAATTCGTCAGATACCATTTGTCATCATGCATCTTCAATTTCTTCATACTATATGTCATATGTATGCATGATTTACAAGACTCAGGAGGAGATCTCCATGATATAAATCATCAATGTGCATTTGCTGTGAAAAGCAAAATCCTCAAGATATGCACATCTTCATGGGGAGTCTCTGAATCTTGATTTCAAATTCCTCAGATGAGTATTTAAACTTCGTATTTTTATCCCTGTTGAAAACTTAACCTAATTGTCATCAACCACCAAAAAGGGGGAGATTGTAAGTGCATCTAGTGCCTCTTAGTGATTTTGGTGGTTTGAAGACTTATAGGTTAAGTATCTAATGTGTTCATGAGTGTACACAGGATCTATAAGTCACTGAGGAGTTTGAAATATTCAATGAATATCGACCCCTAAAAATGTATATGTTCAGTTGAAGAAATCGGTCTGAAGCTGAAGAATTGAATCGCGAAGAATCTACGATGCAATTGATATTCCTCATGAAGATATTGAAATTGAGGAATTCGGTGTGTCCTGAAGAAAATCATTCTGAAGACTTTGAAGCATGAAGATTTACTCTTTCTGTTTTGTTTTCCTCACACTTGAGTAATAGGAACACCGTACTGTTGAATGGGGTCGAGGTAACACATTGAAATGAATTTCCTCATGATGTTCAACCCAAGCCTAATCCTACCAAAAGCCTCAAGTGTGGAATATGAGAGACATGAGGACTCTCACAGTTGAGGGTCCCGACCGTTTCGATAGCCACGCCACATCATTGGTCTTACCCACACCAACGGTCATATTATTTAACGGCATTAATGTCAAATCATGTCGGGATGCTCCCAGGTTATAAATAGCCGCCCCCACAACCATTAGCTGGCTGGCTGCTCCGTTAGAAACTGACATTTGTCATAAGAGCAACTCAAATTCCTGAGAGTCTTCGAGTATAATTCATCAGTGAGGAAATACCCCAAACACCAAACTACAAACCAAGAACCAAGTGATAGAGCATCACTGAAGAAGTTGTTCTTGTGTGGGACTCAAGCCTTTTACCTTTGAGGACTGTGCATCCTCCGGACGGTTAGGCGTGATGGTCTAGAGCAATCCAGCATTCAATTGTGGATCGTCGGGTGCCAAGTTTGTGAGGGTTTGGAAGTCTTCCCTGAATACTTACCACGAGTGTTGGGCGAGGACTGTGTGTTCTTAGCCCAAGGAGAATACGGTAGGGACTGTGTGTCCCGAGACTGTGTGTCTTTTGGTTTCAATACCAAGCCGCTCCAAACCAGATGTACAACTGTCACAGCAGTTGGAACTGGGTCATCAACTACTGTCTTCGCTGTGAAACGGGTTCTAAATTCCTCAACTCTTTATATTCCTCAGATTATGTGTTGGTGATTTTCACTGTTGCTGTTTGAAGAATTTGCTGAAGACTTTCTCTGAAATTCCTCAACCCCAAATTCTTCACACTAGTTAATCCTCATCTGTTTTCTGCGTGCCTACTTACTGTGCAATCGGTTTTCACATTCTTCATCCTGAAAAACTGCTGTAGTGAGACTTTGCACTCCTGATCCTTTACTGTTTCCGCTGCAAGTTAGTTATCGGTGAGGAATTTCCTCAGTGATGAAATTCTAGAAATCTCCTATTCACCCCCCTCTAGTCGATATAACGCACTTTCAGATTTAGCTTTAGTTTTCCCTATTTTCTATTTTTAGCGTCCTATAGAAAAGTACCCCGGAGCTGGTTATTTCCCTCCTTGGGAGTAGACCAACTTAGGACAAAAGCCTAAGCTTGGGGGAGTACGTGTTTCTCACCGACTTTATATTCTTGCTTACACTTTCACTTTGTTAGTCGGTGTTCACACTTTTCCACTGTATCATCCATGCTAGTTTATTTCTTTTTCTCGTTTACTTTTCGTGTGTTTGTCTAGTTTGAGAAAACCCAAAAAGATTTTTCGTTCTTCTTTTGCTTGTTGGCAGCTTTCCCGTGTAAATATTTTTCTTTTTCTTTGGGTCAAGGTAGAAGACCATGGTTACAATGTTTAATGGCTCTCGCATGCATATCTGTTTATCTGTTAAAGAGCCATATTACTTTGTCTTCTCCTTTGTGTTTTCTTGCAGATTCCAGCTTAGTCCAATGCACGAGCACTCTTATTATTGTTCACATTATTCGGTCGTGCAAGTGAAAGGCAATAATGACGATATATGATGAAGTGACTGAGCCTGGAAAAGCTGGTATGAACTCGATCTATTTTGTTTTTGTAAATATGACTAGCTCATCGTTCCCCTAATTCAGCTTTGTTGTCAAAGAAACATGTTTGCAATGACAACTTAGAGATCATAGTTTCTGATGCCATGCTTAATTAGCTAGGAGCTTATAATGGTTTGCCTTGGATGCCAAGATGAATCTTGAGATGACTATGATGTAGTATGATAGGATGGTATCCTCCTTTGAATGATTCAAGTGGCTTGATTTGGCGCATGTTTACGCATGTAGTTGAAACAAAATCAACATAGCCTCTATGATATTCATGTTCATGGTGATTTATGTCCTACTCATGCTTGCACCCAATGTTGGTTAATCTCAACACATTTTGATGTCTGTTGTCGCTCTCTAGTTGGTCGCTTCCCGGTCTTTTGCTAGCCTTCACTTGTACTAAGCGGGAATACTGCTTGTGCATCCACTTCCATAAAACCAAAGTTGTTCCATATGAGTCCACCATACCTACCTATATGTGGTATCTACCTGTCGTTCCAAGTAAATTTGCATGTGCTACTCTCTAAACCTTCAAGAAATAATCTGTTTTGCATGCCCGAACCGCTCATGTGGTGATAGGGGGCTATCAGTATCTTCCATGTTAGGCGTGTTATCCTCGATATGTGTTTATTCACTATCATTCACGAGAAAGTGGCCAGTAATTGTAATGCCCAGTTCCATGCTCAAATCTAAAAGATAATTGCAAACAAAACTCCCTCTGGATTGATGTTGGTATGGACGGCACCCGAGGATTCGGTTAGTCGTGGAGTGTGATTGATCGTTGGTGGGGGAGTCAAAACTTTACTTTTCTGTTTGGGAACCACCTATAGCATGTGTAGCGTGGAAGATGGTGAGAACTCTTGGTCATTGCATTGACAATGAAAGCATGCCACCCAAAATTATTATCTCTGTTTTCAAAGCTTGAGCTCTGGCACCTCTGCGAAGGGCGTGTCTATTTATGTTCCTATTGATTCATCCTCTTCTTATAAAAGCACCAATTAGATCTTCTGTCATTTTTATGCTTTGCTTTTAACTGTGATTGTCTATGACTATGATTGGATCTTCTTTGCCATGAATTACAATGTTTAGTCAGCCCTCGGTCTTTGAAGGTTCTCTGCATTTATGTTTTGCGGTCTCGGAAAGAGCTAGTGAGATACCATCTGTTCGTACTACTTCATGATTGTTTTGATTGAAGTGTTGACGTTTGAAACTTGTTATTATTGCTCGCTACTTGATTATGCCATTGAAATGAGTTTACCGTGAGACCTAGATGTCATTTGCTTATGTGGTTTTCTTGTGATCTTGCTGAAATTCTGGATATGAGTTAGACATAGTTGCAACAACAAGATCAAACAAAGTTCGTAAAAGTTTTTCTTTTGTCTCTTTCAGTTTGTCAACTGAATTGCTTGAGGACAAGCAAGGTTTTAAGCTTGGGGGAGTTGATACGTCTCCGTCGTATCTACTTTTCCAAACTCTTTTGCCCTTGTTTTGGACTCTAATTTGCATGATTTGAATGGAACTAACCCGGACTAACACTGTTTTCAGTAGAATTGCCATGGTGTTGTTTGTGCGAAGAAATAAAAGTTCTCGGAATGAATTGGAAATTTACGGGGATTTTTTGTGGAATATATAAAAAATACGGGCGCAAGAATCAACGGAGGAAGTGGAGCGTGGAGCCCACAAGCCCACCAGGCGCGGCCCCCCTGGCCGCGCCTGGCAGGCTTGTGGGGCCCACGTTGCTCCACTGCCTCCAATCTCACCTCTACTTAGTCCCTTTCGTCCGGAAAAAAATCAGGAAGAAGAGTTCATCACGTTTTACGATACGGAGGCGCCGCCAACTCCTGTTCTTCCTCTGGAGGGCACATCTGGAGTCCGTTCTGGGCACCATAGAAGGGAGATCGTCGCGATCGTCATCACCAACCTTCCTTCATCGCCAATTCCATGATGCTCTTCACCGTTCGTGAGTAATCTCATGGTAGGCTTGCTGGACGGTGATGGGTTGGATGAGATCTATCATGTAGTCGAGTTAGTTTTGACGGGGATTGATCCCTAGTATCCACTATGTTCTGAGATTGATGTTGCTACTACTTTGCCATGCTTAATGCTTGTCACTAGGGCCCGAGTGCCATGATTTCAGATCTGAACCTATTATGTTGTCGCCAATATATGTGTGTTCCTGATCCTATCTTGCAAGTTGTAGTCACCTACTATGTGTTATGACCCGGCAACCCCGGATTGACAATAGCCGGAACCAGTCCCGGAGATGACCATAGTATGAGGAGTTCATGTATTCACTAAGTGTTAATGTGTTAGTCCGGTTCTTTATTAAAAGGAGAACCTTAATATCCCATAGTTTCCATTAGGACCCCGCTGCCATGGGAGGGATGAACAATAGGTGTCATGCAAGTTCTTTTCCCTAAGCACGTATGACTACATACGGAATACATCCCTACATTACATTGACGAACTGGAGCTAGTTATATATCTCTCCGTGTTATAACGGTTGCATGATGAATAGCATCCGGTATAATCATCCATCACCGATCCAATGCCTACGAGTTTTTCCTACTGGTCCTTGCTACGTTACTTTGCCGCTACTGCTGTCACTACTGCTACTGTTACTCTGTTGCTACTGTTGTTACTTTGCTGCTACTGGTTACTGTTGCTACTGCTGCTATCATACGACTTTGCTACTGATACTTTGATGCAGATACTAAATCTTTCAGGTGTGGTTGAATTGACAACTCAACTGCTAATACTTGTGGGTTATCACCTCTCTCTCTCTCCCCCGAAATCCGTGCCCCCATCAAACCCTAGCCACCACCACTTTCTCTCTCTCCTCCCTACCTCCTCAGCGCCGCCGGGCCCGCCGAGCCCGCAACCGGCCCGCCGAGCCCATCTGGCGATCCACCGCCCATGGCCCGGATCTGGCCACCGCCGTCACCGCCGCCTGACCAAGTCGCCCCGCACCGGTGCATGCGCCCGCGCTCGAAGGAGTTGATCTCCCTGCAGTTCCGACCAGTGTCGCCTTGCGCCTCGTTGTCGGCGACCGCCGCCGCCGGAGCGCGCCTCCGCCGCATGCCTTGCCTCGCGACCCGGCCTTTCCTCCAGCGACGAGCATGTCAGCCCCTTCGCCTAGCTCGCTGCACCATGCTGCAGGCCGCCGGCTTATGCCAGATCATGCCGGATCCCAACGCCCTTGGCCTCCCTCAGCGGCCAGACCGCCTCGCCTTGCCGGAGATCCCTGGTCCCACGCCGCCATGGCCTCGTGTGCCTCGAGCGGGACGAGGACGAGCCTCCCCGCTCGCTCGTTCCTCGACCTGCCAGCGTTGGCCGCTCGTGGGCCTCGCCAGCACCGAGCCGGCCCAGCAGCGCCCTGGCCCACCTCGCGCCACCAGCCCGAGGCCTCCTGCGGCCGAGTCCCTCCACCGAGCCAGGCCGATGCCTACTAAGGTGAGGACCAGATCCCCTTGCTATATGTCGCCCGAGGCACTAGATTGTTATCCTCCGCCCATGCCTAGTTTCGGCCTACGTGCAGATTCGGCCTAGTTGTATTTTTTGTTCCAAATGCGAATTTATCTAATTAGCCCCGAATTTCAAATTACAGTTTAGATGCATATTTTTAAAACGCCCGTAATTTTTATCTCGTATGTCGGATCGGAGCGATTTATATATGAAACTTGTGTAGTTTTACGTGTAGATTCATAATTTGCAACTTGCATGCATGTTTGAAATAGTTTGACCCGCTGAATGCCTAGTTTTGCATGCTGTCCTAACATGTTAATTACCCCGTATTTATTTTAGTGCGTGTCTGGATTGCTCAAATCCCGTAGTTTAAATGCTCATATTTTTAGGGACCTTTTTCCATGTATTTTAGAGTAGTTGTTTGTATTTTTGCATGTAGGATTCCGTCGCTAGTTACTATATCATGTTTCGGACATATTCTCGCATATTCGTGTGGCGATATTATTATTTTGTAACCCCACATATTATACATATTTTTGGGGTAGAAAAATCCATAGAATTTAATTGTGCATTTCGTTTTAGCTTTTGAGCAAGTTAGTGTGCGTGATATTTTGCCATGTTGCCCGCTTGTCTATTTTGTGTGATTTCATCCGTGCATGATATGAAGGAGTTGTCAACTAGAGATATGCCCTTCGATGTGTAGGCTAGCCTCTGGTAATTTTGGCTGCAATAGAAATCCATGTTTAAGAGTGGTTTGCTTGTTCTCAACTTGCTAGGAAATAATGCTGATTTGGAGATGCTGAAATATTTTTAAGTCTGAAATATGTTATATTTTGTTGTTGTCTTTCCATGAGTTTATCTGGTGATCTGTAGCTCTTGTGAGGTTGGTGCAATGGAGGTAGTTGTAGTCCTTAATATTCTCAAGCATTCTGTGAATTTTCATGCCATTTGGAGTCCTGTAGCTTATGGTTTTGCTATTGTCAATATGGCTTCAGATCGAAAACTGCACTGTCATAAAGCTGAGATTTCACTAAGTCTGAAACTGTGTGTGAGATACCCTTTTGTGAGTTCTTTTCCTAGTGATCCATGCTTCCATGCTAGATGTTGTTAGTAGCATGTTGTAGTGCATCTTGACCTCTCTTACCTCATGGCTTGTTTGAGCATTTTGGAATTATGTAGCTCGTAGTTGTGGGGTGTAGAAAATGTTACGTGGCTGAATTTATCAGATTATGTTTATTTCTTGTTTAGCTTGTAGTTATTGAACCGTTGCTCCGTTTTGATCGTGTCCTATATAAAACTTTCTTAGAATCTCGTGTAATTTCATATTATATTGCTGGTCGCATGATTTGAAATACGTGTGGATGTCATTGCATACATATTGCATTCATGCCATCATATCTTACGGTGTTCGTATCTTTTGAACCGTAGCTCCGTTGGAGATGTTCTTTATGTGTAAATTGATTGTAACGACGCGTAGAATCATGTGAACCTATTTATTTTTATATTTAACAAATATTTAAATGTGTTAATTCAGATCTGGACAGAATTATAAATTAACGTGTGGGTCATCTCGGAGATGCTATATGTCATTTCCGACCTCATTTAAAATGCCTAGATAGGTGGATTAATTACGCTTCACCTCTTTCCATGTTTAACCACATTTAATATCACCGTGTACCTAATCGGGATAGAACTAAACAATTCAAATGTGGAGTTTCATCAATATGCAACTCGTTGCATATTGAACTTCACTTAATGTGTAGTGTTTGATTGTTGTGAATTGCCATGCCATGCATATATTCACCCATCATGCATCATATGGGGATTGCATCTTGTCGTGCATGTGTCGTGGTGAATATCGTGTGTTGATGCTTGTTCCCGGTTTCCTTCGTCTCGCTAGAGTTCCGCAAGCGTGTTGGAAAGTGAGGACCCGTTCGTCTACATCGGTTCGTCTCCTTCACGGAGTCATTCTTCTTCCAAGCGGGATCTCAGGCAAGATGACCATTTCCCCAGATACCATTACTATCATTGCCATGCTAGTTTTACCGTTTCTATCATTATGTCTCGCTGCCTACCACCTGTTATATGTCACCTCTCGACATTGCCATGAAAACGTTCAACCTGTTCACAACCTAGCAAACCACTGATTGGCTATGTTACCGCTTGCTTAACCATGTGTTAGCGTTGCTAGTTGCAGGTGTAGCTGCTTCCATGTGATAACATGGGTTCCTTGTTATATCACCATATTAATTTTATTTATTTAATGCACCTATATACTTGGTAAAAGGTGGAAGGCTCGTCCTTTCTAGCCTAGTGTTTATTTCCACCTTTGCGCCCTTAGTTTCGGCAACCGGTGTTATGTTCCATAATTGAGCGCTCATAACACGATCGGGGTTGTTATGGGGACCCCCTTGATAATTCGTTTTAAATTAAAGCTGGTCTGGCAAGGCCCAACATTGGTTCTATATTTGCCCAACATAATAATTTTGTTAATACTGAAAGCATAGGGCGTCATGAACCCGAAGAGTAATTTTACATAATACAGGGAGGGCCAGTGCTGATGGTGCTGGTCCAAAGCAGAGCCGTTTGCGGGGCCAGCCCGGGGCAACTCGGGAGATTTCTATCAGGCCACTGTACGCTGCCCTCATCCGATTGTGTCCTCAGAAAGAGATACGCGGCTCCTATCGGGATCGTCGACACGTTGGGCGGCCTTGCTGGATTAGTTTTACCTTTGATGAATGTCTTGCGCATCGGGATTCCGGTGATGCTTTGGGTAATCTCAGAGTTGAGGTTTTCCACTAAGGAGTCCGACGAGATCGCGAGCTTCGTGATCGAGGATTTCTATGCGGCTTGTGGTAATTTGTGATGGATTAGTTGGAGCACCCCTGCAGGGTTAAATATTTCGGAAATTCATGCCCGCGGTTATGTGGAAACGTGGAAACTTTGCTTAACACTGGTTCTAGATAACTTCAAGTAACTTAATTAAAACATGCCAACTGAGTGCGTAACCGTGACTATCTCTTTCGTGAGCTCCCTCTCCGACCGAGGACATGGTGGGGTTATGTTTGACGTAAGTAGGTGTTCAGGATCATTCATTTGATCACCAGTAGTTCACGTTCGTTATACGTAGATCATCACCCTCTTATTCTTGTACTCGTAAGTTAGCCACCTCATATAGGCGTAGTCGCTTGCTGCAGCCTCACCACTTAACCATACCTCACCTATTAAGCTTTGCTAGTCTTGATACCTTTGGAAATGAGATTGCTGAGTCCCCTGTGGCTCACAGATTACTACAACACCAGTTGCAGGTACATGTAAAGGTTACTTGATGGGAGCGCATTGATTGTTCATTTGGAGTTGCTTCTTCTTCTTCATCATCAATCAAGGATGGGTTCCAGGCCAACAGTCTGGCATAGCAAGGATGGACGTCGTTCTTCTTGTCTCGTTTGTTTTCGTCCGTAGTCGGACCCTCCTCTTCTTCATGATAATTATGTATTGTACTGATGTGACTCTGCTGTAGCTTGTGGCGAGTGTAAGCCAATTCCATATACTCTTCTCTTCAGTACATGTACTTTTAGCGATATCCATTCTTGCGAAACGACGAGATGCGCTTCTGTCCCTGACGAGGACCTCGTGCCAAATTTAGGATAGGGTCGCATCTTGGGCGTTATAGTAGGTTTGATCTTTCTTCTGACAAGAGTTGTCATCATGTTCCATCATAGTAACAATAGGCTCTCCAACACAGGCATCCAGATAAGAGGATAACTTTATGCTGATCAGAGGACTCGGGACAATTTGCATCGAGTTCACCACAATCTTATCATAAGAAATAACCTCACTTGGCCTTTTTTCATTCTCTCCCATCTCGCTTTTCTCTACTTCAGGAGCCATAGTATCTATGAGCACCATATCATCAACTTCTTCACTATCCTGCTTAGATTGCATCTCATCACTATTTTCGGGGTTTTTTCGCCTTCTTCATTTTCTTGAACATCATCTAAACTCATACTCTTCATATTTTTTCCCCAGACATGCCAAGGGGAGCTGAAGACTCCCCCATAGTAGATGAAGAAGCAATTTGCCCTTCTGGGCGATTATTCTCAGTAAGCCTACCTCTCTATGGGGAATTCCCCCCATCAGTCTCCATTTGCACGTTAACTTTTTCCTTAGGAGGATTTTTCACAAGGATCTTATCCACAGAGAAGAAAAAATCATAAAAGTGTGCCCCAACACTCCATTTGCTGAAGTAGGAATATTCTCAGCATCTCTACATCCCAGTTTTATTCTCACTGACTCACGTCTGTTTATAGTAGCTTTATCAATCTCAAGAGTCACACAAACCAGGGACCCAATATAAGCTATATTCTTTTCATGTGTCACACCCTGTTTTTCACTCCAAGTTTTCTGTGTTGCAAAAATCAGAGCTTGCTAAAACTTTTTCAAATAATGTTGTGAGTGCAATGTGAGCCATTGTTTGAGTGTATGCTTGCTTGTTTGATGACTCAAACCCATGAAAAACTTATTATTTTCCTCTCTTCAAAAACCCTTTTCATTTATATCTAGATCACTTTCATCATGTTGGGATACACTACTAGCTCATGAAGCCAAGTGGCACTTCCAACCAAAGTTGGTGATCAGATCCAAATATTATTTTCATTCATTAAAAACATTAATTGGTGATTTAAAATATCATTTTCCTATTTTATATCTATGTCTATTTCTAAGGCCAGTAATGATATTTCCACAAGGAAAATTAATTTCCTGCCTTAGAAAATTCAGATTAAATTCATGGAAGCTTAGAAGGACATATATTTTCCATATATAAGATTTTCAACCCTATTTTATATTATTATTATTTGAGTAAAACCCTGAAAACTATTTCTGTCTTTTTTAGCTTTTTGAGATGTTTCCAAAGGAAATTATCTGAGTAAATTCCCATAAAATTACAGGAGCCCTCCCAAACCATATTAGGTGCTCACCTAAAATCTCACCTTGATCCAAGGTGGGGAAGTGCACTTAAAGAGCCCAAAACCCTCTCTGTCCAGAGTAGAGTTGGAACAACTCTACATTGTAAAGTTTCTCCAATGGAGCTGAAACTTTGCGGAGGTGTTTAACATCCCAAATAAGGACTCCACAGCAAAGATGGGATTTGTGAGACTCTGTTTGGCCACACTTCCTTTGTAAAGGACAGTACTGGTCATTTTGAGACATTTTCAAGTTTGCAAAGCCAAACTTGTTCAATGGAGCTCATATTTGGTGGAACCCCATGTTTTTACCCCAAGACCAAACCTGTTAAGTTTCATTTTAAGTGGTGGAGTGGAAGCACCCCAAGTCACTGTCGAACACCTACTGACAGGAAGGTAAAAACCCTCCTAGCCACCGTTTTACCAAATGTCAAGGCCCCAAACTTGGTGGGTTAGAGCACCAGAACACCCTAAACACCCAGTCAATCAGCCCCTCCCCAACTCCAAGCACAAGTGACAAGAACTCCAATTTGAGCTGCAGGGCAGTACTGGCAACACTAGTGTTCCTTGCACCCTTGACCAGCTTGAGCTCCCACTAGACCACAACGGCTAGGCACACTCCCAGCAACACTCAGGTCATGGAGGACACGTCACAAGTGCCCCAGAGCGAGCCAGCATGCCGTGGCATGCCAAAACTGAACTCTGGGCACGCTGCAGAGAGCCACCCGCAAGGGGCCGACGCTCCCGCCGATCCCAGCCTCCCCAGGTATGTCCAAGCGCTCCCTCGACAACCATTCAGTGCAAAGCTACCCAGGGACCCTCTCCCCCTCGCGCAAGAGCTCAGGCGACGCGTGCCCATGCGCGCCCGACGCGGCCGAGCATGCACGGTCGCTACAGCTCGTCCCCACTCACTTTCCCTCTGCGGCTGCTGCACCAGGAGGCCCTAAACCACGTCCCGAACCCGTGGTTTCGCGGCCAGCACCTCACTGTGCTTGCATGCGTGCCACGGTGAGTCACCGGCGCGCCCGAGTCGGGTCACCGTTGTTGTCCTATAAATAGGTCCCCCCGGCACTCCAACACCCTCTAAGCAGCTTCAGCACAACCAGTAGACACTCCCTAGTCTTCCAATCGAGCTCGTAGAGCCCCGGTGCTCGAGATCGACCGAGGCCCCTCCGCTTGGAGCTCCGGTTGATGTCCGGCTACACGTCGGCTCCTGCGCTGCCCGACCTCTCATTACACTCCCCTTGACACCAGGAACGTTTCCCCTAACTCTCCCGAGCGAATCCATACCACTAGCCCCTAGTTCAACACCAACCCGAAACCCTTCCGCCACGAGCACCTCGTCGCCGGTGACCCAGACCACCTCCGGTGACGTCCCGGCCATGAGCAGGTAGACGAAGGCACAAGGAACCCGTTCCCGTTCCTAGCTAGGCCTGAGGACAACGGCAGCCTCACCGGCGTCCATCTCCACCTCTCTGGCTGGAGGTAGGACAAGGACCCGACAGGTGGAGCCCACCTGTCGGTGTCCTGGGGCAGCCAGCGCGCGCAGCCGCTGACGCTAACCCCAGGGGCCCGTAGGTCAGGTTTGAACTGGCCCACGCGCGCCTGGTGGGCTGGCCTGCTGGCTGGGCCGACTGGATCCAAACGCCTGGCCTTTTTCTTTTGTTTTAATCCTGCAAACTAAATTATTTTTATAAAAAGATTTAGCCAGTAGAAAAATATAATTCTTCCACCAGTAATTTTCTAAAAATGAGTAGTATTTGATTCTGTAATAGTTGACATTTATCAAAATCCGAAACTACTTTGGTATAATAAAATGATATTAAAAAGCACTTGTTTGCTTATGTTTGCTTTTAAATAAATATGCTTAGCTAATAAAACAATAGGAAACATTTTTCAAAATAATATCCTGAATTTATTCAAGCCTTGCAACATTTTTAAAAGCACTTTGTGATCTGTTTTAGTGAAAGCTAGTATTTGTTTATTCCTTTCTCGACGGTAGAGTTGCCGAGTGACGGAGGATCCGGAGCGGAACACCTCAAAGACCCCGGATACCTGGCTGACCAAGGCAAGCAGCCCTTTTGCCATGACTTAAGTAAATAAAATGATGCATGCTAGAATAGCAAGTACTTTCCGTTGCATGTGATCACGATGCCGGTTCATCATTGATGTGATGGTACCGAAGGCTTCTTCGAAGCACTTGCATGTTGATAATGATATTCACATGCCTCCTCGGAGGACAAACATGATGAGCTGACCCTACCATCTACGAGGATCATGCTACTGTCATGTTGACTAGTAAAGTAGAATCACTGAATTTAGCTTGACCCTATCCCGTGAGGCTCATGATATTACCATGTTGACAAGTAATGTTAAGGCATATTATCTCAAGCATAATGATGAGTTAAATAAAGAGTTTATGAAAACCCCGTCGGGTGCCACTAATGCCCGAGGGTGATGATAAGTTGGTGATCACTTTTGGTGAAGTGATGCACCGGTGATTTTGGTGTGAGTATGCTTTCGGAAATGGATTAGATTTATGATGTGTCGACCGTCCCAACCTTACCAGTACGACCACGATACCCCTTTATGGGACGGGGCTTTGTTGATTACTCTGGTCGGTGCTAGCAAAGAGCCACATTACTAGTGGCGGGAGTGATCGGTGTCACTCTCGTGATGGGGTCGTGCCACGTAGGACGACTATGCCATTATTATGAGTTTCAGGCACACCGTTGGTCCCTGCATGGTTGTTATAGCCTAGAGTCGATGCTCGTAAGACGTACAACATGTGGGATGGGTACCAATCGAGTGGACCTCTTTGTCTAGTATCGTCAGGGGAAAGATGACGATCGGGTACTTACCTCGGGTATATGTGATATACAGCGAGTCGTGGATGACACGGAAGTTTCCCGTTTCTCTTAGGTCCAGCATACTACCTCTGCAGAGTGTAAACTATTCTAAAAGCTGTGTCCACGGTCAAGGACAGTTGGGTGGTGCTGCTTAAACTACGTCCTGAGTTTCCGCATAAACCAAGTGTGTGTGCGTGGTGTTAAAAAGGTATTGTTATAATCATGATAATCACAATAATATGATCAAGTTCGGTGACTTGACATATAGGGTAAACCCGGATGGTTTAGCCCTCATTAATATCTTGAGGATATGACAAGTCCGATGACTTGGCATATAGGGTGAACCCGGTGTGTTCAACCCTTGACAGATATGTCAATATCTGTAACCTGTTCTTCAAAAGTAGTTCTTTAACTTGTTGCACATACTTGATCATACTACCACATTGCATTCCACTAAAGATACCTGTTACTGTTATTCCTTCCCATATACATTTATATCATGGGCTGTTTGCGAGTACATTCAAAGTACTCATTGGCTTGCCACTGGTTATGTTATTGACCAGACATGGAAGGACCGGAGTTTGGCGATGAGTACGCCGTCGGAGACGGACCTGCGATCTAGGACGCTTCCAAGACAGAATGCCTGTTGTTGTAGGCTTGATGGCATGGGCACCGCTTAGCCCTTACGAGTTTCCGCTACTCGACGTATCCGCTTAATTTGGCCTTAGGCCTTGCTCTTGAACCCGACCTTCTGGTCATTTGGTGTAATAATTCGGTACTTGGATGTAAGACTCTATTATTCAGTATCTGTGTTCAGTGAACATTGATCCTTGGGGTCACTGGGCACGGCGAACTCGACTTGCTAGTCGGGGTCCCCGCAGAACTGGTATCAGAGCCATCCTAACTATAGGAAGCCTTAGATAGCATGGACGTTAACCGAGAACGTTAGGACGCCAGCTTTGCACAAAACTCTTGCACATACACTACTGAAATCCAGAAATTTGCCGTCTGCCAAGGCGGACGGCAAAGGGGGCAACCAAGGACGGCAAAGGCTTTGCCGTCTGCCCCCTCATGGCAAAGTAGACGGTAAAAAAATCCGGTGAAGAGGCTCTTTGTCGTCTGCCTTCACAAAGCGGACGGCAAAGAATCTTTGCCATGAGGGGGCAGACAACAAAATAAATGGGACGGCATATATTGCAACGTCCTCGTTAAGTGTTAACGACAGGCCTCCTCTCTTTGCCGTCTGCCATACCCTCTTTGCCATGAGGGGGTTGACGGCAAAGAGGGGAGAGAGAGAGGGGCAGATTCCCCCTTTGTCGTCTGCCTTCCCCCCTTTGCCATGAGGGGGCAGACGGCAAAGAGGGGAGACAGAGGGGGCAGAATCCCCCTTTGCCATGTGCCTCCCCCCTTTGCCATGTGGGGGCAGACGACAACGAGGGGAGAGAGAGGCGGTATATTCCCCCTTTGCCATGTGCCTTGCCCCCTTTGCCATGTGGGGGCAGACGACAAAGAGGGGAGAGAGAGGGGGTAGATTCCCCCTTTGCCATGTGCCTTCCCCCCTTTGCCATGTGGGGGCTGACGGCAAAGGGGGAGAGAGAGGGGGCAGATCCCCCCTTTGCCATGTGCCTTCCCCCCTTTGCCATGTGTTGGCAGACGGCAAAGAGGGGAACCAGCCCCTTTTTTATTTATTTTTTGTTATATCCAGCATTTTTAACAATAATCAGAATATATATATATATATATATATATTTGACATAAATAAATTTCTTTCCGTACTCATAACCATATTAAAATAACTCTCATCCATAGTGCATACATATTATGCAAGTTACATCCGTACCAAACCATATATTACACCAGTTTCATCCACGTGCATACAAAGTTTCACATATTCATATACTACAATAGTTTCAATACAACCCATGGTACAAGAAATCAGCTTCAAGCATTCCATCAACCAAGCTTCCCGTGAAGTGAAGGTAATATGCAAAATGACAAATAAAAAAGTTAGAAAAATAATACTAGATGAAGTAGTGTATATATAGGTTATTTCGGATAGAAATTAGCTAAGTATAGACCATTTAGGAGCTAACTAAGCTAATTATGTCATTTAGGTGGAACCCTAGCTAACTATAGGAGAACAGAAAGAGAAGAAGAAGTAAAAGAAGGAGGAGGAGGAGGAGAAGGAGAAGGAAGAGGAGAAGAAGAAGAAAAAGGAGGAGGAGGAGGAGGAGGAGGAGGAGGAGGAGAAGGAGAAGGAAGAGGAGAAGAAGAAGAAGGAGAAGAACGAGAAGAAGAAGGAGAAGAACGAGAAGGAGAAGGAGAAGGAGCGGGAGCTCCTTCTCCTTCTCCTTCTCCTTCTTCTCCTTCTTCTTCTCGTTCTTCTCCTTCTTCTTCTTATCCCTTTTTCCTCTTCCTTCCTTTCATTTTCCTCCTTTTCTATTCTTGTCCCCTTCTTCGGGCTAAATTGGCTAAGAATGCCTTTTTGGAGCTAATTATGTCATTTCGAGAATAATTAGCTAAGTACAGGTCATTTCTGCCTTAAATAGGCCATTTTGGAGCTAACTAAGCTAATTATGTCATTTCGTAGGATATTTAGCCAATTTAGCCTTTCTTGGAGGAGTGTAAGCTACGTACAACAAGAGATAGAAAAGAAGAAGTAAAATACGGAGGAGGAGGAGGTGGAGGAGAAGAAGAAGGAAGAGGAGAAGAAGAAGAAAAGAAGAAGGAGAAGGAGAAGAAGAAGGAGAAGGAGAAGGAGGAAGAAGGAGGAGGAAGAAGGAGAAGGAGGAGCTCCTTCTCCTTCTTCTTCTCCTTCTTCTCCTTCTTCTTCTCCTCCTCCCTCTCCTCCTTCTTCTTCTCCTCATTTTTCCTCTTCCTTCCTTTCATTTTTCCTCTTTTTCTCTTCTTGTCCTCTTCTTCGGGCTAAATTGGCTAAGAATGCCTTTTTGGAGCTAATTATGTCATTTCGAGGATAATTAGCTAAGTATAGGTCATTTCTTATTAAATAGGCCATTTTGGAGCTAACTACGCTAATTATGTCATTTCATAGGATAATTAGCCAATTTAAACTTTCTAGGATGAGTCTAAGCTATGTAGAAGAAGAGATAGAGAAGAAGAAGTAAAATAAGGAGGAGGAGGAAGAGGAGGAGAAGAAGAAGGAAGAGGAGAAGGAGAAGAAAAGAAGAAGGAGAAGGAGAAGAAGAAGGAGAAGCAGAAGGAGGAAGAAGGAGGAAGAAGAAGGATAAGGAGGAGCTCCTTCTCCTTCTCCTTCTTCTTCTCCTTCTTCTCCTTCTTCTTCTCCTCCTCCCTCTCCTCCTTCTTCTTCTCCTCATTTTTCCTCTTCCTTCCTTTCATTTTTCCTCTTTTTCTCTTCTTGTCCCCTTCTTCGGGCTAAATTGGCTAAGAATGCCTTTTTGGAGCTAATTATGTCATTTCGAGGATAATTAGCTAAGTATCGGTCATTTCTTATTAAATAGGCCATTTTGGAGCTAACTAAGCTAATTATGTCATTTCATAGGATAATTAGCCAATTTAGCCTTTCTTGGAGGAGTCTAAGCTATGTAGAAGAAGAGATAGAGAAGAAGAAGTAAAATAAGGAGGAGGAGGAGGTGGAGGAGAAGAAGAAGGAAGAGGAGAAGAAGAAGAAAAGAAGAACGAGAAGGAGAAGGAGGAAGAAGGAGGAAGAAGAAGGAGAAGGAGGAGCTCCTTCTCCTTCTTCTCCTTCTTCTCCTTCTTCTTCTCCTCCTCCCTCTGCTCCTTCTTCTTCTCCTCATTTTTCCTCTTACTTCCTTTCATTTTTCCTCTTTTTCTCTTCTTGTCCCCTTCTTCGGGCTAAATTGGCTAAGAATGCCGTTTTGGAGCTAATTATGTCATTTCGAGGATAATTAGTTAAGTATAGGTCATTTCTTATTAAATAGGCCATTTTGGAGCTAACTACGCTAATTATGTCATTTCGTAGGATAATTAGCCAATTTAGCCTTTCTTGGAGGAGTCTAAGCTGCGTAGAAGAAGAGATAGAGAAGAAGAAGTAAAATAAGGAGGAGGAGGAGGAGGAGGAGAAGAAGAAGGAAGAGGAGAAGAAGAAGAAAATAAGAAGGAGAAGGAGAAGAAGAAGGAGAAGGAGAAGGAGGAAGAAGGAGGAAGAAGAAGGAGAAGGAGGAGCTCCTTCTCCTTCTCCTTCTTCTTCTCCTTCTTCTCCTTCTTCTTCTCCTCCTCCCTCTCCTCCTTCTTCTTCTCCTCATTTTTCCTCTTCCTTCCTTTCATTTTTCCTCTTTTTCTCTTCTTGTCCCCTTCTTCGGGCTAAATTGGCTAAGAATGCCTTTTTGGAGCTAATTATGTCATTTCGAGGATAATTAGCTAAGTATAGGTCATTTCTTATTAAATAGGCCATTTTGGAGCTAACTAAGCTAATTATGTCATTTTGTATGATAATTAGCCAATTTAGCCTTTCTTGGAGGAGTCTAAGCTACGTAGAAGAAGAGATAGAGAAGAAGAAGTAAAATAAGGAGGAGGAGGAGGTGGAGGAGAAGAAGAAGGAAGAGGAGAAGAAGAAGAAAAGAAGAAGGAGAAGGAGAAGGAGGAAGAAGAAGGAGAAGGAGGAGCTCCTTCTCCTTCTTCTCCTTCTTCTTCTCCTCCTCCCTCTCCTCCTTCTTCTTCTCCTCATTTTTCCTCTTCCTTCCTTTCATTTTTCCTCTTTTTCTCTTCTTGTCCCCTTCTTCGGGCTAAATTGGCTAAGAATGCCTTTTTGGAGCTAATTATGTCATTTCGAGGATAATTAGCTAAGTATAGGTCATTTCTTATTAAATAGGCCATTTTGGAGCTAACTAAGCTAATTATGTCATTTCGTAGGGTAATTAGCCAATTTAGCCTTTCTTGGAGGAGTCTAACCTACGTAGAAGAAGAGATAGAGAAGAAGAAGTAAAATAAGGAGGAGGAGGAGGAGGAGGATAAGAAGAAGGAAGAGGAGAAGAAGAAGAAAAGAAGAAGGAGAAGGAGAAGAAGAAGGAGAAGGAGAAGGAGGAAGAAGGAGGAAGAAGAAGGAGAAGGAGGAGCTCCTTCTCCTTCATCTTCTACTCCTTCTCCTTCTTCTTCTCCTCCTCCCTCTCCTCCTTCTTCTTCTCCTCATTTTTCCTCTTCCTTCCTTCCATTTTTCCTCTTTTTCTCTTCTTGTCCCCTTCTTCGGGCTAAATTGCCTAAGAATGCCTTTTTGGAGCTAATTATGTCATTTCGAGGATAATTAGCCTAGTATAGGTGATTTCTTATTAAATAGGCCATTTTGGAGCTAACTAAGCTAATTATGTCATTTCGTAGGATAATTAGTCAATTTAGCCTTTCTTGGAGGAGTCTAAGCTACGTAGAAGAAGAGATAGAGAAGAAGAAGTAAAATAAGGAGGAGGAGGTGGAGGAGAGGAAGAAGGAAGAGGAGAAGAAGAAGAAAAGAAGAAGGAGAAGGAGAAGGAGGAAGAAGGAGGAAGAAGAAGGAGAAGGAGGAGCTCCTTCTCCTTCTTCTCCTTCTTCTCCTTCTTCTTCTCCTCCTACCTCTCCTACTTCTTCTTCTCCTCATTTTTTCTCTTCCTTCCTTTCATTTTTCCTCTTTTTCTCTTCTTGTCCCCTTCTTCGCGCTAAATTTGCTAAGAATTCCTTTTTGGAGCTAATTATGTCATTTCGAGGATAATTAGCTAAGTATAGGTCATTTCTTATTAAATAGGCCATTTTGGAGCTAACTACGCTAATTATGTCATTTCGTAGGATAATTAGCCAATTTAGCCTTTCTTGGAGGAGTCTAAGCTACGTAGAAGAAGAGATAGAGAAGAAGAAGTAAAATAAGGAGGAGGAGGAGGAGGAGGAGAAGAAGAAGGAAGAGGAGAAGAAGAAGAAAAGAAGAAGGAGAAGGAGAAGAAGAAGGAGCAGGAGAAGGAGGAAGAAGGAGGAAGAAGAAGGAGAAGGAGGAGCTCCTTCTCCTTCTCCTTCTTCTTCTCCTTCTTCTCCTTCTTCTTCTCCTCCTCCCTCTCCTCCTTCTTCTTCTCCTCATTTTTCCTCTTCCTTCCTTTCATTTTTCCTCTTTTTCTCTTCTTGTCCCCTTCTTCGGGCTAAATTGGCTAAGAATGCCTTTTTGGAGCTAATTATGTCATTTCGAGGATAATTAGCTAAGTATAGGTCATTTCTTATTAAATAGGCCATTTTGGAGCTAACTAAGCTAATTATGTCATTTCGTAGGATAATTATCCAATTTAGCCTTTCTTGGAGGAGTCTAAGCTACGTAGAAGAAGAGATAGAGAAGAAGAAGTAAAATAAGGAGGAGGAGGAGGAGGAGAAGAAGAAGGAAGAGGAGAAGAAGAAGAAAAGAAGAAGGAGAAGGAGAAGAAGAAGGAGAAGGAGAAGGAGGAAGAAGGAGGAAGAAGAAGGAGAAGGAGGAGCTCCTTCTCCTTCTCCTTCTCCTTCTCCTTCTTCTCCTTCTTCTTCTCCTCCTCCCTCTCCTCCTTCTTCTTCTCCTCATTTTTCCTCTTCCTTCCTTTCATTTTTCCTCTTTTTCTCTTCTTCTCCCCTTCTTCGGGCTAAATTGGCTAAGAATGCCTTTTTGGAACTAATTATGTCATTTCAAGGATAATTAGCTAAGTATAGGTTATTTCTTATTAAATAGGCCATTTTGGAGCTAACTACGCTAATTATGTCATTTCGTAGGATAATTAGCCAATTTAGCCTTTCTTGGAGGAGTCTAAGCTACGTAGAAGAAGAGATAGAGAAGAAGAAGTAAAATAAGGAGGAGGAGGAGGTGGAGGAGAAGAAGAAGGAAGAGGAGAAGAAGAAGAAAAGAAGAAGGAGAAGGAGAAGAAGAGGGAGAAGGAGAAGGAGGAAGAAGGAGGAAGAAGTTCCTTCTCCCTCTCCTTCTTCTCCTTCTTCTTCTCCTCCTCCCTCTCCTCCTTCTTCTTCTCCTCATTTTTCCTCTTCCTTCCTTTCATTTTTCCTCTTTTTCTCTTCTTGTCCCCTTCTTCGGGCTAAATTGGCTAAGAATGCCTTTTTGGAGCTAATTATGTCATTTCGAGGATAATTAGCTAAGTATAGGTCATTTCTTATTAAATAGGCCATTTTGGAGCTAACTAAGCTAATTATGTCATTTCGTAGGATAATTAGCCAATTTAGCCTTTCTTGGAGGAGTCTAAGCTACGTAGAAGAAGAGATAGAGAAGAAGAAGTAAAATAAGGAGGAGGAGGAGGAGGAGGAGAAGAAGGAAGAGGAGAAGAAGAAGAAAAGAAGAAGGAGAAGGAGAAGAAGAAGGAGAAGGAGAAGGAGGAAGAAGGCCATTTTGGAGCTAAGTATAGGTCATTTTTTATTAAATAGGCCATTTTGGAGCTAACTAAGCTAATTATGTCATTAGATGGAAGTCTAGCTATTTTGGAGCTAACTAAGCTAATTATGTCATTAGATGGAAGTCTAGCTATTTTTTATTAAAACACTAGAAATAACATACCTAAGTTAGGGTGAAGCACGGTTGCTCTGGCTTGTTTCACCTGGAGAAGGCTGCCCTCGAGAAGGCTCGACTGTAGAAGGGTCGTGCGATGCGTTTCGGGACATATTCTGCACCAAACATCGTTTGCAATGTGTAGTTAGCATGAGAACACTCTTAAGATCACTCCACTGAAATGAAACTCACCGTCCCCGCCACGTTAATGACTGGCATCGGCGGAGGGACTTGGCTATTCTTCTCGCACATAGACTGTACATTTGGTTTCGACAGGTCAAACTTTTTATTTATTAATGAAACGGACATTCAAATGCAAGATTTTAAATAACATGAAGAAGAAACATACCACGAAGAGCTCGTATATGGCCCTGGTAGACGCTTCATTCCGCGCCCTCTCCGCCTCCACCAATGCAGTCGTCCTCTCCTCCAGCTCCCTAATTTCCTTATCCTTCTCCGCCATAGCCACCTGCATTGCCGCTCTCTCTTTCTGAATAGCAGCCTGCAACACAACTCATTGTTAGCAATGTAATCATATTGGTTCCAACGCACAACATAATGCGGAAAGATAGTTGAGTCCATTAAACTAACCTCGATGGCGAGCTCGACTGGCCGTGGACGACGTGTTATCTCCGGACAAGAGCTCGTTTGGCGTGCCTTTATCTGCCGGAGAGTGCTAGGACAACGTATAAGGCCGTCTCCAATGGCGATCGAGCCATGGGGCCTCCCGTTGCCAGCTATCATCACCAGCTCTGGATCAATAGGCCCCTCGCTCGGGTTAAAGTCCTCCCCTTTCCTCGCCTTCCCGTGATCTCTGTACTTCACGAGCTTGTCGTGGGAGGAGATGTTGGTGAAGTTTTCTGGATGCTCGAGGTCAGACTCAGAGAATGCCTTGACCTTCTTGTACGAGGCAGTATGGGCCATCGCATACAGGTCGTACATCTGTGGCGCCTCCATCTTATTGTGACGCGCCTAAAAGAGAGAGAGCAGAAAATTGTATTGGTAAAGGGCTTAAGATAGCATTAAGAATGAATTGCATGAGGCATGAAGCAAACCACATACCCAGTTCTCGCCAAATTGGATTAAGTTGACGCTCCCTTGATGGTGTGGCACGCCAACCATTTTGCCACGCCTCTCCTTGGCGTTGTTGTGGCTGGTCTCCCACGTTTCGGAGCACCACTGATCCACCAAGGCCTCCCAACAATCCATCTTATCCACACACCATCTCGGGGGCACCTAAGTTAATAAATAGAAATTTGAGTGCGTAAGAACCAAATCAAGGAAACTAACTACAAAGCCTTAATAATATGTAATTACCTTCATGTAATTCTCCTTCTCCATCTTAGCATCACGGCACTTCGCCTTATCAATCCTAATACGCCGCGTGGCATAGTAGTCTCGAACAGCCTGCACCCGAGCCTCGTTCCGAAAGTTTTGAAGTAGGCGGCGACATTCGGTTTCGATAACCTTTGCCGCGTCGTCCTCGTATCCCTCCTCACACCTGTAGAAGGTCTGCAAACGAGACAACACCGATTAGTACAATAAATAGCTATGGTTAATTTATAATTGTGTGAAAGAGAAATTACCCAGAACTTTCGGATCACCATGTCCGCCCTCGTGTCACACAAAACACCGTCGATCTCCACCTCCGGCGGGACCGGGGCACCCCAAGTAGTGCTCCCAGGTTATCCCCCTCACCCAGCTCCTCGTCGCTACCAGCATGGCCATTTGGCTCAGGCCAGGTATCCCACTGGGTCTCTTGGGACGTACCCTCATCCCTGCTGTGCTCCGCAGTCGTCTGGAAGGAAGCCTCTGGGACACGAGTCTCGTGGGTCGAAGGCTCGTCGACCCGAGGCCCTCGAATCGGAGACCGTGTAGCCTCCACCTCAGACGAATCCACCCTAGAAGTCCTCCTGTGCTCAGGTGAATCAGCTTGGGGTGGTGGCGGAGACCGTGTAGCCCTACCTCTCCCGCGGCCACGTGTACCTTTAGTACAACATAAATACCAACATGAGTGATAAAATGTATATAAATACCAATA
Source organism: Hordeum vulgare subsp. vulgare (assembly GCF_904849725.1). Taxonomy (NCBI): domain Eukaryota; kingdom Viridiplantae; phylum Streptophyta; class Magnoliopsida; order Poales; family Poaceae; genus Hordeum; species Hordeum vulgare. The sequence goes on along the minus strand of NC_058518.1, from coordinate 104,801,973 downwards.
TGCATACAACATGAGTACAACATAAATACCAACATGAATACAACGTGTACCTTTAGTGCCTCTCGGCTTCGCGGGTGGTCGACCTCCTCTCACGGGGGGCGCTCCGTGCATAGTAGAGAGCAACACTCTCCGAAGAGGCGAGGCAGGAATGGAAGTACCCATCCCATCACCCGCCGACGAAGAAGCAGCCGTGGCGTGCTTTCGACCCTTTCCCACCATCTTTCAACACCTGTCATGACAAAGAGTAAATGAAATTAGTACAACATAAATACCAACATGACTAATAAAAATTGAATACCTAACATGAACTCAAAATTTATATATAGTATAATAGTTGAATACCAGACATGAACTAATAACAATCGTCCTCGTCTATATATGCTTCGGGGTCAATAAATGCATCATGATCATCACTATCATCAATAAATGCATCATCATCATCACTATCTAGAAGAACATGTGGAAGGCCACCATTATGTAATCGGTCAAGAAGTGACAGGTCATCCGTAGCAGTAACCTCTTCTTCTTCCAGCTCTTCCTGTTCGGGCTCAGGGGTTAAGACGGATTCACTGTCGCTGTCTACTTCAATGTTCTGGGGTGAAGTAGAGCGGTTCTTGAAACGTTTCTTGGACATACGTGTTTCTTGGAAGAATTCTCCTTCATATGTGTCTAGGTTAATGTGAGGTTCGTAATCCTCTTCATTGAGGGTAGGTGGTCTAAAATGTGGTGGCACTTCATAAACGACATCCCAACATTTGAGATTTGGATCAGTTTGGCAGGCCCACGGTAGATAGAAAACTTGTGTCGCCTGTTGAGCCGTAATATAGACATCGGGAACATCTAAGTGGGTGTTTTGGTTGATTTCGACTAGTCCTATATGTTCATGAGTCCTTCTAGTCTCCCTCGGCTCAAACCAATAACATTTGAAGACTACGACGGTCGGTGGGTTTTCACCATAGAATAGAAGTTCATAAATTGCTTCAACCCTTCCATAATACTCGGTGTCTCCTTCGCCGATAGCAGAGACAGAACAATTTGTAGTCTTTAGGTCGGGCATAGATAGCTCTTTGCCAAAGGTACGAAAGTGATACCCGTTGATGTTGTATTTGTCAAATGAACGGACCTTATAGTCAAAACCATTAGCGACTTGTCTCAACTCGGCGTCCATAGATTCTGCATCAGCCTACAAGTTTAATACGAAAGAATGGATGCATTAGCCGCAAATTAGACCAATAAATCAAATGGGCCCTTAATGGTAATTAATTACCCTTTGTTTGAACCAAGAGATGAAACCAGGATAGTCGCCTCCATGCTTTGCGAGAAGCTCATACTCTTCGATGGAATCCTTTTCGATGACCGCTCCATCCGAGAATTCGGCGACGTATCGACTATATCAAATATCCGGGAATAAGAGTAGTTCAAAGCAATTAGAAGTTGCGGAACAATAAATTACCGAGAACTTACTCGATATACGGCCGCACTTCTCTTAGGTTGGTGAAGATATACAATGAAATGGTCCGCCATTGTTCGACATCCAACGATTTCCCTTTCGAAGCACCGGATGGTGCGAGCTTACCTTTGAATAGGCTGAGGTTGGATCGAACTTTTTCTCGATCCCCATTATTGTACCGAGGCTTCGGGTTATGCAAATGATGATTTTTGGCTTCGTAGTGTGCTGTCACGAAGTTTGCCGCCTCCTCAGTAATGAATGCCTCGGCCATCGATGCTTCAATTCTACGTTTATTTTTACACTTAGCTCGAAGCGTCTTCTGCATCCTCTCAGTTGAGTAGCACAATCAATTTTGAACGGGCCCCCCCATTCTTGCCTCGGTCGGGAGATGCAAAATCAAATGTTGCATTGGATTAAAGAAGCCCGGTGGAAAGATCTTTTCTAATTTGCAGATCAACTCCGGCGCCAACTCTTCCATTTCATCTAGCACGCCAGGCGATAGTTCTTTCGCACAAAGGGAACGGAAGAAATAGCTCAGCTCTGCCAGTACCAGCCATTCATCCTCAGGGATAAAGCCACGCAACATCACCGGCATTACCCGCTCAATCCATATGTGCCAATCATGAATCTTGAGCCCAAATATTTTCAATTTCTCAAGACTCGCTCCCCTCTTTAGATTCGCAGCATACCCATCGGGGAGCATCAACCGCATTTTCACCCACAATAGCATTTCCCTCATAGCTGGCCTTTCAAGATTGAACCATGCTTTTGGCTTCGCTATGCTTTGCTTTCCTTTCCGTTGTCGCAAGTTTTGCAACGGTCTATCACATAGAGCCTCCAGGTCGATTCTAGCCTTAGGATTATCTTTTGACTTCCCCTCTATGCCGAACAATGTACCAAAAATGGCCTCCGCAATATTCTTTTCAGTGTGCATCACGTCAATGTTGTGTGGGCAAAGGAGGTCTTTGAAGTAAGGGAGATCCCATAAGCATGACTTGTGAGTCCAGGCGTGTTCCGTACTATACCCTTTGAAGTATCCTGGACGCAAAGGATCATGCTCAAGAGCGTTTAACTGATCAAGGGTCTGTTGGCCTGTCAACGCAGCTGGTGCAGTGTTTTTGACAACTCTACCTTTGATGAAATTCTTCTTGTCTTTTCTGAAATTATGGTCAGGATCCAGGAATTGTCTATGCATGTTGAAGCAAGAATACTTGCGACCAGCCTGCAGCCAACGGAACTGAAGTGCTGCCTTGCATGTGGTGCACGGGAACCTTCCATGCACACACCAGCCAGCGAATAGCACAAACGCCGGATAATCATGCGTCGAGTACATGTACCACACATGCATTTTGAAATTTGTTTTGGTAGCCGCGTCGTAGGTCTTGATCCCATTATCCCAGGCTTCTTGCAACTCATCCTTATGCGGCTGCATGTACACATTCATATTCTTCCCCGGATAGTTGGGCCCTGGAATTATCAACGTCAGGAAAATGTTCTTTCTTTTCATAATCTCTCAGGGTGGCAAATTTAGTGGAAAGACAAATACAGGCCAACAACTGTATTGTGCTGCCGTCATACCATACACATTGAACCCATCTGTGCTGATGGCAACTCTAGGTTGCCTTGGATCTTCCGATTTATCCTTATGTAATGCATCGAAGTGCCTCCACGCAAAACCATCTGAAGTGTGTACCAGCATCTTGTTCCCATATGCATCTAGTTCGGTTCTTTTGCCCAATTTGTGCCATGCCATCTGTCTGGCCGTCTCTTCGACCATGAAAAGACGTTGAAGTCTTGGTACGATTGGCAGATATCGAAGAACACTAATCGGGATTTTGGTCTGATTCTTCTCACCCATGCTGTTGTCTACAACAATATACCTTGAAGAATTGCAAATGGGGCAATAGTTCAAGGCCGCATACTCAAGCCTAAATAAGGCACATTCATTCTCACAGGCATGTATCTTCTCATAGGGCATCTTAAGTACACGGAGGATTTTCTCTGACTGGTACAGGTTTGCAGGCAGTACATGGCCTTTGGGTAGAAAGCGTCCAAATATCGTCATCATCGCGTCGTAGCATTCTCTGCCTAGGTTGAATTGAGCCTTCAGAGCCATTACTTGCGCGATGGCATCCAGCTGACAAAGCTCAGTCTGCTCGTGGAGAGGACGTTTTGAAGACTCCAGCATTTCATAGAAGGCCTTTGCAGATTGCTCCATCTCATCGTCCGAATCACGAGCATCATCAAAGTCTTGCACCATGTCTTCAATCCCGGTACCATGCTCGTCGGTGCGACGACGAATCACCTCAGCTCTAGCACGTTGGTCAGACTCACCATGAAAAGTCCACACCGTATAATTAGGCGTAAAACCCCACTTCTGCAGGTGTTTACCCATTTCAAACTCTGTCTGCTTTTTCCAGTTATCGCAGTTGGGACAGGGGCACCATGTTTTATGCTGGCCATTTGCAAATGCGGCTCTCACAAACCCCTTGGTTTTTGTTAACAATTCATGGGTCATGTCTTTCTGACTAGGGTGACCAGTGTACATCCAAGCACGATCACTCATGTTGCCTAGCTACCTATGGGGGCACAAGAAATAAATATATAATTCATCATCTATATTCATACGCTAATCAAGTTTGTCAGTTTTATTACGTCCATGCAACCTACACGCTAATAGGTAAAGATAGGTCCTAATCCCACCCGAGTATGTGTAGACTGGGTTCGTTTTCCCATGCTCTGCTCCAAATGCGACGCAGAATTTCGACAGCACCTCCCCGCTATTCTCCTGATACACGTCTCGGCAATAAGCAGAGAGGATGTGTACCCGGAGAACAACAGCGGAGGCACTGACGAAATTCCGCATCTGATCTGGAGCACAACATATGGGAAAACAAACCCAATCTACACATACTCGGGCTGTCCATGGATAATGTTGGACAATTCGAAAGGATGGTGGTTATAAATATGCAAAGAAATGCATATTTATAGATGTCGCCCTTTCGAATGGGAGACGCATACTGGTCACGCATACTCTTGGTTGAAGAAACCTATAGCTAGCAAGTTTCATCGGCACGAAGACCGGGACAGAGCAAATTAAGGGGGTAGGAGGAGAAGTCATTTGTGCTCACCAACAACGCAAGGGCGGAGCTCGTCCAACGCACGTGGAGGTCGTCGAACAACTGCACATTGAAATTCACCCGATCAACACAAATATGATGTTTTTATAATTAACATAACTATATGACCTAACTCATAACTATGTGGGTCAGTGTCATCGGGGGACGAAGGTCACTGGCGTCGGGGATTGGGGTCTTTTCGGTCAACAAGAGGCCGAAGAGGTGTCGGGGCTCGGGGGTTGGGGGTCAGTGGCGTCGGGGATCGGGGTAGGGGGTCGGGGGTCGAGGGTGAGTGTTGTCGGGGGTCGGGGGTCGGGGGTCGAGGGTTAGTGGCGTCGGGCGTCGGGGGTCGGGGGTCAGTGGCGTCGGGGGTCGGGGTAGGGGTCGGGGGTCGAGGGTGAGTGTTGTCGGGGGTCGGGGGTCGGGGGTCGAGGGTCAGGGGCGTCGGGCGTCGGGGGTCGGGGGTCAGTGGCGTCGGGGGTCGGGGGTCGAGGGTGAGTGTTGTCGGGGGTCGAGGGTCGGGGGTCGAGGGTCAGTGGCGTCGGGCGTCGGGGATCGGGGGTCAGTGGCGTCGGGGGTCGGGGTCGGGGGTCGGGGGTCGAGGGTGAGTGTTGTCGGGGGTTGAGGGTCACTAGCGTCGGGGGTTGGGGTCTTTTCGGTCAACAAGAGGCCAAAGTGGTGTCCGGGCTCGGGAGTTGGGGGTCAGTGGCGTCACGGTCGGGGTAGGGGGTCGGGGGTCGAGGGTTAGTGGCGTCGGGGGTCAGGGGTCAATGGCGTCGGGGGTCGGGGGTTCGCGTACTACGGCATCTCCTCCAACTTCATCAGCTACCTGACCGGCCTGCTCAGGGAGAGCACGGCCGCCGCCTCCGCCGTCAACGCCTGGCCCGGCGCCGCGTCCATGTTTCAAAATTTCATTGTTTTGTCCGGTGGAAGCACACACACCAGAACATAGCGCTTCCCACGTCGCTGTGCTCATGAATCAGCTGGACCGGGTCGATCTTTTTTTTGGGAGGGTACCGGGTCGATCTTCGAAGATAGAATAATGTGCTCAACCCTAAACCTTTTTCTTTTCTAATGACACCACTTTTTTCCTGAAACACATCATCAGTACTCCCGAGTCAAAAAAGATATTGTTTTTTAGCCATTCCGATGAAGAGGTACTATGAGAACACATGTGTGACACAGAACACATCGGCGTTTTCAAACTACAAATACCATTAAATAGAAACAAAACCAAAAAAACACATCATGCTTGACAACTAATGTTATCATCCTCGTGTCATTAATTTTACCATAAACAATTAGCATATATAGTATAACCTAACAAACTAATTACCACAAACTAATTACCATGAACCTAAAAATGACAAAAGAGAAAAAACAAAAAAACAAAAATAAATTTACCTATCTTGGAAGGGAGGTGCAGGGAGGAGGGGCGGCGCAGGGAGGAGGCGCAGGGAGGAGGGGTGCCGCAGGGAGGAGGGGCGGCGCAGGAGGGGCGGTGTAGGAGGGGCGGCGCCGGGATGGCCAGGCAACAGGGGAGTGGGCGGCGCATGGAGGAGGGGCGGCGCGGGGCAGGCGGTGGCGCGGGGTAGGGAGGAGGAGCGGCGCGGGGCAGGCGGCGGCGCGGGGCAGGGAGGAGGAGCGGCGCGGGGCAGGCGGCGGTGCGGGGCAGGCGGCGGCGCGGGGCAGGCGACGGCGCGGGGCAGGAAGGAGGAGCGGCGCGGGGCAGGCGGCGGCGCGGGGCAGGCGGCGGCGCGGTGCAGGCGGCGGCGCGGGGCAGGCGGCGGCGCGGGGCAAGCGTCGGTGCGGGGCAGCGGCGGGGTAGGGCAGCGGCGGCGCAGGGCAGCGGCGGCGCGGGATGTCGGTAGGCGGCGGGGGTTGGAGGGGTGCTACGTGGGAACGGTTGGAAGGGGGCGGGGGTGCGCGTCGACGTGGCTAGGCTGCCGGCCCTTTGCCGTCCGCCGCGCTCCTAGGCTGATGGCAAAGGCCCCCAAGGCCGACGGCAAAGGTCCCCAAGGCCGACGGCAAAGGTCCCCGGGGGGGAGGCACCGGGTTGGTGGGCTGTCGACACCTTTGCCGTCCGCCGTGCTCCCAGGTGGACGGCAAAGGGCCCCAAGCAGACGGCAAAGGGGAGGGGTGTGTGGGGTGACGTTTCGGCCATTGTGTGGCGGGGCTTTGCCGTCCGCCTCCCTTTGCCGTCCGCTTAGGGCTTCTTTGCCGTCGGCCAGCGGACGGCAAAGAAGTGGCCGACGGCAAAATAATCTTTTTCCATCTGCCACCTCTTTGCCGTCAGCACTGTGGCAGCTGACGGCAAAGAGTACCTTTGCCATGTGTGAGCTGACGTCAAAGGTCAAGCAGACGGCAAATTTCTGGATTCCAGTAGTGATACAACCTCCTGACTTCTCTCCTATGCCTTGTAGATGGCTGCCGTACGTGAGACGCTTCTGGAGACCGGCTTTCCACTACTTCTGGTGGATTGTCTCGAGAAGTGCCACGTACGATGCACGCCCATCTTCCTCTACCACGAGCACTAGGTCAACGCCGACACCAAGGAATATGACGTGGACGTGATAGTGAAGGCTAATGACTCCCCGTCTAGTTGGTTCTTCGAAGGACCACAGATGGGAGAGCTGATGTTGGCAGTGGAGACGGCTGCACGAGAGGCGCTCGTGCAACTCCGCAGCATCCTCCCTGAGATGGCTAATGAGCTTGTCACTCGTCATCTACCTTTCATTAAGGAAGGAGTGGATGGGAGCTGGACACTCACCAAAGCCACGGATGATGGAATGCCATTAAGGTTTCAGACCTACTTCAGTCTCTCATCGGACACCCTGACACACTTCCTGGTTAAGGAATCAGTCAAGCTTCGCCAAGAGCTGCACCTAGTCAAAGGCCTACTCCACACTGAGAATATGTAGAACCGCAAAGTAAAGAAGGCAGGCGCACCTGAAGGGAGGGTAGCTGTTGCCACTAGGAGTGGTGTGCTACCCATCCAGGGAGTCCCTCTTCGGAGTCGCCGCCTGACAGCGGAAGAGTACACTGAGTTCTTCGCCGCCTCACCCAAGAGACGCCGAGATGTGCGGATTCTTTCTTCCACTCCTATAAAGGAAGAGGATGTTGATGAAGATGAGGATCCTATTAAGTCCGCCTTTGAGACCGAGCAGTCCGCCGCGTAGGTTTTAGCGTAGGCAATTCGGAGTACCCCGAGTATAGGGTATCCATGTATCCGCTTTTAATTTGTGTATGTGTGCTTGATGTAAGTCACCTATTGCCTTGGGCAGCCTGTAAGTGACTACGTCCCCTAGTTGTCATGAATGCAATTTCCAGTTTGTCAAAAACTTTGGTTTTGAAGACCTGGCACATGCACGAATTGGACCCCCTCTTACTAGGAGCAAATCCTTGTACTCCCGAGCAAGGTGGCAGTTTGACTTGTCTGTTTCTATGACAGGATGGTGAATGCAACCCGCAACAGCACCTTCGGCAACCCCGGCGTCGGCTCCTTAGGGACGCTGCAGGGAACCGAAGGAGAAGCTCACGCTGGAGGTCACCACGAGCAGCCTAGAGACCTTCCGCCACCACCTCCTCCTGATAACTTGACGATGGCTCAGTTCCTTCAAGCTCTTCGGGAGGAGCGTCAAGCCAGCAATGCCGCTATCCAGCAGCTGACTCAAGTCCTGGTGGACAACCCGCCGCGTAATGAGTATGGCGGTGGTCGCTCTACTCTTTCTGAGTTCATGCGGACTACGCCCCCCATATTCACGGAGTCAACTGAACCCCTGGACGCCGATGACTGGATTCGTATCATTGAAGACCTCCTTGCGCTGGTCAAGTGCACCGATGATCATGAGAAGGTCCTTTATGCTTCTCACTATCTCAGAGGAATCGCCAGGGCATGGTGGGATGGATTCCAGATCATGCGGGCAGGACAAGTCATCACGTGGGAGATGTTCAAGGAAGGATTTCGCGCGGCTCACATTCCACCTGGACTGATGACCATTAAGAAGCGGGAATTCCGAGCCTTGAGGCAGGGCAGTGGAACTGTTAAGGAGTACCTGCAAAAGTTTAATCTCTTGTCGATGTACGCGCTTGAAGATGTTAACACTAAGGCTGCTAAGGTGGAACACTTTATGGAAGGGTTACAGCAGTCCCTGCAATACCAGCTGGTGGTTTGCGACTGCCAGACTTTCAGCGAGTTGGTAAACAAGGCGCTTATGCTGGAAGACAAGCGTCGTGCAATGGACGACACCCGCAAGCGCAAACTGATAGGCAGTGGAGGACCCGGTAATGCAAGACCAAGACCGTGGCAGTCAGCACCTATAAGACCCAACTTTCAGCAGCAGCAGTACAAGTACCCGGTGTTCCGTCAGAATTATCAACCTCAGCAGCAAGTCAAGCCAGTAGTCAAACCGCCGAACAACGGTGGAGTCAAGACCAACCCCCCGGAGCAAGTCACCTGCTTTGGGTGTGGTCAGACTAGGCACTATTCCAAGCAGTGCCCCAAGAAGAAGCCCGACGCACCGCGTCCCAATGCACCCAACCCCGGTCAATGTGCACCAGGAAGGAACCAGGCCCCCCGCAACCAAAAGTTCAATGGTAGGGGCCGGATCAATCACATCACTGCAGAAGAACCACAGGAAGACCTGGACTGCATTCTGGGTACGTTCCTCGTCAACTCAACTCCAGCAACAGTGTTATTTGATTGTGGTGCCTCGCATTCTTTTGTTCCTCAAGGGTTTGCGGAAAAATGCGGTTTAAAACCCACTTTACTCCGCGGGCAGATGGCAATCCAAACCCCGGGAGTAGTATTAAGGACCAACCTAGGGTGTAGAAGGGTCGAGATAGTTATCAATGGGACGAGTTTCTTGGCAGACCTCATTGTGCTTAAATCACAAGGTGTAGAAGTAATCCTCGGTATGGATTGGTTGGCCAAGCACCAGAGTCTTTTGGACTGTGCCAACAGGGCCATCACCATGATAAGCAACCAAGGGGTCAAGGTCAAGTTCGTCTCCGAGCCAGTATCAGCTCACGCACCTCGAGTCAACAGTCTCTCCGAGGTAGAGCTTGATCGAGTGCATATAGTCTGTGAATACCCGGACGTCTTTCCTGACGAGCTACCCGGAATGCCTCCTGACCGAGACATTGAGTTCATCATTGAGCTCATGCCCGGATCGAGGCCTATTTATAAAAAGCCTTACAGGATGGGTTCCGAGGAGTTGGCAGAGCTGAAGAAGCAGCTGGATGAGCAACTCACGAAAGGGTTCATCCGTCCGAGTGCGTCACCTTGGGGATCACCTGTTCTATTTGTTTCAAAGAAGGATGGTACCATTCGACTCTGCGTCGACTACTGTTCCCTTAATGAAGTCACAATTAAGAACAAGTACCCGCTCCCCAAGATCGAAGACCTGTTTGACCAGTTAAACGGGGCCAGGGTATTTTCCAAGATCGATCTCCGATCGGGATACTACCAGTTGAAGATCCGACCCGAAGATATACCCAAGACTGCATTCGTGACCCGGTACGGTCTATATGAATGCGCGGTCATGCCCTTTGGTTTGACAAATGCCCCAGCCTACTTCATGTACCTCATGAACAAGGTCTTCATGGAATATTTGGACAAGTTTGTCGTCGTGTTCATCGATGACATACTAATCTTCTCCAAGTCCGAAGAAGAGCATGAGAAACACCTGAGGCTAGTTCTGTGAAAGCTTCGAGAGCACCAACTTTATGCCAAATTCAGCAAGTGTCAGTTCTGGCTGAACGAAGTTGGATTTCTGGGTCATACCCTGACAGCATGCGGTTTGGCCGTAGATCAGTCCAAGATTTCTACAGTGACCAACTGGGAATCACCAAAGGACGTGAAGGATGTCAGGAGTTTCCTCGGGCTCGCGGGATACTACCGCAAGTTTGTCGAAGGGTTCTCCAACATCTCTCGACCTATGACTCAGCTCTTGAAGAAAGGCCGGAAGTTCGAGTGGACACCGGCGTATGAAGAAAGCTTCCATGAGTTGAAGAAGAGGCTAACTACTGCCCCGGTATTGGCTACACCGGACATCAACAAGGAATTCGTGATATATTGTGATGCCTCTAGAACCGGGCTCGGTGGAGTCCTGATGCAAGATGGCAGGGTCGTGGCGTACTTGTCATGGCAACTGCGACCGCATGAGGAGAACTACGCCACCCGTGATCTCGAGCTAGCAGCTGTAGTGCATGCTCTGAAGACGTGGCAACATTACCTTGTGGGAAAGCGATGCGAGATATATACAGACCACAAGAGTCTGAAATATATCTTCACCTAGAGGGAGCTGAATATGAGACAGCGGAGATGGCTTGAGTTAATCAAGGATTACGACCTCAGCATTCAGTACCATCCCGGCAAGGCGAACGTGGTAGCCGATGCCTTGAGCCGGAAGGCAGGCTCCTTGAATGCACGCTCAAGGAAAGGTTACCCGCCTTGTGTGAAGAGATGGAGGGCTTAGTACTTGAGATAGTCGAACCAGGGTACCTGGCCAACCTCGAAGTCAAGCCTACTCTGGCAGACGACATCAAGAAAGCCCAGAATGGGCACAAGAGTATCGAGGGCCTCAAGAGGAAGGTGCGAGAAGGCAAAGCCCCAGGATTCTCAATTGATGAGCAAGGAGTACTGTGGTACGGGAAGCGCTTATGCGTACCCAACAAGGCCGAACTTAAGGACTTGATCCTGCAAGAGGCACATGACACACCGTACTCTATCCATCCAGGTGGTACCAAGATGTACCAAGACATCCGAGAACGATTCTGGTGGCATGGCAGGAAGAGGGAAATTGGCTCCTATGTCGCTAAATGCGATGTATGTCAGCGAGTCAAAGCTGAACACCAGCGACCTGCTGGATTACTACAACCTCTTCAAGTGTCGGAATGGAAGTGGGATATAGTCTGCATGGACTTCATCACCGGGTTGCCCCGGTCGAATAAGGGACATAACTCCATTTGGGTCATAGTTGATCATTTGACCAAGGTGGCCCATTTCATCCCCGTTAACACCACTTACGATGGCAGCCAGCTGGCCAGTCTGTACATTCATCGAGTGGTGAGTCTCCATGGAGTTCCCAAAGAGATCGTGTCCGACCGCGGCATGCAGTTCACCTCAAGATTCTGGAAGAAGTTTCAAGAAGCTCTCGGAACCAAACTCTCCTTCAGTACGGCTTTCCACCTGCAAACGGGCGGACAAACCGAGAGGGTAAACCAGATACTTGAGGACATGCTCCGCGCTTGTGTTTTGGCCCATGGTGCCAAGTGGGAAGACTGCTTACTCTTTGCTAAGTTATCTTACAACAACAGCTACCAGTCCAGTCTTCAGATGGCCCCATTCGAAGCATTATATGGACGGAAATGCCGCACCCTGCTCAATTGGTCCGAAACCGGTGAAGGACTAGTTTTCGGACCAGAAGCACTGCAGGAAGCAGGGGACAAGGTTCAGCTTGTCCGAGAGAACTTGGAGGCAGCTAAGTCAAGGCAGAAGAGCTATGCGGACCCTCGCCCCAGAAACATGGAGTTTGTTCCCGGAGACTAGGTGTACTTGCGAGTCACACCTCTCAAGGGGACCAAGCGTTTCCACGTCAAGGGGAAGCTAGCTCCAAGGTTCATTGGACACTTCAAGATCACGGCAAGGCGCGGGGAAGTAGCTTATCAGTTGGAGCTACCTCCTGAACTGTCAGGTGTGCACAACGTGTTCCACGTGTCACAGCTCCGGAAGTGTTTGCAAGTGCCGAACAGTCCCAATCTTCACAAGGACATTGATCATCAAGCTATTGACCTTCAACCGGACCTTACCTACCGCGAGAGACCGATCCGCATTTTGGATGAAGCCGAGCGTTGCACCAGAAGCCGCACGATCAAGTTTTCAAGGTTCAGTGGAGCAACCATACCGAAGCAGAAGTCACATGGGAACGTGAAGACTATCTCCGATCAGAATTTCCCGAGTTGTTTAACGCTTAGCTTAGGAAACCCGGGGACGAGATTCTTGTAAGGGGGATAGGTCTGTCACACCCTGTTTTTCACCCCAAGTTTTCTGTGTTGCAAAAAGCAGAGCTTGCTAAAACTTTTTCAAATAATGTTGTGAGTGCAATGTCAGCCATTGTTTGAGTGTATGCTGGCTTGTTTGATGACTCAAACCCATGAAAAACATATTATTTTGCTCTCTTCAAAAACCCTTTTTCCTTTATATCAAGATCACTTTCATCATGTTGGGATACACTACTAGCTCATGAAGCCAAGTGGCACTTCCAAGAAAAGTTGGTGATCAGATCCAAATATTATTTTCATTCATTAAAAACATTAATTGGTGATTTAAAATATCATTTTCCTATTTTATATCTATGTCTATTTCTAAGGCCAGTAATAATATTTCCACAAGGAAAATTACTTTCCTGCCTTAGAAAATTCCGAGTAAATTCATGGAATCTCAGAAGGACATATTTTTCCATATATAAGATTTTCAACCCTATATTATATTAATATTATTTGAGTAAAACCCTGAAAACTATTTCTGTCTTTTTTAGCTTTTTGAGATGTTTCCAAAGGAAATTATCTGAGTAAATTCCCATAAAATTACAAGAGCCCTCCCAAACCATATTAGGTTCTCACCTAAAATCTCACCTTGATCCAAGGTGGGGAAGTGCACTTAAAGAGCCCAAAACCCTCTCTGTCCAGAGTAGAGTTGGAACAACTCTACATTGCAAAGTTTCTCCAATGGAGCTGAAACTTTGCAGAGGTGTTTAACACCCCAAATAAGGACTCCACACCAAAGATGGGAATAGTGAGACTCTGTTTGGCCACACTTCCTTTGTAAAGGATAGTACTGGTCATTTTGAGACATTTTCAAGTTTGCAAAGCCAAACTTGTTCAATGGAGCTCAGATTTGGTGGAACCCCATGTTTTTACCCCAAGAACAAACCTGTTAAGTTTCATTTACAGTGGTGGAGTGGAAGCACCCCAAGTCACTGTCAAACACCTACTGACAGGAAGGTAAAGACCCTCCTAGCCACTGTTTTACCCAATGTCAAGGCCCCAAACTTGGTGGGTTAGAGCACCAGAACACCCTGAACACCCAGTCAATCAGCCCCTCCCCAACTCGAAGCAGAAGTGACAAGAACTCCAATTTGAGCTGCAGGGCAGTACTGGCAACACTAGTGTTCCTTGATCCCTTGACGAGCTCGAGCTCCCACTAGACCACAACGGCTAGGCACACTCCCAGCAACACTCAGGACATGGAGGACACGTCCCAGGTGCCCCAGAGCGAGCCAGCATGCCGTGGCATCCCAAAACTGCGCTCTGGGCGCGCTGCAGAGAGCCACCCGCTAGGGGCGACGCTCCGGCCGGTCCCTGCCTCCCCAGTTATGTCCAAGCGCTCCCCCGACAACCATTCAGTGCAAAGCTACGCCAGGGACCCTCTCCCCCTCGCGCAAGAGCTCAGGCGACGCGTGCCCGTGCGCGCCCGATGCGGCCGAGCATGCACGGTCGCTGCAGCTTGTCCCCACTCACTTTCCCTCTGCGGCCGTTGCACCAGGAGGCCCTAAACCATGTCCCGAACCCGTGGTTTCGCGGCTAGCACCTCACTGTGCTTGCACGCGTGCCACGGTGAGTCACCGGCGCGCCCGAGTCAGGTCACCGTCGTTGGCCTATAAATAGGTCCCCCCGGCACTCCAGCACCCTCCAAGCACCTTTAGCATAACTAGTAGACACTCCCTAGCCGCCCAATCGAGCTCGCAGAGCCCCGGTGCTCGAGATCGACCGAGGCCCTTCCGCCTCGGAGCTCCGGTCGATCTCCGGCTACACGTCGGCTCCTGCACTGCCCGACCTCTCATTACACTCCCCTTGACACCAGTAACGTTTCCCCTAACTCTCCCGAGCGAATCCATACCCCTAGCCCCTAGTTCAACACCAACCCGAAACCCTTCCGCCACGAGCACCTCGTCGCCAGCGACCCAGACCACCTCCGGTGACGTCCCGACCACGAGCAGGTAGGCGGAGGCACGAGGAACCGTTCCCGTTCCTAGCTAGGCCTGAGGACAACGGCAGCCTCGCCGGCGTCCATCTCCACCTCTCTGGCTGGAGGTAGGAGAAGGACCCGACAGGTGGAGCCCACCTGTCGGTGTCCTGGGGCAGCTAGCGCGCGCAGCCGTGGATGATGACCCAGGGGCCCGCACGTGAGGTTTGAACCTGGCCCACGCGCGCCTGGTGGACAGGCCTGCTGGCTGGGCCGACTGGATCCAAACCCCTGGCCTTTTTCTTTTGTTTTAATCCTGCAAACTAAATGATTTTTCTAAAAAGATTTAGCCAGTAGAAAAATATAATTCTTCCACCAGTAATTTTCTAAAAATGAGTAGTATTTGATTCTGTAATAGTTGACATTTATCAAAAACTGAAACTAGTTTGGTATAATAAAATGATATTAAAAAGCACTTGTTTGCTTCTGTTTGCTTTTAAATAAATATGCTTAGCTAATAAAACAATAGGAAACATTTTTCAAAATAATATCCTGAATTTATTCAAGCCTTGCAACATTTTTAAAAGCACTTTGTGATCTGTTTTAGTGAAAGCTAGTATTTATTTATTCCTTTCTCGACGGTAGAGTTACCGAGTGACGGAGGATCCAGAGCGGAAGACCTCGTAGACCCCTGATACCTAGCTGATCAAGGCAAGCAGCCCTTTTGCCATGACTTAAGTAAATAAAATGATGCATGCTAGAATAGCAAGTACTTTCCGTTGCATGTGATCACGATGCCGGTTCATCATTGATGTGATGGTACTGAAGGCTTCTTCGAAGCACTTGCATGTTGATAATGATATTCACATGGCTCCTCGGAGCACAAACATGATGAGCTGACCCTACCATCTACGAGGATCATGCTACTGTCATGTTGACTAATAAAGTAGAATCACTGCATTTAGCTTGACCCTACCCCGTGAGGGTCATGATATTACCATGTTGACAAGTAATGTTAAGGCATATTATCTCAAGCATAATGATGAGTTAAATAAAGAGTTTATGAAAACCCCGTCGGGTGCCACTAATGCCCGAGGGTGATGATAAGTTGGTGATCACTTTTGGTGAAGTGATGCACCAGTGATTTTGGTGTGAGTATGGTTTCGGAAATGGATTAGATTTATGATGTGTCGACCGTCCCAACCTTACCAGTACGACCACGATACCCCTTTATGGGACGGGGCTTTGTTGATTACTCTGGTCGGTGCTAGCAAAGAGCCATATTACTAGTGGCGGTAGTGATCGGTGTCACTCTCGTGAGGGGGTCGTGCCAGGTAGGACGACTATGCCATTATTATGAGTTCCAGGCACACCGTTGGTCCCTGCATGGTTGTTATAGTCCAGAGTCGGTGCTCGTAAGACGTACAACATGTGGGCTGGGTACCAATCGAGTGGACCTCTTTGTCTAGTATCGTCAGGGGAAAGATGATGATCGGGTACTTACCTCGGGTATATGTGATATACTGCGAGTCGTGGATGACACGGAAGTTTCCCGTTTCTCGTGGGTCCAGCGTACTACCTCTGCAGAGTGTAAACTATTCGAATAGCCATGTCCACGGTCAAGGACAGTTGGGTGGTGCTGCTTAAACTACATCCTGAGTTTCCGCATAAACCAAGTGTGTGTGCGTGGTGTTAAAAAGGTATTGTTATAATCATGATAATCAGAATAATATGATCAAGTTCGGTGACTTGACATATAGGGTAAACTCAGATGGTTTAGCCCTCATTAATATCTTGAGGATATGACAAGTCCGATGACTTGGCATATAAGGTGAACCCGGTGTGTTCAACCCTTGACAGATATGTCAATATCTGTAACCTGTTCTTCAAAAGTAGTTCTTTAACTTGTTGCACATACTTGATCATACTACCACATTGCATTCCACTAAAGATATGTGTTACTATTATTCCTTACCATATACATTTATATCATGGGCTGTTTGCGAGTACATTCAAAGTACTCATTGGCTTGCCACTGGTTATGTTATTGACCAGACATGGAAGGACCGGAGTTTGGCGATGAGTACGCCGTCGGAGACGGACCTGCGATCTAGGACGCTTCCAAGTCAGAATGCCTGTCGGTGTAGGCTTGATGGCATGGGCACCGCTTTGCCCTTACGAGTTTCCGCTACTCGATGTATCCGTTTAAGTTGGCCTTAGGCCTTGCTCTTGAACCCGACCTTCTGGTCATTTGGTGTAATAATTCGGTTCTTGGATGTAAGACTCTATTATTCAGTATCTGTGTTCAGTGAACATTGATCCTTGGGTTCACTGGACACGGTGAACTCGACTTGCTAGTCAGGGTCCCCACATCATGTCTTTTGTCCAGAGGGGTATTGCTAACGTTGACCCACGCAATGTTAAGTATACCCTTGGCACCCATGGATTCAGAGCACTTCCTTAGGTTTGTGATAGCACCACAACTCTTCACATTCATACTCTTAGCAAAACAAGCTTTGTCTACATCTATAGGCGAAGGAAATCTCATCACAAACGTGTTTGGAGCAATAGACATAGCAGAGCATCACCAGTTTGTGTTAATATATGCATTCAAAAACTCCTCCAACTGCCTTTCAGACGCTTGTCCCTCCACCACAGAAATGACAATGAATCTATTCCTAACTGTGGTTTGATTAGGGGTGCTATGATCATGTATGTAAAAGAACCATTTCCCTCTAACCTGGAAACCACACATCGGAGCCACACATTCCCAAGGAAGAACCGTATTGCACACAGAGGCCAGGTGACCATGATTACCACATCTACAACAGATAGCACGCGGACAGTATGTAGGCAAGCGTTCCTTATCCTTGCAGGTAATGCAAACCTCATCACCTCCCACTAGTGGGGAGGTGTTCCTCTTGCCGGGGGTGGGATGACGACGCTCTTGAGCCTGGTGTGCGCCTTGACGTAGATCTTGTCGACCGCCTGTGACACCGCCAACCACGATGTTGTTGTTGTTGTCACCCCACTTCTTAGATTCGCGGGCACCTCCTTGCTCCATAGCCGTCGCATCCCACCTCGCCTTGTCGGATGGCCCATGGCGCGGATCCATGTTGGACGAGTTGCTATCGTCGTTGTCGGGCATCCACACCATGTTGCGGCCACCACCGCCACCACCACGGTCGCGACCTCCACCACGCCAAAAGCGACCCCCTCCACGCCTGAAACGCCCTTCCCCGCCGCCATCCCCTCTATTCAAGCGGTTGCCACCCTCCCGACCCGCCATGGCTTGCTCCTGCGGTGGCGAGGAAATAACCTGCGCGAATGATCTCTGATCTCCTCCCACCTTCCCTTCCCACCAGCCGAAGGAAGAGGAAACCCTAGGGGAAGAAACCCTAGATGAGGTCCAGAAGTAGCCGAGGAGAGAGTCGAGATCGAGATCGAGAACGAGATCTGGAGTGGGAGTCGGGGTGGGGGTGCGGGTGGGGGTGGGGGTGGGTTGGTATAGGGCAACCCTAGCGGCGCTCCCTGTAGCATCCGGGCCCCCATGGCCCGCGACCGCACCGCGCTCCGCAGGCCGCGACACGGGTTTGGGCCAGAGAATCCCTGGGTCGAACGACCACGGCGGTACATGGCCACCACTTAGGGGCACATGCACGCGTCCGATGGTAACCTCCCGCGCGATGGGCGGCGCCAGCAGCTAGGCTCGTCGGCCGGACTCGTGCGTCGCCGAAGGGAGAGAGGGAGACATCATGACAGCCTCCCTAGTCTTGTGGTGTGGTAATTCTTTCAGATGAAGTACTCATGACGTGTACGCGTACTTTACGCGAGATAGTAATCTTAGAGCTGCTTGCAAAAGCCTCATATTTTCCAATCAAGCGATCATCAAACAACACTCCAAATGCAAGCAACACGTCAGCCTTATGTACTGCATAATTTGCATACACAGTACCATGCACCCCATGCATGCGCAGAGACCAACTTTGCTGGGAAAGTTGCCAAGGCCTGTCAATGTAGTTGTAGCTGAAATCCCAGTGAGCTTAATCAAAACGGCGCAGCTCCATGCTGGATGTAACGCAGCCATCGCCAAGATACAAAACTGGGCCGGCTCATCGCGCGCTAGCGAGTTGACCTCGACCAGGAGCAAGGCGTAGCGGCGGGGATCCGGCTCGTGCTGGGCGCGCAGAGGTGGAGTGGTATGGCGGCGCAACCAGCAGGGGGAGTCGGCCGGAGTGGTATGGCGGCACAGCGTGTCGGTGGCATGGATGAAAGCGAGGCGAGGCCATGGCAGAGGCGAAAATCGCAGTGGCGACTCGGTGGATGCAGCGAATGGCGGCTGCTCCGTGGACGAGCGTGAGGCGACGCACAGAGGCGAAAGAGGCGGCGGCTCAGGCAACCAGCGGGAGTGGCAGCAGCGAGCCAACGCCGGTCCGAGCGAAGCTAGTTGCGGCTGCGGCGGCTCGGGCGTGACTCAGTGGGGAGGTCGCAACGCACGGAGGCGGCGAGTGCAGCAAAGGCAAGGCCGTGCTGGCGAGGGCGGCTCGAAGCCGGGATGCGGAGGAGCGTTCGGAGCACTTCTCGAAGAGGCAGGCGCAGCGCTTGGAGAAGGTAATCCATTTGCTGTACTTGTAGGACCTGAGACTCATCTCGATCTAGATGGGGTGCCGCTGCATGTTTGCTGTGCCTGAGCTCTATGTGATGGCCAGGACGTGGTGTTTGGACGGATGTTTGTGCAGCGTGAGGATGGATAGATCTCTAGCTGGTTCCTTCGTGGCAGCAGAAACACGCGCAGTAGGGCCACTCCAGCTCGAATACATGGTGGCATACGGCAGGCGCAGCGGGGCGAATCCGGCTCGGATGCTCGGCGGAGGCGGACGTGACGGCGGCTCCGGACGCGGCGGGAGACCAAGGCCAATCCAGAGCATTGCACGAGGTCAGCACGCAGAGCAGCTCGGCTACGCTGATGTCGAATAGAGGCGAGGTGCAGGTTGCGGTGGAGGCCACGGAGGCAGCCATGGCACGACGGCGGCTCACGGCGCGACGAGCATGACGAGCCACGGCGTGGCGCAGGCGCGATGACGAATCCGTGCCCAGCTCCGGCTCCAGTTCGTGTCGATGTTTGTTTCCAGATCGTGGCCGAATCCACATCCACGTTCTCTTCCAGTTCGTGTCTCCCTTCTTTTTTGGAAAACATTTCTCGCCGGTGCATCGGCCCGCCACACGCGACCGCGCGGGCCCGCTGACTGAACATGCCATATTTTTCCGTTTAAATTGTTGCAATCAACGTCATGTTTGCTGCAAACGTTTTTTTTGTTATATTTGTTCAGTAAAAAAGCTGCATATACGTTTGGTTGCAACTTTAGTTCGTCGGATTTTTCTGTTACAATCGATGTTTTTTACCTTTCATACAACCGTGTTAATTTTTGCTACAACCGGCATCATTATTTGTTGTAACCGTTCAGTAAAAAAGTTGCATACACGTCACGTAAATATTTGTTACAACCGGCGTTTGACTTTTGCTACCACGCATCATCAACTTCGCTTTTTTGCTACGATTACGTAGATATTTTTTTTAGTACAAATTTTGTTTTTTGTTGCAACCGTTGAAAAAATTGCTGAATCGCGTTGAAATTTTGCTGCATCGGGAAAACAAAATGTTGTATGAAGATCCAACAATGCGAAAGCGCGGAGGTTGGTGGGTCGTGCGGCCCGCGCGCGGCCAGCCGAAAGTTTCGGCCGACGCACTCGCGCAGAGGACTTCCCTTCTTTTTTTTATTCGCGTGCAAAACCATGTTACGTGGCAAATTTGGTTGATCTTTTTCCTGGTAGCATTTACGTGGCGCAGTACTTTGGTCTTCATGCTAACCATCCACGGTGGTTTAATTTTTGAGGTGTAGTAGAACACAACTGCCTCGAAACTTGCAATTTTTGAGATGAGGCAAGAATAAACTACATCATCAAAGCATTTTAAATGAGGTCGAAACAACAAATATATCATTTCCCAAACAATCCCATAAGCATAATAAGAATTTAATACTATTTTGCAAAAACATATTTAATATTTGTTAAATAGGAAAATAAAAGTGCACCATGTTACTATAAATGCTTTTTAGGCAAGTTACATATATAAAACATTTAAATCGGAGTTGCGATAGTTTAGTTATGAGACAAACCGTTTCAACATGGCATTTACTCAAGTTAATGGAAATAACAAGTTTAAACATTTTTATCATGTATGAAAGTTGGAAATTATTAATCTACACAAAATTTTGAACATTTTACATATATAGAGTTTTTACATATGCCGCACGGTATGATAGTTATGATATGCATGATACTTAGGCTATGACGCACAGTATGATAGTTATGATATGCATGGTAATATATCTTGAAATGGCTATGAAAATGCCATGATATGTTGGTATGGTAGCTGTTTTAAGGAAGATATAAGTTGGCTTATGCGCAAGAGATTGTATCATGTCGCGGGGTTTGGATGCACCCGCGAAGTTTGCACTAATCCTCGATGTGAGAATGAGCAATGCACGGTACCGAAGAGGCTAGCAATTATGAGATGGTGATAGTGCGTACATCCATAGATTCACATTAGTCATAAAGAACTCACGTACTTATCGCAAGATTTTATTAGCTCTCTCGAAGAAAAGTACTACTAGCATACCCCTAGGGAAAGGTTGGTAGGAATTAACCATCGCATGCCCCGAGCTAATCAACACAGGATTTCAATGAATAATAAGAATGATCACACATCATTACCATGCCATAACCAATATCAAGATGAATAGCAAATTAACATCCTTGAACTATCAGTATTTTTACTAACCAACAACCATGCACTCACACCCTTTCATTACCACATCAACATCATTAACTCATAACTTTTTTTTATGTGCTAAATGTGGTTTTGATTATGCACTCCTTGAATACCTATTATTTTTGAAATAGTCTTATAACCCATGAAAATTACCGTCACTATTTATTAACTCTCAACCAAATTTAAGTGTAGAACAAGCGTGAAATTATTTCTATAAAATTTATATGCCACCGTACTCTAAAAGATCTAAGTGAAGCACTAAGCAACTGCTTAGATCAAAAGATATCATGATGAACATGTGTATCTCTCAAGTGGGTGTGTCCAGAAAACAACGATTACGGAAAACTAAAACAAAATGAAACTATGATACACGATGCTCCAAGCAAAACTCATATCATGTGATGAATAAAAATATAGCTCCAAGTGAAATACCGATAGATTGAGACGAAAGAGGGGATGCCTTCTCGGGCATCCCAAAGATTAGACATTTGAGTATTCCTAGAATTTGACTTGGGATGCCTTAGGCATCCCCAAGCTTAGTCTCTTGCTGCTCCTTATTCATTCATCCATTGTGATAATACCCAAAACTTGAAAACCTCATCACACAAAACTCAGCAAAAAACTCGCGCGATCCGTTAGTAGGATAGGCAAACCATAAACATTAGTTACTATTATAAAATTGATTATTTTTTTAATATTTCATAATTTATTGTATTATAACTTCTCCATGACTTATAAACCTTGATATAATCCATTGCATCATCAAAACAAGCAAACTATGCAAGCAAAAAACAGAATATGTCTAAAACAGAACAATCTATAGTGATCCGAAAGACATCCTACTTCCGTAACTCCAAAAATTCTGAAATATTAGGAAAACAAGATGGACTTGTATAAAAATATTATATAAAAAATTCAGATCAAAATAATGTTCCACTAAAATCAGCAACATTCTCCACTGGACGCAAGAGTTTCTGTTTTGCACCGTATCAATTCTACTTATCGTTCAAATCATCCCAAAGGCTTTACTTGGTACAAACACTAATTTAAACATAAAAACACAATCATTACAGTAGCAGTAATCATTTTAATTCACACAAACAGAAAGTAGAACAAGAAAAATACGATAACATACTATTGGTTGCCTCCCAACAAGCGCTATTGTTTTACGCTCCTAGCTAGGCATAATGCATATGATCAAGTGTTGTCCTCCTTCTTATAATTGTCCTTAATAACACAACCATGCTTCTTACACTACTGGAATCAGAAATTTTGCCATCTGCTGCTTCTTTGCCGTCTGCTGGCTGATGGCAAAGAGTCTCTTTGCCATCATCTACCCAAAACCAGACGACAAAGAGCTGGCTCATGGCAAAGATACTATTTGCCATCAGCCAGCTCTTCGCCGTCCGCCAGCTCACGACAAAGAGCATTTAGGCCGACGGCAAAGAGCACGAGCGGCCCACCGTGCAACCCCTCTCTCCCACCTAACAACCTCTCTCTTGGTCGTCTGCTTTTCTCCTCTGTGCCATCGGGGGGCAGACGACAAAGAAGTTGTGCCCTAACGACCGTCGCCCCACCCCCACGCGCCTCTCTCCCCTAACGGTCGTCGCGCCCCACCCACCCCTCTCTCTCAAACCCGAAACCACCACCGCCGCCGTGCCCTCCTGCTCCCTGCGCCGTCGCGCCCTCCTCCTCCCTGCGCCACCACCGCGCCCTCCTCCTCCTTGCGCCCCCTCCTCCACCACGCCCCCTCCTCCTCCTCGATACCTCCTCCTCCACCATCACCGCCGGAACTCGCCCCGTCTCCACCACTGCCCCCTGTGCCACCACCGCCCTCTCCTCCACCGCCGCACCCTCCTCCTCCCCAAGACCCCCTCCTTCACCACTGCGCCGCCCCTCCTCCACCGCGCCGCCCCCTTCCTCCTCCCCGGTACTGCCTCCTCCCTGCGCCCCCTCCTCCTCTTGGCGCCGCACCCTCCTCGCGGCCTCCCCCCTCCTTCGGTCCCCCCGTACGTCCCCAACTCCAGTGAGTGCCCCACCCCTGTTTTTCTTTTTTTTTCTCTTTTAAATTACATAGTTCATTTAGATAGTTAGTTTATTTACTTTTCTCTCTCAAATTAGATAGTTATTTTGTTTTTTGTTTTTCTTTTGAATTAAATAGTTAGTTTTTTCTGTTTTTTTGGTTAAATTAGACAGTTGGTTTATTAGGTAGAAAAAAATAGATAGAAATAAAAAACTTAGAAGAAAATAAGAGAAGAAAAAAACTAGAAGAAAGAAGAAGACGAAGAAGAAGAAGAAGAAGAAGAAGAAGAAAGAGGAGAGGAGGAGAAAGAGAAAAGAAAGAAAGAAGAAGAAGAAGAAGAATAAGAGGAAAAAAGGAAAAGAAGGAATAATAATAATAATAATAATAATAATAATAATAATAATAATAATAATAATAAGAAGAAGAAGAAGAAGAAGAAGAAGAAGAAGAAGAAGAAGAAGAAGAGAAGAAGAAGAAGAAGAAGATGATGATGATGATGATGATGATGATGATGATGATGATGATGAAGAAGAAGAAGAAGAAGAAAAGGAAGAAGAGGGAAACAAGAAGAGGAAAAAAAAGATGAGGGGGAAGAAGAAAATGACACCCTGACACCACGACACGATGCCCCGACACCCCGACACGACGCCCCAACACCCCGACACGACGCCCCGACAAGACATCATGACACCCCAGCACGAAACTCCACGCATCTATTAATACACCGCCCCCGACGACACTGGCCCCCAACACATCTTCGTCCTCTTGTTGACCAAAAAGGTGATCTTCGGCCTCCAGAGGCCGCCAACCGTGGACCTCACTAGGAGAATGCTCGGAGAGGAGAGGAGAGGCAGAGAAGAGAGGTCTCCGGAACCGGAAGAGTTGGCGTGTTGACCCTTCGACCGCGTGTCGCCATACCTAAGGGCGTCGGGGACGAGCGAGTTAGGGGGTTCCTCGACGTTGATGGTTTCCTAAATGACATATATATATTTGTCATATATTTGTGTTAGGTAATATATTTTTCGATTTTATTGGTGAACACAAAATATTTGTATTGATCGAGTGGATTTACATGTGCAGTTTTCTCGTCGCTGTGAGGTCTTCTGTGTGAAGACCTCCCCGTGCGTTGTACGAGCTCCGTCCCTGCATTCGTGGGTGAGTACAAATGTCATCTCCTCCTCGCCCCTTCATTTTCTCTCTGTCGGTGTTCGGATCAAACTTGCTAGATATAGGTAAATTAATTTATCAGTATGCGTGACCAGTATACGTCTCTCGTTCGAAAGGGTTACATGTTATAAATATGCATGCATTTGCATATATTTATAACCGTGATTCTTCTGAATTGTCCAACGTTATCCATGGACAGCCCAAGTATGTGTAGATTGGGTTGTTTTCCCATATGCTTTGTTCCGGATCCGATGCATAATTTCGTCAGTGTCTCCCTGTTGTTCTCCGGATACACATCCTCTCTATTTATTGCGGAGACGTGTATCAGGAGAACAGCGGGGAGGTGCTACCGAAATTTTACGTTGGATCCGGAGCAGAGCATGGGAAACTGAACCCAATCTACACATACTCGGGTGGGATTATGACCTATCTTTACCTATTAGCGTGTAGGTTGCATGGACGTAATAAAACTGGCGAACTTGATTAACTGATGAATATATATGCTGAATTATATATAAATATATTTCTTGTGTGTTTAGTAACTAGATAAGATGAGTGATCGTGCGTGGATGTACACCGGTCACCCTAGTGAGAAAGAGATGACAAAAGAATGATTTCTAAAAACCAAGGAGTTTGTGAAAGACGCATTTGCAAATGGCCAGGAAACAAACTGGTGCCCTTGTCCTGAATGCGACTACTATAAAAAGAGGACAGAGGCTGTAATGATTAAACACCTGCATAGGAGGGGTTTTAAGCCTGATTATACGGTTTGGACATTTCATGGTGAGTCTATACAACACACCAGAGATGAGGTGGTTCGTCGTTGCACCGACGAGTATGGTACCGGGATCGAAGACATGGTGCAAGACTTTGATGATGCTCGGGATTCGGAAGATGAGATGGAGGAATCTGCAAAGGCCTTCTATGAAATGTTTTAGTCTTCCAAAACGTCCTCTCCACGAGCACACTGAGCTTTGTTAGTTGGATGCCATTGCACAAGTAATGGATCTGAAGGCTCAGTTCAACTTGGGAAGAGAATGCTACGACGCGATGATGACAGTATTTGAACGCTTTCTACCCAAAGGCCATGTCATGCCTACAAACCTGTACCAGTCGGACAAAATACTTCGTGTACTTAAGATGCCCTATGAGAAGATAGATGCATGTGAGAAAGGATGTGTCTTATTTAGGAAGGAGTATGCACACTTGGACTATTGTCCCAATTGTGAGTCTTGCAGGTATCTTGTGGTAGACAATGATATGGGTGAGAAGAGGCAGACCAAAATCGCAGTTAGTGTTCTTTGGTATATGCCAATCATACCAAGGCTTCAATATATTTTCATGGTCGAAGAGACAGCTAGACAGATGACATGGCACAAAATGGGTAAAAGAACCGAACTAGATGCGGATGGGAATAAGATGGTGGTACACACATCGGATGGGGAACCATGGAAACTTTTCAATGGATTGCGTCAGGATAAAGCGGCAGATCCAAGGAATCCTCGAGTCTGCATCGCCACAGATGGTTTTAATCCCTTCGGCATGACGGCAACCCAATAAAGTAGTTGGCATGTATTTGTCATTCCACTCAATCTCTCCCCCGGGCAGCTTATGCAAAGAAAGAACATATTTCTGACGTTGATAATTCCAGGGCCCAATTATCCGGGGAAGAATATGAATGTGTACATGCAGCCGCTTAAGGATGAATTGCAAGAAGCTTGTTATAATGGGGTCAAGACAAACGATGTCGGTAGAAAAGAAAACTTCAAAATGCATGTGTGGTACATGTACTCTATGCATGTCTTGCCGGTGTATGCGCTATTCTCTGGATGGTGTGTGCATGGAAGGTTCCCGTGCCCCACATGCAAGACAACTCTTCAGTTTCATTGGCTGCAGGAGGGTCGGAAGTATTCTTGCTTGGACTTGCATAGATAGTTCCTGGATCCCGATCATGAGTTCAGATAAGACAAGAAGAACTTTACCAAAGGTAAAGTTGTCAAAAACTTGGCACCACCTGGGTTGACAGGCCAATAGATCCTGGATGAGTTAAATGCCCTCGAGCCTGATCCAGAGCGTCCAGGGTATTTCAAGGGATATAATTCAAAACATGCTTGGACTCACAAGCCATGCTTGTGGAATCTGCCTTACTTCAAAGACCTCCTTCTTCCACACAATATCGACATGATGCACACTGAAAAAAATATCGAAGAGGCTATTTTTGGTACATTGTTCGACATAGATGGGAAGACAAAGGATAATACTAAGGCTAGATTCGATCAAGAGACACTATGTCACAGACCGTTACAAAACATGCGAGAAGGCAAAGGAAATCAGAAGTGGTCGAAGCCAAAGGCATGGTTCAATCTTGGAAGGCCAGCCATGAGGGAAATTATCCTGTGGGTCAAAATGCACTTGATGTTCCCTCATGGGTATGCAACAAATCTAAATAGGGGAGCGAGTCTTGAAAAATTAAAAATCTTTGGTCTCAAGATTCATGATTGGCACATATGGCTTGAGGGCGTAATGCCGGTGATGTTACGTGGCTTTATTCATGAGGATGAATGGCTAGTACTGGCGGAGCTGAGCTATTTCTTCCGTGTTCTTTGTGCGAAAGAATTGTCGCCTCGCGTGGTAGATGACATGGAGGAGTTTGCACCGAAGTTGCTGTGCAAGTTAGAGAAGATCTTTTCGCCGGGCTTCTTTAATGCAATGCAGCATTTGATTTTACATCTACCGACCGAGGCAAGATTGGGTTGGCCCGTGCAAAATCGTTGGTGCTATGCAACTGAGAGGATGCAGAAGATGCTTCGAGCTAAATGTAAAAATAAGCGTAGAATTGAAGCATCGATGGTTGAGGCATTTATTATTGAGGAGGTGGCAAACTTTGTGACAACACACTACGAAGTAAAAAAATCATCATTTGCATAATCCTAAGCCTCGGTACAATGATGCAAACTCTAAAAAAGGTGGATCCAACCTCAGCCTATTTAAAGGGAAGCTCTCACCAGCCGGTGCTTCGAAACCAATAACGTTGGATGTCGAAGAATGGCGAAACATTTCGTTGTATATCTTCAACAACCAAACAGAAGTGCGGCCGTACATCGAGTAAGTTCTCGGCACATTTTGCCGTAACTTCTAATTCCTTTGAACTGCTCTTATTCCCGAATATTTCATACATGCGATACGTCCCCAAATTCTCGGATGGAGCAGTGATCCAAAATGATTCCGTCGAAGAGTATGAGCTTCTGGAAAAGCATGGAGGCGGCTATCCCGGTTTCATCTCTTGGTTCAAACAAACGATAATTATCAATAATGGACCATTTCATTTCTTGGTCCAACTTTCGGCTAATGCAACAATCGTTTCGTGTTAAACTTGTAGGCTAATTCAGAGTCTATGGACGGTGAATTGAGACAAGCCGCTAATGGTTTTGACTATAAGGTCCGTTCATTTGAGAAATACAATATCAACGGGTATCTCTTTCGTACCTTTGACAAAGAGCTATCTATGCCCGTCCGGAAATCTACAAATTGTGGTGTCTCTGCTATCGACGAAGGTGGTATCGAGTATTATGGAAGAGTTGAAGAAATTTATGAACTTAAATTCTATGGTGAAAATCCATCGAACGTCGTAGTCTTCAAATGTTATTTGTTCCAGCCGAAGGAGACTAGAAGTACTCATGAACATATAGGACTAGTTTAAATCAATCCAAACACCCATTTAGATGTTCCCGATGTCTATATTACGGCTCAACATGCAACCCAAGTTTTCTATCTACCGTGGGCATGCCAAACTGATAAGAATCTGGAAGGTTGGTATGTTGTTTATGAAGTGCCGCCATGTGTTAGACCACCTCCCCTAAATGAACAAGATTATGAACCTCACTTTAACCCAGACACATATGATGGAGAATTCTTCCAAGAAACACATCTTTCCAAGAAACGTTTCAAGAACCGCCGTGCTTCACCCCAGAACATGGAAGTAGACAGCGACAATGAATCCAACTTCACCCCTGAGGCAGAACCACCAGAGCTAGAACTAGAACAGATTACTGATGTGGATGACCTGTCAATGCTTGACCGATTACAGAAAGGCCTTCCACAACTTCATGCCGTTGAACCCGATGAGCACGTCATTCATGAAGACATGCGTGATACTGATGATGATGATGCATTTATTAATGATGATTATTAGTTTGTAAGATTCCCAACTTAAATTATATATGTACATATTATTATTCATGTCAGTTATTCATTTTTTTATGTTGTACTAATTTCTTTTAATCTTTATCATGGCAGGTCAGAAGGTGTTAAAAGATGGTGGGCGCGGGTCCAGATCGCTCGATGGGTTCTTCTTCAGCGGCCCACACGAGGGGTGGTACTTCCATTACACACCTATCTCTCCGTAGATCCTTGGCAAACAGTCTGACGACACCACCCGCGGGTGCTTCTTCATCGGCGGCATTGCCCACTCGAAGAGGTGCTGGTCAGGTAGGGAAGAAGGGGAAGGGTACAGGGAGAGGTGGTGGCTGCGGAAGAGGTAGGCGGACTGTTGCGCCGTCCTCGCCACCACCACTAGCTCATTCACCCGAGCACAGGACTACTATGGTGGACCGTTTGTGGAGGACGCTACGGGGACTCCGGTCGAGGATCCTCGGATGGACGGGCATTCGGCCCATGAGACTCCGGTCCAGGATCAGCCTCGGGTCGAGGTGCCTTCGACCCATGAGACTCCGGTTCCTGAGGCTACATCCCAGGAGACTCCTGCCACACACGCTTCGGTCGACGAGGAGACGTCCGGATGGGGTGCCTGGCCGGATCGTACCGAGGTGCCGGATTGGACTGAAGGTCCGGGTGGTTGTTCTGTTGATGGCGGGGATGAGTCTACGGATAGTGAGGGCGACGTGCAGGTGGACGGGGCCAACGTGTACAAGTGTGGTAGTACACGTCTCCCGATCGCGCCGGCTACCCACGAGCAGAGGCCGGTGATTAAGCCTGAAGGGGATAGGTAAGTACATTTACTCTTTTTTTAGCTTCTACCTTCAAGTTTCTTCAAATATCTAATGCGTTGACCTTATCATACTTCAGGGGATGGAAACATCCTGGTGGAGTCCGCAAGCCGAACATTGTCCTTGGTTTGCTTTGCCAGACAAATTTCCCGGGGTTTGTCACGTTTCCTGGTGAGGGTGAGGTTCCTACACTAGGATTTACCTGGGAGTACTACCAGGCTACGCAGGCCCCGCCAGAGGAGATTATAGATGGTGTCTTGTGCCACACGAGGGCCGAGATGGTGATCAACAACTTTTGGGTAAATTCTCCTTTTACACAATCTAAAATTAACAATATAGCTAATTATTGTACTAATCGGTGTTGTATCGTTTGATTGCAGACCTTCTATAGGTGTGAGGATGAATATGAGGAGGAGGTGGCCAAGGTTATCGAGGCCGAGTGTAGGCGGTTATTACAGAACTTACACCACGAGTCTCGGCCGCAGGCCATTCGAGACTACTACGCCATGCGTGGTATTAAGAAGAAGAAGAAGGAGTGCCGCAGAAAGTATGTGAAGAAGGAGCAGTACATGAAGGTAATTACCTATTCTTAAGGCCTTGTACGTAGTTTTCTTGATTTGATTCATAGGCGTAGCGCTCAATTTTTTTCTATTAACTTATAGGTGCCCCCGAGATGGTGTGCGGCTAAGATGGATTGTTGGGAGGCGTTTGTCGATGAGTGGTGCACATGCAACTGGCGAGCCATCCACAACAATGCGAAGGATCGGTGTAGCCAAATGGTTGGTGTGCCACACTATCAAGTCAGCGCCAACTTACTTCAGTTCTGACGAAACTAGGTATGTGGTTTGCTTCATGATTCATGCAATTCATTCTTCATGCTAGCTTGAGCCCCTTAATAATACTTTGTTCCTCTCTTTTAGGAGCATCACAATAAGACGAAGATGCTAGAGCTGTATGACCTTTATGGCATGGCCCATACCACCTCGTACAAGAAGGCGAAGGCATTCTTTGAGTCTGACCTGGATGATCCAAATAACTTCACCAACATCTCATCCCACCACAAGCTCGTGAAATACACGGACACGGGGAAGGCTTGGAAAGGGGAGGACTTTAACCAGAGCCAGGAACCTTTGGATCCAGAGCTGGTGATGATATCTGGTGGCGGGAGGCCCCATGGCTCGATATCCACCGGAGATGGGATAATACGTTGTCCACTCACTCTCCCGGAGATCAAGGCACGTGAGTCGAGCTCCTGTCTTGAGATAACGCCTTGTCCATGGCGAGTCGATCTTGCCATCGAGCTTAGTTGTATGGACTCAGAAAGATTTCATCCATTTCTTTGTATGTGTGGCCATCGATCATTACTGTGGTAATGAGGAATGGTGTTGCAGGTTGCTCTTAAGAAAGAGAGAGCGGCAAACGAGGCTGCTCTTGAGAAATAGAGAGCGGCAAGCCAGGCTGCTCTTCAGGATGCTCTTGAGGAGAGGGACCGGACTAAGACTCGGTTGATTGAGGAGGAGAGGGCCCGGAATGAGGCGGCTCACCTGGCCATGTACGAGCTTATTGTGGTAAGCTTCTTTTTCACATTAGCCAAATCATGTGTGTAATGTCTATTTCATTACTAACTAATATGACTGACTCTTCAAAACCGAATGTGTAGTCTATGTACGAGAAGACCGGTCAAGCCCCTCCGCTGATGCCCGTCTTCTCTGTGATTGGCACGTTGAGTTTCATTTCAATGGTCATTATAAACTAGTATTAACAATTGAGTGTCATCATGCTAACTGAGACATTGCAAAGTATCTTTTCTGCTGAATAACTCCCGAGCGGTATCGCACGACCCTTCTCCACGACAACCGTCACTAAACGAAGCTGACACGAGCAACCCTGGTGTTTCTCCTCCTTCATGACCACTGTGGTAAGTTTTCTCCAAAATGACATAATAAGCTCCTACTAGATTTCTACTAGGAAAAATGGTTAGCGAAACCACTAGTTTCATAACTTAGCTAATTTAGCTCCAAAATGGTTAGTGAAACCACTAGTTTCATAACTTAGCTAATTTAGCTCCAAAATGACAAAATAATCTCTATTGAAATAGTAAAAATGAAAAGAAGGAATAAGAAGAAGAAGGTAAGAAGAAGGAGAAGAAGAAGGAGAAGGAGGAGAAGGAGAAGGAGCCCTCCTTCTTCTTCTTCTCTCCTCCTTCTGCTCCTTCTTCTTCTTCTCCTTCTTCTTCTCCTTCTTCCTCTCTTCTTCTTTTTCTTCTTCTCTCCTTCTTCTCTTCTTTCTTCTTCTCTTTCTTCTTCAATTTAGCGTATTTTCCCCAACAAAGACATGCTTAGCTAATTATCCTCCAAAATGACATAATTTGCCTAGTTAGGTAAAAACATCGTAAGAACCTTGGTTAGCTCATTAAAATGACTAATTAAGCTCCTAAAAGACATAATAAGCTCAGAATGACATAAGAACCTTGGTTAGCTCATTAATATTATATACTTAGCTTGTTATCCTCTAAAATGACAGAATTAGCGCATTCAGCTCCAAAAATACATACTTAGCTAATTTAGCTCCAAGAAGAGGAGAATATGATAAATGAAAAGAAGGAAGAAGAAGAAGAAGAGAAAAATAAGAGAAGGAGAAGGAGAAGAAGAAGAAGAAGGAGGAGAAGAAGAAGAGAAGAAGAAGAGAAGAAGGAGAAGGAGGAGAAGAAGGAGAAGGATCCCTCCTTCTTCTCCTTCTTCTTCTCTCCTCCTTATTCTCCTTCTTCTTCTCCACTTCTTTTCTTATTCTTTTCTTCTTCTTCTCCTCCTCCTTCTCCTTCTTCTTTTTCTTCTCCTTCTTCTCTTCTTGCTTCTTCTATTTCTTCTTCAGTTTAGCTTATTTTCCCCAACAAAGACATACTTAGTTAATTATCCTCCAAAATAACATAATTAGCTTAGTTAGGTAAAAAAATCATAAGAACCTTGGTTAGCTCATTAAAATGACTAATTAAGCTCCTAAAAGACGTAATAAGCTCAAAATGGCATAAGAACCTTGGTTAGCTCATTAATATTATATACTTAGCTTGTTTTCCTCTAAAATGACATAATTAGCCCATTTAGCTCCAAAAATACATACTTAGCTAATTTAGCTCCAAGAAGAGGAGAAAAGGACAAATGAAAAGAAGGAAGAAGAAGAAGAAGATAAAAAGAAGAGAAGGAGAAGGAGAAGAAGGAGGAGGAGAAGAAGAAGAGAAGAAGGAGAAGGAGGAGAAGAAGGAGAAGGAGCCCTCCTTCTTCTCCTTCTTCTTCTCTCCTCCTTCTTCTCCTCTTCTTCTTTTCTTCTCCTCCTCCTTCTCCTTCTCCTTCTCCTCCTCCTCCTCCTCCTTCTTGTTTTTCTTCTCCTTCTTATCTTCTTGCTTCTTCTCTTTCTTCTTCAATTTAGCTTAGTTGTCATATATATGTTGTTGTTCTTCTTGTTCTGACTTTCTTATTCCCATTTTGCAAATTGGATGTACTACATGCATGGAAGCTGGCATTGGAGTGCTTTAGTTCTAGTTTTCATTTGAGTTGATGAACAATGTGGAACTATATGTATATGTATATATGGATGAACAATATATGTGGAACTATATGTATATGTATATATGGATGAAACTTTGTATATGTTTGTTCTTTCGATATATGGGATGTACATTGATGAACAAATGGCATTGATGAACTTTATATGTATATCATATATGTGTTGTGACCTATATATCATATATATGCTATGAATTATATATATATGTGCTGTGATGTAGAAAAAATAAACAAAAATGTGACAATATGGGCTCTTTGTCGTCTGCTAGCTGATGGCAATGGCCTTTGCCATCAGGCAGCTGATGGCAAAGGTGCCACGTGGCACCCAACTGTGCAACCTGGGCAGCAGCAGCTCGCCATATGGGATCTTTGTCGTCCGCTGCCTCGGGAGGGTGACGGCACAATGGTAGGGAGGCAGATGACAAAGAGTCTGATTCCTGCGCTGGACCAACTCTGTGCTGGCCCATAGAAGCAGACGGCAAAGAGGGGGAGGGAGGCAGACGGCAAAGAGAGGGAGGGAGGCAGATGGCAAAGAGAGGGAGGAAGGCAGACGACAAAGCCTCCGTTAGCCCTAACGGAGGCGTTGCCTGTCGGCTGCCGTCTAAGCATGTTTGATGTCTGCTCTGTGCCAGAGGCTGATGGAAAAGACCTTTGCCGTCCGCTTAAGGCAAACTGACGGGAAAGAAGGTGATATGCTGTTGAAAGTAGTCGTAGGAACATTGTCGACAGGAGGCTAACGACAAAGACTTTTTCCATTGGTGGATCACCTCTTTGCCGTCCGTTATGAAAGACGGCAAAGAGTCCGATTCGTGTAGTGTTAGGAAATAAAGGAGGCTTTAAATAGGGTCTCTTATAAATCTTATAGACTTAGGATGCACACTAATCATTTTAAGATCCTCATTTATTCTGACATGAGTGAGATTAGTATTCTCGGGAACATTTATAACCTTGGGAATTTTCTTTTGAGAGGTTCTTGACGGAGTTCAAGATCTGTGTCTTAGAAACTCTCACAAGAACTAGGGTTTGAACACTGGAGGACTTAGCTTGGCAACCTGCAACACGACGGTAAGCACAATGAGATCGACAACAAGCTCACTCCTTTTCACGAGGAACCACGGGGACGCATGAGCTACTTAGGTTGGGGCCACCGTGTGGTGTAAAACCATACTCATGTCTGTCTTGAATTTCTCTCGAGAGCTTGAGCTCTGAATAAATGAGGTGTGGAGGAGAATGGGTCGTTCCCCTTACATGGAGGTGATCTTACACCCTTTGTAGTGCCTCGGTCCTCTTCCCCAAAATATGATCTTGAAAGAGTGGCCATAGGGCAGCCATTCGAAGGGGGATTAGCGCCCAAGCTTATCCCGACTAAAGGCGGTCTTTGCCTAATAAAGCGGTATTTGTGATGCGCCTTTGTCCTCGGTCATGACCTTCTTCCTTCCGCGCTGATCCACCCGGATCCTCTTTCACTCAAATGGCAAGCTTTGGGAACCAGCTTTTGGAGGGGCAGCACGCGCTGCACCTTAATCATCAAAGAGGAAAGCTTCCATGTTAGGCCATCTGGTGCAACCTCTATCCTCCTTCTCTGCATGGGTGTGTCACCCATGTGGTGGGTGCGTGCGGCTGGCTCCATACTATCATATGACCTACTTCATGATGAGGCCTCGCAAGGCGATCTAGTTCCTGGCGGCTTCGGTAGGTCTTGACCTAGCGGCAACGGACCTTTGAAGGCCTGCCCCTCGCGAGGCAGCTCCCTCCGGAGCCATCGGGGCTGATCCATCCCATGTGTCCTGGCCAAGGCGTCGCCCTCACGTCCAGCGGCAGACGGGTCGTGGTACCCTGGTTCTCACTGGGCCGACAATACTAGCATTATATTTGAAGGAAGTGAAACGGGAACCCACTTTATCAATGAATTCCTCCATTTTATCAATTTTATTCAAACCTTGATCCACCCACTCATTAATAGTTGTATATATCTTCTTTAATGCTTTCAAAGTAATTCCTACAAGTGACCCAAATAGAGTGATATGATTTTGAAGCTTTTTATTCAACTTCTGAATTTGTTCTTTAGTACTTATTTTATTTTCAATAACATCAAGCCTTTGCATGTAACACCCTGGTTTTCGCTCCCTGTTTTTTTCCTTTGCAGGATTTGACTCCCGTCTTTTTGCTCGGTGTTATTGGATTTGTTTAGCTCTTGGGTATGTGAAGATGGTCATCTAGCCTTGCCTTCCTATCCAACCAGAGATTCTCTCCAGTCCAACCTTGCCACCCAAGATCTTTTCTTAGGGTTTTGCTGCCGAAACCCTACCTTCCGATTTGCGAGAATGGAAACCCTAATCCTTCCACTTACAAAGGAACCCCAATGTCCTTTGATCTGTTGCCTCCCAAATGGTTCCCAGTGATCATCCTTCATCTTTAAACCCTAGATATGCAAAAATATTGCTAAGTCGTTTACAATATTTTTCATTTATAATTAATTCTTTTTTCTATCAATTAGAGGAATTAAATCCAGGAAAATATCTATCCATCTCGAGAGTTCATGAAAACTTGTGGAGATATTCTTTGTGATCATAGTGAGCTCCAATAACATATTGGCCATAATTAACTAGGATAAATTGCATTTTCCTATGTAATGCCAATATTGCATTCTGGGCACTTTCTAAAGGAACTACCATTTTGGTAGCTAGAAAAATTCCCAAATAAATTGTGGAGCTTCTCATATCCATATATTCCCCATTTACACCAAGAACCCAAGTTCCATAGTTCACATTTTGAGCACAACATGATTTTGCAAATTCTGTCCAGTTGGGAAATTTGCAAATGAAGTGCTTGAACCCTTGATCTATTTGAGGTGAATTTTTTCATGGTGACTAACATTGATAAATCACTCATGGAAACCAAAGACCACCTCAATCCCTCTATCCTTTCATCCTCAGAATTTTTCTCAATTTTCTGTCCATTTGCAAGTGTTGTGAAGGAAATACCACTTTGGCATGTCCAAATGATCTGAAACTTTTCTAGTATATTCCTATGTTAAAATATTCACTCTCCACCAAATTTGAGCCAAATCCATTTAGCCAATCTTCCCCATCACCCTCTTTTGCATTTCTGACCAGTTTGTAAGTTTGCAAAGGAGGTGCTATCTAGAGAAATCCATTGGTGTTGAACTTTGGTAAGAAAGGTCACCCTAGTGATTGATCACTCTCTGCCAAAGATCAGGCCAAGTTGAGCACTGTGGTGGCCATACCACATGTCAAACACCTTCATGTCACGACCATAGTGAGCTCAAATCAGTCAACTCTTGGTGTTGAACTTTGGTAAGAAAGGTCACCCTAGTGATTGATCACTCTCTGCCAAAGATCAGGCCAAGCTGAGCACTGTGGTGGCCATACCACATGTCAAACACCTTCATGTCACGACCATAGTGAGCTCAAATCAGTCAACTCTTGCCTCCACTTCAATCCAAACCCTCATAGGTCAAATCGCTGACCTCTGATCTACCTATTTGGCAAGGTGAGGGGAGCCGTAGCGTGCGAGAGCACGTGCTACCATGGTGTACATGCAGGGAGCAGGCCAAAATGGCGCTCAACGCACTTTCCACCATGGCCGCCTACCTCTCGTCAGTCCCCGTCCGTGTGGTCGTGTCCATCGGCTCTGTGGCATCCACCAGGCTCCTCTCCCGCAACTTCCCCCTCCATTCTCATCTCCAGCGTGCCCCGACAAGCCTCGCCGGAGCTTTGTTCGCCCGTGACTCCCGAGTCGTCACCTCCCTGCGTTGTCCTCTTCCTCCCCGAAGCCTCCCGACCTCCCTGAGCCCTCCCCTCCTTCCGTTGAGCGTCAGGTCAATACCACTCCTCGTGTGACACCTCGCCGGAGCTCCGGTACGGGGATATAGCTGGCATGACGGCCGTGCTTATCCGCACGCCTCGGCCGGCTATAAAATCCTCGGCCCGAGTCCTCCCCGAGCACCACCAGCTCCTCTCCTCCACCTCAGCGTCCTCCCCAACTCCGTGAACGGAAATTTAGTCAAAGCTCGGCCTCGGCCTCCGCGCCGATTCCTCTCTCCGATCGTCCCCGGCCCCGTCCGAGCCCTCCACCGCACGCGTCTCACTCCGGCGATCCTCTCTGGTTCGCCACCCGCATCGTTCCACCACTGGAGCCGCCATCCACCTGACCTCGCCGCCTTTTTCCTCCACCCGTCGTCGCGCCTTCTGTCATCCCCGCCGCCCATGCTGGCCGCAGATGCACGTGGTGGACGCCGGAGACCACGTACACACCGTCCATGGCCGTCTAACTCATCGGAGCGCCTGCAGCTCACTGGGGCCGAAGCTCCGAGTAGCGGCGTTGGGGGAGAGGAGGGAGGAAGAAGAACATGAGGGAAGGAGGAGAGAGAGTGACCCGATAGGTGGGCCCTGACCCCACCCCTCGGCGAGAGGAGGCCTACGAGCTCGGATAAGTCGACGCGCCCGCCCTGTAATACGTTTCCCCTGCTAGGAAACGTATTCTTATCTAGTGTGTGACCGGTTGTGCTGACAGGGACCCTCCTATAATTATTATTCTTATAGATAAGTCCATATTGCCAAAACCCTTATATATTTTCAATCGTGACCTTGATTCCGGTGAAACCAACGCCCACGTCTTCGTATCGTCGAGCCCGTCATGTTGGTAGCATTTTAATTATGTGTTCAATGACTATTTTGCCCTTGCCTCGAAATAGCCCTCTCCGAGAGAGAACGGTTTTCGCCGATCCCTTCCGCGGACCCTTCGCACTTCTTCCCAGAGTACTCTTCGACCCCAGGCAAGCCGACCATGTGATATATGCCCTACAACATTGCTCTATGTTATTCTTGCATGTTTAATTAATAATATGCTTGTGCTAGAAATAATTAAACTTTTGTTAGATTGCACTTACTATTTACATTACTTGCTATATACTAAGTCATAGTTAAATAATTTAAATGCCTAGTGGTTGCCTTCGTAAGTTATTGTGGTGAACCACATGTTTTCTTAATAAATCTAGTCGGATGATCTCGAGTCACCTGTCCGGGCTTATTCGTGTAACCACATTTTAAGGTATGGGACGGCCTTGACTTGGTCTAATCGCGTGCTCTTCTACTAGTACCACCAGAAAGGGCAGGTTATGCGCGCGCTACCCTAGCCCGGTAGGCGGCGATAACCTTGTGAGCTAGTTGATTGTTTTGTTCCGGCGTCCCCATTTGGGACTGTTTAGTTGGCCACGACGGTGGAGGTGTCATGAGGACACAGGGGCCACCTAGGGCAAGACTCCGGGGGAGGATGAATGCCGGTGGTATGATGGGAGAGTCATGGGTCAGACATGTTTCGTCGAAGCAACGTTGGTCCACCCGAATGGGATCACGAGGCCATGTGCTTCATGGTGTGGGTAAAGTGCGCAAGCTCTCCAGAGTGAAAAATCTATTCGAATAGCCGCGTCCACGGTATTGGACAGCCCGTACAGACCTCACTAGGTGGTCAACCATATCAGTGATAATAATGATGGAAGAACTCGTCTTATGCAGACATCAAATGATGTGAGGGATATGATATGTTAGCCATGGGATGGCTATGAGATGAGTAGACAGATGACCACATGATTGGATTGGATTTGGATCAGATTCATATAGGATCATGAGAATATTCGTAGTATAACTCATTTACTTTATATGCTTTACCTTATCGTATTTACTTTAGTAGTTATCTTGCTGGATAATACTATTATATCATGACATTTAATCCAGCTAGATAGGTAAGCTATGCCATGATAAGTATTGTTACTCTAATAATAAATGCATGCTTGAATGCCATGGATTGCATTGCTTGGTGTATATGTGATACGTCCATTTTGCATCATGCTTTCATATTGATATTTATTGCTTTTTGGGCTGTTATTTCACTTCATGGTACAATACTTATGCCTTTTCTCTTTTATTTTGCAAGGTTTACATGAAGAGGGAGAATGCCGGCAGCTGGAATTCTGGCCTAAAAAGGGAGCAAGTTTGAGATGCCTATTCTGCGCAACTCCAAAAGTCGTGAAAATAAATGTGGATTTTTTTGGGAATATATAAAAAATACTGGGCCGAAGACGTGCCAGAGGGGCGCTAGCAGGTGGCCACAAGCCTGCTAGGCGCGGCCACCCCGCTGGCCGCGCCTAGGGGGCTTGTGGGCTCCCTGCTGGCCCACTGGCCCCCTCTTCTGCTATATGAAGGGTTTCGTTCCGAAAAAAATCAGGAGGAGGCTTTTCGGAGGATTCGCCACCGCCACGAGGCGGAACTTGAGCAGAACCAATCTAGAGCTCCGGCAGGACGATCCTACCGGGGAAACTTCCCTCCCGGAGGAGGAAATCGTCGCCATCGTCATCACCAACAATCCTCTCATCGAAGGGGACTCATCACCATCAACATCTTCATTAGCACCATCTCATCTCCAAACCCTAGTTCATCTCTTGTAACCAATCTCCGTCTCGTGACTCCGATTGGTACTTGTAAGGTTGCTAGTATTGTTAATTACTCTTTGTAGTTGATACTAGTTGGACTACTTGGTGGAAGAGTTTATGTTCAGATCCTTGATGCTACTCATTACCTCTCTGGTCATGAATACGATTATGCTTTGTGAGTAGTTACTTTTTTTCCTGAGGACATCGGATAAGTCTTGCTATAAGTAGTCATGTGAATTTGGTATTCGTTCGATATTTTGATGTGTTTTATGTTGTTTTTCCTCTAGTGGTGTTATGTGAACGTCGACTACGTAACACTTCACCATTATTTGGGCTTAGAGGAAGGCATTGGGAAGTAGTAAGTAGATGATGGGTTTCTAGAGTGACAAAAGCTTAAACCCTAGTTTATGCGTTGCTTCGTAAGGGGCTGATTTGGATCCACTAGTTTAATGCTATGGTTATAATTTGTCTTAATTCTTCTTTCATAGTTGTTAATCATAAGTGGGATGCTTGTCCAAGTAAGGGCAGCACCCAATCGCCGGTCCATCCACATATCAAACTATCAAAGTAACGAACGTGAATCCTATGAACATGATGAAAACTAGCATGACAGAAATTCCTGTGTGTCCTCGGGAGCGTTTTTCCTCATATAAGACTTTGTCCAGGCTTGTCCCTTGCTACAAAAGGGATTGGGCCACTTTGCTGCACCGTTGTTACTTTTGTTACTTGTTTCTTGGTACGAATCATGTCACCACACAACAACTTGTTACCGATAATTTCAGTTCTTGCGGATATTACCTTGCTGAAAACCACTTGCCAGATCCTTCTGCTCCTTGTTGGGTTTGAAACTCTTACTTATCGAAAGGACTATGATAGATCCCCTATACTTTTGGGTCATCAAGACTCTTTTCTGTCTTTGTTGCCGGGGAGTGAAGCGCCTTTGGTAAGTGGAACTTCGTAAGGAAACATTTATATAGTGTGCTGAAATGTATTGTCACTTGTGACTATGGAAACTAATCCTTTGTGGGGCTTGTTGGGGGTATCTTCACCTCGAACGGAAGCACAAAGAATTTCTCCTCAACCTTCTGCACCTACTAAAAATATTTGCTTTGAATTTCCTTCGGGTATGCTTGAGAAACTGCTAGCTAATCCTTTTTCAGGAGATGGAACATCACATCCAGACTTGCATCTAATCTATGTAGATGAAGTTTGTGGTTTATTTAAGCTTGCAGGTTTGCCCGAGGATGAGGTCAAGAATAAGTTCTTTCCCTTATCTTTGAGGGATAAGGCGTTGACATAGTATAGGCTATGTGATGATACTAGATCATGGAACTACAATCGGTTGAAATTGGAATTTCATCAAAAGTTTTATCCTATGCATTTAGTACATCGTGATCGGAATTGTATTTATAATTTTTGGCCTCGTGACAGAGAAATCTTCGCTCAAGCTTGGGGGAGGCTTAAATCAATGTTATATTCATGCCCCCAACCATGATCTCTCGAGAAAAATTATCATTCAGAACTTCTATGCTCGGCTTTCTCATGATGATCGCACCATACTTGACACTTCTTGTACCGGTTCTTTTATGAAGATAGATATTGACTTCAAATGGAATTTATTGGAAAGAATTAAACACAACTCTGAAGATTGGGAGCTTGAAGAAGGTAAGGAGTCAGGTATGAATTTCAAGTTTGATTGCGTTAAATCCTTTGTTGAAACAAATACTTTTTGTGACTTTATCGCTAAGTATGGAATTGACTCTGAGATAGTAGCTTCATTGTGTGAATCATTTGCTGCTCATATTGATCTCCCCAAAGAGAAGTGGTTTAAATATCACCCTCCTTTAGAAGTCAATGTAGTTAAGCCCAATCCAGTTGAAGAGAAATTCATTGCCTATAATGATCCTATTGTTCCCAGTGCTTACATTGAGAAACCACCTTTCCCTGTTAGGATAAAGGATCATTCTAAAGCTTCAACTGTGATACGTAGAGGCTACATTAGAACACCTACAACCCCTGAGAAAATTAGAGTTGAACCTAGCATTTCTATCATCAAAGATCTCCTGTCCGATGATGTTGAGGGACATAATATTCACTTCGTTGAAGATGGTGGTAGAATTGCTAAACCTCACGCTAGAGATAAACATAGGCCTATTGTCGGCACGCCTGTTGTTTCTGTTAAGATAGGATATCATTGCTATCATGGTTTATGTGACATGGCTGCTAGTGTTAGTGCAATACCTCAATCCTTATATGATGAAATTAAAGACGAGATTGCACCTATTGAGATAGAACCTATTGATGTCACTATTCAGCTTGCCATAGAGATACAATCTGCCCTGTGGGAATTGTTAGGGATGTTGAAGTCTTGTGTGGTAAAACGAAGTATCCTACTGATTTACTCGTTCTTGCCACCACTCAAGATAGCTTTTGTCCCATCATATTTGGCAGACCTTTCCTCAATACTGTCAATGCTCATATTGACTGTGAGAAGCAAACCGTCACTGTTGGCTTTGTAGGTGTGTCACATGAGTTCAATTTCTCCAAGTTTGGTAGACAACCTCATGAAAAAGAGTTGCCTAGTAAGGATGAAACTATTGCCCTAGCTTCTATTGCCGTGCCTCCTACTGATCCCTTAGAGCAATACTTGCTTGATCATGAAAATGGTATGCATATGGATGAAAGGGATGAGATAGATAGGGCTGTCTTAGAACAATACCCTATCCTTAAGAATAATTTTCCTGTTGAACTGCTTGGGGATCCACCCCCACCAAACGGTGATCCTGTGTTCGAGCTTAAATAGTTGCCTGATACTCTTAAGTATGCTTATCTTGATGAAAAAGAGATATATCCTGTTATCATTAGTGCTAGCCTCTCAAAGCATGAAGAAAAGAAGTTACTAAAAAACTCTGAGAAAGCACCGTGCTGCTATTGGATATACTCTTGATGATCTTAACGACATTAGTCCCACTCTATGCCAGCACAAGATTCAAACTAATCCTGATTCCAAAACAGTTGCTGATCATCAAAGGAGATTAAATCATAAGATGGAAAAGTAGTGAGAAAAGAAATACCAAAGCTCCTCGAAGCGGGTATTATCTATCATCTTTCTCATAGTGATTGGGTGAGTCCGGTGCATTACGTCCCTAAGAAGGGAGGCATTACCATTGTCCCTAATGATAAGGATGAATTGGTCCCACAGAGGATTATTACTGGCTATAAATGGTGATTGATTTTAGGAAATTGAATAAAGCCACTAGGAAAGATCATTACCCTTTGCCTTTTATCGACCAAATGCTAGAAAGACTGTCTAAACACACACACTTCTGATTTCTAGACGGTCATTCTGGATTCTCCCAAATACCAGTTGCACAATCTGATTAGGAGAAAACCACTTTCACCTGTCCTTTCGGTACCTTCGCTTATAGACGTATGCCTTTTGGCTTATGTAATGCACCTGCCACCTTTCAAAGATGTATGATGGCTATATTCTCTGACTTTTGTGAACAGATTGTTGAGTTTTTCATGGATGACTTCTCCGTTTATGGGTCTTCCTTTGATGATTGCCTCAGCAACCTTGATCGAGTCTTGCAGAGATGTCAAGACACCAATCTTGTCTTGAATTGGGAGAAGTGCCACTTTATGGTTAATGAAGGCATCGTCTTAGGACATAAAATTTCTGAAAGAGGTATTGAAGTCGATAAGGCTAAGGTTGATGCGATCGAGAAAATGCCATACCCCACAAATATCAAAGGTGTAAGAAGTTTCCTTGGTCATGCTAGTTTATATAGAAGGTTCATTAAATA
The DNA here is from genome assembly GCF_904849725.1 of Hordeum vulgare subsp. vulgare. NCBI lineage: Eukaryota > Viridiplantae > Streptophyta > Magnoliopsida > Poales > Poaceae > Hordeum > Hordeum vulgare. The sequence continues at coordinate 104,758,592 of NC_058518.1, read as the reverse complement.
CTTCTCTAAAATTTCTAGGCCTCTTACCAATCTCTTGCAAAAGGATGTTCCTTTTGTTTTTGATGAAGATTGTGAGGAAGCCTTTGAAATACTTAAGAAGGCTTTGATAAGTGCATCTATTGTTCAACCACCTGATTGGAACTTACCTTTTGAAATCATGTGTGATGCTAGTGATTATGATGTCGGTGCTGTCCTAGGGCAAAGAGTTGATAAGAAGTTGAATGTTATTCACTATGCCAGTAACACTCTAGACAGTGCCCAAACAAACTATACTACTACTCAAAAGGATTTTTTAGCTGTCTTGTTCGCATGTGAAAAGTTCAGGTCTTACATAGTTGATTCCAAAGTCACTATTCACACTGATCACGCTGCTATTAAGTACCTCATGGAGAAGAAGGACGCTAAACCTAGACTTATCAGATGGGTTCTCTTGCTACAAGAATTTGATTTGCACGTTGTCGATAGGAAGGGTGTTGATAACCCCGTAGCAGATAACTTGTCTAGGTTGGAGAACGTTCTTGATGACCCACAACCTATTGATGATAGCTTTCCCGATGAGCAATTAAATGTCATCAATACTTCACGTAGTGCACCGTGGTATGCTGATTATGCAAACTATATCGTTGCCAAATATATACAACCTAGTTTCACATACCAGCAGAAGAAGAAATTCTTCTTTGACTCGAGACATTACTTTTGGGATGATCCTCACCTTTATAAGGAAGGACTAGATGGTGTTATTAGACGTTGTGTAACTAAACATGAACAGGGACATATCCTACAGAAGTGTCAGTCCGAGGCCTACGGAGGACACCATGCGGGAGATAGAACTGCACACAAGGTATTGCAAAAGGTTTCTATTGGCCCATTCTTTTCAAGGATGCCCGTAAGTTTGTCTTGTCTTGTGACGAATGTCAAAGAATAGGTAATATCGGTAAACGTCAAGAAATGCCTATGAACTATTCACTTGTCATTGAACCATTTGATGTTTGGGGCTTTGATTATATGGGACCTTTTCAAAAATCCAACGGGTATACTCATATCCTAGTTGCTGTTGATTATGTCACTAAGTGGGTAGAAGCTATCCCCACTAGTAGTGTTGATCACAACACTTCTATCAGGATGCTTAAAGAAGTTATTTTCCCTAGATTTGGAGTCCCTAGATATCTGATGACCGATGGTGGTTCACATTTCATTCATGGTGATTTCCGTAAAACGCTTGCTAAGTACGATGTCAACCATAGAATTGCGTCCCCTATCACCCTCGGTCCAGTGGTCAAGTAGAGCTAAGCAATACAGAAATTAAACTAATTCTGCAAAAGACTGTCAACAGGTCTAGAAAGAATTGGTCTAAGAAGCTCGATGATGCACTGTGGGCTTATAGAACTTCCTATAAGAATCCCATGGGCATGTCTCCATACAAAATGGTGTACGGTAAAGCATGTCATTTACCACTTGAGCTAGAGCATAAAGCTTATTGGGCAATCAAAGAGCTCAACTTTGATTTCAAACTTGCTGGTGAGAAGAGGTTGTTTGACATTAGCTCGCTTGATGAATGGAGAGCTCAAGCATATGAAAATGCCAAGTTGTTCAAAGAAAAGTTTAAGAGGTGGCATGATAAGAGGATACAAAAGCGTGAGTTCAATGTAGGTGATTATGTATTGCTATATAATTGTCGTGTAAGATTTTTTGCAGGCAAGCTTCTCTCTAAATGGGAAGGTCCCTATATTGTTGAGGAAGTATATCGTTCCGGTGCTATCAAGATCAACAACACGGAAGCTAATTGTCTAAGAGTTGTAAATGGGCACAGAATCAAGCATTATATCTCAGGTACTCCATAAATGTTGAAAGCAATATTATCAATACAATAACTCCGGAAGAATACCTAAGGGATATTTATCAGCCTATTTCAGACTCAAAAAACGAAGAGTTATGTGATTCGGTAACAAAACAGACTCCAAAATTTTCCAGTGGGAATTTTTCTCCGTTTTGGAATTTTTGAAAAAATAGAACAATTGGAAGTAGTCCGGAAAGCGCGCGAGGAGGTGGCAAGCCTGCTAGGCGCGAGCCCACCCCATGGCCGCGCCTGGGGGGCTTGTGGCCACCTCATGTGCCTCGCGGTCTCCGTTTTCGTGTGGAGTACTCCTTCTGGTCTGGAAAAAATCATTATATATTCTCCCGCAAGGTCTGATCCTCGTATCACGTGAATTCCCTCTGTTTTTGTTTCGAGCTTGTTTTCTGCCGCAGATTTAGGTCAAGATCTCTTCTCGGGATTCAGAGGAGTAGAGCTATGTGGCTGATTACCTTGCTAACCCCAAGGTCTATGGGGACTTGGATCGTTATGACTGGACCACTGACGAGGAAGAAGATTATGAACCCAAGGGGAAGGAAGGAACAAGTTCCGATGAGGAGGAGGCTCCTCTACCTGCACCTGGAAACACCCATGTGGAGTTCAAGAAATCGAGCCTCCCTGACTCAAGGAAGAAGCCTAAGACTTTGTTTATCCCTTCTCGTTTCTTGTAGGAGAGTAAGCAGGAATTATGCCAAAGGGTGTTGAAGCTTGAAGAGGAAAATGATGATTTGAGGGAGAAGAATTTTATGCTCAAGTGGAAATTAAACAAGCACAAGACCTCTACAACAACTCCACCACCATCACCGTCAAAGGAATACAACTAATCATGGGTATGGGCAATCCCCTTGGCTTGTGCCAAGCTTGGGGGAGTTGCCCCGGTATCGTATCACCATCACATCTTTTGCCTTTACCTTTGTTTTAGTTTTTGTTCCTTTTCACTTCTATTTTTCTCTAGTAGATTAAAAGTCTTAGTGTTTTAGTCTTGAGTTTTTCTTTGTGTCACCCCCGATGTATTCGAGCTCGTGAGCCATATAATAAAGAGTCTCTTAGTTGAAGGGCTTGGCCTCTTGCCATGATCAAAAGAGTGAGACAAGAACAAAAGCATGAAAGATCATGTAATGATCTTATGGAAAGTGATGGCTTCACATATAAAAAGGATGTTGATTGAAACTTGTTGAGGGTAGACAAACGTATACCTTGGCCATTGTTGCAATTAATAGGAAGTGATAAAGAAGGAGGGGTTCACATATAAATACATCATCTTTGACACCATCTATGATTGTGAACACTCACTAAACTATTGCATGCTTAGAAGTAGATGTTGGACAAGTAAGACAACATAATGAATTGTGTTTGCTTGGTTCCGAACATTGTTATATGATTAGAGATCCCTTAGCATGTGACGATTGCTTCCACCTTATATTAGCCAAAACTGCCACACCAAGTAGAGATACTACTTGTGCATCCATAAACCTTCAACCCAATTTTGCCACGAGAGTCCACCATACCTACCTATGGATTGAATAAGATCCCTCAAGTAAGTTGTCATCGGTGCAAGCAATAAAAATTGCTCCCTAACATGTATGATCTATTAGTGTGTGGAAAATAAGCTTTGTACGAACCTGTGATGAGGAAGACATAAAAGCGACAGACTGCATAATAAAGTTCTTTATCACAGGAGGCAATATAAAGTGACGTTCCTCCGCACCAAGAGGACACACGTTCCAACCTCAAAAGCACATGACAACCTCTGCTTCCCTCTGCGAAGGGCCTATCTTGTACCTTTAGTTTTTGCCCTTGAAAGAGTCATGCTGATCTTCACCAATTCCTTGTTTCTCCTTTATCTTGGCTAATGTCATATGCTTGGGAAAGATCTATATTCATATGTCAACTTGGAGGTAAGCATTCATGAATTATTATTGTTGACATTACCCTTGAGGTAAGCAATTGGGAGGCAACTATAAGCCCCTATCTTTCTCTGTGTTCAGCTGAAACTTTGATCTCATGAGTACCACGTGATTTGTAGAAATTGTAGTGAATGAAAAGATGATTGAGTATGTGGATTTGCTTTACAAGCTCTTATTTGACTCTTTCTGATGTTGTGATAAATTGCAATTGCTTCAATGACTAAAGGCTATCGGTTGCTAATACTCGGTAAGGTTCTTGATCCATACTTTAATTTGTGAAGGAATTGCCACTTTAGCATGAGAGATTATATGTTGGTGTTGCTGTTCTGATCATGATCATGATGCATGTATGTTCGTATCTTGTTCTGTCGACACATCTCTCCCTAAACATGTGGCCATATTTATTGAGCTTGGCTTTCGCTTGAGGACAAGCGAGGTCTAAGCTTGGGGGAGTTGATACGTCCATTTTGCATCATGCTTTCATGTTGATATTTATTGCTTTTTGGGCTGTTATTTCACTCCTTTTCTCTCTTATTTTGCAAGGTTTACATGAAGAGGGACAATGCCGGCAGCTGGAATTCTGGCCTGAAAAAAGGAGCAAGTTTGAGATGCCTATTCTGCGCAAATCCAAAAGCCATGAAAATCAACGTGGATTTTTTTGGAATATATAAAAAATACTGGGCTAAAGAAGTGCTAGAGGGGCGCCATCATGTGTCCACAAGCTTGCTAGGCGCGGCCACCCCCTGGCCATGCCTAGGGGCTTGTGGGCTCCCTGCTGGCCCCCCTCTTCTGCTATATGAAGGGTTTCGATGGATTTGCCGCCGCCACGAGGCGGAACTTGAGCAGAACCAATCTAGAGCTCCGGCAGGACGATCCTGTCGGGGAAACTTCCCTCACGTAGGGGGAAATCGTTGCCATCGTCATCACCAACACTCGTCTCATCGGAGGGGACTCATCACCATCAACATCTTCATCAGCACCATCTCATCTCCAAAACCTAGTTCATCGCTTGTAACCAATCTCCGTCTCGCGACTCCGATTGGTACTTGTAAGGTTGCTAGTAGTGTTAATTACTCTTTGTAGTTGATGCTAGTTGGACTACTTGGTGGAAGAGTTTATGTTGAGATCCTTGATGCTACTCATTACCTCTTTGGTCATGAATATGATTATGCTTTGTGAGTAGTTACTTTTGTTCCTGAGGACATGGGATAAGTCTTGCTATAAGTAGTCATGTGAATTTGGTATTTTTGATATTTTGATGTGTTGTATGTTGTTTTTCCTCTAGTGGTGTTATGTGAATGTCAACTACATAACACTTCACCATTATTTGGTCCTAGAGGAAGTCATTGGAAAGTAGTAAGTAGATGATGGGTTGCTAGAGTGACAGAAGCTTAAACCCTAGTTTATGCGTTGCTTCGTAAGGGGCTGATTTCGATCCACTAGTTTATGCGTTGCTTCGTATTAATTCTTCTTTCATAGTTGCAGATGCTTGCGAGAGGGGTTAATCATAAGTGGGATGCTTTTCCAAGTAAGGGCAGTACCCAAGCGCCGGTCCACCCACATATCAAACTATCAAAGTAACGAACGCAAATCATATGAACATGATGAAAACTAGCATGACAGAAATTCTCGTGTGTCCTCGGGAGCGTTTTTCCTGCTATAAGACATTGTCGAGGCTTGTCCCTTGCTACAAAAGGGATTGGGCCACTTTGTTGCACCGTTGTTACTTTTGTTACTTGTTGCTTGCTACGAATCTTCTCACCACACAACCACTTGTTACTGATAATTTCAGTGCTTGTAGATATTACCTTGCTGCAAACCACTTGCCAGATCCTTCTGCTCCTCGTTGGGTTCGACACTCTTACTTATCGAAAGGACTACGATAGATTCCCTATACTTGTGGGTCATAAATATGTTAGTTTGGTTTGCTTGCGAGTACATTCAAAAGTACTCAATGGCCTTTAACATGGCCATGTTCACATAAGGTTCTGCCGTCCGTCGTCAAGGAGCCGCAGCGTTCGCGGCTAGGAGAGTAACCCAGTCAGATCCCTCTGGATTGGAGACACACCATGACCAGGATGCCTTAGATAGAGCTTTTCCGCTGCCATCACCCTTGTGATATATATTGTAAGACTAATATATCCATTAATAGAAATGCACGTGTTCATGATACTTGTTGTAAACGCGCTTGCCAGAGTCATTTCTTGGGCTGGTATGCGTGGTGACCGTCTAGCTACAGTGGCAATTAGGCAGGGCGCCACAACAGTTGGTATCAGAGCAGCCAGGCTGACTATAGGTTACCCTAGCCAAACTTCACTATCTTGTGTTCAATAGAAGGTCCAGATGGATTTCAGCCATCTTTGCCACTTGGCACGGCTACTATTGATCATAAGGCAATCCCCTTAGTCTTTGGCTCCATCAGACCTGCTCTCGTGGCCCTTGACTCCGGTGTGAAACGCTCGCACCCGACAACGACCCGTGAGCCCTGAAACCCCTAGGTAAACTAGGTATCCTTACCCTGCTTGCTAACCAAGGCATTTCTCTTCTTACTCTAGTTTCCTTTGGGAAAGACCTATAAATTCCATATTTCCCTGATAACCTTAGGAACGTTGACTAAGCCACTTTGGCTATGGTCCTGCATCAAGTGTGATGCTCCCTAAGGAAGTAGTAGGAGCTTGACACCAGTGCTACCAGGAGCATTGTGTGGTTTCTCTTCTAAATCCTTAGAGGTACATCGAGTGCGCTATACTCGTTATACTAGTGGATCCCTGGCCATGTGTGTAAGGTCCACAACACTTGAGCTTTATTTTCTTCCTGTTTTTTTTGCGGTTTTTGTTTCTTTTGTTGGTTCCATTTCTTTGCTCCGAATGGATCCATCCGCAAGTGTCGTCAAGAAGACCAGCATACAACTTGGATAATACCCAATAATCTAGATTAAACAAAAGTTAAACCATGCGAACTGCCTGATATTCAGAACATTACCACCGGATCTTTCAAGAATGAAGAATTGGTCAGATGCAGAATCCATGTGCAACAGACAAGGCCAAAATATACGTGAGAGAGTTTGCCTCATAACATATCACGCCTCAGGAACACTAAGATGAGCTACCAAGAAGGAACGCCGGTAAGGACAAATTATTCAGTCCGTGATACAAGGATTATTTGAGTCAGTAAGGTGAACCGGATCTTTTCTCAAGGGACTCAAGAGCCATTTAATACCCATCGAAGACATATTTCAAGAATGTGAATGAGCCAAAAGTAGCAACCAAACTCCAGTTCGCAGGGAATATGGATAAGTTCATGGTTGTCCGAATCCAGGAGCACCTAACATACTTGGAAGCTCAGCTGAACCAAATGGAATTATCTGCCAACTTCTTATTATTGACAACACCTCGGTTGAATGCAAAGGGTATTCAGGATTAGTTAACGACATGAAGTCTGCACCAGTTGTGCAATCTTTACAACAACAATGATCAGACCAACAGAAGGACAAGCGATGTGTGATCAACGAAATTTTTTCACAAAAGGTATGGCCTATATCAAGTTTTGGCTCTGGTATGGGTAAAATTCCGGATACTTCAGAAGGAAGCTAGAACCGGCCCTAGTTCTGACTATACATCGCAGCAAAAGGCTTCTGGTATAAGGAACCCAGCCTTCTCCCACAAGCTACCAAGAAGAGCTTACCAGACTGCCAATCTTCCTCGGTACACCAATTGGTGAGAGATCCTTCTGGGATACGGCACTCCCATCTTCCATACCGTGCTACCACGGAAAACTTCCAACATAAGGCACCCGACCTTCCGCAGTAAGCCACATGAAGGAAATATTTTGAGCTTGTTAGGAGCACGAACCAGTCTGGACACACATCTGCCTCAGAACCCAGTGGTTATGAATGGATTTATCCTACACCTCCATATGTTGTGAGCATGCAGTCTAGTGGATTAGTACATGCGAGTCACTCATACACGAGAATGACTATGTCAAAGAAACATCAGCCCTATGTTGAAAGGAAGAATATGAGCACAACAAACCCTACGAGATATGCAAAGTAAGTTGTGAGAACAAGCCCGACAAACCGGGAAAACAATTTAGGAGCCTTATTAGTAGGTCATTACATGCCCATCAAAGGAATCTCCACGGACCAAGAAGTTGTGGACAAACAACCGCCGTGACGGTCAACAAGATACAACTTCACGAACAGGGTGGTATTACCAACCCTTGTTAGACTCTTGCATATGTGACCACAACAATGCACTACCTGCGGTAACACGCGATCCTGCCGCACTCGTCACGAATACAGGCTATCAACCAAGATTGGAGGCTACGCTCTGAAAGATACATCAGATGGTAGCCCTATTATGTTCAGCTCAGTGGTCATAGCAAGGACTACAGAGGCTATATATATCAGAGCCCTCTCCACAAGCGACGAAGTCTGAAACTAGACATTCAGATAGAATGGCTCAAAGCACATCAACATCATCAGGTTAAACATCATGACATCATTGGAATAAGATATTATTGTCTATAATTACTTTGTGATTATGTCTGACACTTTTGTTGGGGATATAGCAACCATAGTTCAGCCATGTTGATTCCTTGAGTTATGGATCACCTAAGGGAAAAGTGAGGATGCATAAGACAGAAGGAAACATCAGAACGGAACCCACAGCCAGACTGAGCATTCTGACATAGAAAAAAGGAAAGCCACTCCCACTCTCTCAAGACCATATGAGCCCGTAGGCCTTGTACCAGGGAAAAGATGTCTTGGCCATGATAGTCAGAGTATGAAGTATCACAATAAAACCCGAAGAAGTTACTTCCAGGCCGTGGAATCCGAGCTGTGTGTACTACTCACAACCCCACCCAACAACACCACCACCAGGACAAAAGTTACACCTGACAAGAAAGAGAAGGATTCAAGAAATTTGTGTGTAGAGACAACACATGCTCCATCAGAAGAAGCAGCTAAAGGGTCGGTGAACCAACGAAGACAAGACTGCTGATGGATCCAATTCGCACACAGGTAAGTCCCCCTTCCCCGGGAGGTAAGCCTGGAAATCTGGAGGATGAGATTTTCTTAAGGGGGGTAGGTTTGTAACACGCTAGTTTTCGCTCCCTGTTTTTTCCTTTCCGGGATTTGACTCCCGTCTTTTTCTCGGTGTTACGAATTTCTTTAGCTCTTGGGTATGTGAAGATGGTCATCTAGCTTTGCCTTCCTATCCAAGCAGAGATTCTCTCCAGTCCAACCTTGCCACCCAAGATATTTTCTTAGGGTTCTGCTGCCGAAACCCTACCTTCTGAGTTGCCGGAATGGAAACCCTAATCCTTCCAGTTACAAAGAAACCCCAATTTCCTTTGATCAGTTGCCTCCCGAATGGTTCCCACTGATCATCCTTCATCTTTAAACCCTGGATATGCAAAATTATTGCTAAGTCGTTTGCAATATTTTTCATTTATAATTAACTCCCTTTTCTGTCAATTAAAGGAATTAAATCCAGGAAAATATCTATCCATCTCTAGAGTTCATGAAAACTTGTGGAGATATTCTTTGTGATCATATTGAGCTCCCATAAAAATATTGGCGACAATTAAATAGGAGAAATTGCATTTTCCTATTTAATGCCAATATTGCATTTTGGGCACTTTCTAAAGGAACTACCATTTTGGTAGCAAGAAAAATTCCGAAATAAATTGTGGAGATTCTCATACCCATAGTTCACATTTTGAGCACAACATCAATTTGCAAATTCTGTCCTCCTGGGCAATTTGCAAAGGAAGTGCTTTAACCCTTGATCTATTTGAGCTGAAATTTTTCATGGTGACTAACATTGTTAAACCACTCCTGGAAATCAAAGACTAGCTCAATCCCTCTATCCTTCCATCCTCAGCATTTTTCTCAATTTTCTGTCCATTTGGAAGTCGTGTGAAGGAAATACCACTTTGGCATTTCGAAATGATCAGAAACTTTTCCATTATATTCCTATGTTCAAATAATCAATCTCCACCAAATTTGAGCCAAATCCAGTTAGCGAATCTTCCCCAGCACCCTCTTTTCCAGTTCTGACCAGTTTGTAAGTTTGCAAAGGAGGTGCTATCTAGAGCAATCCATTGGTGCTGAACATTGGTAAGAAAGGTCACTGATGACCCACAAGTGTAGGGGATCTATCGTAGTCCTTTCAATAAGTAAGAGTGTCGAACCCAACGAGGAGCAGAAGGAACAAGTGGTTTTCAGCAAGGTATTCTCTGCAAGCACTGCAATTATCGGTAATAGATAGTAGTGTGATAAGATAATTCGTAGCGAGTAGCAAGTTACAATAGTAACCAAGGTGCAGAAAGATGGCCCAATCCCTTTTGTAGCAAACGACAAGCCTGGACGAACTCTTATAGGAGGTAAAGCGCTCTCGAGGACACATGGGGATTTCTGTCAAGCTAGTTTTCATCAAGTTCATATGATTCACGTTCGCTACTTTGATAGTTCGATATGTGGGTGCTGCCCTTACTTGGACAAACATCCCACTTATGATTAACCCCTCTCGCAAGCGTCCGCAACTACGAAAGAAGAATTAAGACAAGTCTAACCATAGCATTAAACTAGTGGATCCAAATCAGCCCCTTACGAAGCAACGCATAAACTAGGGTTTAAGCTTCTATCACTCTAGCAACCCATCATCTACTTATTACTTCCCAATGCCCTCCTCTAGGACCAAATAATGGTGAAGTGCTATGTAGTCAAAGTTCACATAACACCACTAGAGGAAAAACAACATACAACACATCAAAATATCAAACGAATACCAAATTCACATGACTACTTATAGCAAGACTTATCTCATGTCCTGAGGAAAAAAAGTGATTACTGACAAAAAATAATTATATTCATGACTAGAGAGGTAATGAATAGCATCAAAGATCTGAACATATATTCTTCCACCGAGTAATCCAACTAGCATCAACTACAAAGAGTAATTAACACTACGAGCAACCTTACAAGTACCAATCGGAGAAGCGAGACGGAGATTGGTTACAAGAGATGAACTAGGGTTTGGAGATGAGATGGTGCTGATGAATATGTTGATGGAGATGAGTCCCCTCCGATGAGAGGAGTGTTGCTGATGACGATGGCGATGATTTCCCCCTTCGGGAGGGAAGTTTCCATGGCAGGACGGCCCTGCCGGAGCTCTCGATTGGTTCTCCTCAAGTTCCGCCCTGTGGCGGCGGCGGCTCCTCCCGAAAGCTTTCTTATGATTTTTTCTGGAATGAAACCGTCCATATAGCAAAAGTTGAGCGCCGGAGGGGCAACAGGGGGCCCACAAGCCACCCAGGCCCGGCCAGGGGGTAGGCCAGGCCTGGCAGGCTTGTGGCCTCCTGGTGGATCCCCTCCGGTACTTCTTCCGCCCAGTATTTTTCATAAATTCCAAAATAATTCCTCGTTGATTTTCACGGCTTTTGGAGTTGCGCACAATAGGTATCTCAAACTTGCTCCCTTTTCAGACCAGAATTCCATCTACCGGTATTCTCCCCCTTCATGTAAACCTTATAAAATAAGAGAGAAAAGGCATAAGTATTGTACCATGAAGTGTAATAACAGCCCATAAAGTGATAAATATCAACATAAAAGCATGATGCAAAATGTACGTATCAACTCCCCCAAGCTTAGACCTCGCTTGTCCTCAAGCGGAAGTCGAGATCAATAAATATGCCCACATGTTTAGAGATTGAGGTGTCGACAAAACAAAGTACGAACATGCAGGCATCATGATCATAATTAGAACAGCAATATCGTCATATAATCTCTTATGCTAAAGTGACAATTCCTTCACAATGTAAAGTAGGATCAAGAACCTTACTGAGAATTAACAACCAATAGTCTTTAGTCATTGAAGCAATTGCAATTTATCATAACATCAGAAAGAGTCAAATAAGAGCTTGTAAAGCAAATCCACATACTCAATCTTCCTTTCGTCTTCTACAATTGCTAAAACTCATGTGGTACTCATGAGATTAAAGTTTCAGTTGGACACAAAGAAAGATAGGGGCTTATAGTTTCGCCTCCCAACTACTTACCTCAAGGGTAATGTCGACAATAATAATACATGAGTACTTACTTCCAAGTTGACATATGAATATAGATCTTTCCTTAGCACATGACGTTAGCCAAGATAAAGGCGAAATAAGGAATTGGTGTCAATCACCATGACTCTTTTAGGGACAAAAAGTAAAGGTACAAGATAGGCCCTTCGCAGAGGGAAGCAGAGGTTGTCATGCGCTTTTGAGGTTTGGACGTGTGGCCTCTTAGTGTGAAGGAACGTCACTTTATATTGCCTCCTGTGATAAAGAACTTTATTATGTAGTCCATCACTTTTATGTCTTCCTCATCATAGGTTCGTACATAGATTATTTTCCACACACTAATAGATCATACATATTTAGGGAGAAATTTTTATTGCTTGCACCGATGACAACTTACTTGAAGGATCTTATTCAATTCATAGGTAGGTATGGTGGATTCTCATGGAAAAACTGGGTTGAAGGTTTATGGATGCACAAGTAGTATCTCTACTTAGTGTAAAAGTTTTGGCTGATATGAGGTGGAAGCAATCGTCACATGCTAAGGGATCTCTAGTCATATAACATTGTTTGGAACCAAGAAAACATAATTAATTATGTAGTCTTCCTTGTCCAACATCTAATTCTAAGCATGTAATAGTTTAATGAGTGTTCCCAATCATAGATGGTGCCCAAGATGATATATTTATATGTGAACCTCTCCTTCTTTATTACTTCCTATTAATTGCAACAATGACCAAGGTCTGCGTTTGTCCACCCACAACAAGTTCCAATCAACATTCTTTTTATATGTGAAGACATCACTTCCCATAAGATTAGTACATGATCTTTCATGCTTTTGTTCTTTTAGCATTATTTTTTTAGATCATGGCATGAGGCAAGGCCCTTAACTAAAACACTCTTTATTATATGACTCACGAACTCGATTACATCGGGGGTGACACAAAGAAAACTCAAACCTAGAACATACTAAGAGCTTTATTCTACTAAAAAGATATAACCAAAAAGGATTGAATTAAGAAAATGGTAAAAGAAAAAGATGTGAAGGTGATACGATATCAGGGCAACTCCCCTAAGCTTGGCACAAACCAAGGGGAGTGGCCATACCCGTGCTCAGTTGTCTTCCTTCAAAGGTGATGGTGGTGGAGTTGTTGCAACCAGGGTTTTATCCTCCGGCTTCCAAGGCATAGGTGCTCCATCATGGAAAGATGATCGAGTCTCTGGAATCCTCAAATCTGCAACCAACCATATTGATTTAAATCTATAATCATACTCACAGTTTTGGTTCTGCAGGTCATAGATCTCGGCTTGGAGGCGATCAATTCTGTCATAGAGCCTAGAGAGGTGCTTCCCGATGTCATTGGCATCGATCTTGTGCTTGTTGGTGAACTCCGTGATCATCATGTGGTTGGCGTTGAGTCCGCGTTCCACTATCCCTTGGCACTTGAAGACTTGCTGCTCCATTGCTTCGTGTCTCGCCTCCATGCTTCTAGTCTTCTTGGGCCCCTCAACATCACGGATGTGCAGCACCCCCTCATTCATCTCGATAGATTGAGGGTGTTGTAGCACGCCCGTGAGGTAGGGATTGATGACCTTCTTGAAGAACTTGTCCTTCAGAGCTTTTGGGGATGCCATAGCGATCTAGATCTGTCTGCACAGCAGCTCAAAACAAAACAGAGGGAATTTGCGTGATACGAGGGTCAGACCTTTCGGGAGAATATATAATGAATTTTTCCCGAACAAAAGGAGTACTCCGCAAGAAAACGGAGTGTGGGAGGCAAACGAGGTGTCCACAAGCCACCCAGGCCCGGCGAGGGGGGTAGGCCGGGCCTGGCAGGCTTGTCGCCTCCTTGTTCGCTTTCCGGACTACTTTAAATTTTTCTAATTTTCTAAAAATTCCAAAACGGAGGAAAATTGCTACTCGAAAAGTTTTGGAGTCGTTTACTTACCGAATCACATACCTCTTCGTTTTCGGAGTCTGAAATAGGCTGATAAATATCCCTTATGTACTCCTCCGGAGTTATGGTATTAATGATATTGCTTTCAACATTTATGGGAGTACCTGAGATATAATGCTTGATTCTTTGCCCATTTACAACTCTCAGAAAATTACCTTCCGTGTTGTTGATCTTGATGGCACCAGAACGATATACTTCCTCAACAATGTAAGGACCTTCCCAGTTAGAGAGAAGCTTGCCTGCAAAAAATCTTAAACGAGAATTATATAAAAAGACATAATCACCTACATTGAACTCACGTTTCTGTATCCTTTTATCATGCCACCTCTTAACTTATTCTTTGAAAAACTTGGCATTTTCATATGCCTGAGTTCTCCATTCATCAAGAGAGCTAATGTCAAATAACCTCTTCTCACCAGCAAGTTTGAAATCAAAGTTGAGCTCTTTGGTTTCCCAATAAGCCTTATGCTCTAGCTCAAGAGGTAAATGACATGCTTTACCGTAAACCATTTTGTACGGAGACATGCCCATGGGATTCTTATAAGCAGTTCTATAAGCCCACAGTGCATCATCAAGCTTCTTAGACCAATTCTTTCTAGACCTATTAACAGTCTTTTGTAGAATTAGTTTAATCTCTGTATTGCTTAGCTCTACTTGACCATTGGACTTAGGATAATAGGGCGATGCAATTCTATGGTTGACATCATACTTAGCAAGAATTTTACGGAAAGCTCCATGAATGAAATGTGAACTACCATCAGTCATCAAATATCTAGGGACTCCAAATCTAGGGAAAATAACTTCTTTAACCATCCTGGTAGAGGTGTTGTGATCAGCACTACAAGTTGGGATAACTTCTACCCACTTAGTAAAGTAATCAACAACAACTAGGATATGAGTATACCCGTTGGATTTTGGAAATGGTCCCATATAATCAGAACCCCAAACATCAAATGGTTGAATGACAGGTGAATAATTCATGGGCATTTCCTGACGTTTACCGATATTACCTATTCTTTGACATTCATCACATGACAAGACAAACTTACGGGCATCCTTGAAGAGAGTGGGCCAATAGAAACCTGATTGCAATACCTTGTGTGCAGTTCTACCTCCCGCATGGTGTCCTCCGTAAGCCTCAGAGTGACACTTGTGTAGGATCTGTCCCTGTTCATGCTCAGGTACACAATGTCTAATAACACCATCTAATCCTTCTTTATAAAGATGATGATCATCCCAAAAGTAATGTCTCAAATCAAACAAGAATTTCTTCTTTTGCTGGTATGTGAAACTAGGTGGTATATATTTAGCAACAATATAATTTGCATAATCAGCATACCACGGTGTACTATGTGAAGCATTGATGACATTCAATTGCTCATCAGGAAAGCTATCATCAATAGGTTGTGGGTCATCAAGAACATTCTCCAACCTAGACAAGTTATCTGCTACGGGGTTCTGAGCACCCTTCTTATCAACAACATGCAAATCAAATTCTTGTAGCAAGAGAACCCATATGATAAGTCTAGGTTTAGCATCTTTCTTTTCCATGAGATACTTGATAGCAGCATGATCAGTGTGAATAGTCACCCTGGAATCAACAATGTAAGACCTGAACTTTTCACATGCAAACACGACTGCTAGAAATTCCTTTTCAGAGGTAGCATAGTTTCTTTGGGCACTATCTAGAGTTTTACTAGCATAGTGAATAACATTCAACTTCTTATCAACCCTTTGTCCTAGAACAGCACCAACAACATAATCACTAGCATCACACATAATTTCAAAAGGTAAGTTCCAATCAGGTGGTTGAACAATAGGTGCAGTTATCAAGGCCTTCTTAAGTATTTCGAAGGCTTCCTCACAACCATCGTCAAAACAAAAGGAATATCCTTTTGCAAGAGATTTGTAAGAGGCCTTGAAATCTAAGAGAAGTCCTTAATGAACCTTCTATAGAAACCAGCATGACCAAGGAAACTTCTTATACCTTTAATGTCTGTAGGGCATGGCATTTTCTCGATCGCATCAACCTTAGCGTTATCGACTTCAATACCTTGAGAAATTTTATGTCCTAAGACGATGCCTTCATTAACCATAAAGTGGCACTTCTCCCAATTCAAGACAAGGTTGGTATCTTTACATCTTTGAAAAAGTCGATCAAGGTTGCTAAGGCAATCATCAAAAGAAGACCCGCAAACGGAGAAGTCATCCATGAAAACCTCATCAATCTTCTCACAGAAGTCAGAGAGTATGGCCATCATACATCTTTGAAAGGTAGAAGGTGCAATACATAAGCCAAAAGGCATACGTCTGTAAGCAAAGGTACCGAAAGGGCAGGTAAAAGTGGTTTTCTCCTGATCAGATTGTGCAACCAGTATTTGGGAGAAACCAGAATAACCGTCTGGAAAGCAGAAGTGTGTGTGTTTGCACAATCTTTCTAGCATTTGGTCAATAAAAGGCAAACGGTAAAGATCTTTCCTAGTGGCATTATTCAATTTCCTAAAATCAATTACCATCATATAGCCAGTAATAATCCTTGGTGGGATCAATTCATCTTTATCATTAGGGACAACGGTAATACCTCCCTTCTTAGGGACGCAATGCACCAGACTTACCCAATCACTATGAGCAACAGGATAGATAATACCTGCTTCCAGGAGCTTTAGTTTTTTTTCTTACTACCTCTTTCATCTCAGGATTTAATCTCCATTGATGATCGGCAACTGGTTTGGAACCAGGATCGGTTTAATTTTGTGCTGGCATAGAGTGGGACTAATGCCCTTAAGATCATCAAGAGTATATCCAATAGCAGCACGGTGCTTTCTCAGAGTATTCAATAATTTCTTTTCTTCCTGCTCTAAAAGGCTAGCACTAATAATAACAGGATATATCTCTTTTTCATCAAGATAAGCATACTTAAGAGTATAAGGTAACTGTTTAAGCTCGAACACAGGATCACCCTTTGGTGGGGGTGGATCTCCAAGCAGCTCAATAGGCAAATTATTCCTAAGGATTCGATGTTTTTCAAAGATAACTCTATCTATCTCGTTCCTTTCATCCATATGCATATCATTTTCATGCTCAAGCAGGTATTGCTCTAAAGGATCAGTAGGAGGCACAACAATAGAAGCTAGAGCAATAATTTGATCCTTACTAGACAACACTTTTTCATGTGGTTGTCTACAAAACTTGGAGAAAATGAACTCATGTGACACACTGCTGCGGCAACAAAAGTCCTTCCCTGGCGCGTAGGAATTCTTCTTGTTACTTCTCTGGTTTGCGTCGGTTTTTCCCTTGAAGAGGAAAGGGTGATGCAGTATAGGAGCAGTAAGTATTTCCCTCAGTTTGAGAACCAAGGTATCGATCCAGAAGGAGGGCCTCGTCAAGTCCAAAGTACCCACGCAAACACAAACAAGCTTGCACCCAGATGGAATCTTGCGGAGACAGAAGCTTGCGGTGGCAGAAAAGTAATTGCATTCGTCTCTTGATTTTTTTGGGAATATTTGGGTAGGCGCAAGATCTAGGTCAGGAGACCTCGAGGGGGCCCACAAGCCTGGATGGCACGACCCCCTAGCAGCGGGGTGGGGGCTTGGGGGGACCTGGGGCTCTTCTGGCCTGGCTCCCAAGTCCTCCGATCTTCTTCCGTTCCACAAAAAATCTTTTCGGGGATTTTCTTCCGTTTGGACTCCATTTCAAAATCTCCTCTGAAAGGTGTCAAAAACATGGAAAAAAACAGGAACTGGCACTTGACACCGAGTTAATAAGTTAGTCCCAGAAAATAAATAAAAGGCATGCAAAACATCAAAAGTTTGACAAGATAATAGCATGAAAGCATAAAAAATTATAGATACGTTGGAGACGTATCAAGCATCCCCAAGCTTAACTCCTGCTCGTCCTAGAGTAGGGAAGTGAAAAAGAATGAATTTTTGATGTGGAATGCTACCTAGCATAGTTGTCCGTTGCAACTTCTTTCACGTGGCATGAATGTTCACATCCGTAAGATTCAAAACAATAGTTTGCTATTGACATGAAAACAGTACTACTTCATGCAAACTAGCAAAGTAATAATGAACTTTCAAAATAACAAGGCCAAAGAAAGTTATGCCTACAAAATCATATAGTATGGCTATGCTCCGTCATCCTCACACAACTAATGTAAATCATGCACAACCCCGGAATTGGCCAAGTAATTGTTTTCACACTCTTACTTTCTCAAACTTTTTATAACTGTCACGCAATACATGAGCACGAGCCATGGATATAGCACTATAAGTGGAATAGATTGTGGTGGTGGTTGTGAGACAAAAAAGGAGGAGATGGTCACACTGACTCGGCGTATCAATAGGTTGTGGATATGTCCATTAATAGATATCAATGTGAATGAGTAGGGATTTCCATACAAGAGATGCACTAGAGCTATAAGTATGTGAAAGCTCAAGAGCAAAACTAGTGGGTGTGCATCCAACTTGCTTGCTCACGAAGACCTAGGGCAATTTTGAGGAACCCCATCATTGGAATATACAAGCCAAGTTATAAAATGAAGATGCCCACTAGCATATGGTAGTGACAAAGCAAGAAGCTCTCAATCATGAAGAACTTGGTGCTAACATGAAGCACAAGTGTGGAAAAAGATAGTAGCATTGTCCCTTCCCTCTTTTTCTCTCATTTTTTTTATTTGGGCTCTTAGGCCTATTTATTTCTTTTCTCCCTTTTTTTGGGCTCTTTGGCCTCTTTTTTTTATTTCCTCACATGGGACAATGCTCTAATAATGATGATCATCACACTTTTAGTTACTCAAAGCTCAAAGATCACAATGATGATGACTCCATAAGTAGTGCCTCCGGCAGTGTACCGGGATGTGCAACGATCTAGTATGATCATGCAATGGCAATATGAGAGTGACGGCACAAGTCATGAGACGGAATGGTGGGAGTTGCATGGCAATATATATCGGAATGGATATGAAAATGCCATAGTAGGTAGGTATGGTGGCTGTTTTGAGGAAGGAATTTGGTTGGTTTGTGCACCGGCGAGAATTGCGCGACACTAGAGAGGCTAGCAATGGTGGAAGGTGAAAGTGCATCTATACCATGGGCTCACATTAGTCATGAAGAACTCATATACTTATTGTGAAATTTTTTATTAGTAATCGAAACAAAGTGCTAAACGCATACTCCGAGGGGAAGGGTTGGTAGGTGTATACCAACACGCGATCCCGACCTCAACACAAAGGATGACAATCTATAGATCAATTATGCCCCGACTTCCTAACATAGCAGTTCACCATACGTCCATGCTACGGGAATCACTAACTCCAACACAAGTATCTCTAGATTCACAACACCCTACTAACATAACTCTCAATATTACCGAATCCACGTCTCAAAACTAATTGAGAGGAATCAAAACCTCTCTTTCCATTCAATGGACATGAAGATGTAGGTTTTTGCATCCTCTTTGGGTACCTAGCACATGGGACTACTTTCATAGCATAAGACAACTACCAAATTACGCACCACCGTGCTCTAAAGATATAAGCGAAGCACAAGAGCAAAAGTATCTAGCTCAAAAGATATAAGTGAAGCACTAGAGCAAAAGTATCTAGCTCAAAAGATATAAGTGAAGCACTATGAGCATTCTAGCAAAATTACGATGAGTGAATGTCTCTTTCTCTCAAAAAGGTGTGCAGCAAGGATGATTGTGACACAACAAAAAGAAAAGACTCCTATGATACAAGACGCTCCAAGCAAAACACATATCATGTGGTGAATAAAAATATAGCTCCAAGTAATGTTACAGATGGATCGAAGACGAAAGAGGGGATGCCTTCTCGGGGCATCCCCAAGCTTAGGCTTTTTGGTGTACTTGAAATTGGATTGGGGTGACTTCGGCATCCCCAAGCTTGAGCTCTTTCCACTCCTTATCTCTTTGTCCATGAGAACATCACCCAAAACTTGAAAACTTCACAACACAAAACTTAAACAGAAACTTGTGATAACATTAGTACAAGAAAACAAACTACCACTTCTTTCGGTACTGTAGCAAACTTGAATTCCATCTATATTGATGATGGGCTACTGTATTCTCACTTTTCCATGGCTAGTACCCCCCGATACTAACCATAGTTTCATCTAAACAAGCAACCAACTCAACAAAAACAGAATCTGTCAAAAACAGACCAGTCTGTAGCAACATGTATACTTCGTATACTTCTGTTACCTCAAAAAATCTGAAACATTACGACGGTCTGGGGAAAAAGCATATCAATCAGCAGCAAAAAGAATCAACTCAAAATCTCTTTTTGAATAAAAATGAAACATTATCTCGTGAGCAAAAAGTTTTTGTCTTTTTCCAGCAGGATCAAACAACCATTACCAAGACTAATCATAAAGGCTTTGCTTGGCTCAAACACAAAAGGAAACACAAAAAACACAATCACAACAGAATTATCAAAGTGTGGAAGCAAAAGAACAGAAAGAAAAAGATAAATTCATTGCGTTGCCTCCCAACAAGCGCTATTGTTTAACGCCCTTAGCTAGGCATAGAAGCGATAGAATCACGTATCGTCGTCTTTGGTGCTCGAACCATAAGTGGCCCTCATCATGGATTCATAAGGCAATCTTATTTTCTTTCTAGGAAAGTGTTCCATGCCCTTCCTTAAAGGAAATTGAAATCTAATATTCCTTTCCTTCATATCAATTATAGCACCAATAGTCCTTAGGAAAGGTCTACCAAGAATAATAGGGCCTGTAGGATTGCAATCAATGTCAAGCACAATGAAATCCACGGGTACATAGTTCCTATTTGCAATAATAAGAACATCATTGATCCTTCCCATATGTTTCTTGATAGTAGAATCAGCAAGATGCAAATTAAGAGAACACTCTTCAATCTCATTAAAACCCAGAATATCACATAAAGACTTTGGAATCGCAGAAACACTAGCACCCAAATCACACAAAGCATTGCACCCATAGTTTTTGATTTTGATTTTGATGGTAGGTTCCCACTCATCATGAAGCTTTCTAGGGATAGAGACTTCCAATTCAAGTTTCTCTTCAAGAGCTTTTATCATAGCTTCGACGATATGATCGGTAAAGGCTTTGTTTTGGCTATAAGCGTGCAGAGAGTTTAACATGGATTGCATCAAAGAAATCCATTCAATCAAGGAGCAACTATCATAATTGAATTCCTTGAAATCCACGGTAGTAACTTCATTACTACTCAAAGTTTTAATGTCTTCTACTCTAGTTTTAACGCTTTTAGCATCAAGATAGATGGACTCCAAATCATTGGGGCACTTTTCAACCAAAGTGGATTCATATCCAGCCCCATAATCATTAGGTTTGACACAAGAAAACAAAGATTCAATGGGAGTCACACCAAGCACTTTAAGATCTTCGTGATTCTCATCACGAGAACACACCTTTTTAAGCCATTCATGTCTAGCACGAATTTCGGCGGTTCTTTCTTGTCTCTCAATCATGGAAACACGCATAGCTTTCAAAGTTTCATCCATGTTGATTTTGGGAGGAGCACATCTAATTTTCAAAGCATCAACATCACAAGAAATCCTATCTACGCTCTTAGCCAAATCGTCAATTTTGAGTAGTTTTTCCTCTATGGACGCATTGAAAATCTTTTGAGAGTTGATGAACTCTTTGATATTACTCTCTAGATCAGAGGGTAATCTATTGTAATTTCCATGGGTATTGTTGTAGGAGTTGCCAAAGTTATTAGAGGAGTTACTAGGAAAAGGCCTAGGAACATAGTTTCCTCTAATAGCATTGTTGTTGCCAAAGTTATTCCTACCAACAAAATTAACGTCCAAGCTAGCGTTACTACTCTCGATCAAAGAAGACAAAGGCATATCATTAGGATCCAAAGGAGCAATTCTACTAGCAACCAAATTCATTAACTCATCCATCTTAGCACTCAACGAGTTAATTTCTTCTATATCGTGTACTTTCTTACTAGTAGGTGACCTTTCAGTGTGCCACTGAGAGTAGTTCGTCATGATGTTGTCTAAGAGCTTTGTGGCTTCTCCTAACGTGATTTCCATGAACGTTCCACCAGAGGCGGAGTCCAAGATATTTCTAGAAGCGAAATTCAAGCCAGCGTAAATGATTTGTATAATCATCCAAAGACTCAAGCCATGAGCGGGACAATTTCTAATCATTAATTTCATTCTCTCCCAAGCTTGTCCAACATTTTCATGATCAAGTTGCTTGAAATTCATGATATCATTACGGAGACAGATGATATTAGCCGGCGAAAAATACTTGGATATATAAGCTTCTTTGCACTTATCCCAAGAATCAATAATATTTTTGGGCAAAGAAGAAAACTAAGTTTTTGCGCGATCTCGCAACGAGAAAGGAAAAAGCTTCAATTCAATCACTTCATTATCCACATCTTTTTTCTTTTGCATATCGCAAAGCTCAATGAAGGTATTGAGATCGGATGCGGCATCTTCACTAGGAAGGCCAGAGAATTGCTCTTTCATAACAAGATTCAGCAAAGCGGCATTGATTTCGTATGACTCTGCAGTAGTGGCGGGAGCAATCGGACTACTAAAAAATCATTATTAGTAGTATTCGAGAAGTCACAAAGCTTGGTGTTTTCGTTCATGGTGACTTCAGCAAGCAAGCAAGCACACAATCAAACAAAAAGCAGGCGATAAAAAGGGCGAACGAAAAGGGCGAACTGTAACATCCCAAAATTATAAATTTTTGGAATGTTAATATAATTATTATTAGATTGTTTGTTTGTTTGCCTGAGTGATTGAAACTTGTGTGAAATCTGAAACTTTTCAAAACTTTTGAATGAGAGGGAATAAAATGACTTTCCCCTTGTCCGGTGAATTCAAATTCAATCTTTTAAAAGCAGAGAGAGAAGATGACATGACTTCTTCAACTATAAATAATTTGAACGGAGATATTTGCATTTGAATTCTTTTGCATTTCTATTCCTTTTCTTCGTGCAAGAAATGCCGGGAAATACATTCTGTCAAATATAAAAGAGAGGAGGAACATGACCCTCAAACCCACGGGCATTTTTTTGAACCCTAGAACATAGAGTGTCATTTGAAAATTATTTGCAAAAGAAAATAAATCTTTCAGGCAATTTTATGAAAATAATTTTTTCTGAAGTTTTTATTTTTGCCGTGGAAAAATGCCCATCATTTAGATTTTATTTTTGTGATAATTTTAGTATATAGAAACTCTTTATTCCGAATTGATTTGATTTCCCTTTTATCGTTTTAGTTTCCTAGTTTTAAAAATAGGAAAGGAATCACTTTTATTTGGAAACTCCTGCTGGCCCATTAAGAGGTTTCCTAAACTGGCCCAACAGAGGATCATCTTCTTCCTCTGTTTCTTCCTCACGTCACACGAGCCTTCCTTCCATGGACAGAGAGATCTTCACCTCCGGGATTCGCGAAGCTCTTTCCCTCCCAGCACCTCCCGTCGCCTGTATAAGAACCCCCATGGCCTCCTCGTTCCATTCCCGTTGAAACCGCCGCCTCTCCCCACCTCCTCCTCCCCTGCACCATCGCCGGAGTCGGTCACTAGAGAACTCAACGGAGCCCCACCCCATCGCCCCTGCATCTCCCCCTCGCCCCTGCCGAGCCCTCCCCACCCCTGCCGCGCCTCCCCACCACTTCGGCCCCTCCTCCACCACCCCTCCCGTCGGCCCCCTCCCCATCCCCACGAGAAGCTGCTGCTTCTCCCCATTGCCAGGAGCACGAGCAGCCAGGAGCTCCTCCCATCGGCCCCTCCTGCAGGTCCCTCCCCTCGTCGCCACCCCCCTACCACCCCTCCCCCACGGGAGATCGACCCCACCCCACCGGACTGCCCTCTTCCCCCGCCGGTGCAGCTCCCCATCGCTGGAGCAGCCACTGCTGCATTCATCCATGGTAAGGCTCCCTCCTTTATTTTTTTTCTTTTACCTGTTTTTTTTGTATTACCGTTAGATCTAGATCCCACGGTGTAGATTAGAAGGTACTTACCCCTTCGGTTTTCTAAAAAGAACCGGCTGTTGTTTTATTTAATTAGTTAGCCAAACAGTTTTCTTCTAATGTGCGGACTTTTGTTAGTTTAGCACCGCAGCGCACAGGTCTAAGCCAACCAGAGATCGCCACGTGGCCCGTTCATTAGTTAGCTTTTATTCCTTTTTTTTCTGTTTAATTCCAAAAACAGAAAAGTTCCAATCTTGTTTAGCCCATAACTTTTAAACCATAAGTCCAATAGAGTTGATTCTCTTTCTTGTAGCTCACAAATTTCCTGTAGTTTTTAAAAACATATAATTTGTCTATGTTTGAAATTTGCAAATTTGAGTTAGATCAGATTTAGTTTAAACCTTGTTTTGCCTATTCCAGGAGTTTAAAAATAGCTTTTAATTTGATTCCTTTTGCTACTGATCACTAGTAATCTTATATATGAGTGGTAAAAATTTCAGATTTGTTTGAGTACTTTAGCTCACTGTTTCTTGTGAAACAATGTCTGTTTCACCTCTTTTAGGATTGTGACTAATTTACTTTCTTTAGTTACTTTTAAATTATTTTCTTTTATATTCAGAAATATTATGTTTTGTTTCTGTTAGTTAAACAGTAGTTTTGCAACAAGTTTTTATTTTATTTTTATTTGTTTTCATGAAATCAATTCTAGTTCCTTAGTAACTTGCAATTGGTTTCTCCACTGTTTCAAATCCCGTTTGGGAATACTTTCAAAAAGTTTTGTGAAAAATACTTTATTTTATCTTAGTTAGATTTATATCTTAGTTCCTTGTTATTATTTTCTGTTGGACAAAAATCATTTAGTGTTTGATGTAGTAGAGGACTCTCTAGTCTTATTTGAAGTTTCCTTCGGATTCCTATTCGCTCTCTCTTTTGTTTTGATTGCTAAAATGATTGCTAGTATGAGTGCTTATGTGAATGATATGTTTGTTATATGGATTTCATCGGAGAGTGACGAGTAGTCTATCAAGTTATTTTCTCGAGAAATTCTTCTTCGTCAACATCACCAGGCAAGTCACTTTGATCATACTATCACCTATGTTTTATGCATCATAGTTCTACCATCCTATGCCCAATTGCATGTTGCTTAGGTACTTGGAAATTTTAGTATAGATTGTAGTATCATGTGGTAGGCACACAACAACCCCGATACTTGGCCCCGGGACGAAAAATTTCATATTGCTATGCTTGAGTAGACGGGATTTCGGTTGAGTGCATAACACGAGTGATGCGAGGTTGATTAAATAATCAAGACCGGTTAAGACAAGATTTTCAAGACCTCGGACGCAATGCAACTCTGGGTGAAGGACGGTTGATCGGTTCCCTGGAGAACCCAGTGGATGACAGGGATGCCGGGGACGGCCATGACCTCCTGCGGAAAGCTTCACCCAGGCTCAAAGAGACGGACGGATATTTTCAAGACCCAAGGCTTACCTGCACAGCCACAAGTCATTATGGGCTCTGACTTGGTTGGACAACGCGGCGACTTTGGACAGGCGGTGCTAGCAGATGTAGAAGAACGGTAGGAATGGATGGGCACCGACAAGGATTCAGAGGGACCCATTGAAAGACCATGTTTTGATCATCCGGTCTTCAAACACCCTGAAGTGCGAGGACATACACGGAAGCGATCAAATCTTGTGGGGAACGTGTGCAAAACTCTGCAGAGTACTCAAACCTAATCGATTAGCCGTGTCCACGGTCATGGACAACTTGAGCCAAAGGAACTGAAGTTATCTGGATTTCTCAACACCATTAAATATATTTGATGAGGGTAACTATTGACAACTCGGGTACGAGAACTGGTCGGCGGAACCATCTCGTTAACAACCAACAATGTAGTAACATTCTGCTTTTAGCCCTCTCTTGTTGTAGATGAAAAAAATTGCTTTACGCTAAAACTTATAACCCCACCTGTCATATATGCATACAGTATAGATGACATTTTACCCCTCTCTTATGTGACTTGCCAGCATATTCAATATGCTGGCCTACACGGCTGCAACGTCTTATGTTGCAGATATTTTTCTTCGACGAGTAAGAGTACGATTCAGGGTTACGGTCTACACTCAACTTGTCGTTGGTGTTTATTGGGACTCCACTCCCTTGACCGCTTCCGCTGAGATATTTAAGGTATATATCAGTTTTTACGCTATTTTACATGTGATTGTACTTTGATATATACATTGATGTAGTGTGTGTGCCAGCATACTGATCCAGGGATGGCACAGAAACACAGAGGCTTGACTCGTCTTGAGTCTGGTCGCTACAGAAATGGTATCAGAGCACATGTTGACTGTAGGACGTGACCCCTAGAAACTGGAAATTTCTTAGGAAAGGATCTCTCAAAAATTTCTAATTTTCAAGAACACCTTTCACTTCTCATCTTTTCTGATTTCATAAAACACTCTCTCTCACCTTTTGACCACATGAAGGATCAACCGACTCCCACGTCAAAGTAAAGAGGATATCACCACTTTCCCTTTTGACCACATGAAGGATCAACCGACTCCCACGTCAAAGTAAAGAGGATATCACCATGCAATTGAAGAATTGAAGCTACACCCATTGAAGACTCTCAAGACCCGAAGAACTCAAAGACCCTGAAGTGTCTGAATAATTATATGACCATTAGAAGTCCAAACCCCTTTTATGTACCCACGTTAGATACGATGAATTGTGAGCCGTCATTGGTGTGTGTTTTCCGACGGCCACAACTAAAATCTATTCTCAAAAATATTGTTTGTATTGTGTGTATTTTCCTCCCTCTCTTACCCGTCTCACCCCAAAACCTCGACCCTACCAGATGGAGTATGAAGCTGGACTTGTAGTCTGTGGACTAATGACCAAGCTGGAAGCTGAGATATGGATTCAGAACATGGAGAACCACTTCGGGGGTAACTTGATCCCAAGGAAGTATGAAGTGGAACACGCTCTCCAGTACTTTACCCAAAGTGCTGCTATCTGGTGGAAAATGCATCATGCCATACAAGGATTTAGTGGAGCAGAAACTTGGGAAGAATTCAAGAATACTTTGTTAAGATCCCGACTTATTCATAAGTGCTATGACAATCCGAAGGAGAAGACTTGTGCTTGCAAGATCTATGGAGAAATAGGACACACCTAGGAAGAACACACGGATGGATGCAGTCATTGTGAAGAAAATCACCCAGCTGAGGAGTGCCCAAGTAGTCAGGTGACTTGTTTCCTTTGTGAGGGAACCACCCACTACCCAGCTCAGTGTCACATTTACCCCAAGGTGCAACAGGTTGTCAAGCAGAAGAAAGATGCAATGAAGAAAACCCTCAAGAAGAAGATTCTAGAAGAACCGGTGATGAACGAAAATATTGAAGACCCTGATGGACAAGGTCTGACTAGATTTTTCTCCAATGCATGCTACTCATGTGGAGAAGAAGGACATTATTCACAGGACTGCACGAAGAGAAGCCAAGAGTATCTGGGAAACTTCCCGACGGAAGAAGTGGAGTTTGATCCACTTGAAATAGAAGAACTGGCCAAAATAAAGGAGTCCGGAAAGAAGAACAAGTACCCTCGGAAGAACCAAATCTCTGCAGACATAGACCTGAGTCATGTCAGATGTTACAAGTGTATGAAATTTGGCCACCACAAATACATGTGCTCAGGAAGGAAGCTGGGAACCCAAGGAGCAAAGGCAAACACTAAGACGCCTCGAGACTTGTCAGAACTCATTTGCTTTTGTTGCAAGGAAGCAGGACATTTTGCCAGCGATTCTCCACAAAGGAAGAAAGCTAGAATGGAGTAGTTAAGTTTTGACCATGGCAATAAGTGTAATCCGAAGTACTCTTGTTTTTCATAAGATCATGGAGTGAAATTTTTGTAACAGAAGTCCCGGAGATTGTAATAACATCATGAATAAATGGAAATTATTGTCTCATGATTGTCTATGTTGAGACTGTATGCATTGTTTCTCTTCGAACAAAGATCTCTGAACATTTATGAGGATAAGAGAAAATATGGTCTATGCAGGCATGAGTGTAATTCATTTTAAGTGTGGTAGTAATCGGTACACCCACAGGATCCATCGAGTAGGAGTGTACCATGATTTCCAAGGAGCCACATACATTCCTCTGAGTACCTATTTACTGACACCTGCAGATGACAACTCTCTACGAGTCATTCCTCAAGGGCCCAGAAACGATCATGACCCTGACCAGTGATCATGATTACCCGAAAATCCTGAAGGACATGATGAAGCACATTCACATTGAAGGAGATGCAGTCTACAAAGGCTACCCATTTGTGGAAAATGGAGTGGAACTTTGGTACGTGGAAGTACACCTCCACCATGTCAAAGGAGTTTGTCCAAAGACTATGGGGCAATACTATTTCATTTCACGTGTACCACGAGCAACCTTCTTTGATGCTGTTCGTGAAGCTGCCATGGAAGCCATCCGTCAGATTGGAGAAATACTTGAAGCAAGACTCCGTCATACCCAAGAATACCTGAGTGAGGTACATGCAGAGATGATGGAGATGAAGCTCATGACCACCATGATGAAGCAAAAGATGGATGATTTCAAGGAGCACCTCGGAAAGTTCGAGTGGAACTAAGTACCTCCAAGAGAGGCAGATGAATAAAGTTGGCAGAAATGCTCGACCATACCGAACAATGTGGATGGCAGCATTTGTAATAGAGTACTTTTGAATTGGAGTTTTTGAGGAGAAATTAAGGAATGTAATAAAGGATTGATTATGAAATGAATATGATTTATGGAAGAAGCTATGATGGATCAGCAAACGTTTTCTTAGGAGCATATGAAAACCTGAGAGTTGTGAAGATACGATAGATGTTTCGTTCAGCTTGTAGAACCAATGGATTATCCGAACTTCGTTCGTGGACAAGAGAAATTCTGCAACGCTAGTGAGGATGCCCGAGTGTTAGAATGCGAGATCCGCTAGACCTTATACAGAGAAATGATTTGGGTGCGGAATGGATTGATCACCATGATGACTTACTCTTATCATTTATCTTGCTATTCGGAATGGTAAATCTGAGAGACTTACCCATATAGAGAGACGACGTTCTTTGAAGCTTTTGTTTAAGCCTTAGAGTGGTATAAGAAAAGCCCATGTACATGGCACTTGTTGTCACGCGTAGGAAATTTTACGGTGAGAATGAAACCAAGACCCCTCTCTCTGCAGGGTAACCACAAATGGTAGACCACCATGAGAATCATCGATAGGTTAGTTAGAATTGATCACGAGACTGTCAGTTAAAGAAGCCCCAGTAACGGAAGAAGCTTATATCAACGGGAGAGCATCACCAAAGGATTTAATATGAAGACTGTGCGATGTCAGTTGCCAAAACCCCAGAGGATCGTTAAAGCATTTTGAGGGACCAGTATCTCTCATTTTAAGTGTGGTAGCATCCCACCTTGCCGGAGATTGGATTTGCTAGAAGACCCCCAAACCCTAACCTTTCTTTCTAGCCTCTCCGAATCTCGAGGACGAGATTCATTTTAAGTGTGGTAGTTTGTAACATCCCAAAATTATAAATTTTTGGAATGTTAATATAATTATTATTAGATTGTTTGTTTGTTTGCCTGAGTGATTGAAACTTGTGTGAAATCTGAAACTTTTCAAAACTTTTGAATGAGAGGGAATAAAATGACTTTCCCCTTCTCCGGTGAATTCAAATTCAATCTTTTAAAAGCAAAGAGAGAAGATGACATGACTTCTTAAACTATAAATAATTTGAACGGAGATATTTGCATTTGAATTCTTTTGCATTTCTATTCGTTTTCTTCGTGCAATAAATGCCGGGAAATACATTCTGTCAAACAGAAAAGAGAGGAGGAACATGACCCTCAAACCCACGGGCATTTTTTTGAACCCTAAAACTTAGAGGGTCATTTGAAAATTATTTGCAAAAGAGAATAAATCTTTTAGGCAATGTTGTGAAAATAATTTTTCCTGAAGTTTTTATTTTTGCCGTGGAAAAATGCCTATCATTTAGATTTTATTTTTCTGATAATTTTAGTATATAGAAACTCTTTTATAGTTTCAGTTTCCTAGTTTTAAAAATAGGAAAGGAATCACTTTTATTTGGAAACTCCTGCTGGCCCATTAAGAGGTTTCCTAAACTGGCCCAACAGAGGATCATCTACTTCCTCTGTTTCTTCCTCACGTCACAGGAGCCTTCCTTCCATGGACAGAGAGATCTTCACCTCTGGGATTCGCGAAGCTCTTTCCCTCCCAGCACCTCCCGTCGCCTCTAAAAGAACCCCCATGGCCTCCTCGTTCCATTCCCGTTGAAACCGCCGCCTCTCCCCACCTCCTCCTCCCCAGCACCATCGCCGGAGTCGGTCACCAGAGAACTCACCGGAGCCCCACCCCATCGCTCCTGCATCTCCCCCTCGCCCCTGCCGAGCCCTCCCCACCCCTGCCGCGCCTCCCCACCACTTCGGCCCCTCCTCCACCACCCCCCCGTCGGCCCCCTCCCCATCCCCACGAGAAGCTGCTGCTTCTCCCCATTGCCAGGAGCACGAGCAGCCAGGAGCTCCTCCCGTCGCCCCCCCCCTGCAGGTCCCTCCCCTCGTCGCCACCCCCCTGCCACCCCTCCCCCGCGGGAGATCGACCCCACCCCACCGGAGTGCCCTCTTCCCCCGCCGGTGCAGCTCCCCATCGCCGGAGCAGCCACTGCTGCATTCGTCCACGGTAAGGCTCCCTCCTTTCTTTTTTTTCTTTTACTTGTTTTCTTTTTTTTGTATTACCGTTAGATCTAGATACCACAGTGTAGATTAGAAGGTACTTACCCCTTCAGTTTTCTAAAAAGAACCGACGGTTGTTTTGTTTAATTAGTTAGCCAAATAGTTTTCTTCTAATGTGTGGACGTTTGTTAGTTTAGCACCGCAGCGCACAGGTCTAAGCCAACCAGAGATCGCCACGTGGCCCGTTCATTAGTTAGCTTTTATTCCTTTTTTTCTGTTTAATTCCAAAAACAGAAAAGTTCGAATCTTGTTTAGCCCGTAACTTTTGATCCATAAGTCCAATAGAGTTGATTCTCTTTCCAATAGCTCACAAATTTCCTGTAGTTTTTAAAAACATATAATTTGTCTATGTTTGAAATTTGCAAATTTGAGTTAGATCAGATTTAGTTTAAACCTTGTTTTGCCTATTCCAGGAGTTTAAAAATAGCTTTTAATTTGATTCCTTTTGCTACTGATCACTAGTAATCTTATATATGAGTGGTAAAAATTTCATATTTGTTTGAGTATTTTAGCTCACGGTTTCTTGTGAAACAATGTCTGTTTGACCTCTTTTAGGATTGTGACTAATTTACTTTCTTTAGTTACTTTTAAATTATTTTATTTTATATTTCAGAAATATTATGTTTTGTTTCTGTTAGTTAAACAGTAGTTTTGCAACAAGTTTTTATTTTATTTTTATTTGTTTTCATGAAATCAATTCTAGTTCCTTAGTAACTTGCAATTGGTTTCTCCACTGTTTCAAAACCCGTTTGGGAATACTTTCAAAAAGTTTTGTGAAAAATACTTTATTTTATCTTAGTTAGATTTATATCTTAGTTCCTTGTTATTATTTTCTGTTGGACAAAAATCATTTAGTGTTTGATGTAGTAGAGGACTCTCTAGTCTTATTTGAAGTTTCCTACGGATTCCTATTCGCTCTCTCTTTTGTTTTGATTGCTAGAATGATTGCTAGTATGAGTGCTTATGTGAATGATATGTTTGTTATATAGATTTCATCGGAGAGTGACGAGTAGTCTATCAAGTTATTTTCTCGACAAATTCTTCTTCGTCAACATCACCAGGCAAGTCACTTTGATCATACTATCACCTATGTTTTATGCATCATAGTTCTAACATCCTATGCCCAATTGCATGCTGCTTAGGTACTTGGAAATTTTAGTATAGATTGTAGTATCATGTGGAAGGCACACAACAACCCCGATACTTGGCCCCGGGACGACAAATTTCATATTGCTATACTTGAGTAGACGGGATTTCGGTTGAGTGCATAACACGAGTGATGCGAGGTTGTTCAAATAATCAAGACCGGTTAAGACAAGATTTTCAAGACCTCGGACGCAATGCAACCCTGGGTGAAGGACGGTTGATCGGCTCCCTGGAGAACCCAGTGGATGACCCGGGATGCTGGGGACGGCCATGACATCCTGCGGAAAGCTTCACCCAGGCTCAAAGAGACGGACGGATATTTTCAAGACCCAAGGCTTACCTGCACAGCCACAAGTCATTATGGGCTCTGACTTGGTTGGACAATGCGGCGACTCTGGACAGGCGGTGCTAGCAGATGTAGAAGAACGGTAGGAATGGATGGGCACCGACAGGGATTCAGAGGGACCCGTTGAAAGACCATGGTTTGATCATCCGGTCTTCAAACACCCTGAAGTGCCAGGACATACACGGAGGCGATCAATTCTTGTGGGGAACGTGTGCAAAACTCTACAGAGTACTCAAACCTAATCGATTAGCCGTGTCCACGGCCATGGACAACTTGAGCCAAAGGAACTGAAGTTATCTGGATTTTTCAACACCATTAAATATATTTGATGAGGGTAACTATTGACAACTCGGGTACGAGAACTGGTTGGCGGAACCATCTCGTTAACAACCAACAATGTAGTAACATTTTGCTTTTAGCCCTCTCTTGTTGTAGGAGAAAAAATTTGCTTTACGCTAAAACTTATAACCCCACCTGCCATATATGCATACAGTATAGATGACATTTTACCCCTCTCTTATGTGACTTGCCGGCATATTCAATATGCTGACCTACACGGCTGCAACGTCTTATGTTGCAGATATTTTTCTTCGACGAGTAAGAGTACGATTCAGGGTTACGTTCTACACTCAACTTGCCGTTGGTGTTTATTGGGACTCCATTCCCTTGACCGCTTCCGCTGAGATATTTAAGGTATATATCAGTTTTTACGCTATTTTACATGTGATTGCACTTTGATATATACATTGATGTACTGTGTGTGCCAGCATACTGATCCAGGGATGGCACAGAAACACAGAGGCTTGACTCGTCTTGAGTCGGGTCGCTACACGAACGAAAAGGGAGAACGAAAAGGAAAACGAAAAAGGCAAACGGAAAGGCGAATTGGTGAAGTGGGGGAGAGGAAAACGAGAGGCACCTGGCAAACAAAGTAAATGCAAGAGATGAGTTTGCAACACCTACTTGGATGAGTTCTTGACTTGATCTTCCTCCCCGGCAAAGGCGCCAGAAATTCTTCTGCTACGGCAACAAAAGTCCTTCCCTGGCGCGTAGGAATTCTTCTTGTTACTTCTTTCGTTTGCGTCGGTTTTTCCCTTGAAGAGGAAAGGGTGATGCAGCACAGGACCAGTAAGTATTTCCCTCAGTTTGAGAACCAAGGTATCGATCCAGAAGGAGGGCCTCGTCAAGTCCAAAGTACCTCCACAAACACAAACAAGCTTTCACCCAACGCTTCAAAGGGGTTGTCAATCCCTTCAAAATTGTTTGCAAAGTGAGATCTGAAGGCGGAAAGTGCAAAGAAGTAAGAAGTGTAAGGCTGAAAATATGGTGTGGAGTAGACCCTCGGGGCCATAGTGTTCATTAGAGGCTTCTCTCAAAATAGCAAGTACTACGGTGGGTGAACAAATTACTGTCGAGCAATTGATAGAACCGCGCAAAGTCATGATGATATCTAAGGCAATGATCTAGCATATAGGCACCATGTCCGAGACAAGTAGACCGATACTTTCTACATCTACTACTATTACTCCACACATCGACCGCTATCCAGCATGCATCTAGTGTATTGAGTTCAGGACGAACAGAGTCAAGATGACATGATGTAGAGGGATAATCTCAAACCAATGATGAAACCCTCATCTTTTTACCCTTGATGGCAACAACACGATACGTGCCTCGCTACCCCTTCCGTCACTGGGTGAGGTCATCGCACGATATGAACCCAAAACCAAGCACCTCTCCCATTGCAAGAATCATAGATCTAGTTGGCCAAACAAAACCCACAAGTCGAAGAGAATTACAAGGATATGAAATCATGCATAAGAGAGATCAGAAGAAACTCAAATAAGATTCATAGATAATCTGATCATAAATCCACAATTCCTCGGATCTCGACAAACACACCACAAAAGAAGATTGCATCGGATAGATCTCCATGAAGATCATGGAGATCTTTGTATTGAAGATCCAAGAGAGAGAAGAAGCCATCTAGTTACTAGCTAT
Source organism: Hordeum vulgare subsp. vulgare (assembly GCF_904849725.1). Classification (NCBI taxonomy): domain Eukaryota; kingdom Viridiplantae; phylum Streptophyta; class Magnoliopsida; order Poales; family Poaceae; genus Hordeum; species Hordeum vulgare. The sequence continues at coordinate 104,724,548 of NC_058518.1, read as the reverse complement.
GGACCCGTAGGTCTACTCACGCATCATAGGAGAGGTCATGGTGTTGATGAAGAAGCCCTCCGTATCCGAATCCCCCCTCCGGCAGGGCACCAGGACGTGCCCCACATGGGATCTTGCGGAGACAGAAGCTTGCGGCGGCGGAAAAGTAATTGCGATCGTCTCTTGATTTTTTTTTTGGAATATTTGGGAATACATAGGCGCAAGATCTTGGTCAGGAGACCTCCAGGGGGCCCACAAGCCTAGATGTTGCGCCCCCCTGGCCGCGGGGTGGGGGCTTGTGGGGCCCCTGGGGTTCTTCTGGCTTGGCTCCCAAGTCCTCCGATCTTCTTCCATTCCATAAAAAATCTTTTTAGGGATTTTCTTCCGTTTGGACTTCGTTTCAAAATCTCCTCTAAAAGGGGTCAAAAACATGGAAAAAACAGGAACTGGCACTTGGCACTGAGTTAATAAGGTAGTCCCAGAAAATAAATAAAAGGCATGCAAAACATCCAAAGTTTGACAAGATAATAGCATGAAACCATCAAAAATTATAGATACGTTGGAGACGTATCACACACCTTCAAAGCCAACAGTGACAGTTTGCTTCTCACTGTCAGTATGAGCATTGACAGTATTGAGGAAAGGTCTGCCAAATATGATGGGACAAAAGCTATCTTGTGTGGTAGCAAGAACGAGAAAATCAGCAGTATACTTAGTTTTACCACACAAGACTTCAACATCTCTAACAATTCCCAAAGGACAGGCAGTATCTCTATTAGCAAGTTGAATAGTAACATCAATAGGTTCCATCTCAACAGTGCAATATCATCTTTAATTTCATCATATAAAGATTGAGATATTGCACTAACACTAGCACCTACGTCACATAAACCATGATAACAATGATCTCCTATCTTAACAGAGACAACAGGCATGCCAACCACAGGCCTATGTTTGTCTCTAGTATGAGGTTTAGCAATTCTAGCAGCATCTTCACACAAGTGAATATCATGGCCATCAACATTGTCGGACAGGAGATCTTCGATAATAGCAATGCTAGGTTCAACTCTAATTTGCTCAGGGGGTGTAGGTGTTCTAATGTAGCCCCTACGTATCACAGTAGAAGCTTGAGAATGATCCTTTATTCTAACAGGGAAAGGTGGTTTCTCAATGTAAGCACTAGGAACAATAGGATCATTATAAGCAATGACTTTCTCTTCAACTGGATTGGGTTTAACTACATTGACTTCTACGGGAGGATGATATTTGAACCACTTCTCTTTAGGGAGAGCAATATGAGTAGCAAATGATTCACACAATGAAGCTACTACCTCAGAGTCAAGTCCATATTTAGCGCTAAAATCACGAAAAGTATTTGTTTCAACGAAGGATTTAACGCAATCGAACTTAAGATTCATACCTGACTCCTTACCTTCATCAAACTCCCAATCTTCAGAGTTGCGTTTAATTGTTTCCAATAAATTCCATTTGAACTCAATATCTCTCTTCATAAAAGAACCGATACAAGAAGTGTCAAGCATGGTGAGATTATCATGAGAAAGCCGAGCATAGAAGTTCTGAATAATAATTTCTGTCGAGAGCTCATGGTTGGGGCATGAATATAACATTGACTTAAGCCTCCCCCAAGCTTGAGCGATGATTTCTCTGTCACGAGGCCAAAAATTATAAATATAATTCCGATCACGATGTACTAGATGCATAGGATAAAACTTTTGATGAAATTCCAATTTCAATCGTTGTAGTTCCATGACCCAGTATAATCACATAGCCTATACCATGTCAATGCTTTATCCCCCAAAGATAAGGGAAAGGCCTTCTTCTTGACCTCATCCTCGGGAAAACGTGCAAGCTTAAATAAACAACAAACTTCATCTACATAGATTAGATGCAAATCGAGATGTGATGTTCCATCTCCTGTAAAAGGATTAGCCAACAGTTTCTCTAGCATACCCGCAGGAATTTCATAACAAATATGTTCAGTAGGTGCAGCAGGTTGAGGAGCAACTCCTTCTGCTTCCGTTCGAGGTGAAGATACCCCGAACAAGCTCCTCAAAGTATTAGTTTCCATAGTGACAAGTGACAATAAATTTCAGCACACTATATATATGTTTCCTTACCAAATTTGTAACATCCCAAATTCCCTAATTTGGAATGTTTTACATTGTAGCTAAGCATCTATGCATATTGATTTAAATAAAGTTTGCATTTGAATTCTTTCGACTTTTGCTTTTGCATTTCTATTTTTTTTCTTTCTTCACACGAGAAATGCCGGGAAATAATTTCTTGCACGCAAGAGAGAGCGGAGGAAAATGACCCTCCAAAATGTGAGGCATTTTTGAAATATTTTGAGCCAAGAAAGCCAAAGTTTTATCGTGAAAATAATTGCAAAAAGAAAATATAGCATAAGGGGATTTTTCTGAAAAACATTTTTTTAAATGTTTTATTTTTGCCTTGGAAAAATGTTAATCGAGTAGAGGATATTTTTCTGATCATTTTGGTATATAATACCATATATTAATTATTTTATTTGTTTCCTTTTATTCCCTTTTAAGTTTCTGTTTTTGAAAAAAATCTAAAACGGGAATACCCACCCGAGCGCATATTAGCCGGCCCACCAAATCCCGCTGGCCGAAATTCCTCTTCCACCCAACTGCACCCAGCGCCCCTCTACCCCCACCCGCTGCCCCTGGGCCCCGCCCCGCACCAACCCCACCCGCAGTGCCCTACCCCCCGCAGCGCCACCCCCTTCTCCCCTTTTCTTTTTTTCCTTTTTTTTCTTCTTCTTTCCTTCCCTCTTTTTCTTCCTTCCTTCCTTCTTTCTCCCGTAACTTTCCTTCCATGGCCGGCCGAGCCGAGCTCGCCGGGATTGCCCAGATCTGCTGCTCCTGCCCCGCCCGAGCCCCCTAGCCCCCCCTATAAATACCCCCACCGCCACCTCGCCTCGTTCCCCTAGCTGCCACCCCTGCCCAAGCCCCGCCGCCCTCTGCCCAAGCTCGCCGGAGCCGAGCCCCGCCCCGAGGCCCCTGGCGCCCTGCTGCTCTCTCCACGACTCGAGCTGCCTCCCCACTGCCACCAACCCACCGAGGAGGACCGCCGCCATCTCCTCGACTCCTCAGACCACGCCGGAGACCACCGGAGCTCCTCCCCTTGCTAGAGCCGCCTCGGACCTCGCCGGAGTAGCTCCTAGCCGGCCAACTCTCCATAAGTCTCCACCCCCCCCCCTTTTTGACCGTTGGATTAAAACATACGCATAGGATTAGATGTGCATACCCCTTCGGGTCTTACAAAAAAAACCAGATCAGTTTTTCTGTCACTTAAACTGAGCCGAGTAGTTTTCTTTAGATTGCGGCCGTGTGCTAGAATCCCTCGCAGCAAACACCCCGCAGCCAACCAGAGACTGCCACATGTACCATTGTCCGATTAGTAGCAAATCTTCTTTTTCTGTTTTAATTCAAAAACAGAGAGAGTTTCAATTTTGTTCTGATCATAACTTTGGATCTAGAGATCCAATGAGGCTGATTCTTTTTCCAGTAGATCACAACTTTTCTGTAGTTTTTAAAAACATATAATTTGTCTACGTTTGAAATTTTAAAATTTGAATTAGATCAGATTCAATTTAAACCTTGTTTTGCTTATTCCAGAAGTTTAAAAAATGATTTTTATTTGATTCTTTTTTCTACTGCTTCCTAGTGATTATATCTTACTGTGGTATAAGTTTCAAAAAAAATTTAAGTATTTTTTCTTGGGGTTTTAACAGAAACAAGTTTCTGCCTTAGTGACGTGTAGTGAATTCTTTCACTTAGGCCATAGCTACTTATTACTTGTGATGTTATTTTTACTTGTTGATTGATTGTAGTGTTTATGGTGTGTATTTGTTTGTATCGGTAGATCACCCGGAGTGCAAAGATTGGTACTTAGAAGCGCTCGATCAAGACAACTATCATCAAGGCAAGTCATTTTGATCATACTATCTCCTATATTTTTCGATGCATGGTAGTTTCACCTTTCTTTGCCCAATTGCATGCTGAATAGGTACTTGGAAATTTTAGTATAGGTTGTAGTATCATGTGGTAGGCACACAACAACCCCGTTACTTGTCCCGGGACGAGAAATTTCATATTGCTATGCTTGAGTAGACGGGATTTCGGTTGAGTGCATAACACGAGTGATGTGAGGTTGATTAAATAACCAAGACCGGTTAAGACAAGATTTTCAAGACCTCGTGATGCAATGCAACTCTGGGTGAAGGACGGTTGATCGGCTCCCTGGAGAAACTAGTGGATGACCCGGGATGCTGGAGACGGCCATGACATCTTGCGGAAAGCTTCACCCAGGCTCGAAGAGACGGACGGAGGCCATGACATCTTAAGGTGTTATTCTAGTACGAACTCTATGATGGATCCAACGGAAAGAATAGCTTCGTGTTATTTTACTACGGACTCTTGAATAGATCGATCAGAAAGAATAACTTTGTGGTGGTTTCGTACCCGACAATAATCTCTTCGTTTGTTCTCGGCTAATAGTGACTTTGGAGTGACTCTTTATTGCATGTTGAGGGATAGTTATATGATCCAATTATGTTATCATTGTTGAGAGAACTTGACTAGTGAAAGTATGAACCCTAGGCCTTGTTTCCACGCATTGCAATACCGTTCGTGCTCACTTTTACTATTAGTTACCTTGCTGTTTTTGTAATTTCAGATTACAAAAACCTATATCTACCCTCCATATTGCACTTGTATCACCATCTCTTCGCCGAACTAGTGCACCTACACAACTTACCATTGTATTGGGTGTGTTGGGGACACAAGATACTCTTTGTTATTTGGTTGCAGGGTTGCTTGAGAGAGACCATCTTCATCCTACGCCTCCCGCGGATTGATAAACCTTAGGTCGGCCACTTGAGGGAAAATTGCTACTGTCGTACAAACCTCTGCACTTGTAGGCCCAACTACATCTACAAGGAGAAGGTTGCGTAGTAGACATCATTATCTTGCTGGATAATCCTATTATATCATGATATTTAATCCTGCTAGATAGGTAAGGTATGCCATAATAAGTAATGTTACTGTAATAATAAATGCATGCTTGAATGCCATGGATTGCATTGCTTGGTGTATATGTTAGTTTGGTTTGCTTGCGAGTACATTTAAAAGTACTCAACGGCTTTTAACATGGCCAGGTTCACGTAAGGGTCCGCCGTCAAGGAGCCGGAGCATTCGCGGCTAGGAAAGTAACCCAATCAGATCCCTGTGGATTGGAGCCACACCAGGACCATGATTCCTTAGATAGAGCTTTTCCACTGCCATCACCCTTGTGATATATCTCCTGTAAAAGGATTAGCCAGCAGTTTCTCAAGCATACCCGAAGGAAATTCAAAGAAAATATTTTCAGTAGGTGCAGCAGGTTGAGGAGCAACTATTTGTGCTTCCGTTCGAGGTGAAGATACCCCGAACAAGCCCCTCAAAGGATTAGTATCCATAGTGACAAGTGACAATAAATTTCAGCACACTATATGAATGTTTCCTTACCAAGTTCCACTTACCAAAGGCGCTTCACTCCCCGGCAAAGGCGCCAGAAAAGAGTCTTGATGACCCACAAGTATAGGGGATCAATCGTAGTCCTTTTGATAAGTAAGAGTGTCGAACTCAACAAGGAGCAGAAGAATCTGACAAGTGGTTTTCAGCAAGGTAAAATCTGCAGGCACTGAAATTGTCGGTAACAAGTGATTGTGTGGTGAGATGATTCGTAGCAAGCAACAAGTAACAAAAGTAGCAATGGTGCAGCAAAGTGGCCCAATCCCTTTGGATCAAATGACAAGCCTGGACAAAGTCTTATAGGAGGAAAAACGCTCCCAAGGACACATGGGAATTTCTGTCATGCTAGTTTTATCATGGTCATATGATTCACGTTCATTACTTTGATAGTTTGATATGTGGGTGGACCGGCGCTTCGGTACTGCCCTTACTTGGACAAGCATCCCACTTATGATTAACCCCTCTCGCAAGCATCCGCAACTAAGAAAGAAGAATTAAGACAAAGTCTAACCATAGCATTAAACTAGTGGATCTAAATCAGCCCCTTACGAAGTAATGCATAAACTAGGGTTTAAGCTTCTGTCACTCTAGCAACCCATCATCTACTTACTACTTCCCAATGCCTTCCTCTAGGCCCAAATAATGGTGAAGTGTTATGTAGTCGACGTTCACATAACACCACTAGAGGAAGAACAACATAGAACATATAAAAATACCGAACGAATACCAAATTCACATGACTATTATTAGCATGACTTATCCCATGTCCTCAGGAACAAAAGTAACTACTCACAAAGCATAATAATAATCATGATCAGAGGTTTAATGAGTAGCATCAAGGATCTAAACATAAACTCTTCCACCAAGTAATCCAACTAGCATCAACTACAAAGAGTAGTCAACACTACTAGCAACCTTACAAGTACCAATCAGAGTCGCGAGACGGAGATTGGTTACAAGAGATGAACTAGGGTTTGGAGATGAGATGGTGCTGATGAAGATGTTGATGGTGACGAGTCCCCTCCGATGAGAGGAGTGTTAGTGATGACGATGGCCATAATTTCCCCCTCCGAGATGGAAGTTTCACTGGCAGGATCGTCCTGTCAGAGCTCTAGATTGGTTCTGCTCAAGTTCCGCCTCGTGGCGGCGGCGAAACCACGAAAGATCTCCCGTCTGATTTTTTTTTCTGGATGAAACCCTCCATATAGCAAAAGAGGGGGGACAGTGGGCCAGTGGGTTGCCCACAAGCCCCCATGGTGCGGCCTGGGGGGTGGTCACCCCGTGCAGGCTTTTGGGCACGCCCTAGTGCCCCTTCGCACTTCTTCGGCCCAGTATTTTTTATAAATTGGGGAAAAAATCTCCTTTGATTTTCACGACGTTTGGAGTTGCGCATAATAGGTATCTCAACTTTGCTCCACTTTCAGGCCAGAATTCCAGTTGTCGGTATTCTCCCTCTTCATGTAAACCTTGCAAAATAGGAGAGAAAAGGCATAAGAATAGTACCGTGAAGTGAAATAACAGCCAAAGAAGCGATAAATATCAACATGAAAACATGATGCAAAATGGACGTATCAAGAGACCATGTTCATCCTACGCATCCCGCGGATTGATAAACCTTAGGCCACCCACTTGAGGGAAAATTGCTACTGTCCTACATGCCTTTGCACTTGGAGGCCCAACAACGCCTACAAGGACAAGGTTGCGTAGTAGACATCAAGCTCTTTTCTGGCGCCGTTGCCGAGGAGGTTAGCGCTTGAACGTATATCTTTAGATCTTCCAATCGAATCTTTTTGTTTCTTGTTCTTTCACTAGAAAACTACAAAAAATGGAATTGAGTTGGCCACATATGCTTCATCTTTTTCATTTCTTTAGTGAAAATGATGGGAAGGAAAATTGTGCTCAAGTGCTAGAAGAGGAATTACATAGAATGCTTGGCATGAAATATGTGAATGCTGAGCATGATTGCAATTTTGTTGGTATGAATACTTTGGATATCCATGATGCCAATGATGATTGCACCATTCATGATGAAAATGTCTCCTATAAGCATGTCCATTTCTGTGGGGTGCCTAGAGTTTGCAAATATACACCAAAAAGGGAAAATAGATTTTGCAAGAGGCATAAGTATTTAGAAACTAAATGGTTGCATGAAAGGCTAGCTTATTGTGCTGAAGAATTCTATTTTCTTCGCATTACTTGTGATCTTTGCAATGAAAGAGGCCATTTTAGTTTGTAATGAAAATTCTTCCATGAACAAGTGGTGTCCAAAAATTGTGATGACTTCATTACCCTTGAGCATCGTAATGAACTTAGTCTACTTTTGGGGTATGAAGACATAAAACACAAAACTAAGGGCCTTGCAGATTGGGCTATCATGAAAGTGCTTGATTTTGATCTAGAAGAAATCTATTTGTATTGTGCGGTGAATTGCATTGAGAATCCCTACACTGACAATTACCTTAAGACAAGCAAACAAATATGAGATAAAGATAATACTAACGAAGGGGAAGAGGTTTCCCAATACCCTCCTATTATTTCTTATGATGAATCAGGTAATGAGGAGGAGCTCTCTATTCGACCAACCTCTCCAAAAAGAAGCTTGGAAGAATTAAGTAAATCTTCACATGGGGTGAATAAGAATAAAAGAAGAAAAAGTAAAGGTAAAGAGGTATCTCTCCCAAATAGTATAAATGTGGAGGATGAAAATAATTACTATACTCTTGGTGCTATTCATGCTATTAATGATGAGAGTGATTATGTCTACGATATGCAAAAGCACAAGCTTGGGTACGCCATGTTTGAGAATATATTTGCTACAATTAAAGTTTGTCCCAAGCTTGGGGATGCTTCGTTAAATGAAGATGATCCTTTTAGTCCCCCCAGTTTGAGTGATCAAATTTACTATGACTTTTGCATACCTCCTATCTATGATGATTATTGTGATGATACTTATGCTATAAAGAAGAGGGATGATAAAACTTGTCATACTCTTGAGTACCCCTTTGCTAAACCTTGCTTTTTCAATGTGGAAACTATTTGTAGTATCCAAGTCTTTTATGATACTCCCACTACTATTGATGAGAATAAATTTTCTTATGTGGAGAGTAGAAAAATTTCTATGATTGTAGATCATGAAAAGAATGCTTTAGGTGCTGGTTATAATGTTGAATTCATTCATGATTCTACTGAAAATTATTATGAGAGAGGATCATATGCTTCTACATATGGCAACAATATCAAGTTTCCTCTCTATGTGTTGAAATTTTTGAAGCTATGCTTGTTTTGCCTTCGTATGCTAGTTGATTCTTGCTCCAACAAATTGTTTGTTCACAAAATCACTATGCATAGGAAGTGGGTTAGACTTAAATGTGCTAGCCATATGCTTCATGATGCTCTCGTTGTGCTTCAATCCTTATCTTTTATGTGAGCATCATTGAAATCATCATGCCTAGCTAAGGGCGTTAAACAATAGCGCTTGTTGGGAGGCAATCCAATAAATTTATTTTTGCTTTTTGCTTTATGTTTTTTTGTCCACACCATCGTAATTATGTTATGATTGTGTTTTTTGTGTTTTAATTAGTGTTTGTGCCAAGTAAAGCCTTTATGATTGGTTTTGGTGATAGTTGTTCAATCATGCTGAAAAAGATAGAAACTTTGTGGTCACGAAATTATTTTTAATTTCTATTCAGAGAGTGATTTTGATTTTATTCCTTTTTTTGCTGATTGATAGGCAAATTTCCCTAATTGTTATAATTGTTTCGGAATTTTTGGAAGTTCGTAAGTATGGTCATTGTTCAGATCATTACAGACTGTTCTGTTTTTGACAGATTCTGTTTTCAATACATAGTTTGCTTGTTTTAGTGTTTCCATAGATTATATTAAGTGATATAAATTGTGGAAATGATAAGATACAGTAGGTATTGTGTGAAAATAATTATGAGTCTTGTTTTGACAGTACCCAAGTGATTCATTTGCTCGTTATCATACTAACCCATCTCACGAAGTTCCGTTAAGTTTTGTGTTGTGAAGTTTTCATGTTTTGGGTAGAGTTTCGATGGACTATGGAACAAGGAGTGGCAAGAGACTAAGATTGGGGATTCCCAAGGCATCCCAAGCCATATTTAAGGATACCAAAAAGCCTAATCTTGGGGATGCCCCGGGAAGGCATCCCCTCTTTCGTCTTCAATCCATCGGTAACATTACTTGGAGCTATATTTTTATTCACCACATGATATGTGTTTTGCTTGGAGCGTCTTGTATCGTAGTAGTCTTTTCTTTTTGTTGTGTCACAATCATCCTGTCTGCACACCTTTTGAGAGAGACATGCACTCATCGTGAATTGGCTAGAATGCTCATCATGCTTCACTTATATCTTTTGAGCTAGATAATTTTGCTCTATGTGCTTCACTTAGATCTTTTAGAGCACGGCGGTGCGTGACTTGGTAGTTGGTTTGTGCTATGAAAGTAGTACCAAAGGTGATAGGTACCCAAAGAGGATACAATAAAACTTCCACCTTCATGTGCATTGAGTAGAAACAGAAGTTTGATTCCTCTCAATTGGTTTTGAGATATGGATATGGTAATATTAGAGTTATGCTAGTAGGCTGTTGTGAATCTAGAAATACCTGTGTTTCAACTTAGTGATTCCCATAGCATGCACGTATGGTGAACCGCTATGTTAGGAAGTCGGAGCATAATTGATTTATTGTATGTCATCCTTTGTGTGGCGGTCGGGATCGCGCGATGGTTAAACACCTACCAACCCTTCCCCTTGGAGTATGCGTTTAGCACCTTGTTTCGATTACTAATAAAAACTTTCGCAATAAGTATGAGTTCTTCATGACTAATGTGAGTCCATGGTATAGATGCACTTTCACCTTCCACCATTGCTAGTCTCTCTAGTACCGCGCAACTTTCGTCGGTGCAAAACCCACAAGATACCTTCCTCAAAACAGCCACCATACCTACCTATTATGGCATTTTCATAGCCATTCCGAGATATATTGCCATGCAACTACCACCGTTCCGTCTCATGACTTTTGCCGTCACTCTCATATTGCCATTGCACGATTGTAAGATAGCTAGCGAGATGTTTGAACGTCATACGCCAAGCTAGATTGTTGCACATCTCGGTACACTGTCGGAGGCATTTCCTATAGAGTCATCATCGTTCTGAGCTTTGAGCTATGAGTAAATAGAAGTGTGGTGATCATCATTATTAGAGTATTGTCCCATGTGAGAAGAAAAAGAGGCCAAAGAGCCCAAATAAAAAAAAGAGAAAAAAAGAGGCCCAAGAGCCCAAATAAAAAAGAGAGAGAAGGGACAATGCTACTATCTTTTCCACACTTGTGCGTCATAATAGCACCATGTTCTTCATGATTGAGAGCCTCTCGTTTCGTCACCACCATATGCTAGTGGGAATCTTCATTATATAAATTGCCTTGTATATTCCAATGATGGGCTTCCTCAAAATTGCCCTAGGTCTCCGTGAGCAAGCAAGTTGGATGCACACCCACTAGTTCTCCTTTTGAGCTTTCACATACTTATAGCTCTAGTGCATCCTTTGTATGGCAATCCCTACTCATTCACATTGATATCTATTAATGGTAATCTCCTTAGCCCTTTGATACGCTGAGTCAATGTGCCCATCTCCTCCCTTTTTGTCTCACAACCACCATCACACTCTATTCCATTTATAGTGCTATATCCATGGCTCACGCTCATGTATTGCCTAATTGTTACAAAAGGCTTGAGAAGTAAGAGTGTGAAAACAATTACTTGGCCAATACCGCGGTTGTGCATGATTTAAATTCGTTGTGTGGGGATGATGGAGCATAGCCAGACTATATGATTTTGTAGGGATACCTTTCTTTGGCCTTGTTATTTCAAAAGTTCATGATTACTTTGCTAGTTTGCTTGAAGTATTATTGTTTCCATGTCAATAGTAAACTATTGTTTTGAATCTTACGGATCTGAACATTCATGCCACAAGAAAGAAGTTATAAAGGAAAAATATGTTAGGTAGCATTCCACATCAAAAATTCAGCCTTTATCACTTCCCTACTCGAGGACGAGCAGGAGTTAAGCTTGGGGACGCTTGATACGTCTCCAATGTATCTATAATTTTTTATGGTTCCATGCTATTATCTTGTGAACCTTGGATGTTTTATATGCATGAATATGCTATTTTATATCTTTTTTGGGACTAACCTATTAACTCAGTGCCAAGTGCCAGTTTCTATTTTTTTCATGTTTTTGACCCTTTTTCAGACGGAGTCCAAATGGAATAAAACTTTACGACGATTTTTTTGGACCAAAAGAGACCCCCGAAGGTTTGGAAGGAGGCCAGAAGAGCCACGAGGGAGTCACAAGCCCGGGAGGCGCCCCACCCCCCTAGGCTGCAACTACCAGGCTTGTGACCTCCTCGTGGGCCCAACCAACGTAATTCCACCGCCATAAATTCCTACAAATACAGAAACCCCCAAAAAGAAACCTAGATCGGGAGTTCCGCCTGTGCAGCCACCAAAAACCAATCTGGAGCCTGTTTCGGCACCCTTCTGGAGGGGGAATCCATCTCCGGTGGCCATCTTCATCCTCCCAGCAATCTCCATGACGAGGAGGGAGTAGTTCTCCCTCGGGACTGACGGTATGTACGAGTAGCTATGTGTTTGATCTCTCTCTCTCTCGTGTTCTTGAGATGTCTTCATCTCGATGTACCGCGGGCTTTGCTACTATAGTTGGATCTTATGATGTTCTTCCCCCTCTCCCTTCTTGTAATGAATTGAGTTTCCCCTTTGAAGTTATCTTATGGGATTGAGTATTTCAGAACACTTGATGTATGTCTTGCACGTGTCTATCTGTGGTGATCAACTTGCGGGTTTGTGGCATTGGGAACCTATGCATATGGGTTGCCACACGTTTGGATATTCTTGTGAGTACTCGATGTATGTTCTGGTGATCAACTTGTGGGTTTTGTGACATTGGGAACCTATGCATATGGGTTGGCACACGTTTTGACTCTCCGGTAGAAACTTCGGGGCACTCTTTGAAGTTCTATGTGTTGGTTGAATAGATGATTCTGAGATTGTGTGATGCATATCGTATAATCATGCCCACGGATACTTGACGTGACAATGGAGTATCTAGGTGACATTAGGGTCTTGGTTGATATGTATCTTAAGGTGTTATTCTAGTACGAACTCTATGATAGATCCAACGGAAAGAATAGCTTCGTGTTATTTTACTACGGACTCTTGAATAGATCGATCAAAAAGAATAACTTTGTGGTGGTTTCGTACCCGACAATAATCTCTTCGTTTCTTCTCCGCTATTAGTGACTTTGGAGTGACTCTTTGTTGCATGTTGAGTCCTAGTTATATGATCCAATTATGTTATCATTGTTGAGAGAAATTCACTAGTGAAAGTATGAACCCTAGGCCTTGTTTCTACGCATTGCAATACCGTTCGTGCTCACTTTTACTATTAGTTACCTTGCTGTTTTTGTAATTTCAGATTACCAAAACCTATATCTACCCTCCATATTGCACTTTTATCACCATCTCTTTGCCGAACTAGTGCACCGATACAACTTACCATTGTATTGGGTGTGTTGGGGAGACAAGAGACTCTTTGTTATTTGGTTGCAGGGTTGCCTGAGAGAGACCATCTTCATCCTACGCCTCCCGCGGATTGATAAACCTTAGGTCAACCACTTGATGGAAAATTGCTACTGTCCTACAAACCTCTGCACTTGGACGCCCAACTACATCTACAAGGAGAAGGTTGCATAGTAGACATCATTATCTTGCTGGATAATCCTATTATATCATGATATTTAATCCTGCTAGATAGGTAAGCTATGCCATGATAAGTAATGTTACTGTAATAATAAATGCATGCTTGAATGCCATGGATTGCATTGCGTGGTGTATATGTTAGTTTGGTTTGCATGCGAGTACATTCAAGAGTACTCAGCGGCTTTTAACATGGCCAGGTTCACATAAGGATCCATCATCCGTCGTCAAGGAGCCAGAGCGTTCGCGGCTAGGAGAGTAACCCAGTCAGATCCCTGTGGATTGGAGCCACACGAGGACCATGATGCCTTATATAGACCTTTTCCACTGCCATCACCCTTCTGATATATCTTGTAAGACTGATATATCCCTTAATAGAAATGCATGTGTTCATGATACTTGTTGTAAACACGCATGCCAGAGTGATTTCATGGGTTGGTATGTGTGGCGACCGTCTGGCTATAGTGGTAATCAGGCGGGGCACCACATTGCATAACATGCTCCAATGTAAAGATAGTTCCATTAATGATAATAGGTGGTGACCCAACTAAGTTTTCCATGGCTTTAAAATCATGTGAAGTGTGACTCATTAAGAAATTACCACCAGTAAAAGTATCAAGTACAAATCTATACCAAGTAGCAATACCCACATAGAAATTACGAAGCAAGATGTTGTGGGATTGCTTATGAGTTGATTATTTTGAGAATTGCATATCCTACTCCAAGCATCTCTTAAAATTTCTCCTCCCCTTTGTTTAAAATTGAGCTCCGCATTATTGGGAGTAAAGGGAACAAATGAAGAACTAACCATAGCAACAAGAAAACAAGCAAACTAGTAAAGATAAATATTTTTGTATTTTTGATTTTTATAGCAAGAAAAATATAACAGAAAATACAAAGTATAACAAGTGAATGATAATTTGTGATAAGGTACTTGATAGTAAGTTGATGATACTGATACTCCCCTGGAACGGCGCCACAAATCCTTCCCGATTCTTGTGATATGTGTTGGCTTATTCCCCGAAGAGGAGGAGATGACGCAACATAGTATATATAAGTATTTCCCTTAGTGAGAACCAAGGTTATAAAACCAACAGGAGGATCACACAACTTCCCATCTTCAGCTCCTACACACAAAATAGCACACACTTGCACCCAACATGGGGAAGAGGGTTGTCAATCCCCTTGAACTCGTTACTTACAAGAAAATGAGTAGTATAGATGACAGTTGATAATTTTAAATTGTAAAATAAAAAGAAAATAAATAAATGGCGGCAAGGTATTGAGAACATTTGTAAATATATATGTGAATAGACCCGGGGGCCATAGTGTTCGCCAGTGGCTTCTCTCGCGAAGATGGCATACGGTGGGTAAACAAATTACTGTTGGGCCATTGATAAAAAAAGCGCATAATTATCCAATATTTATTCACGTCAATGATCATGTGTATATAGGCGTCACGTTCATAAGAAAGTACACCAACTCTAACCTGCAACTACTACTATTGCTCCACCCAATGATTGCTATCCAGCACCCATCTAGAGTATTAAGTAAAACAGAGTAATGCTTGGTGAACAATGACATGATGTAGACAAAGAAAATCCAATTGATATGAATCAACGCCATTGTTTTATCCTTAGTGGAAGCAATACAAATATGTGTCTTTCCCCTACTTTTTCACTCGGATATAGTGCACCACAAGATTGAACCCACTACAATGCACCCCCTCTCACTGAAGATAGATCAATCTAGATGGAAAACCAAATCAATAGATGAGGGAGATTTATGAAGATGTAATAATCATGCAAATAATAATCAAATAATAATTCATAGGAGAGTCAAATCTTTTTCATGAATAATATGAACATAAACCCACAATTCATCGGACCCCAACAAACGGACCGCACAAAGTGATTACATCGAATAGATCATCGCAAAGATGCGATGAACTTTGTATTGAAGAACATAGAGAGAGGGAAATCCATATAGGTACTAGCTATGGACCCGTAGGTCTGTGGTGAACTACTCGCACATCACCATGGGAGAAGCAAGTTTGATGTAGAGGCCCTCTGTGATCGAACACCCACTGCCAGGGCACCGGATCAAGGCTCGAGATGGGCACACGGCAAAACAAAATCTTGTGGAGGCAAAAAAGTGATTCGGGAAGCTTGGACATCATTTGGTATTGTAACTTGAAAATCCAAAAACATGCAGAAAACAATAAACTCGCACTTGGCACTGGATTAATAGGTTAGTGCTCAAAAATAATATAAAGTAGCAAGTAAATGCGTAAAAGCATCCTAGAATGATAATATTATAGCATGGATCAATAAAAAATTATAGATATGTTGGAGACATATCAGTGTTGCACGTGCGATGCTTGGATCAGATTGGATCGCGACGTGAGTACGACTATGCCAACCATGATTTCTAGATTGTTAACACTTTTTGTTTACAAGTGTATGTAGACATCTCAACATATTGTCGCTATAAATCTCCATATACAGATCTTGGGTGTTCGTACGATTTTTTTTGTTTTCCATTCTTCGTTCCCCAATAGTGGCATCATGAGATAGTTCTATCCGTAGATGATATGCACGAGTAGAACAGAAAGAAGTTGTGGGCGTTGATAATCAGATTTCTTACCTCTATTAATTATTTTGTATTCGGGGGTATTGTGGCGTGAAACGGGCTGGACAAACTTTACTTGTCCTCGTACAAGAGACTGGTTCCACAAAGAGACATGCAACGTGTGTTGAGTTAAGTGGCTGGCGGGTATGTGTCTATCCTACTTTAGGTGAATTTGATTTAACAATAGCCGTCCTTGTAGAAGGTTAAAAGGCAACATAAATATCACCATTGTGGATTTGTGTAGGTAAGAGCGATTCTTTCTAGTTTCCCAACTAGCGAGGTAAAATTTGCAACAACAAAGTAGAGGACGCGTCTAACTTTTATTTGCAGGGCATGTTGTGATATGATATGCCCAAGACGTGATTCGATATATGCTGATGTATAAGATGACCATGTTTTGTAATTCTATTGATGAATTGCATGTCGATGAGTACGGCAACCGGCAGGAGCCATAGGGTTATTTTTATTTTATTCTATGACCTGCAAGTCAATCATTAAACACCATGTAATTGCTTAACTTCATCGCTATGCTTAGCAATAGTTGCCAGAGACAACCACATGACAACATGACGATGGAGATCGTGATGTCATGCTAGTGACGATGGATACATGCTAGTGCTTTGGAGATGGAGATCAAAAGCACAAGATGGTGATGGCCATATCATGGCACATATTGATTGCATGTGATGTTTATCTTTTATACATCTTATTTTTCTTAGGACGAGGGTAGCATTATAAGATGATCCCTTCATTTGATTTCAAGATAAATGTGAGTATGCACCTTTGCGAAAGTTCATCGTTTCGAAGCACCTCGTGATGATAGGGTGTGATAGACTCTTCGTTCGCATACAACATGTGTAAGCTAGTTTTACACATGCATAATACCTTGGTTAAACTTGATAGGTGTAGCATGTACAAACATTGCCTTAGAACACAGAGTACTGAAAGGTCGAACATGAGTCATATAGAAGATCTGGTCAACATGGAGATGTTCACCATTGAAACCACCTCATCTCACGTGATGATTGGGCTTGGTTGGTGAATTTGGATCATGCATCACTTAGACAGCTTGAGGATGTTGATTTAAGTGGGAGTTCATTAGTAATTTGATTAAATAAAACAATTATCATGAAAATAGTTATGTTGTAGATCATAGGCTCAGTATGTAGCTCCCCTGCATTTTAATGTGTTTCTAGACAAAACTAAGTTGAAAGATGATGGAAGCAACTATGCGGATTGGGTCCATAATCTAAGGATTGTCCTCACTGCTGCATAAAAGGCTTATGTACTTGATGCACCGCTCGGTACGCCACCCCCTCCAGAGTCATTTGTGGATGTTGTGAATGTCTGGCAGGCACATTTTGATGACTACTCGATAGTTCATTATGCATGCTTTACGACCTAGAACAAGGGCTCCAAAGGTGTTTTGAGAACCACAAAGCATATGAGATGCTCCCGGAGCTAAAATTTGTATTTTAGGCTCATGTCCTGGTGGATAGGCATGAATCCTTCGATAAGTTCTTCAGTTGTAAGATGGAAGAGAACAACTGTGTCAATGACCATGTACTCAGAATGTCCGGGTACTACAATCACTTGAATCCATTGGGAGTTAATCTTCCAAATGAAGTGGTGATTGACAGAGTTCTATAGTCACCGCCACCAAGCTACAAGAGCTCCAAGATGAAATATAACATGCAAGGGATGGAGAATACGATACCTGAGCTATCCGCGATGCTGAAGGCCGCGGAGAAAAAAAATATCAAGAAGAAGCATGAAGTGTCGATGGCTAATAAGACCACCAGTTTCAAGAAGGGCAAGGGAAAGAAGGGAAACTTCAAGAAGAATGGCAAACCAGATGTTGCTCCCATGAAGAAACCCCAGGATGGACACAAACCCGAGACCGATGCTTCTATTGCAAGGGGAATGGTCACTCGAAGCGCAATTAACCCAAGTACTTAGCAGTTAAGAAGGTTAGAAACATCAACAAAGGTATATTTGACACACGTGTTATTGGTGTGTACCTTACTAGTGCTCATAGTAGATCTTGGGTATTTGATATTGGTTCCGTTGCTAATACTTGTAATTTGAAGCATGAGCTGCAGAATGAACGGAGACTAACTAAGGACAAGCTGACGATGCATGTTGGCAGTGCCTGTGCGACGCCCTCGATTTGATCGTACGCTAATCATACTCGCAAATACATACGACCAAGCTCAAGGACTCACAGGAAGATATCACAACACAACTGTAGACACAAATACAACATACAAGCGTCATATTACAAGCCAGGGGCCTCGAGGGCTAGAATACAGAAGCTCGATAAACACACGAGTCAGCGGAAGCAACAATATCTTAGTACATACATTAAACATGGGGTGCCTTAGAGAAGGCTATCACAAAAGATACAACGATATAACGAGGCGAGGCCTCCTGCCTGGGAGCCTCCTAACTACTCCTGATCTTCAGCGGCCTCAACGTAGTAGTAGGTGATGTCCCACAAGCGTATGGGATCACAGCAGTTTTCGAGGGTAGAGTATTCAACCCAAATTTATTGATTCGCTCACAAGGGGAAGCTAAAGGATATTCTCAAGTATTAGCAGCTGAGTCGTCAATTCAACCACACCTGAAAGATTAGTGTCTACAAGTAAAGTATCAGTAGTAAGGTAGTATGATAACAATGGAGCTAGAAACGATCTGGTGACAAGGCAGACTATTCCTTACTGTTGTATCAATGGTGCAAGTAAAAGCTTTGACAATCCCCAGCAATGGCGCCAGAAAAGGCACGTTGACGGGAGATCAGTGCCAAGAAAGTCTTGCAACAAGTAACAACGGAGTAGCAAGGAACAACAGTAGTAGCAACAGCAAAGTAACAAGTAACAACAGTACTGACAGCAGTAGCAATAGTAGCAGCAAAGTGGCCCAATACTTCTTGTAGCAAGGGACAAGCCTAGACAAAGTAACGTGGCGAGGACTAGTAGTTAAAGACTCGTAGGAAGTGGATCGGTGATGGATGAGTGTGACGGATGTGATTCATCATGTAACATCTATAACACAGAGAGAGATGTGGCTAGCTCCCGTTCATCAATCTAATATAGGCATGTATTCCGTATGTAGTCATACGTGCTTAGGGAAAAGAACTTGCATGACATCTATTTTCCATCCCTCCCATGGCAGCGGGGTCCTAATGGAAACTACGAGATATTAAGGTTCTCCTTTTAATAAAGAACCAGACCAACGCATTAACACGCGGTGAATACATGAACTCCTCATACTATGGTCACCTCCGGGAGTGGTTCCGGCTATTCTCACTCCGGGGTTGCCGGGTCATAACACATAGTAGGTGACTACAACTTGAAAGATAGTATCTAAAACACACACATATTGGCGACAACATAATAGGTTCAGATCTAAAATCATGACACTCGGTCCCTAGTGACAAGCATTCAGCATAGCCAAGTAGTAGAAACATCAATCTAGAACATAGTGGATTCTAGGGATCAATCCCCGTCAAGAACTAACTCGATTACATGATAGATCTCATCCAACTCATCACCGTCCAGCAAGCCTACGATGAGATTACACACGAATGATGAAGATCATCATGGAATTGTCGATGGAGAAAGGTTGACGTTGACGATGGCGATGATTTCCCCTCTCCGGAGCCCGAAACGGACTCCAGATTTGCCCTCCAGATGAAGAACAGGATGTGGCGGCGCCTCCGTATCGCAAAACGCGATGAAACCTTCTCTGTGATTTTTTTCCACGCGAAACGGAAGATATAGGACTGAGATTGGTGGCGGTGGTGCCACGTGGGCCCCACAAGCCTGCATGGCGCGGCCTAGGGGGGTGGCCGCGCCGTGTGGGCTTGTGGCCCACTGGCACACCCGTCACGTGGATCTTTGCGCAGGTATTTTTCTTTTATTCCAGAAAAAATCTCCGTAAATTTTCAGGACGTTCCGAGAACTTTCATTTCTACACAAAAACAACACCATGGCAATTCTGCTGAAAACAGCGTCAGTCCGGGTTAGTTCCATTCAAATCATGCACATTAGAGTCCAAAACAAGGGCAAACGATTTCGGAAAAGTAGATACGACGGAGACGTATCAACTCCCCCAAGATTAAACCTTGCTTGTCCTCAAGCAACTCAGTTGAGAAACTGAGGGAGACAAAAGAAATACTTTGACGAACTCTGTTTTATCTTGTTGTTGCAACTATGTCTAACTCACAACCAGAACTTTAGCAACATTACAATCAAACCACATAAGCAAATGACATCTAGGTCTCACGGTAAACTCATATCAATGCCATAATCAACTGGCGAGCAAATAATAATAAGCCTCAAGTGTCAACACTTCAATCAAAACAATATGAAGTACTAGAAATAGATGGTATCTCGCTATCTCTTTCTGAGACCGCAAAACGTAAATGCAGAGCACCTTAAAGGACCATGGGCTGACTAAACATTGTAATTCAAGGCAATGAAGATCCAGTCATAGTCATACTCAACACAATTAAAAGCAAAGCATAAAAATGACAGAGGTGCTCTCTAATTGGTGCTTTTGTAAGAGGAGGATGACTCAACAGGAACATAAATAGACAGGCCCTTCGCAGAGGGAAGCATTGATATGCAGAGGTGCCAGACCTCAAGCTTTGAAAACGGAGATAATAATTTTGGGTGGCATGCTTTCATTGTCAATGCAATGACTAAGATTTCTCAACATCTTCCACGCTACACATGCTATAGGTGGTTCCCAAACGGAGAAGTAAAGTTTTGACTCCCCCACCACCAATCAATCACACTCCACGGCTAGCCAAATCCTCGGGTACTGTCCAAACCAACATTAATCCTGGGGGAGTTTTGTTTGCAATTATCTTTTCGATTTGAGCATGGAACTAGGAATGCCAATTACCGGCCCCTTTCTCGTGAATGATAGTGAATAAACACATATCAAGGATAACACGCCTAGCATGGAAGATACCAATAGCCCCCTGTCACCACATGAGCGGTCGGGCATGCAAAACAGATTATTTCTTGAAGATTTAGAGAGTGGCACATGCAAATTTACTTAGAACGGTAGGTAGATACCGCACATAGGTAGGTATGGTGGACTCATATGGCACAACTTTGGGTTTATGGAGGTGGATGCACAAGCAGTATTCCCACTTAGTACAAGTGAAGGCTAGCAAAAGACTGGGAAGCGACCAACTAGAGAGCGACAACAGTCATCAAAATGCATTGAGAGTAACTAACATTGAGTGCAAGCATGAGTAGGACATAAATCACCATGAACATGAACATCATAGAGGCTATGTTGATTTGTTTCAACTACATGCGTGAACATGTGCCAAGTCAAGCCACTTGAAACATTCAAAGGAGGATACCATCCTATCATACTACATCATAGTCATCTCAACATTCATGTTGGCAACCAAGAGAGACCATTATAAGCTCCTAGCTAAGTAAGCATGGCATAAGCAACTATGATCTCTAACTTGTCATTGCAAACATGTTTCTCTCACAACAAAGGTGAATCAGGCATGATGAGCTAGTCATATTTACAAAAACAAAATAGATCGAGTTCATACCAGCTTTTCCAGACTCAGTCACTTCATCATATATCGTCATTATTGCCTTTCACTTGCACGACCGAACGATGTGAACAATAATAATCGTGCTCGTGCATTGGACTATGCTGGAATCTGCAGGCAAACACAAAGGAGAAGACAAAGTAATATGGCTCTTTGAAAGCTAAACAGGTATGCATGCAAGAGCCACTAAACATAGTAACCAATATCTTCTACCTTGACCCAAAGAAAAAGAAAACTACTTACAGAGGAAAGCTCCCAACAAGCAAAAGAATAAAAAGAAAATATTTTTGGGTTTTCTCAAACTAAACAGACACACGAAAAGAAAACGAGAAAAAGAAAATAAATTGGCATGGATGATACAGTGGCAAAGTGTGAACACCGGCTAACAAAGTGAAAGCATAAGCAAGAATGTAAAGTCGGTGAGAACACGTACTCCCCCAAGCTTAGGCTTTTGGCCTAACTTGGTCTACTCCCAAGGACGGTCCTGGCGAAACCCAAAATCAAAATCGGGGTTATACGGGAGCGCTGCAGCCACTGCCTGAATAGCTGCCTCACGGAGACGAGCAGCCATCGCCTCCCTCTCATACTCCTTTGCCTCTCCTATGGTTATGTAATATCTCTGTTTTACCTGAAAGTCAAAGAAAGAG
The DNA here is from genome assembly GCF_904849725.1 of Hordeum vulgare subsp. vulgare. Taxonomy (NCBI): domain Eukaryota; kingdom Viridiplantae; phylum Streptophyta; class Magnoliopsida; order Poales; family Poaceae; genus Hordeum; species Hordeum vulgare. The sequence continues at coordinate 104,702,350 of NC_058518.1, read as the reverse complement.
GAGCATGAAGGGTAATATGGAAAACACGCTGCCGGTTAAATATCAATCGGTATAGGAGGGATTCATCATCCCTCTCAAGGAACTTGTAGCGTGTCATAGCGACGCGATCAAGGAAAGTTGTATGTAGCGGGAGATCTCTTGCACGGATGGGTACTCCAAGAAAATTTGCTATGTGAGTGGCATAGATGCCGCCAAAGAAATCCCCATCAATAGCATTCTTATTCAGCCTCCTTGCTATAATAGCTCCCATGTTGAAGCTTTTGTCACCCGTCACTGCGCTCTTAAGGATATTAAGGTCGGGTGCGCAGAGGTGACAATGCTCAATCTTGCCATTAATGCATCTGCCTATAAAGAGGGCAAAGTAATGCAAGGCAGGAAAATGAATACTCCCCATGGTAGCTTGCGTAATGTCTCTAGTTTCTCCAACCGTAATACCAGCACAAAAATGTCTAACCGAAGATTTAGGAGGATCATTGAGGTTACCCCAAATAGGTATTTTGCAAATTCTACTGAAATCCTCTAAATCCATGGTATACGATCAAACAGTACCGATGGCTCACGGCTAGCTGAAAATTTGAATCTACGAACAAAAGAAGCAGTGAGAGCAACATATTGTTCACATTTATCGGAGATGAACTCTTCGAGTCCGATGTTGCGAACAAATGCATCAAACTCATCTTTGAAGCATGCCTCAATCCCTAGGTTGGTCAGGATCAGGCTCCCGAATTGCAAGACGAGGACCTCTCTTGCTTGAGGAACCACCATGAAATTTTATCCTGAACATCTTCCTTTTCTGAAATTTTCAGTGACCCAAGGGAAAGGTGAACAAGGTTCAACTAAACTTGTAGCAACTACTCCCACAAGTGCCTAGACACCATATTGCGCATCAAAACTACTTGGGACCTGCTAGAATCAGCATACAAAGCTCAAGAACATGGTCACCAAGGCAGCAAAAATACGCGGAGTATAAGGCACTAGATCAAAAACTAATTGGACCAATGGAGGATTCACTTACCAAGGAGTAATTTCCCCAAAACAGTTCGGAGAATGGTGATTTGAGCAAAGAGATCGAAAATCCCAGCAAGAGGAGCAAGAACATGGGTTTGAGCTTCGAAATGATTTTTTTGGAGGTAGGAGAAGCGGATGAGAGCAAGAATGAGTGGAGGGGGTGCCTGTGGGCCCCGCAAGCCTGGGTGGCGCGGCCAGGGGGTGCCCTCGCCTATAGGGCTTGTGGCCCCCAGACAGACTCTTTGTCCCAGTATTTTTCAAATATTCCAAAAAAATAATACTAGATTTTCAGAGCGTACAAAGAACTTTGATTTTCTGGGTACTTTTCTACTGGACGCTAAAATCGAAAACAGGGAAAACTAAACTAAACCTATCATCTTTATTCTAAGCAACCTAAGGTGAAAGCTTGGAACAGAGGTTTGTGACTCCTCGATTCATCCATCTCATGGTCATCGAAAGAAATCCGTCAATGGGGTTGATCAAATCCCCTCGACAAAACTTTCTCGAATCACAAAAGAGAACGGAGAATTTTTGAATAGTCACTAGGTCACCTCAATGGGGATGTGTATCTCTCTGATTTTTTTCCAGGCAAAACGGAAGATATAAGACTGAGATTGGGGGCGGTGGTGCCACGTGGGCCCCACAAGCCTGCATGGCGCGGCCTAGGGGGGTGGCCGCGCCATGTGAGCTTGTGGCCCACTGGCACACCCCCTCGCGTGGATCTTTGCACAGGTATTTTTCTTTTATTCTAGAAAATCTCCGTAAATTTTCAGGACGTTCCGAGAACTTTCATTTCCGTACAAAAACAACACCATGGCAATTCTGCTGAAAACAGCGTAAGTCCGCGTTAGTTCCATTCAAATCATGCAAATTAGAGTCCAAAACAAGGGAAAAGAGTTCGGAAAAGTAGATACGACGGAGACGTATCAATAGGCACCGTCGGGGTAGCAGTCATCGTCGGCGGGATACTCCATCTTCTCGGATCCATCATCTGGTCGCAGCAACGGACCAAGGGGAGAAATGCAACGGTGAGTACTCATCCAAAGTACTCGCATTATTGACATCAGAACTATGCTAAGTATGGAACAATATCAAAGGAAGGGATTTATATGTGGACTGACTGAAGCAATGCGAGAATATACAGAGAAGGCCTAGTCCTATCAAAGACTAGCATCTTCAAGGGTCTTGCAGCAATAGACGAGAGTAGAAGAGGTAACACAATTTATAGTCATATTGTTGCAGCAATAATGAAATGAGGTCACGACCAGAGATTCTCCCTCGACTCCATGCGAGGAAGCAATCTCGGAGCAACTATTCGAGTTAAGTAACAATTGTAGTTGTATACGATAAGGGCACAACTCCAAGTCGTCCAGTAACAGTGGACACGGCTATCCGAATAGTTAATTTTCATCCCTGCAGGGGTGCACCAAGTTTCCCGTCATGCTCGATAACACTCTGGCCGGACACACTTTTCTGGGTCATGCCCGGACAGGGAATATCGATACGACGCAGCCACACCTAGACTCGCTAGCCCGCCGGTCTAATTCCTAAGCACAAAGGGTTCGTGGGCCCACTTTCCCTCCGCGCTCCTGCATGATGCGTGGGCAACTGATGTCAGTGCTAGCACCCCTTAATACAAGCACGATGCATCTCGGGACCACTCGGGCGCGCGCCGCTCCATTGCTGACGTCTGAAGAGCTTCGGTTGATACCACGACGTCGAGTACCCATAACTTCTCCCGCGTAGCCGGTTAGTGTGAAGAGGTCTCCGACCAACCCAGATCAAATACTCAAAACCATTAACATATTAATTAACTCGTCGACACATCCACACAGGAATCCACCCGCCTAACATTTATTCATTAATGATCCTAGTAACAAGGTCAAGTAACTGTGTGGTTGTAACATCAGGGGGAATCCGAGGCATCACCCTCGTTGGGTTCCAAACGATGTAATCGTCAACATGGACTTAGGGGAATCACCCTCAAGGGTCTCACACTTGAGGGGTTGCACGATAGAGTCATCATCGGGAGTGGTGAAGGAGGAATCACCCTCGATAACCACGACCGACTAGCTGCAGTACAGAGATATCATCATGAGTACTTCGCGAGGTGTCACCCTCGGTACCCGATAGTAGCCCTACAACGTCTACAACTAAGGAGGGTGTAAGTGTTGTGTCGGATCTTGGCTCTTCGATGAGGGATCGAGATTCGACAATAAAGCGGGGCGATTGGACTAAGGGGTCAGAGGGGATGACTACTCCACCTATAGTAAGCAGTTTAAAGGAACGGTACTGAAAGTAGCAGTTCATCAAAATTAAGCTATGCATCAGATATTGGAACTAACTACAACAGTAGCAAAATTCTAATGCAAGCATGAGGGAGAAAGAAATGGGCGATATAGGAATGATCAAGGGGGGTTGCTTGCCTTGTCGCTCTGCACACAAAACGGATCCTCGACCGGGAAGTAGTCGATCACCGGATCATCATCGGTCTCGGGGCCTACCGAAAAGGAAGTATCATAGGGGAAACACAATAAATAACAGAACAATCATGAGCTGGGCATGTGCTAATGCAGTATCATCCGTCATAGATGGATCGGGAAAATATAGGATGATATTTCCGGGGTCTCTGGCTACTACCGGTCACATGAAAAAATGATGGAAAGTTCCACCTTTGATATGCTAGGGACGCGTGACACATGAGCGGATAGTGTTTCCACGTTCGTCTCGTTCTCCTGATCAACTTTCATGTTGAAAATATTTTCATCTGAGCTACGATTTATTTTATATTAATTTTCAAAGATTTAATCAATATTCAGAAATTCAAACAAATTTAAATTAATTCAATTAAATGCAAGTATGAGATCAGCATGATGTCATCCTCACATAAAGAGTCAATAGGGTTTGACTCGTCAAACTAACTAGTGGGTCCCATATGTCATAGGCACATTTATTAATTAAGGTTTAATTAATACTGATCAGGTTAATCAAATAACATATTAATTCATTATCATAATTAACCTTAATTCAGTTAACTGATTAATTAACAGAATTATTTATTAATTTTAATTAATAGTTGGTTAAGTTAATTAACATAATTAACTCTAATTATACTTAGCAATTAATTAATTATTTAAATAACTAATTGTCTAATTAACATTTTATTATTTTGTTTATATATATATATATATATATATATATATTCATATTTCTTTTTATAGTAGTTTAGGGGGTCCCGGGCCTCCTCTGTGAGTCACTGTCTAGGGTTAGACTAATTAGGGGTTAGGGCTAATTTAAACGGGCGGGCCCACACTACAGTGGGTCAACCCGCTGGTTAACGCGCACGAGCTGGCACGTGCCCACCGATGACAATCTACAAGGGCAGCGGCGAGGCCCTAACGGCCATCTCCGGCGACCATTTGGTCCGCCGCACGCTGCTACAGGACGAGGGCGACGGCGCGCATCAACGGTCGCAAGCAGGAGGCTGCGGGGTGGACGGTCACGATAGCAACGGCGACGGCCGACGCGGCTACGAGCGGCGCTCGATGGTTCAATGGCTACGGGACACGAGGAGGAGAAGGGGGAGATCATGAGGAAGAGGGAGCTCACACCAAGCTCGATGACGTGCACGGCGAGGCCGGGGAGCTTTGGTGGTGGTGATGCGGCGCTGGGGCGGTCCTGCGATGGAGATGACGACGAGGTGGAGGAGCATGGAGTCGGCGGCCAGTGATGCAGGGGCTGGCGTGGTGTGGATCCGGTGGGGGAAAAGGGGCCGGCCGTGCAGGTGGCACCGGGGCTCGGTGGCTGTAGTCTGCCAATGGGAGTGTTGTGCGGCTGCTGGGGAACGAGAGGAAGAGTGGGGGCTTTGGTCTGGTGAGAAGAGGCGAGCGCGAGGGAGAGGGAGGTGGCGAGCGAGGGAACGGGGGGTGGTCTCACGAGGGGAACCAGCCCCCTCGTTGTTGGTGGGTGGGTGTGGCGGCGACGTGGGGAGGAGTGGGGTGAGGGCGGTTTGCCTAGGCACTACTAGAATCCAGTTCTTTGTCGTCAGCCAGTTCTTTGCCGTCTGCTGGCTGACGGCAAAGAACCTCTTTGCCATCAGTTGACAGAAGGCAGACGGCAAAGGACTGACACATGGCGAAAAATACTATTTGCCATGTGTCGGCCCTTTGTCGTCTGCCAGCGAACGGCAAAGAGACCTAGGGCAGACGACAAAGAGGACGGGTGGGTCCCATGCGTGCCATGTCCGAAATCGGGGGTCCTTTGCCGTTCGTGGGCCTTTGTCGTCTGCCGTGGGGCCCTTTGCCGTCGGGGGCCGGACGGCAAAGGGGCCGCCCTATAACGACTGTTAACCCCCTCGTCCTCACTGTCTCGCTCTCCCCCCGGCCACTCGCTCACTGTCTCTCTCCATGGCGACCCCTCCCCGTGAGAGCCCCTCCCTTCGTCGAGACCCCCCTCCCCACGGCGAGCCCCCCCCCCCCCCCCCGCGGCGAGCCCCTCCCCGCGAGAGCCCCTCCCCGCGGCAACCCACCCCCACGGTGACTCACCCCCGCGGCGATCCCCTCCCCGCGGCGAGCCCCCTGCCGCGCGCCCCCTGCCCCCTGCCGTCGTCCATCGCCGCCGCCGCCGCCCCCTGCCGTCGTCCTCCGCGGTGAGTTGAGTTCTTCTTCTTTTTCTTTTTAAAAAAGTTAGTTACTTCAGTTAGTTTATTAGGTTAGTTTTTTTATTATATATAGGGTAATTTAGTTAGTTTATTTGGTTAGATTATTAGGCTAATTAGGTTAGGTAGTTAGGTTAGAAGAAAAAAAGAGGAAAAGCAGAAGGAAAAAAATAAAAAATAAAAAAAAGGAAAAGAAGAAAATAATTAGAAGAAGAACGAAAAGAAGAAGGAGAAGAAGAAGAAGAGGAGGAGGAGGAGGAGGAGGAGGAGTAAAAAGAAGAAGAACAAGAGCAAGAAGAAGAAGAAGAGGAGGAGGAGGAGGAGAAAGAGGAGAAAGAGGAGGAGAAAGAAGAAGAAGAACAACAAGAACAAGAAGAAGAAGAAGAAGAAGAAGAAGAAGAAGAAGAAGAAGAAAAAGAATACGAGGAGAAAAAGAGGAGGGGGAGTAGGAGGAGAAAGAAGAAGAAGAAGAAGAAGAAGAAAAGAAGAAGAAGAAAAATAGGAGAGAGGAGAAGAAGAAAGAAGAGGAAAAGGGAACCCCGGCACTCCGAAACTGGCCCTCGACCCCCGACCACTGACGCCCGACGCCACTGACCCCCGACCCCCGACGCCACTGACCCCCGACGCCACTAACCCTCGACCCCCGACGCCACTGACCCCCGACCCAGACCCTCGGCCCACGACTCCCGACCCCTGACGCTCGACGCCACTAACCCCCGACCCCTGACGCCACTGACACCCGACGTCACAGACCCTGGACCCTCGACGCCACTGACCCCCCACAACCGACGCCACTAACCCCGCGACCCCCGATGCCACCAACACCCGATACCACCGACCCTCGACGGCACTGACTCCCGATGCCACTAAGCCCCAACCCCAGACACCTCTTCTGCCTTCTTTTGAACGAGAAGGTGCTTTTGTAAATTATGAGTTAGGTCACATATTTTCTGATTATGTTAATTATAAAAACATCGTATTTGTGTTGATCGTGTGAATTTCAATGTGCAGTTGTTCGACGACCTCCACGTGCGTTGGACGAGCACCGCCCTTGCGTTTGTTGGTGAGCACAAATGACTTCTCCTCCTACCCCCTTAATTTGCTCTAGCTAGATCCAAAATGGCTTAATAAGCATAGTTTGCTCCGGAATGACCTATTTTACCCAAGTTAGCTCCGAAACGACCTATAGTTAGCTAGGCTTCCACCTAGATGACATAATTAGCATAGTTAGCTCCTAAATGGGCTATTAAATAAAACATGACCTATACTTAGCTAATTACCCTCGAAATGACATAATTAGCTCCAAAAAGGCATTCTTAGCCAATTTAGCCCGAAGAAGGGGACAAGAGGAGAAGAAAGAGGAAAAATGAAAGGAAGAAGAAGAAGAAGAGAAGAAGAAGAAGGAGAAGGAGGAGGATCAGAAGAAGGAGACGAAGGAGGAGAAGAAGGAGAAGGAGCTCCTCCTTCTCCTTCTTCTTCCTCCTTCTTCCTCCTTCTCCTTCTCCTTCTTATTTTCTTCTTTTCTTATTCTTCTCCTCTTCCTTCTCCTTCTCCTCCTCCTCCTCCTTCTTTTACCTGTTCTTCTCTTTTTCTTCTTCTACGTAGCTTAGACTCATCCAAGAAAGGCTAAATTGGCTAATTATCCTACGAAATGACATAATTAGCTTAGCTAGCTCCAAAATGACCTATTTAATAAAAATGACCTACAATTAGCTAAGTTCTCTCCTAAATGACATAATAAGGCTTACGTAGTTGCAAGATGACCTATTCCCCCTAACTTAGGTATTAAATGGCCTATAATTAGCCTAGCTAGATCCAAAATGGCTTAATCAGCGTAGTTTGCTCCAGAATGACCTATTTTACCCAAGTTAGCTCCGAAACAACCTATAGTTAGCTAGGGTTCCACCTAGATGACATAATTAGCTTAGTTAGCTCCTAAATGGTCTATTTAATAAAACATGACCTATACTTAACTAATTATCCTCGAAATGACATAATTAGCTCCAAAAAGGCATTCTTAGCCAATTTAGCCCGAAGAAGGGGACAAGAGGAGAAGAAAGAGGAAAAATGAAAGGAAGGAAGAAGAAGAAGAAGAGAAGAAGAAGAAGGAGAAGGAGGAGGATAAGAAGAAGGAGAAGGTGGAGGAGAAGAAGGAGAAGGAGCTCCTCCTTCTCCTTCTTCTTTCTCCTTCCTCCTTCTCCTTCTCCTTCTTCTTTTCTTTTTCTTCTCCTCTTCCTTCTCCTTCTCCTCCTCCTTCTTTTACTTCTTCTTATCTTTCTCTTCTTCTACGTAGCTTAGACTCATGCAAGAAAGGCTAAATTGGCTAATTATCCTACTAAATGACATAATTAGCTTAGTTAGCTCCAAAATGACCTATTTAATACAAAATGACCTACAATTAGCTAAGTTCTCTCCTAAATGACATAATAGCCTATAATTAGCCCCTAACTTAGGTATTAAATGGCCTATAATTAGCCTAGCTAGATCCAAAATGGCTTAATAAGCATAGTTTGCTCCGGAATGACCTATTTTACCCAAGTTAGATCCGAAACGACCTATAGTTAGCTAGGGTTCCACCTAAATGACATAATTAGCTTAGTTAGCTCCTAAATGGTCTATACTTAGCCAATTTCTCTCCGAAATAACCTGTATATACACTTCTTCATCTAGTATTATTCTTCTAACTTTCTTATTTGTCATTTTGCAGATTACCTTCACTTCATGGGAAGCTTGGATTATATTGATGGAATGCTTGAAGATGATTTCTTGTACCATGGCTTGTATTGAAACTATTGTAGTATATGGATATATATGAAACTTTGTATGCATGTGGATGAAACTGGTGTAATATATGGTTTGGTACGGATGCAACTTGCATAATATTTATGCACTATGGATGAGATTTATTTTAATATGGTTATGAGTACAAAAAGAAATTTATTTATGTCAAATATATATATATGTCCTGATTATTGTTAAAAATGCTGGATATAATAAAAAATAAATTAAAAAAGGGCTGGTTCCCCCCTTTGTCGTCTGCCCCCACATGGCAAAGGGGGGATGGCAGACGGCAAAGGGGGGAATCTGCCCCCTCTCTCTCCCCTCTTTGCCGTCTGCCCCTACATGGCAAAGGGGGGGTGGGCAGACGGCAAAGGGGTGAATCTACCCCCTCTCTCTCCCCTATTTGTCGTCTGCCACCACATGGTAAAGGGGGGGTGGGCAGACGGCAAAGGGGTGAATCAGCCCCCTCTCTCTCCCCTCTTTGTCGTGTGCCCCCACATGGCAAAGGGGGGATGGCAGACGGCAAAGAGAGGAGGCCATCCGTTAACACTTAATGGGGCGGTTGGAGTATATGTCGTCCTAGTTAATTTGCCATCTGCCCCCTCATGGCAAAGATTCTTTGCCGTCCGCTTTACAAAAGCAGACGGCAAAGAACCTCTTCAGCGGATTTTTTTACCGTCTAGTTTGCCGTCTGCTGACCGACGGCAACACCTTTGTCGTCCCTGGTTCCCCCCTTTGCCGTCCGCCATCGCAGACGGCAAATTTCTGAATTTCAGTAGTGAGGGTTCCAGGGGGGTTCTTATACCCCCCGGTGGAGGTGGGTGCTACTGCGACAATGGACCTTCCTTAGCAACGGCACCAGCACTACAGGAATCACCTTCTTTGCCGTCTTCCATCACAGACGGCAAAGACAAAATCCCAGACGGCAAAGACAAAACAACAGACGGCAAAGAATCTCACGGCCAGCAAAATTTCTGCGTCAGCCTACGACGGCATAGGACCTTCTTTGCCGTCTGTCCCCCCAAAGCGGACGGCAAAGCTCTTTGCCGTCAGCTTTCCTTAGTAGCTGTCGGCAAAGTGCTCGAGACGGCAGCCGACAGGCGTTGCCTCCGTTAGGGGTTAACAGAGGCTTTGTCGTCTGCCTCCCCCTTTATCTTTGTCGTCTGCCTCCTCCTCCTCCCCCCCTACACTCTTTGCCGTCTGCCTCCCCCTTTATCTTTGTCATCTGCCTCCTCCTCCTCCCGCCCACCTCCACTCTTTGCCGTCTGCCTCCACCTTTATCTTTTCCGTCTGCCTCCTCCTCCTCCCCCCTCCACTCTTTGCCGTTTGCCTCCTCCTCCCCCCCCTCCTCTATGCCCTCTTCTTTGCCGTCTGCCCACCCTGGAGGCAGATGACAAAGAGCCTATATAGACACCCCAGGATGCACAGCTGGGTGCCATGTGGCACCTTTGCCATCTGTCCGCTGATAGCATAGGTCTTTGCCATCAGCTGGCAGACGGCAAAGAGCCCATATAGTACCTATTTTTTTGGTTTTATATTATTTCGCAGCACACACACACACACACACACACACACACACACACACATATATATATATATATATATTTGACATCACATTTATATAATTCACCACACATATATGATATATAGTTCACCACGCATATACTTGCCAACACATATATATAATTCACCACACATATATGATATACATATAAATCAATGTACATCCCCATATATCGAAAGAACCAACATACAAAGTATTGCACTGTTTATCCATATATAGATATACATATAGTTCGACATTGTTCATCAACTCAAATGAAAACTATATGATATACATGTAATGTTCATCCATCGACATTGTTCAACTCCATGAATGCCAGCTTCCATGCATGTAGTATATCCAATCTGCAAAAATGTGAATAAGAAAGTCACAAGAAGAACAAAATATGATGTTTTCAGCTAATTATGTCATTTTTAGCGGAAAAAAAGCTAAGAATATAATATTCATGAGCTAACCAAGGTTCTTATGCCATTTTTAGCTTATTATGCCATTTTGGAGCTAAATGGGTTAATTAAAGCAAGGATAATATGAAAGAGGAGAAGAAAGAGGAGGAGGAGGAGAAGAAGAAGAAATCAAGAAGAAGGAGGAGGAGGAGGAGGAGAAGTACTAGAAGGTCCTTGGCCTTCTCCTTCTGCTCCTCCTCCTCCTCCTTCTCCTTCTTCTCTTCTTCTTCTTCTTCTTCTTCTTCTTTCTTTTCATTTTGCATATTTCTTCTCCTCTTCTCCTCTTGTTGGAGCTAAATTACCTAATTATGTCTTTTTGGAGCTAAATGGGCTAATTATCCCATTTTAGAGGAAAACAAGCTAAGTATATAATATTCATGAGCTAACGAAGGTTCTTATGCCATTTTGAGCTTATTATGGTATTTTGGAGCTAAATGGGCTAATTATGTCATTGTTGGGGAAATTAAAGCAAGGATAATACGAAAGAGGAGAAGAAAGAGGAGGAGGAGGAGAAGAATTAGAAATCAAGAAGAAGGAGGAGAAGGAGGAGGAGGAGAAGGACTAGAAGGTCCTTGGCCTTCTCCTTCTCCTCCTCCTCCTCCTCCTTCTCCTTCTTCTCTTCTTCTTCTTCTTCTTCTTTCTTTCCATTTTGCCTATTTCTTCTCCTCTTCTCCTATTGTTGGAGCTAAATTACCTAATTATGTCTTTTTGGAGCTAAATGGGCTAATTATCCCATTTTAGAGGAAAACAAGCTAAGTATAGAATATTCATGAGCTAACGAAGGTTCTTATGCCATTTTGAAGCTTATTATGGTATTTTGGAGCTAAATGGGCTAATTATGTCATTGTTGGGGAAATTAAAGCAAGGATAATATGAAATAGGAGAAGAAAGAGGAGGAGGAGGAGAAGAAGAAGAAATCAAGAAGAAGGAGGAGAAGGAGGAGAAGGACGAGGAGGAGAAGGACTAGAAGGTCCTTGGCCTTCTCCTTCTCCTCCTCCTCCTCCTCCTTCTCCTTCTTCACTTCTTCTTCTTCTTCTTCTTCTTCTTCTTCTTCTTCTTCTTTCTTTTCATTTTGCCTATTTCTTCTCCTCTTCTCCTCTTGTTGGATCTAAATTACCTAATTATGTCTTTTTGGAGCTAAATGGGCTAATTATCCCATTTTAGAGGAAAACAAGCTAAGTATATAATATTCATGAGCTAACGAAGGTTCTTATGCCATTTTGAGCTTATTATGGTATTTTAGAGCTAAATGGGCTAATTATGTCATTGTTGGGGAAATTAAAGCAAGGATAATATGAAAGAGGAGAATAAAGAGGAGGAGGAGGAGAAGAAGAAGAAATCAAGAAGAAGGAGGAGAAGGAGGAGGAGGAGAAGGACTAGAAGGTCCTTGGCCTTCTCCTTCTGCTCCTCCTCCTCCTCCTTCTCGTTCTTCTCTTCTTCTTCTTCTTCTTCTTCTTTCTTTTCATTTTTCCTATTTCTTCTCCTCTTCTCCTCTTGTTGGAGCTAAGTAACCTAATTATGTCTCTTTGGAGCTAAATGGGCTAATTATCCCATTTTAGAGGAAAACAAGCTAAGTATATAATATTCATGAGCTAACGAAGGTTCTTATGCCATTTTGAGCTTATTATGGTATTTTGGAGCAAAATGGGCTAATTATGTCATTGTTGGGGAAATTAAAGCAAGGATAATATGAAAGAGGAGAAGAAAGATGAGGAGGAGGAGAAGAACAAGAAATCGAGAAGAAGGAGGAGAAGAAATTACCTAATTATGGCATTTTGGAGCTAAATGGGCTAATTGTGTCTTTTTGGGGAAATTAAAGCAAGGATAATATGAAAGAGGAGAATAGAAACTTATCGTAGTGGTCATCAAGGAGGAGAAACACCACGGTTGCACGCGGCGACTTTGTTTGGACACGGTTGCCCTGGAGAAGGGTCGTGCGATGCCGCTCGGGAGTTATTCTGCAGAGAAGATATTTTGCAATGTCTCAGTTAGCATGATGGCACTCAATTATTAATACTAGTTTATAATGAAACTCACCGTGCCAATCGAAGAGAAGACGGGCATCGGCGGAGGGACTTGACGGCTCTTCTCGCACAGACCCTGAAGAGTGGGTCGTATTAGTTAGTAATGAAACAGACATTACACACATGATTGGGCTAATGTGAAAAAAATACCAGAAAAAGCACGTACACGGCCCGTTGACCCGCCTCATTCTGGGCCCTCTCCTCCTCAAGAAATCGTGCCGTGGTCTGGTCCCTCTCATCAAGAGCAGCCTGAAGAGCAACCTGGCTTGCCAATCTCTCTTTCTCAAGAGCAGCCTGGTTTGCTGCTCTCTCTTTCTGAAGAGGAGCCTGAAACACCATTCCTCGTTACCACAATAATGATCTATGGTGACACACATAATGAAATGGATGAAAGTGTTCTTAGTCCGTACAACTAACCTCGATGGCAAGTTCGACTGGTCGTGGACGACGCGTTATGTCAGGACAGCTCCTCGACTGGCGCGCTTGATCTCCGGAAGAATGAGTGGACAACGTATTATCCCATCTCCAATGGCTATCGAGCCATCGGGCCTCCCGCCACCAGATATCATCACCAGCTCTGGATCCAAAGGTTCCTGCTAGGGTTAAAGTCATCCCCTTTTGTAGCCTTCCCCGTGTCCTTGTATGCCACGAGCTTCTGGTGGGATGATATGTTGGTGAAGTTATTGGGATCATCCAGGTCAGACTCAGAGAATGCCTTCGCCTTCTTGTATGAGGAAGTATGGGCCATGCCATAAAGGTCGTACAAGTGTGGCATCTCTGTCTTATTGTGATGCGCCTAAAAGAGAGGAACAAAATATTAGCATCAAGAATGAATTGCATGAATCATGAAGCAAATCACATACCCAGTTTCGTCCAAACTGAAGTAAGTTGGCGCTGCCTTGATGGTGTGGCACACCAACCATTTGGCTATGCCGATCCTTCGCATTCTCGTGGACGGCTCGCCAGCTGCCTGTGCACCACTCATCAACCAACGCCTCCCAACAATCCATGTTATCCGCACACCATCTCGGAGGCACCTGTAAGTTATTAGAAAGAATTTTCAGCGCTACGCCTATGAATGAAACCAAGAAAACTATGTAGAAGGACTTAAGAATAGGTAATTACCTTCATGTATTGCTCCTTCTTCAGAAACTTTCCACGGCAATCCTTCTTCTGCTTCTTAATACCATGCATGGCGTAGTAATCTTGAATAGCCTGCGGCCGAGCCTCGTGGCGCAAGTTCTGTAGTAACCGCCTACACTCGGCCTCGAGAACCCTGGCCGCCTCCTCCTCATATCCATCCTCACACCTATAGAAGGTCTGCAATCAAATGTGAAAACACCGATTAGTACAATAATTAGCTATATTGTTAATTTTAGATTTTGTAAAAGGATAATTTACACAAAAGCTCTTGATCACCATCTCGGCCCTCGTGTGGCACAAGACACCATCTATAATCTCCTCCGGCGGGGCCTGCGCAGCCTGGTAGTGCTCCCAGGAAAATCCTAGTGTAGGAACCTGACCCTCACCAGGCAACGTGATAAACCCCGGGAAATTTGTCCGGCAAAGCACACCAAGGACGGAGTTCGGCCTGCGGACTCCAAGAGGGGGTACCCATCCCCTGCAGTACGATAAGGTCAACGCATTAGATATTTGAACAAACTTGAAGGCAAAAGCTAAAAAAAGGGTAAATGTACTTACCTATCTCCTTCAGGTTTAATCACCTGCCTCTGCTCGCGGGTAGCCTGGGTGACCGGGAGACGTGTACTACCACGCTTGTACACGGTGGCCCCGTCCACCTGCACATCGCCCTCACTATCCGTAAGCTCATCCCTGCCAACCCCGCCCCCTGAGCCACCCGGACCCTCGGTCCAATCCGGCAACTCGGTACGATCCGGCCAAGTCTCCCATCCGGGCCCCTCCACGTCGGGTGAAGCCTCCGGAACCGTAGTCTCCTCCAGTTGCTCCTGGGCCGAATGCACCTCGACCCGAGGCTGCTCCTGGACCGGAGTCAACAACAGGATCCTGGAACGGAGTCCCCGTAGCGTCCTCCGCAAACGGGTCGACCATACTAGTCCTATGCTCGGGTGAATGAGCTGGTGGTTGTGGCGAGGACGGCTCAACAGTCCTCCTGGATCTTCCGCGGCCACCACCTCTCCCTGTACCCTTCCCCTTCTTCCCTACCCGACCAGCACCTCTCCCAGTGGGCAATGCCGCCGACGAAGAAGAACCCACGGGTGGTGTCGACAGACCGTCTGCCAAGGCTCTACGAAGAGATAGGGGTGGAAGGGAAGTACCACCCCTCATGCGGGGCGCCTGGGAAGACCCCGTCGAGCAATCTGGACCAGCGCCCATCATCTTTCCACACCTGGTGACCTGCCATGATAAAAATTAAAAGTAATTAGTACAATATAAAAAAATTGAATAACTGACATGAATAATAATATGTACATGAATAATAAAGATTAAAAAATATATAATTTAAGTTGTGAATCTTACAAACTAATAATCATCATCAATAAATGCATCATCATCATCACTATCACGCATGTCTTCATGAATGACGTGCTCGTCGGGTTCAACGGCGTGAAGTTGTGAAAGGCCTTCCTTTAATCGTTGAAGCATTGACATGTCATCCGCATCAGTAACCTCTACGTGTTCCAGGTCTTCTGGTTCCGGCTGAGGGCTGGAGTCGGATTCATTGTCGCTGTCTACTTCCATGTTCTTGGGTGAAGCACGGCGGTTCTTGAAACGTTTCTTGGAAATACGTGTTTCTTGGAATAATTCTCCATCATATGTGTCTGGGTTAATGTGAGGTTCATAATCCTGTTCATTTGGGAGAGGTGGTCTGACATGTGGCGGCACTTCATAAACAACATACCAACCTTCCAGATTCCTATCCGCTTGGCATGCCCCCGGTAGATAGAAAACTTGGGTCGCCTGTTGAGGCATAATATAGACATCGGGAACATTTAAATGGGTGTTTGGATTGATTTCGACTAGTCCTATATGTTCATGAGTCCTTCTAGTCTTTTTCGGCTGGAACCAATAACATTTGAAGACTACGATGTTCGATGGGTTTTCACCATAGAATTGAAGTTCCTAAATTGCTTCAACTCTTCCATAATACTCGATAACACCTTCGCCGATAGCAGAGACACCACAATTTGTAGATTTCCGGTCGGGCATAGATAGCTCTTTGCCAAAAGTACGAAAGAGATACCCGTTGATGTTGTATTTCTCAAATGAACGGACCTTATAGTCAAAACCATTAGCGACTTGTCTCAATTCGGCGTCCACAGACTCTGAATTAGCTACAAGTTTAATACAAAACGGTTGTTGCATTAGCCGCAAGTTATACCAAGAATGAAATGGTCCATTATTGATAATTACCGTTTGTTTGAACCAAGAGATGAAACCGGGATAGCCGCCTCCTGTCTTTGACAGAAGCGCATACTCTTCGACGGAATCATTTTCGATCACCACTCCATCCGAAAATTTGACGACGTAACGGCTGTTTGAAATATCCGAGAATAAGAGCAGTTCAAATGAATTAGAAGTTACGGGAAAATTTGCCGAGAACTCACTCGATGTACGGCCGCACTTCTGTTAGGTTGTTGAAGATATACAACGAAATGTTCCGCCATTCTTCGACATCCAACGTTATTGGTTTTGAAGCACTGGCTGGTGCGAGCTTCCCTTTGAATAGGCTGAGGTTGGACCCATCTTTTTTAGGGTCTGTATCATTGTGCCGAGGCTTCAGATTATGCAAATGATGATTTTTGTCTTCGTAGTGTGCTCTCACAAAGTTTGCCACCTCCTCAGTAATGAATGCCTCAGCCATCGATGCTTCAATTCTACGCTTAGTTTTACATTTAGCTCGAAGGGTCTTCTGCATCCTCTCAGTTGCATAGCACCAACGATCTTGCACGGGCCCACCCAATCTTGCCTCGGTCGGTAGATGTAAAATCAAATGCTGCATTGGATTAAGGAAGCCCGGTGGAAAGATCTTCTCTAACTTGCACAACAACTCTGGTGCAAACTCCTCCATGTCTTCTACCACGCGAGGCGACAATTCTTTCGCACAAAGAACACGGAAGAAATAGCTCAGCTCCGCCAGTACTAGCCATTCACCCACAGGAATAAAGCCACGTAACATCACCGGCATTACCCGCTCTAGCCATATGTGCCAATCATGACTCTTGAGACCAAAGATTTTTAATTTTTCAAGACTCGCTCCCCTCTTTAGATTCGCTGCATACCCATCGGGGAACATCAAGTGCATTTTTACCCACAAGATATTTTCCCTCATAGCCGGCCTTCCAAGATTGAACCAGGCCTTTGGCTTCGACCACTTGTGCTTTCCTTTGCCTTCTCGCATGTTTTGTAACGGTCTATGACATAGTGTCTCTTGATTGACTCTAGCCTTAATATTATCCTTTGTCTTCCCATCGATGTCGAACAATGTACCAAAAATAGCCTCTCCGATATTCTTTTCAGTGTGCATCATGTCGATATTGTGTGGACGAAGGAGGTCTTTGAAGTAAGGCAGATCCCAGAAGCATGGCTTGTGAGTCCAAGCATGTTTTGAATTATACCCCTTGAAATAACCTAGACGCTCTAGATCAGGCTCGAGGGCGTTTAACTGATCCAGGATCTGTTGGCCTGTGAATGCAGGTGGTGCCAAGTTTTTGACAACTTTACCTTTGGTAAAGTTCTTCTTGTGTTTTGTGAACTGATGGTCAGGATCCAGGAACTGTCTATGCAAGTCAAAGCAAGAATACTTCCGACCCTCCTGCAACCAATGAAACTGAAGAGCTGCCTTGCATTGGGGGCACGGGAACTTTCCATGCACACACCATCCAGAGAATAGCGCATACGCTGGCAAGTCATGCATAGAGTACATGTACCACACATGCATTTTGAAGTTTTCTTTTCTAGCGGCATCGTATGTCTTGACCCCATTATCACAAGCTTCTTCCAATTCATCCTTAAGCGGTTGCAGGTACACATTCATATTCTTCCCCGGATAATTGGGCCCTGGAATTATCAACGTCACAAATATGTTCTTTCTTTGCATAATCTGCCCGGGGGGGAGATTGAGTGGAATGACAAATACAGGCCAACAACTGTATTTGGTTGTCGTCATGCCGAAGGGATTAAAACCATCCGTGGCGGCACAGACTCGAGGATTCCTTCGATCTGTCGCTTTATCCTGATGCAATCCATAGAAATGTTTCCACGCTTCCCCATCTGATGTGTGTACCATCATCTTATTCCCATCCGCATCTAGTTCGGTTCTTTTGCCCAATTTGTGCCATGTCATCTGTCTGGCTGTCTGTTCGACCATGAAAAGACGTTGAAGTCTTGGTACGATTGGCATATACCGAAGAACACTAACTGCGATTTTGGTCTGCCTCTTCTCACCCATATCGTTGTCTACCACAAGATACCTGCAAGACTCGCAATTGGGACAATAGTCCAAGTGTGCATACTCCTTCCTAAATAAGACACATCCTTTCTCACATGCATCTATCTAATCATAGGGCATCTTAAGTACACGAAGTATTTTGTCCGACTGGTACAGTTTTGCAGGCATGACATGGCCTTTGGGTAGGAAACGTCCAAATAGTGTCATCATCGCGTCGTAGCATTCTCTTCCCAAGTTGAACTGAGCCTTCAGAGCCATTACTTGTGCAATTGCATCCAGCTGACAGAGCTCAGTGTGCTCATGGAGAGGACGTTTTGAAGACTCCAACATCTCATAAAAGGCCTTTGCAGATTCCTCCATCTCATCTTCCGAATCCCGAGCATCATCAAAGTCTTGCACCATGTCTTCAATCCCAGTACCATGCTCGTCCGTGCGACGACGGACCACCTCAGCTCTTGGGCGTTGTATAGACTCACCATGAAATGTCCACACCGTATAATTAGGCTTAAAACCCCTCCTCTGCAGGTGTTTAATCATTACAGCATGTGTCGTCTTTTTATAGTTGTCGCATCCAGGAGAGGGGCAATAGTTTCTTTCCTAGCCATTTGCGAATGCGGCTTTCACAAATTCCTTTGTTTTTACAATCTATTCTTTCGTCATCTCTTTCTGACTAGGGTGACCGGTATACATCCATGCACGATCACTCATCTTGCGTAGCTACTAAAGACAAAAGAAATATATTTATATATAATTTAGCATTTATATTCATCGGTTAATCAGGTCCGCCATTTTTATTACGTCCAGGCAACCTACACGCTAATAGGTAAAGATAGGTCCTAATCCCACCCGAATATGTGTAGATTGGGTTTGTTTGCCCATGATCCAACGAAAAATTTCGGCAGCACCTCCCCGCTGTTCTCCTGATACACGTCTCCGCAATAAACAGAGAGGATGTGCATCCGGAGAACAACGGGGGAGGCACTGACGAAATTCCGCATCGGATCCAGAGCACAGCATACGGGAAAACGAACCCAATCTACACATACTCAGACTGTCCATGGATAATGTTGGACAACTCAAAAGGATGGCTGTTATAAATATGCAAAGACATGCATATTTATAGATGTCGCCCTTTCGAACGGGAGACGCATACTGGTCACGCATACTCATGATTGAAGAAACCTATATATAGATAGCAAGTTTCATCGGCATGAAGACCGGGACAGAGCAAATTAAGGGGGTAGGAGGAGAAGTCATTTGTGCTAACCAACAAACGTAGGGGCGGAGCTCGTCCAACACACGTGGAGGTCGTCAAACAACTGCACATTGAAATTCACCCGATCAACACATGATGTTTTTATAAGATAATCAAAAAAATATGTGACCTAACTATTATTTTCTTTTTTCTTTTTTCCTCTTATTCTTCTTCTTCTTCTTCTTATTCTTATTTTCTTTTTTCTTTTTTCCTCTTATTCTTCTTCTCCTTCTTCTTCTTTTCTCCTCTTCTTCTTCTTTTTATTATTATTATAATTATTATTATTATTTTCTTTTTTGTTTTTTCCTCTTATTCTTCTTCTCCTTCTTCTTCTTGTCGGGCTGTTATAGGGCTGCCCCTTTGCAAGAAGAAGAAGGGCCGTTACCTCCCCCTCGCTCACTGTCTCTCTCTCTCTCACCCCGACCACTCTCTCTCTCCACGGCGGCGACCCCCTCCCCGCGGCGAGCCCAACCCCCCCCCCCCCCCCCCCCCCCCCCCGCCCGGCGAGCCCACCCCCCCGGCGACCCCCTCCCCGTGGGATCCCCTCCCCGAGAGGGCACCTCCCCTGCGGCGCGCCCCCTGCCGCCGCCGCCCCCTGCCGTCGCCCCCTGCCGCGCGCCCGCGCCACCTGCCGTCGCCGCCCCCTGCCGCCGCCGCCCCCTGCTGCGCGCCACCTGCCGTCGCCGCCCCCTGCCGCCGACGCCCCCTGCGGCGAGCCCCCAGCCGCGCGCCCCCTGCCGCCGCCACCCCCTGCCGGTGAGTTTTTCCTGTTTTTCTTTTAAAAAAAGTTAATTACTTTAGTTAGTTTATTAGGTTAGTTTTTTATTATATATAGGGTAATTTAGTTAGTTTATTTGGTTAGATTATTAGGCTAATTAGGTTAGTTAGTTAGGTTAGAAGAAAAAAAGCAGAAGGAAAAAAAGCAGGAGAAGAAGAAGAAGAAGAAGAAGAAGAAGAGGAGGAGGAGGAGGAGAAAAAAGAAGAAGAAGAAGAAGAAATAGAAGAAGAAGAAGAAGAAGAGTAGAGGAGTAGGAGGAGAAAGAGGAGGAGAAAGAAGAAGAAGAAGAATAAGAATAAGAAGAAGAAGAAGAAGAAGAAGAAAAAGAATAGAAGGAGAAAAAGAATAAGAAGAAGAAGAAGAAGAAGAGTAGAGGAGTAGGAGGAGAAAGAGGAGGAGAAAGAAGAAGAAGAAGAAGAAGAAGAAGAAGAAGAAGAAGAAGAAGAAGAAGAAGAAGAGGAGGAGGAGGAGGAGAAAAAAGAAGAAGAAGAAGAAGAATAAGAAGAAGAAGAAGAAGAAGAAGAGTAGAGGAGTAGGAGGAGAAAGAGGAGGAGAAAGAAGAAGAAGAAGAAGAAGAAGAAGAAGAAGAAGAAGAAGAAGAAGAAGAAGAAGAAGAAGAAAAAGAATAGAAGGAGAAAAAGAATAGAAGGAGAAAAAGAGGAGGGGGGGTAGGAGGAGAAAAAAGAAGAAGAAGAAGAAGAAGAAGAAGAAGAAAAAGAGGAGAGAGGAGAAGAAGAAAGAAGAGGAAAAGGGAACCCCGGCACCCCAAAACTGACCCTCGACCCCCGACCCCTGACGCCCGACGCCACTGACCACCGACCATCGACCTCCGACGCCACTGACCCCGACCCCCGACCCCCGACGCCACTGACCCCCGACGCCACTAACCCTCGACCCCCGACGCCACTGCCCCCGACCCAGACCCTCGGCCCACGACTCCCGACCCCCGACGCTCGACACCACCAACCCCCGACCCTCGACGCCACTGACACCCGACGTCACTGACCCTGGACCCCCGACGCCACTGACCCTGGACCCCCGACGCCACTGACCCCCCACAACCGACGCCACTAACCCCCCGACCCCCGATGCCACCGACCCTCGACGGCACTGACTCCCGACGCCACTAAGCCCCGACCCCCGACCCTCAACTATTATACTATATATAAATTTTGAGTTCATGTTAGGTATTGAATTTTTATTAGTCATGTTGGTATTTATGTTGTACTAATTTCATTTACTCTTTGTCATGACAGGTGTTGAAAGATGGTGGGAAAGGGTCGAAAGCATGCCGCGGCTGCTTCTTCGTCGGCGGGTGATGGGATGGGTACTTCCATTCCTGCCTCGCCTCTTCGGAGAGTGTTGCTCTCTACTATGCAAGGAGCGGCCCTCGTGAGAGGAGGTCGACCACCCGCGAAGCCGAGAGGCACTAAAGGTACACGTTGTATTCATGTTGGTATTTATGTTGTACTCATGTTGTATGCATATTGGTATTTATATACATTTTATTACGCATGTTGGTATTTATGTTGTACTAAAGGTACACGTGGCCGCGGGAGAGGTAGGGCTACACGGTCTCCGCCACCACCCCAAGCTGATTCACCTGAGCACAGGAGGACTTCTAGGGTGGATTCGTCTGAGGTGGAGGCTACACGGTCTCCGGTTCACGAGCCTCGGGTCGACGAGCCTCAGGTCGACGAGCCTTTGACCCACGAGACTCGTGTCCCAGAGGCTTCCTTCCACACGACTGCGGAGCACAGCAGGGATGAGGGTACGTCCCAAGAGACCCAGTGGGATCCCTGGCCAGAGCCAACTGGCCTTGCTGGTAGCGACGAGGAGCTGGGTGAGGGGGATACCGTCTACCAGCGTGGTAGTTC
Organism: Hordeum vulgare subsp. vulgare; assembly: GCF_904849725.1. Lineage (NCBI taxonomy): Eukaryota > Viridiplantae > Streptophyta > Magnoliopsida > Poales > Poaceae > Hordeum > Hordeum vulgare. Next base: position 104,680,532 of record NC_058518.1, on the reverse strand, counting down.
GGGCCTCCCGCTCGTGCCAGCGACCCCCGAGCAGAGGTGCTCGATTAGGCCAAATGGGGACAAGTAAGTTAATTTACTCTTATTTAACCTTTTGCCTTCGCGTTTTCTCAAATATCTAATGTTTTGGCTTTAATTTGTCATACTGTAGGGGTTGGATTGTTGCCAAGGGTGTCCGCAAGCCCAACAGCGTCCTCGGTGTTCTTTGCCGTCAAAACTTCCCAGGGTTTTTTCCGTTGCCCGGTCGGGAGCGAGAGGTAGGGATGACCTGGGAGCACTACTTGGGTGCCCCGGCCCCGCCGGAGGTGGAGATCGATGGTGTTTTGTGTGCCACGAGGGCGGACATGGTGATCCGAAAGTTCTGGGTAATTTCTCTTTCACACAATTATAAATTAGCCATAGCTATTTATTGTACTAATCGGTGTTGTCTCGTTTGCAGACCTTCTACAAATGTGAGGAGGGATACGAGGACGACGCGGCAAAGGTTATCGAAACCGAATGTCACCGCCTACTTCAAAACTTCCGGCACGAGGCTCGGGTGCAGGCTGTTTGAGACTACTATGCCACGCGGCGTATTAGGATTGATAAGGCGAAGTGTCGTGATGCTAAGATGGAGAAGGAGCATTACATGAAGGTAATTACATATTATTAAGGCTTTGTAGTTAGTTTCCTTGATTTGGTTCTTACGCACTCAAATTTCTCTTTATTAACTTAGGTGCCCCCTAGATGGTGTGTGGATAAGATGGATTGTTGGGAGGCCTTGGTGGACCAGTGGTGCTCCGAAACGTGGGAGACCAGCCACAACAACGCCAAGGAGAGGCGTGGCAAAATGGTTGGCGTGCCACACCATCAAGGGAGCGTCAACTTAATCCAATTTGGCGAGAACTGGGTATGTGGTTTGCTTCATGCCTCATGCAATTCATTCTTAATGCTATCTTGAGCCCTTTACCAATACAATTTTCTGCTCTCTCTCTTTTAGGCGCGTCACAATAAGATGGAGGCGCCACAGATGTACGACCTGTATGCGATGGCCCATACTGCCTCGTACAAGAAGGTCAAGGCATTTTGTGAGTCTGACCTCGAGCATCTAGAAAACTTCACCAACATCTCCTCCCACGACAAGCTCGTGAAGTACAGAGATCACGGGAAGGCGAGGAAAGGGGAGGACTTTAACCCGAGCGAGGGGCCTATTGATCCAGAGCTGGTGATGATAGCTGGCAACGGGAGGCCCCATGGCTCGATCGCCATTGGAGACGGCCTTATACGTTGTCCTAGCACTCTCCGGCAGATAAAGGCACGCCAAACGAGCTCTTGTCCGGAGATAACACGTCGTCCACGGCCAGTCCAGCTCGCCATCGAGGTTAGTTTAATGGACTCAACTATCTTTCCGCATTATGTTGTGCGTTGGAACCAATATGATTACATTGCTAACAATGAGTTGTGTTGCAGGCTGCTATTCAGAAAGAGATAGCGGCAATGCAGGCGGCTATGGCGGAGAAGGATAAGGAAATTAGGGAGCTGGAGGAGAGGACGACTGCATTGGTGGAGGCGGAGAGGGCACGGAATGAAGCGTCTACCAGGGCCATATACGAGCTCTTCGTGGTAAGTTTCTTCTTCATGTTATTTCAAATCTTGCATTTGAATGTCCGTTTCATTACTAAATAAAAAGTTTGACTTGTCGAAACCAAATGTACAGTCTATGTGCGAGAAGAACGACCAAGTCCCTCCGCCGATGCCAGTCATTAACGTGGCGGGGACGGTGAGTTTCATTCCAGTGGAGTGATCTTAAGAGTGTCCTCATGCTAACTACACATTGCAAACGATGTTTGGTGCAAAATATGTCCCGAAATGCATCGCACGACCCTTCTACAGTCGAGCCTTCTCCAGGGCAGCCTTCTCCAGGTGAAACAAGCCAGAGCCACCGTGCTTCACCCTAACTTAGGTATGTTATTTCTAGTGTTTTAATAAAAAATAGCTAGACTTCCATCTAATGACATAATTAGCTTAGTTAGCTCCAAAATAGCTAGACTTCCATCTAATGACATAATTAGCTTAGTTAGCTCCAAAATGGCCTACTTAATAAAAAATGACCTATACTTAGCTAATTATCCTCGAAATGACATAATTAGCTCCAAAAAGGCATTCTTAGCCAATTTAGCCCGAAGAAGGGGACAAGAAGAGAAAAAGAGGAAAAATGAAAGGAGGGAAGAGGAAAAATGAGGAGAAGAAGGAGGAGAGGGAGGAGGAGAAGAAGAAGGAGAAGAAGGAGAAGAAGGAGGAGAAGGAGAAGGAGCTCCTCCTACTCCTTCTTCTTCCTCCTTCTCCTTCTCCTTCTTCTTCTCCTTCTCCTTCTTCTTTTCTTCTTCTTCTCCTCTTCCTTCTTCTTCTCCTCCTCCTCCTCCTCCTCCTCCTTATTTTACTTCTTCTTCTCTATCTCTTCTTCTACGTAACTTAGACTCATCCAAGAAAGGCTAAATTAGCCAATTGTCCTACGAAATGACATAATTAGCTTAGTTAGCTCCAAAATGTCCTATTTAATAAAAAAAGACCTATACTTAGCTAATTATCCTCGAAATGACATAATTAGGTCCAAAAAGGCATTCTTAGCCAATTTAGCACGAAGAAGGGGACCAGAAGAGAAAAATGGAAAAATGAAAGGAAGGAAGAGGAAAAATGAGGAGAAGAAGGAGGAGAGGGAGGAGGAGAAGAAGGAGAAGGAGGAGAAGGAGAAGGAGCTCCTCCTTCCCCTTCTTCTTCCTCCTTCTTCCTCCTTCTCCTTCTCCTTCTTCTTCTCCTTCTCCTTCTTCTTTTCTTCTTCTTCTCCTCTTCCTTCTTCTTCTCCTCCTCCTCCTCCTCCTCCTTATTTTACTTCTTCTTCTCTATCTCTTCTTCTACGTAGCTTAGACTCATCCAAGAAAGGCTAAATTGGCTAATTATCCTACGAAATGACATAATTAGCTTAGTTAGCTCCAAAATGTCCTATTTAATAAAAAATGACCTATACTTAGCTAATTATCCTCGAAATGACATAATTAGCTCCAAAAAGGCATTCTTAGCCAATTTAGCCCGAAGAAGGGGACAAGAAGAGAAAAAGAGGAAAATGAAAGGAAGGAAGAGGAAAAAGGAGAAGAAGAAGGAGGAGAGGGAGGAGGAGAAGAAGAAGGAGAAGAAGGAGGAGAAGGAGAAGGAGCTCCTCCTTCCCCTTCTTCTTCCTCCTTTTCCTCCTTCTCCTTCTCCTTCTTCTTCTCCTTCTCCTTCTTCTTTTCTTCTTCTTCTCCTCTTCCTTATTCTTCTCCTCCTCCTCCTCCTCCTCCTCCTTATTTTACTTCTTCTTCTCTATCTCTTCTTCTACGTAGCTTAGACTCATCCAAGAAAGGCTAAATTGGCTAATTATCCTACGAAATGACATAATTAGCTTAGTTAGCTCCAAAATGTACTATTGAATAAAAAATGACCTATGCTTAGCTAATTATCCTCGAAATGACATAATTAGCTCCAAAAAGGCATTATTAGCCAATTTAGCCCGAAGAAGGGGACAAGAAGAGAAAAAGAGGAAAATGAAAGGAAGGAAGAGGAAAAAGGAGAAGAAGAAGGAGGAGAGGGAGGAGGAGAAGAAGAAGGAGAAGAAGGAGGAGAAGGAGAAGGAGCTCCTCCTTCCCCTTCTTCTTCCTCCTTCTTCCTCCTTCTCCTTCTCCTTCTTCTTCTCCTTCTCCTTCTTCTTTTCTTATTCTTCTCCTCTTCCTTCTTCTTCTTCTCCTCCTCCTCCTCCTCCTCCTTATTTTACTTCTTCTTCTCTATCTCTTCTTCTACGTAGCTTAGACTCATCCAAGAAAGGCTAAATTGGCTAATTATCCTACGAAATGACATAATTAGCTTAGTTAGCTCCAAAATGTACTATTGAATAAAAAATGACCTATACTTAGCTAATTATCCTCGAAATTACATAATTAGGTCCAAAAAGGCATTCTTAGCCAATTTAGCCCGAAGAAGGGGACAAGAAGAGAAAAAGAGGAAAATGAAATGAAGGAAGAGGAAAAAGGAGAAGAAGAAGGAGGAGAGGGAGGAGGAGAAGAAGAAGGAGAAGAAGGAGGAGAAGGAGAAGGAGCTCCTCCTTCCCCTTCTTCTTCCTCCTTCTTCCTCCTTCTCCTTCTCCTTCTTCTTCTCCTTCTCCTTCTTCTTTTCTTATTCTTCTCCTCTTCCTTCTTCTTCTCCTCCTCCTCCTCCTCCTCCTCCTCCTTATTTTACTTCTTCTTCTCTATCTCTTCTTCTACGTAGCTTAGACTTATCCAAGAAAGGCTAAATTGGCCAATTGTCCTACGAAATGACATAATTAGCTTAGTTAGCTCCAAAATTTCCTATTTAATAAAAAAAGACCTATACTTAGCTAATTATCCTCGAAATGACATAATTAGGTCCAAAAAGGCATTCTTAGCCAATTTAGCCCGAAGAAGGGGACCAGAAGAGAAAAAGAGGAAAAATGAAAGGAAGGAAGAGGAAAAATGAGGAGAAGGAGGAGGAGAGGGAGGAGGAGAAGAAGAAGGAGAAGAAGGAGGAGAAGGAGAAGGAGCTCCTCCTTCCCCTTCTTCTTCCTCCTTCTCCTTCTCCTTCTTCTTTTCTTCTTCTTCTCCTCTTCCTTCTTCTTCTCCTCCTCCTCCTCCTCCTCCTCCTTATTTTACTTCTTCTTCTCTATCTCTTCTTCTACGTAGCTTAGACTTATCCAAGAAAGGCTAAATTGGCCAATTGTCCTACGAAATGACATAATTAGCTTAGTTAGCTCCAAAATGTCCTATTTAATAAAAAAAGACATATACTTAGCTAATTATCCTCGAAATGACATAATTAGGTCCAAAGAGGCATTCTTAGCCAATTTAGCCCGAAGAAGGGGACCAGAAGAGAAAAAGAGGAAAAATGAAAGGAAGGAAGAGGAAAAATGAGGAGAAGGAGGAGAGGGAGGAGGAGAAGAAGAAGGAGAAGAAGGAGGAGAAGGAGAAGGAGCTCCTCCTTCCCCTTCTTCTTCCTCCTTCTTCCTCCTTCGACTTCTCCTTCTTCTTCTCCTTCTCCTTCTTCTTTTCTTATTCTTCTCCTCTTCCTTCTTCTTCTCCTCCTCCTCCTCCTCCTCCTCCTTATTTTACTTCTTCTTCTCTATCTCTTCTTCTACGTAGCTTAGACTCATCCAAGAAAGGCTAAATTGGCTAATTATCCTACGAAATGACATAATTAGCTTAGTTAGCTCCAAAATGTCCTATTTAATAAAAAAAATGACCTATACTTAGCTAATTATCCTCGAAATGACATAATTAGCTCCAAAAAGGCATTCTTAGCCAATTTATCCCGAAGAAGGGGACAAGAAGAGAAAAAGAGGAAAATGAAAGGAAGGAAGAGGAAAAAGGAGAAGAAGAAGGAGGAGAGGGAGGAGGAGAAGAAGAAGGAGAAGAAGGAGGAGAAGGAGAAGGAGCTCCTCCTTCCCCTTCTTCTTCCTCCTTTTCCTCCTTCTCCTTCTCCTTCTTCTTCTCCTTCTCCTTCTTCTTTTCTTCTTCTTCTCCTCTTCCTTATTCTTCTCCTCCTCCTCCTCCTCCTCCTCCTTATTTTACTTCTTCTTCTCTATCTCTTCTTCTACATTGCTTAGACTCATCCAAGAAAGGCTAAATTGGCTAATTATCCTACGAAATGACATAATTAGCTTAGTTAGCTCCAAAATGTCCTATTTAATAAAAAATGACCTATACTTAGCTAATTATCCTCGAAATGACATAATTAGCTCCAAAAAGGCATTCTTAGCCAATTTAGCCCGAAGAAGGGGACAAGAAGAGAAAAAGAGGAAAATGAAAGGAAGGAAGAGGAAAAAGGAGAAGAAGAAGGAGGAGAGGGAGGAGGAGAAGAAGAAGGAGAAGAAGGAGGAGAAGGAGAAGGAGCTCCTCCTTCCCCTTCTTCTTCCTCCTTCTTCCTCCTTCTCCTTCTCCTTCTTCTTCTCCTTCTCCTTCTTCTTTTCTTCTTCTTCTCCTCTTCCTTATTCTTCTCCTCCTCCTCCTCCTCCTCCTCCTCCTTATTTTACTTCTTCTTCTCTATCTCTTCTTCTACGTAGCTTAGACTCATCCAAGAAAGGCTAAATTGGCTAATTATCCTACGAAATGACATAATTAGCTTAGTTAGCTCCAAAATGTACTATTGAATAAAAAATGACCTATACTTAGCTAATTATCCTCGAAATGACATAATTAGGTCCAAAAAGGCATTCTTAGCCAATTTAGCCCGAAGAAGGGGACAAGAAGAGAAAAAGAGGAAAATGAAATGAAGGAAGAGGAAAAAGGAGAAGAAGAAGGAGGAGAGGGAGGAGGAGAAGAAGAAGGAGAAGAAGGAGGAGAAGGAGAAGGAGCTCCTCCTTCCCCTTCTTCTTCCTCCTTCTTCCTCCTTCTCCTTCTCCTTCTTCTTCTCCTTCTCCTTCTTCTTTTCTTATTCTTCTCCTCTTCCTTCTTCTTCTTCTCCTCCTCCTCCTCCTCCTCCTCCTTATTTTACTTCTTCTTCTCTATCTCTTCTTCTACGTAGCTTAGACTTATCCAAGAAAGGCTAAATTGGCCAATTGTCCTACGAAATGACATAATTAGCTTAGTTAGCTCCAAAATTTCCTATTTAATAAAAAAAGACCTATACTTAGCTAATTATCCTCGAAATGACATAATTAGGTCCAAAAAGGCATTCTTAGCCAATTTAGCCCGAAGAAGGGGACCAGAAGAGAAAAAGAGGAAAAATGAAAGGAAGGAAGAGGAAAAATGAGGAGAAGAAGGAGGAGCGGGAGGAGGAGAAGAAGAAGGAGAAGAAGGAGGAGAAGGAGAAGGAGCTCCTCCTTCCCCTTCTTATTCCTCCTTCTTCCTCCTTCTCCTTCTCCTTCTTCTTCTCCTTCTCCTTCTTCTTTTCTTCTTCTTCTCCTCCTCCTCCTCCTCCTCCTCCTTATTTTACTTCTTCTTCTCTATCTCTTCTTCTACGTAGCTTAGACTTATCCAAGAAAGGGTAAATTGGCCAATTGTTCTACGAAATGACATAATTAGCTTAGTTAGCTCCAAAATGTCCTATTTAATAAAAAAAGACCTATACTTAGCTAATTATCCTCAAAATGACATAATTAGGTCCAAAAAGGCATTCTTAGCCAATTTAGCCCGAAGAAGGGGACCAGAAGAGAAAAAGAGGAAGAATGAAAGGAAGGAAGAGGAAAAATGAGGAGAAGAAGGAGGAGAGGGAGGAGGAGAAGAAGAAGGAGAAGAAGGAGGAGAAGGAGAAGGAGCTCCTCCTTCCCCTTCTTCTTCCTCCTTCTTCCTCCTTCTCCTTCTCCTTCTTCTTTTCTTCTTCTTCTCCTCTTCCTTCTTCTTCTCCTCCTCCTCCTCCTCCTCCTCCTCCTTATTTTACTTCTTCTTCTCTATCTCTTCTTCTACGTAGCTTAGACTTATCCAAGAAAGGCTAAATTGGCCAATTGTCCTACGAAATGACATAATTAGCTTAGTTAGCTCCAAAATGTCCTATTTAATAAAAAAAGACATATACTTAGCTAATTATCCTCGAAATGACATAATTAGGTCCAAAGAGGCATTCTTAGCCAATTTAGCCCGAAGAAGGGGACCAGAAGAGAAAAAGAGGAAAAATGAAAGGAAGGAAGAGGAAAAATGAGGAGAAGGAGGAGAGGGAGGAGGAGAAGAAGAAGGAGAAGAAGGAGGAGAAGGAGAAGGAGCTCCTCCTTCCCCTTCTTCTTCCTCCTTCTTCCTCCTTCTCCTTCTCCTTCTTCTTCTCCTTCTCCTTCTTCTTTTCTTATTCTTCTCCTCTTCCTTCTTCTTCTCCTCCTCCTCCTCCTCCTCCTCCTTATTTTACTTCTTCTTCTCTATCTCTTCTTCTACGTAGCTTAGACTCATCCAAGAAAGGCTAAATTGGCTAATTATCCTACGAAATGACATAATTAGCTTAGTTAGCTCCAAAATGTCCTATTTAATAAAAAAATGACCTATACTTAGCTAATTATCCTCGAAATGACATAATTAGCTCCAAAAAGGCATTCTTAGCCAATTTAGCCCGAAGAAGGGGACAAGAAGAGAAAAAGAGGAAAATGAAAGGAAGGAAGAGGAAAAAGGAGAAGAAGAAGGAGGAGAGGGAGGAGGAGAAGAAGAAGGAGAAGAAGGAGGACAAGGAGAAGGAGCTCCTCCTTCCCCTTCTTCTTCCTCCTTTTCCTCCTTCTCCTTCTCCTTCTTCTTCTCCTTCTCCTTCTTCTTTTCTTCTTCTTCTCCTCTTCCTTATTCTTCTCCTCCTCCTCCTCCTCCTCCTCCTTATTTTACTTCTTCTTCTCTATCTCTTCTTCTACATAGCTTAGACTCATCCAAGAAAGGCTAAATTGGCTAATTATCCTACGAAATGACATAATTAGCTTAGTTAGCTCCAAAATGTCCTATTTAATAAAAAATGACCTATACTTAGCTAATTATCCTCGAAATGACATAATTAGCTCCAAAAAGGCATTCTTAGCCAATTTAGCCCGAAGAAAGGGACAAGAAGAGAAAAAGAGGAAAATGAAAGTAAGGAAGAGGAAAAAGGAGAAGAAGAAGGAGGAGAGGGAGGAGGAGAAGAAGAAGGAGAAGAAGGAGGAGAAGGAGAAGGAGCTCCTCCTTCCCCTTCTTCTTCCTCCTTCTTCCTCCTTCTCCTTCTCCTTCTTCTTCTCCTTCTCCTTCTTCTTTTCTTCTTCTTCTCCTCTTCCTTATTCTTCTCCTCCTCCTCCTCCTCCTCCTTATTTTACTTCTTCTTCTCTATCTCTTCTTCTACGTAGCTTAGACTCATCCAAGAAAGGCTAAATTGGCTAATTATCCTACGAAATGACATAATTAGCTTAGTTAGCTCCAAAATGTACTATTGAATAAAAAATGACCTATACTTAGCTAATTATCCTCGAAATGACATAATTAGGTCCAAAAAGGCATTCTTAGCCAATTTAGCCCGAAGAAGGGGACAAGAAGAGAAAAAGAGGAAAATGAAATGAAGGAAGAGGAAAAAGGAGAAGAAGAAGGAGGAGAGGGAGGAGGAGAAGAAGAAGGAGAAGAAGGAGGAGAAGGAGAAGGAGCTCCTCCTTCCCCTTCTTCTTCCTCCTTCTTCCTCCTTCTCCTTCTCCTTCTTCTTCTCCTTCTCCTTCTTTTCTTATTCTTCTCCTCTTCCTTCTTCTTCTCCTCCTCCTCCTCCTCCTCCTCCTTGTTTTACTTCTTTTTCTCTATCTCTTCTTCTACGTAGCTTAGACTTATCCAAGAAAGGCTAAATTGGCCAATTGTACTACGAAATGACATAATTAGCTTAGTTAGCTCCAAAATTTCCTATTTAATAAAAAAAGACCTATACTTAGCTAATTATCCTCGAAATGACATAATTAGGTCCAAAAAGGCATTCTTAGCCAATTTAGCCCGAAGAAGGGGACCAGAAGAGAAAAAGAGGAAAAATGAAAGGAAGGAAGAGGAAAAATGAGGAGAAGAAGGAGGAGCGGGAGGAGGAGAAGAAGAAGGAGAAGAAGGAGGAGAAGGAGAAGGAGCTCCTCCTTCCCCTTCTTATTCCTCCTTCTTCCTCCTTCTCCTTCTCCTTCTTCTTCTCCTTCTCCTTCTTCTTTTCTTCTTCTTCTCCTCCTCCTCCTCCTCCTCCTCCTCCTTATTTTACTTCTTCTTCTCTATCTCTTCTTCTACGTAGCTTAGACTTATCCAAGAAAGGGTAAATTGGCCAATTGTTCTACGAAATGACATAATTAGCTTAGTTAGCTCCAAAATGTCCTATTTAATAAAAAAAGACCTATACTTAGCTAATTATCCTCAAAATGACATAATTAGGTCCAAAAAGGCATTCTTAGCCAATTTAGCCCGAAGAAGGGGACCAGAAGAGAAAAAGAGGAAGAATGAAAGGAAGGAAGAGGAAAAATGAGGAGAAGAAGGAGGAGAGGGAGGAGGAGAAGAAGAAGGAGAAGAAGGAGGAGAAGGAGAAGGAGCTCCTCCTTCCCCTTCTTCTTCCTCCTTCTTCCTCCTTCTCCTTCTCCTTCTTCTTTTCTTCTTCTTCTCCTCTTCCTTCTTCTTCTCCTCCTCCTCCTCCTCCTCCTCCTCCTTATTTTACTTCTTCTTCTCTATCTCTTCTTCTACGTAGCTTAGTCTTATCCAAGAAAGGCTAAATTGGCCAATTGTCCTACGAAATGACATAATTAGCTTAGTTAGCTCCAAAATGTCCTATTTAATAAAAAAAGACATATACTTAGCTAATTATCCTCGAAATGACATAATTAGGTCCAAAGAGGCATTCTTAGCCAATTTAGCCCGAAGAAGGGGACCAGAAGAGAAAAAGAGGAAAAATGAAAGGAAGGAAGAGGAAAAATGAGGAGAAGGAGGAGAGGGAGGAGGAGAAGAAGAAGGAGAAGAAGGAGGAGAAGGAGAAGGAGCTCCTCCTTCCCCTTCTTCTTCCTCCTTCTTCCTCCTTCTCCTTCTCCTTCTTCTTCTCCTTCTCCTTCTTCTTTTCTTATTCTTCTCCTCTTCCTTCTTCTTCTCCTCCTCCTCCTCCTCCTCCTCCTTATTTTACTTCTTCTTCTCTATCTCTTCTTCTACGTAGCTTAGACTCATCCAAGAAAGGCTAAATTGGCTAATTATCCTACGAAATGACATAATTAGCTTAGTTAGCTCCAAAATGTCCTATTTAATAAAAAAATGACCTATACTTAGCTAATTATCCTCGAAATGACATAATTAGCTCCAAAAAGGCATTCTTAGCCAATTTAGCCCGAAGAAGGGGACAAGAAGAGAAAAAGAGGAAAATGAAAGGAAGGAAGAGGAAAAAGGAGAAGAAGAAGGAGGAGAGGGAGGAGGAGAAGAAGAAGGAGAAGAAGGAGGAGAAGGAGAAGGAGCTCCTCCTTCCCCTTCTTCTTCCTCCTTTTCCTCCTTCTCCTTCTCCTTCTTCTTCTCCTTCTCCTTCTTCTTTTCTTCTTCTTCTCCTCTTCCTTATTCTTCTCCTCCTCCTCCTCCTCCTCCTCCTTATTTTACTTCTTCTTCTCTATCTCTTCTTCTACATAGCTTAGACTCATCCAAGAAAGGCTAAATTGGCTAATTATCCTACGAAATGACATAATTAGCTTAGTTAGCTCCAAAATGTCCTATTTAATAAAAAAATGACCTATACTTAGCTAATTATCCTCGAAATGACATAATTAGCTCCAAAAAGGCATTCTTAGCCAATTTAGCCCGAAGAAGGGGACAAGAAGAGAAAAAGAGGAAAATGAAAGGAAGGAAGAGGAAAAAGGAGAAGAAGAAGGAGGAGAGGGAGGAGGAGAAGAAGAAGGAGAAGAAGGAGGAGAAGGAGAAGGAGCTCCTCCTTCCCCTTCTTCTTCCTCCTTCTTCCTCCTTCTCCTTCTCCTTCTTCTTCTCCTTCTCCTTCTTCTTTTCTTCTTCTTCTCCTCTTCCTTATTCTTCTCCTCCTCCTCCTCCTCCTCCTTATTTTACTTCTTCTTCTCTATCTCTTCTTCTACGTAGCTTAGACTCATCCAAGAAAGGCTAAATTGGCTAATTATCCTACGAAATGACATAATTAGCTTAGTTAGCTCCAAAATGTACTATTGAATAAAAAATGACCTATACTTAGCTAATTATCCTCGAAATGACATAATTAGCTCCAAAAAGGCATTCTTAGCCAATTTAGCCCGAAGAAGGGGACAAGAAGAGAAAAAGAGGAAAATGAAAGGAAGGAAGAGGAAAAAGGAGAAGAAGAAGGAGGAGAGGGAGGAGGAGAAGAAGAAGGAGAAGAAGGAGGAGAAGGAGAAGGAGCTCCTCCTTCCCCTTCTTCTTCCTCCTTCTTCCTCCTTCTCCTTCTCCTTCTTCTTCTCCTTCTCCTTCTTTTCTTATTCTTCTCCTCTTCCTTCTTCTTCTCCTCCTCCTCCTCCTCCTCCTCCTTGTTTTACTTCTTTTTCTCTATCTCTTCTTCTACGTAGCTTAGACTTATCCAAGAAAGGCTAAATTGGCCAATTGTCCTACGAAATGACATAATTAGCTTAGTTAGCTCCAAAATTTCCTATTTAATAAAAAAAGACCTATACTTAGCTAATTATCCTCGAAATGACATAATTAGGTCCAAAAAGGCATTCTTAGCCAATTTAGCCCGAAGAAGGGGACCAGAAGAGAAAAAGAGGAAAAATGAAAGGAAGGAAGAGGAAAAATGAGGAGAAGAAGGAGGAGCGGGAGGAGGAGAAGAAGAAGGAGAAGAAGGAGGAGAAGGAGAAGGAGCTCCTCCTTCCCCTTCTTATTCCTCCTTCTTCCTCCTTCTCCTTCTCCTTCTTCTTCTCCTTCTCCTTCTTCTTTTCTTCTTCTTCTCCTCCTCCTCCTCCTCCTCCTCCTTATTTTACTTCTTCTTCTCTATCTCTTCTTCTACGTAGCTTAGACTTATCCAAGAAAGGGTAAATTGGCCAATTGTTCTACGAAATGACATAATTAGCTTAGTTAGCTCCAAAATGTCCTATTTAATAAAAAAAGACCTATACTTAGCTAATTATCCTCAAAATGACATAATTAGGTCCAAAAAGGCATTCTTAGCCAATTTAGCCCGAAGAAGGGGACCAGAAGAGAAAAAGAGGAAGAATGAAAGGAAGGAAGAGGAAAAATGAGGAGAAGAAGGAGGAGAGGGAGGAGGAGAAGAAGAAGGAGAAGAAGGAGGAGAAGGAGAAGGAGCTCCTCCTTCCCCTTCTTCTTCCTCCTTCTTCCTCCTTCTCCTTCTCCTTCTTCTTTTCTTCTTCTTCTCCTCTTCCTTCTTCTTCTCCTCCTCCTCCTCCTCCTCCTCCTCCTTATTTTACTTCTTCTTCTCTATCTCTTCTTCTACGTAGCTTAGACTTATCCAAGAAAGGCTAAATTGGCCAATTGTCCTACGAAATGACATAATTAGCTTAGTTAGCTCCAAAATGTCCTATTTAATAAAAAAAGACATATACTTAGCTAATTATCCTCGAAATGACATAATTAGGTCCAAAGAGGCATTCTTAGCCAATTTAGCCCGAAGAAGGGGACCAGAAGAGAAAAAGAGGAAAAATGAAAGGAAGGAAGAGGAAAAATGAGGAGAAGGAGGAGAGGGAGGAGGAGAAGAAGAAGGAGAAGAAGGAGGAGAAGGAGAAGGAGCTCCTCCTTCCCCTTCTTCTTCCTCCTTCTTCCTCCTTCTCCTTCTCCTTCTTCTTCTCCTTCTCCTTCTTCTTTTCTTATTCTTCTCCTCTTCCTTCTTCTTCTCCTCCTCCTCCTCCTCCTCCTTATTTTACTTCTTCTTCTCTATCTCTTCTTCTACGTAGCTTAGACTCATCCAAGAAAGGCTAAATTGGCTAATTATCCTACGAAATGACATAATTAGCTTAGTTAGCTCCAAAATGTCCTATTTAATAAAAAAATGACCTATACTTAGCTAATTATCCTCGAAATGACATAATTAGCTCCAAAAAGGCATTCTTAGCCAATTTAGCCCGAAGAAGGGGACAAGAAGAGAAAAAGAGGAAAATGAAAGGAAGGAAGAGGAAAAAGGAGAAGAAGAAGGAGGAGAGGGAGGAGGAGAAGAAGAAGGAGAAGAAGGAGGAGAAGGAGAAGGAGCTCCTCCTTCCCCTTCTTCTTCCTCCTTTTCCTCCTTCTCCTTCTCCTTCTTCTTCTCCTTCTCCTTCTTCTTTTCTTCTTCTTCTCCTCTTCCTTATTCTTCTCCTCCTCCTCCTCCTCCTCCTCCTTATTTTACTTCTTCTTCTCTATCTCTTCTTCTACATAGCTTAGACTCATCCAAGAAAGGCTAAATTGGCTAATTATCCTACGAAATGACATAATTAGCTTAGTTAGCTCCAAAATGTCCTATTTAATAAAAAAATGACCTATACTTAGCTAATTATCCTCGAAATGACATAATTAGCTCCAAAAAGGCATTCTTAGCCAATTTAGCCCGAAGAAGGGGACAAGAAGAGAAAAAGAGGAAAATGAAAGGAAGGAAGAGGAAAAAGGAGAAGAAGAAGGAGGAGAGGGAGGAGGAGAAGAAGAAGGAGAAGAAGGAGGAGAAGGAGAAGGAGCTCCTCCTTCCCCTTCTTCTTCCTCCTTCTTCCTCCTTCTCCTTCTCCTTCTTCTTCTCCTTCTCCTTCTTCTTTTCTTCTTCTTCTCCTCTTCCTTATTCTCCTCCTCCTCCTCCTCCTCCTCCTTATTTTACTTCTTCTTCTCTATCTCTTCTTCTACGTAGCTTAGACTCATCCAAGAAAGGCTAAATTGGCTAATTATCCTACGAAATGACATAATTAGCTTAGTTAGCTCCAAAATGTACTATTGAATAAAAAATGACCTATACTTAGCTAATTATCCTCGAAATGACATAATTAGGTCCAAAAAGGCATTCTTAGCCAATTTAGCCCGAAGAAGGGGACAAGAAGAGAAAAAGAGGAAAATGAAATGAAGGAAGAGGAAAAAGGAGAAGAAGAAGGAGGAGAGGGAGGAGGAGAAGAAGAAGGAGAAGAAGGAGGAGCAGGAGAAGGAGCTCCTCCTTCCCCTTCTTCTTCCTCCTTCTTCCTCCTTCTCCTTCTCCTTCTTCTTCTCCTTCTCCTTCTTTTCTTATTCTTCTCCTCTTCCTTCTTCTTCTCCTCCTCCTCCTCCTCCTCCTTGTTTTACTTCTTCTTCTCTATCTCTTCTTCTACATAGCTTAGACTCATCCAAGAAAGGCTAAATTGGCTAATTATCCTACGAAATGACATAATTAGCTTAGTTAGCTCCAAAATGTCCTATTTAATAAAAAATGACCTATACTTAGCTAATTATCCTCGAAATGACATAATTAGCTCCAAAAAGGCATTCTTAGCCAATTTAGCCCGAAGAAGGGGACAAGAAGAGAAAAAGAGGAAAATGAAAGGAAGGAAGAGGAAAAAGGAGAAGAAGAAGGAGGAGAGGGAGGAGGAGAAGAAGAAGGAGAAGAAGGAGGAGAAGGAGAAGGAGCTCCTCCTTCCCCTTCTTCTTCCTCCTTCTTCCTCCTTCTCCTTCTCCTTCTTCTTCTCCTTCTCCTTCTTCTTTTCTTCTTCTTCTCCTCTTCCTTATTCTTCTCCTCCTCCTCCTCCTCCTTATTTTACTTCTTCTTCTCTATCTCTTCTTCTACGTAGCTTAGACTCCTCCAAGAAAGGCTAAATTGGCTAATTATCCTACGAAATGACATAATTAGCTTAGTTAGCTCCAAAATGTACTATTGAATAAAAAATGACCTATACTTAGCTAATTATCCTCGAAATGACATAATTAGGTCCAAAAAGGCATTCTTAGCCAATTTAGCCCGAAGAAGGGGACAAGAAGAGAAAAAGAGGAAAATGAAATGAAGGAAGAGGAAAAAGGAGAAGAAGAAGGAGGAGAGGGAGGAGGAGAAGAAGAAGGAGAAGAAGGAGGAGAAGGAGAAGGAGCTCCTCCTTCCCCTTCTTCTTCCTCCTTCTTCCTCCTTCTCCTTCTCCTTCTTCTTCTCCTTCTCCTTCTTTTCTTATTCTTCTCCTCTTCCTTCTTCTTCTCCTCCTCCTCCTCCTCCTCCTCCTTGTTTTACTTCTTTTTCTCTATCTCTTCTTCTACGTAGCTTAGACTTATCCAAGGAAGGCTAAATTGGCCAATTGTCCTACGAAATGACATAATTAGCTTAGTTAGCTCCAAAATTTCCTATTTAATAAAAAAAGACCTATACTTAGCTAATTATCCTCGAAATGACATAATTAGGTCCAAAAAGGCATTCTTAGCCAATTTAGCCCGAAGAAGGGGACCAGAAGAGAAAAAGAGGAAAAATGAAAGGAAGGAAGAGGAAAAATGAGGAGAAGAAGGAGGAGCGGGAGGAGGAGAAGAAGAAGGAGAAGAAGGAGGAGAAGGAGAAGGAGCTCCTCCTTCCCCTTCTTATTCCTCCTTCTTCCTCCTTCTCCTTCTCCTTCTTCTTCTCCTTCTCCTTCTTCTTTTCTTCTTCTTCTCCTCCTCCTCCTCCTCCTCCTCCTTATTTTACTTCTTCTTCTCTATCTCTTCTTCTACGTAGCTTAGACTTATCCAAGAAAGGGTAAATTGGCCAATTGTTCTACGAAATGACATAATTAGCTTAGTTAGCTCCAAAATGTCCTATTTAATAAAAAAAGACCTATACTTAGCTAATTATCCTCAAAATGACATAATTAGGTCCAAAAAGGCATTCTTAGCCAATTTAGCCCGAAGAAGGGGACCAGAAGAGAAAAAGAGGAAGAATGAAAGGAAGGAAGAGGAAAAATGAGGAGAAGAAGGAGGAGAGGGAGGAGGAGAAGAAGAAGGAGAAGAAGGAGGAGAAGGAGAAGGAGCTCCTCCTTCCCCTTCTTCTTCCTCCTTCTTCCTCCTTCTCCTTCTCCTTCTTCTTTTCTTCTTCTTCTCCTCTTCCTTCTTCTTCTCCTCCTCCTCCTCCTCCTCCTCCTCCTTATTTTACTTCTTCTTCTCTATCTCTTCTTCTACGTAGCTTAGACTTATCCAAGAAAGGCTAAATTGGCCAATTGTCCTACGAAATGACATAATTAGCTTAGTTAGCTCCAAAATGTCCTATTTAATAAAAAAAGACATATACTTAGCTAATTATCCTCGAAATGACATAATTAGGTCCAAAGAGGCATTCTTAGCCAATTTAGCCCGAAGAAGGGGACCAGAAGAGAAAAAGAGGAAAAATGAAAGGAAGGAAGAGGAAAAATGAGGAGAAGGAGGAGAGGGAGGAGGAGAAGAAGAAGGAGAAGAAGGAGGAGAAGGAGAAGGAGCTCCTCCTTCCCCTTCTTCTTCCTCCTTCTTCCTCCTTCTCCTTCTCCTTCTTCTTCTCCTTCTCCTTCTTCTTTTCTTATTCTGCTCCTCTTCCTTCTTCTTCTCCTCCTCCTCCTCCTCCTCCTCCTTATTTTACTTCTTCTTCTCTATCTCTTCTTCTACGTAGCTTAGACTCATCCAAGAAAGGCTAAATTGGCTAATTATCCTACGAAATGACATAATTAGCTTAGTTAGCTCCAAAATGTCCTATTTAATAAAAAAATGACCTATACTTAGCTAATTATCCTCGAAATGACATAATTAGCTCCAAAAAGGCATTCTTAGCCAATTTAGCCCGAAGAAGGGGACAAGAAGAGAAAAAGAGGAAAATGAAAGGAAGGAAGAGGAAAAAGGAGAAGAAGAAGGAGGAGAGGGAGGAGGAGAAGAAGAAGGAGAAGAAGGAGGAGAAGGAGAAGGAGCTCCTCCTTCCCCTTCTTCTTCCTCCTTTTCCTCCTTCTCCTTCTCCTTCTTCTTCTCCTTCTCCTTCTTCTTTTCTTCTTCTTCTCCTCTTCCTTATTCTTCTCCTCCTCCTCCTCCTCCTCCTCCTTATTTTACTTCTTCTTCTCTATCTCTTCTTCTACATAGCTTAGACTCATCCAAGAAAGGCTAAATTGGCTAATTATCCTACGAAATGACATAATTAGCTTAGTTAGCTCCAAAATGTCCTATTTAATAAAAAATGACCTATACTTAGCTAATTATCCTCGAAATGACATAATTAGCTCCAAAAAGGCATTCTTAGCCAATTTAGCCCGAAGAAGGGGACAAGAAGAGAAAAAGAGGAAAATGAAAGGAAGGAAGAGGAAAAAGGAGAAGAAGAAGGAGGAGAGGGAGGAGGAGAAGAAGAAGGAGAAGAAGGAGGAGAAGGAGAAGGAGCTCCTCCTTCCCCTTCTTCTTCCTCCTTCTTCCTCCTTCTCCTTCTCCTTCTTCTTCTCCTTCTCCTTCTTCTTTTCTTCTTCTTCTCCTCTTCCTTATTCTTCTCCTCCTCCTCCTCCTCCTCCTTATTTTACTTCTTCTTCTCTATCTCTTCTTCTACGTAGCTTAGACTCATCCAAGAAAGGCTAAATTGGCTAATTATCCTACGAAATGACATAATTAGCTTAGTTAGCTCCAAAATGTACTATTGAATAAAAAATGACCTATACTTAGCTAATTATCCTCGAAATGACATAATTAGGTCCAAAAAGGCATTCTTAGCCAATTTAGCCCGAAGAAGGGGACAAGAAGAGAAAAAGAGGAAAATGAAATGAAGGAAGAGGAAAAAGGAGAAGAAGAAGGAGGAGAGGGAGGAGGAGAAGAAGAAGGAGAAGAAGGAGGAGAAGGAGAAGGAGCTCCTCCTTCCCCTTCTTCTTCCTCCTTCTTCCTCCTTCTCCTTCTCCTTCTTCTTCTCCTTCTCCTTCTTTTCTTATTCTTCTCCTCTTCCTTCTTCTTCTCCTCCTCCTCCTCCTCCTCCTCCTTGTTTTACTTCTTTTTCTCTATCTCTTCTTCTACGTAGCTTAGACTTATCCAAGAAAGGCTAAATTGGCCAATTGTCCTACGAAATGACATAATTAGCTTAGTTAGCTCCAAAATTTCCTATTTAATAAAAAAAGACCTATACTTAGCTAATTATCCTCGAAATGACATAATTAGGTCCAAAAAGGCATTCTTAGCCAATTTAGCCCGAAGAAGGGGACCAGAAGAGAAAAAGAGGAAAAATGAAAGGAAGGAAGAGGAAAAATGAGGAGAAGAAGGAGGAGCGGGAGGAGGAGAAGAAGAAGGAGAAGAAGGAGGAGAAGGAGAAGGAGCTCCTCCTTCCCCTTCTTATTCCTCCTTCTTCCTCCTTCTCCTTCTCCTTCTTCTTCTCCTTCTCCTTCTTCTTTTCTTCTTCTTCTCCTCCTCCTCCTCCTCCTCCTCCTTATTTTACTTCTTCTTCTCTATCTCTTCTTCTACGTAGCTTAGACTTATCCAAGAAAGGGTAAATTGGCCAATTGTTCTACGAAATGACATAATTAGCTTAGTTAGCTCCAAAATGTCCTATTTAATAAAAAAAGACCTATACTTAGCTAATTATCCTCAAAATGACATAATTAGGTCCAAAAAGGCATTCTTAGCCAATTTAGCCCGAAGAAGGGGACCAGAAGAGAAAAAGAGGAAGAATGAAAGGAAGGAAGAGGAAAAATGAGGAGAAGAAGGAGGAGAGGGAGGAGGAGAAGAAGAAGGAGAAGAAGGAGGAGAAGGAGAAGGAGCTCCTCCTTCCCCTTCTTCTTCCTCCTTCTTCCTCCTTCTCCTTCTCCTTCTTCTTTTCTTCTTCTTCTCCTCTTCCTTCTTCTTCTCCTCCTCCTCCTCCTCCTCCTCCTCCTTATTTTACTTCTTCTTCTCTATCTCTTCTTCTACGTAGCTTAGACTTATCCAAGAAAGGCTAAATTGGCCAATTGTCCTACGAAATGACATAATTAGCTTAGTTAGCTCCAAAATGTCCTATTTAATAAAAAAAAGACATATACTTAGCTAATTATCCTCGAAATGACATAATTAGGTCCAAAGAGGCATTCTTAGCCAATTTAGCCCGAAGAAGGGGACCAGAAGAGAAAAAGAGGAAAAATGAAAGGAAGGAAGAGGAAAAATGAGGAGAAGGAGGAGAGGGAGGAGGAGAAGAAGAAGGAGAAGAAGGAGGAGAAGGAGAAGGAGCTCCTCCTTCCCCTTCTTCTTCCTCCTTCTTCCTCCTTCTCCTTCTCCTTCTTCTTCTCCTTCTCCTTCTTCTTTTCTTATTCTTCTCCTCTTCCTTCTTCTTCTCCTCCTCCTCCTCCTCCTCCTCCTTATTTTACTTCTTCTTCTCTATCTCTTCTTCTACGTAGCTTAGACTCATCCAAGAAAGGCTAAATTGGCTAATTATCCTACGAAATGACATAATTAGCTTAGTTAGCTCCAAAATGTCCTATTTAATAAAAAAATGACCTATACTTAGCTAATTATCCTCGAAATGACATAATTAGCTCCAAAAAGGCATTCTTAGCCAATTTAGCCCGAAGAAGGGGACAAGAAGAGAAAAAGAGGAAAATGAAAGGAAGGAAGAGGAAAAAGGAGAAGAAGAAGGAGGAGAGGGAGGAGGAGAAGAAGAAGGAGAAGAAGGAGGAGAAGGAGAAGGAGCTCCTCCTTCCCCTTCTTCTTCCTCCTTTTCCTCCTTCTCCTTCTCCTTCTTCTTCTCCTTCTCCTTCTTCTTTTCTTCTTCTTCTCCTCTTCCTTATTCTTCTTCTCCTCCTCCTCCTCCTCCTCCTTATTTTACTTCTTCTTCTCTATCTCTTCTTCTACATAGCTTAGACTCATCCAAGAAAGGCTAAATTGGCTAATTATCCTACGAAATGACATAATTAGCTTAGTTAGCTCCAAAATGTCCTATTTAATAAAAAATGACCTATACTTAGCTAATTATCCTCGAAATGACATAATTATCTCCAAAAAGGCATTCTTAGCCAATTTAGCCCGAAGAAGGGGACAAGAAGAGAAAAAGAGGAAAATGAAAGGAAGGAAGAGGAAAAAGGAGAAGAAGAAGGAGGAGAGGGAGGAGGAGAAGAAGAAGGAGAAGAAGGAGGAGAAGGAGAAGGAGCTCCTCCTTCCCCTTCTTCTTCCTCCTTCTTCCTCCTTCTCCTTCTCCTTCTTCTTCTCCTTCTCCTTCTTCTTTTCTTCTTCTTCTCCTCTTCCTTATTCTTCTCCTCCTCCTCCTCCTCCTCCTTATTTTACTTCTTCTTCTCTATCTCTTCTTCTACGTAGCTTAGACTCATCCAAGAAAGGCTAAATTGGCTAATTATCCTACGAAATGACATAATTAGCTTAGTTAGCTCCAAAATGTACTATTGAATAAAAAATGACCTATACTTAGCTAATTATCCTCGAAATGACATAATTAGGTCCAAAAAGGCATTCTTAGCCAATTTAGCCCGAAGAAGGGGACAAGAAGAGAAAAAGAGGAAAATGAAATGAAGGAAGAGGAAAAAGGAGAAGAAGAAGGAGGAGAGGGAGGAGGAGAAGAAGAAGGAGAAGAAGGAGGAGAAGGAGAAGGAGCTCCTCCTTCCCCTTCTTCTTCCTCCTTCTTCCTCCTTCTCCTTCTCCTTCTTCTTCTCCTTCTCCTTCTTTTCTTATTCTTCTCCTCTTCCTTCTTCTTCTCCTCCTCCTCCTCCTCCTCCTCCTTGTTTTACTTCTTTTTCTCTATCTCTTCTTCTACGTAGCTTAGACTTATCCAAGAAAGGCTAAATTGGCCAATTGTCCTACGAAATGACATAATTAGCTTAGTTAGCTCCAAAATTTCCTATTTAATAAAAAAAGACCTATACTTAGCTAATTATCCTCGAAATGACATAATTAGGTCCAAAAAGGCATTCTTAGCCAATTTAGCCCGAAGAAGGGGACCAGAAGAGAAAAAGAGGAAAAATGAAAGGAAGGAAGAGGAAAAATGAGGAGAAGAAGGAGGAGAAGGAGAAGGAGCTCCTCCATCCCCTTCTTCTTCCTCCTTCTTCCTCCTTCTCCTTCTCCTTCTTCTTCTCCTTCTCCTTCTTCTTTTCTTCTTCTTCTCCTCCTCCTCCTCCTCCTCCTCCTTATTTTACTTCTTCTTCTCTATCTCTTCTTCTACGTAGCTTAGACTTATCCAAGAAAGGGTAAATTGGCCAATTGTTCTACGAAATGACATAATTAGCTTAGTTAGCTCCAAAATGTCCTATTTAATAAAAAAAGACCTATACTTAGCTAATTATCCTCAAAATGACATAATTAGGTCCAAAAAGGCATTCTTAGCCAATTTAGCCCGAAGAAGGGGACCAGAAGAGAAAAAGAGGAAGAATGAAAGGAAGGAAGAGGAAAAATGAGGAGAAGAAGGAGGAGAGGGAGGAGGAGAAGAAGAAGGAGAAGAAGGAGGAGAAGGAGAAGGAGCTCCTCCTTCCCCTTCTTCTTCCTCCTTCTTCCTCCTTCTCCTTCTCCTTCTTCTTTTCTTCTTCTTCTCCTCTTCCTTCTTCTTCTTCTCATCCTCCTCCTCCTCCTCCTCCTTATTTTACTTCTTCTTCTCTATCTCTTCTTCTACGTAGCTTAGACTTATCCAAGAAAGGCTAAATTGGCCAATTGTCCTACGAAATGACATAATTAGCTTAGTTAGCTCCAAAATGTCCTATTTAATAAAAAAAGACATATACTTAGCTAATTATCCTCGAAATGACATAATTAGGTCCAAAGAGGCATTCTTAGCCAATTTAGCCCGAAGAAGGGGACCAGAAGAGAAAAAGAGGAAAAATGAAAGGAAGGAAGAGGAAAAATGAGGAGAAGGAGGAGAGGGAGGAGGAGAAGAAGAAGGAGAAGAAGGAGGAGAAGGAGAAGGAGCTCCTCCTTCCCCTTCTTCTTCCTCCTTCTTCCTCCTTCTCCTTCTCCTTCTTCTTCTCCTTCTCCTTCTTATTTTCTTCTTCTTCTCCTCTTCCTTCTTCTTCTCCTCCTCCTCCTCCTCCTCCTTATTTTACTTCTTCTTCTCTATCTCTTCTTCTACGTAGCTTAGACTCATCCTAGAAAGGCTAAATTGGCTAATTATCCTACGAAATGACATAATTAGCTTAGTTAGCTCCAAAATGTCCTATTTAATAAAAAATGACCTATACTTAGCTAATTATCCTCGAAATGACATAATTAGCTCCAAAAAGGCATTCTTAGCCAATTTAGCCCGAAGAAGGGGACAAGAAGAGAAAAAGAGGAAAATGAAAGGAAGGAAGAGGAAAAAGGAGAAGAAGAAGGAGGAGAGGGAGGAGGAGAAGAAGAAGGAGAAGAAGGAGGAGAAGGAGAAGGAGCTCCTCCTTCCCCTTCTTCTTCCTCCTTCTTCCTCCTTCTCCTTCTCCTTCTTCTTCTCCTTCTCCTTCTTCTTTTCTTATTCTTCTCCTCTTCCTTCTTATTCTCCTCCTCCTCCTCCTTATTTTACTTCTTCTTCTCTATCTCTTCTTCTACGTAGCTTAGACTAATCCAAGAAAGGCTAAATTGGCTAATTATCCTACGAAATGACATAATTAGCTTAGTTAGCTCCAAAATGGCCTATTTAATAAAAAATGACCAATACTTCGCTAATTATCCTCGAAATGACATAATTAGCTCCAAAAAGGCATTCTTAGCCAATTTAGCCCGAAGAAGGGGACAAGAAGAGAAAAAGAGGAAAATGAAAGGAAGGAAGAGGAAAAAGGAGAAGAAGAAGGAGGAGAGGGAGGAGGAGAAGAAGAAGGGGACAAAAGGATAAGAAGAAGAAGGAGAAGAAGGAGAAGAAGAAGGAGAAGAAGGAGAAGAAGAAGGAGAAGGAGCTCCCGCTCCTTCTCCTTCTTCTTCTCCTTCTTCTCCTTCTTCTTCTCCTTCTTCTCCTTCTTCTTCTTCTCCTCTTCCTTCTCCTTCTCCTCCTCCTCCTCCTCCTCCTCCTCGTCCTTTTACTTCTTCTCCTCCTCTTCCTTCTCCTTCTCCTCCTCCTCCTCCTTCTTTTACTTCTTCTTCTCTTTCTCTTCTCCTATAGTTAGCTAGGGTTCCACCTAAATGACATAATTAGCTTAGTTAGCTCCTAAATGGTCTATACTTAGGTAATTTCTCTTCGAAATAACCTATATATACACTACTTCATCTAGTATTATTTTTCTAACTTTCTTATTTGTCATTTTGCAGATTACCTTCACTTCACGGGAAGCTTGGTTGATGGAATTCTTGAAGATTATTTCTTGTACCATGGGTTGTAGTGAAACTATTGTAGTATATGAATATATGAAACTTTGTATGCACGTGGATGAAACTGGTGTAATATATGGTTTGGTACGGATGTAACTTCCATAATATGTATGCACTATGGATGAGAGTTATTTTAATATGGTTATGAGTACGGAAATAAATTTATTTATGTCAAATATATATATATATCCTGATTATTGTTAAAAATGCTGGATATAACAAAAAATAAATAAAAAAGGGGTTGGTTCCCCTCTTTGCCGTTTGCCAACACATGGCAAAGGGGTGGAGGCAGACGGCAAAGGGGGAATCTGCCCCCTCTCTCTCCCCTCTTTGCCGTCTGCCCCCACATGGCAAAGGGGGGAGGCAGACGGCAAAGAGGGAATCTGCCCCCTCTCTCTCCCCTCTTTGCCGTCTGCCCCCACATGGCAAAGGGGGGGAGGCAGACGGCAAAGAGGGAATCTGCCCCCTCTCTCTCCCCTCTTTGCCTTCTGCCCCCACATGGCAAAGGGGGGGAGGCAGACGGCAAAGAGGGAATCTGCCCCCTCTCTCTCCCCTCTTTGCCGTCTGCCCCCACATGGCAAAGGGGGGGAGGCAGACAGCAAAGAGAGGAGACCTGCCGTTAACACTTAACGGGGACGTTGCAATATATGTCGTCCCACTTATTTTGCCGTCTGCCCCCTCATGGCAAAGATTCTTTGCCGTCCGCTTTGTGAAAGCAGACGGCAAAGAGCCTCTTCACCGGATTTTTTTGACCGGCTACTTTGCCATGAGGGGGCAGACGACAAAGCCTTTGCCGTCCGTGGTTGCCCCCTTTGCCGTCCGCCTTGGCAGACGGCAAATTTCTGAATTTCAGTAGTGTCTTATTCTTATTCTTCTTATTCTTATTTTCTTTTTTCTTTTTTCCTCTTATTCTTATTCTCCTTCTTCTTGTTTTCTTCTCTTCTTCTTCTTCTTATTCTTATTATTATTATTATTCTTATTATTATTTTCTTTTTTCCTCTTATTCTTCGCTTCCTCTCCTATTTTTCTTCTTCTTCTTCTTCTTCTTCTTCTTCTTTCTTCTCCTTCCCTTCCTGTTCCTTCTTCTTCTTATTTTTTTTCTTCTCCTTTCTCCTTCTTCTTCTTCTTCTTCTTCTTCTTTCTCCTTCTTCTTCTTCTCCTTCTTTCTTCTCCTTCCCTTCCTTTTCCTTCTTCTTCTTATTCTTCTTCTTATTCTTCTCCTTCCCTTCCTTTTCCTTCTTCTTCTTCTTCTTCTTTCTTCTCCTTCCCTTCCTTTTCCTTTTAACCCCCCTGTTCGTGCGCCGCCACAACATAAGCCCCCTTGTTTGCCTGGCTCCCTTTTAACCCCCCAAGTTGTGCTAACGATGTTGCTAATAGCCCCCTTTGAGTTGATTAGCTCTACATTAAGCAAATAATAGCACAGACTAGTCTAATTATTTTCTGAAATGACAAAACTACCCTCCCTCATCTAGTATAAGTCACATGAGCTGGGCAGAAGCTGCTCCCGTTCTCTGCTCGTTCCCCTCCTTGACCTAGCCGCCCCAAGCGCTGCTACGCCTCGCCTCCGCCGCAGCTGCCCCAGCTGCCGCATCTGCCCCAGCCGCCCCATCTCCATTGCTGCTCCAAGGTAAGGCAAGCCTCTTCCCTTCCCTAGCCGCCCATTGCTGCTACACCAACAGAGTCTCCAGCAAAAGGAAAGAAGAAGAAGATGACTCCAAAGAAGAAGAAATTAAGTGAACTGTGAAATCGTTTGTGCTGCCATGAACTACTTTTGCTGCTGCTACACCAACAAAGTCTCCAGCAAAAGGAAAGAAGAAGAAGATGACTCCAAAGAAGAAGAAATTAAGTGAACTGTGAACTAGTTTTGTCTATTGATGTACCCATTTGTTATTTATCCATTGACAAATCTGTTAAACATTGCAAAGGGGGGCATCAGCTACAACATGGTGAAAACTGGGGGGTTAAAAGGGAGCCAGGCAAACAGGGGGGCTTGTGTTGTGGTGGCGCACGAACAGGGGGGGTGATAATCAATTCTCCGCCTCTTCTTTTCCTTCTTCTTCTTATTTTTTTCTTCTCCTTTCTCATTCTTCTTCTTCTCCTTTCTCCTTCTTCTTCTTCTCCTTTCTCCTTCTTCTTCTTCTCCTTTCTCCTTCTTCTTCTTCTCCTTTTCTCCTTTACTAAACAGGAAACTAACCTAACTAAGGCCCTGTTTGATAGCTTAGTATTTTCTAAGTATTATGAGAATACCACAGTTTTTCTAATATTTACAGTTTTGATTACTATGACTGTTTGGCTACCCAAAAAAACTGCAGTATTAATACTATAGTATCTCCAAAACCATGGTATTTTCTCAGTATTTAAAAAGAACCCCTGACCTCTTGTTTAAAACTGAGCCACTGGAAAAAGTGAATCCACTCCATGCACGGAGCAAGGTGCCAAGGCCGTTGTTCTTTCCTATCTAATTGTGCGTCCGGTTTATTAGTACCTTCTGTTTGGCGATTTTACTTTCCATTAGGATCCTCCAATTATGATTTGACTCAAACAAAACATCCAAAAGTGAGGCTGGCTCCTAGTCCAGTACATGATTAAAAATTGACATGGTAGGCTGGAGGTAGAGAACTAGCGAAGTCCGTAGTAGCTAGTTGTTAGCTAGCGTAAAAAACGGGTGTGTTTGCAACAATTAATGGCTAGTCAGCAATTTTCACGTCGATGCACAGGGTAGAAACCAAACAGGTCCTCTGTATCATTGATACTCTAAAATAATTTGATATTTAAAAACCATGATATCTTATACCAACGGGTTAAAATACAGTAGTTTACCGTTACACCGATTTTTACAATACTTTGTTGTCAAATGCAGCCTAAACCTAAACTAAAACTGAACCTAAACTAAACTAATTTAACAACATAACTAACTAGCCTAACTAACCTAATAAACTAAAAAACTAAGCTAACTAATTTATCATAAATAAAAATAAGGAAAAACAAAAAAAAAATGGGGGGACTCACCGACGGGGGCGGCTGGGGCGTCGGGGTTGCGAGGAGGACGGGTGCGACGGGAAAATGGGGCGTCGCCGGGGGCAGTGCGGCGGCGGGGGGGGGGGGGGGCAGTGGTGGCGGCGGGGCGGCTGTGGAGGCGACATGGGCGATAGGGGAGGCGACGCGACGGTGGTGGCAGCGGCAGCGGGGGCGAGGTGGGGAGACAAAGAGAGGGGCGGCGACGGGGGCGACAGGGGCGGCAGTGGGGGCGGCGGCGGCGAGAGGGGCGGCGACGCGACGGGGGCGGGGGCGCAACGGTGGTGGCGGCGACCGTTACAAAGAGAGGGCGCGCGGGGTGGGGAGAGAGAGAGGGGCGCGCGGGGTGACCGTTACAGAGAGAGAGGGGTGACCGTTAACGGTGTTAGAGTATTGCCGTCTGCCGGCGGACGGCAAATAGTCTACACTCTTTGCCGTCTACCTCCGGACTCTTTGCCGTCCGCTAGCAGATGGCAAAGGTCCGACTCCAGTTTGACCTAGCCACCCCGAGGTCAGGTGGGCCTATCTATATCTTTGCCGTTGCCTCTGGACTCTTTGTCTTCCGCTAGCAGACGGCAAAGAAGTGACAGATGGCAAAAAGGCTTTATGCCATCAGCCTGTGCTTTGCCGTCTGTTTTGCTGAAGTTGACGGCAAAGACACTCTTTGCCATCAGCTAGCAGACGGCAAAGACTAGGCGGATGGCGAAAAACTGTTTTCCAGTAGTGCAGGAATCCTTCTGTCACGGGCTACCCCTATAGGGACTTCTTTGGCAAATATGCAAAGGATTTCCCCGCGGCCTTGGAGCCTTGCGTTGCTGTTCCCTTGAAGAGGAAAGGGTGATGTAGCACAGCGGCGGTAAGTATTTCCCTCAGTTTGAGAACCAAGGTATCGATCCAGTGGGAGGTGCACGTCGAGTCACATGTACCTGCACAAACACAAAGACCTTGCACCCAACGCTATGAAGGGGTTGTCAATCCCTTTTAGATTGTTTCCAAAGTGAGAACTGAAAGAAAAAAGAAAAAAAGCAAAGTAAAAGCGAAAGTGGAGACGATAGTTGTGAATCGACCCGAGGGCCGTAGTGTTCACTAGTGGCTTCTCTCATGAAAGCAAGTAGACGGTGGGTGAACGAATTACTGTCGAGCAATTGGTAGAACCGCGCAAAGTTGTGACATCATCTATGGCAATGATTATATCTATAGGCATCACGTCCAAAACAAATAGACCGATACTTTCTGCATCTACTACTATTACTCCACACGTCGACCGCTATCCAGCATGCATCTAGTGTATTTAGTTCATAAGAACAGAGTAACGCCTTAAGCAAGATGACATGATGTAGATGGACAATCTCATATCTACGATAAAAGCCCATCTTGTTACCCTTGATGGAAACAACACGATGCATGCCTTGCTTCCCCTTCTGTCACTGGGAAAGGTCACCACACGGTATGAACCCAAAACCAAGCACTTCTCCCATTGCAACAATCATAGATCTAGTTGGCCAAACAAAACCCAAGACTCGGAGAGACTTATAAGGATATCAAATCCTGCATATAAGAAATCAGCAAAGACTCAAATATATATCATAGATAATCTGATCACAAATCCACAATTCATCGGATCTCGACAAACACACCGCCAAAGAAGATTACATCGGATAGATCTCCATGAAGATCATGGAGAATTTTGTATTGAAGATCCAAGAGAGAGAAGAAGCCATCTAGCTACTAACTACGGACCCGTAGGTCTGAAGTGGACTACTCATGAGTCATTGGAGAGGCGATGATGCTGATGTAGAAGCCCTCCAACTCCAAAGTCCCCTCCGGGAGGGCACCGGGAAGGGTCTCCAAATGAGATCTCGCGGAAGCGGAAGCATGCGGCGGCGGAAAAGTGTTTTCGTGGATGCCCTGATTTTTTTCTTGATTTTAGCGAATATATAGGCCAAAGAGCTAGGGAAGGGGGGCGCCAAGGAGGCCACAAGCCTGGTGGCTGCCGCCCCCTGGTGGCGGCTACAGGGATTGTGGGCCCCCTGTGGCTCCCCTTCCTGGGCCCTCAAGTCCCCCGATCTTCTTCTGTTCTGGAAATATTTATTTTGGGGATTTTATTCCGTTTGGACTCCGTTCCAAAATCAGATCTGAAAAGAGTCAAAAACACAGAAAAACAGGAACTGGCACTTGGCACTGAATTAATTAGTTAGTCCCAAAAAGATATAAAAGGTACATAAAACATCCAAAGCTGACAAGATAACAACATGAAACCATCAAAAATTATAGATCCGTTTGAGACGTATCAAGCATCCCCAAGCTTAACTCCTGCTCCTCCTCAAGTAGGGAAGTGATAAAGAATGAATTTTTGATGCTTTCATGCTACCTAGCATAGATGTCCTTTGTAACTCCTCTTATGTGACGTGAATTTTCAGATCTATTAGATTCAAAACAATAGTTTGTTGTTGACGTGGAGACAATAATACTTCAAGCAAACTAGCAAGGTAATCATGAACTTCCAAAATAAATGGCCAAAAGAAAGTTATCCCTACAAAATCATATAGTCTAGCTATGCTCTATCATCCTTGCACAACGAATTTAAATCATGCACAACCCCAATATTGGCCAAGTAATTGTTTTCACACCTTTACTTCCTCAAACCTTTTCAACTCTCACGCAATACATGAGCGTGAGCCATGGTTTTAGCACTATAAGTGGAATGGAATGTGGTGGAGGTTCCAAGACAAACAAGGAGAAGATGGTCACATTAACTAGGCATATCAATAAGCTATGGGGATGCTCATCAATAGATATCAATGTGAATGAGTAGGGATTGCCATACAAATGATGCACTAGAGCTAAGAGTATGTGAAATCTCTTAAAGAAAACTAGTGGGTGTGCATCCAACTTGCTTGCTCACGAAGACCTAAGGCAATTTTGAGGAAGCCTATCATTGGAATATACAAGCCAAGTTATATAAAGAAAATTTCCCACTAGCTATATGGTGGTGACAAAACGAAAGACTCTCAATCATGAAGATCATGGTGCTTAATAAGCACAAGTGTGGAAGGACAGTAGCATTGTCCCTTCTCTATTTTTCTCTCATTTTTTTGGTGGGCTCTTTGGCCTCTTTTTTTTGGTGGGCATATTTGGCCTCTTTTTGTATATGGGCTTCGCTGGCCTCTTTTATTTCCTCACATGGGACAATGCTCCATCAATGATGATCATCACACTTATAACTCAAAACTTAGAACAATGATGAATCTATATGAAATGCCTTCGGTAGTGTACCGTGACAATGATCTAGCATGGCATAGACATTAATGGAAACATCATGCTAGCTATCTTACGATCATGCAATGGCAATGTAGAAGTGGTGGCACATGTCATGGTGGTAGTTGCATGGCAATATATCTCGGAATGGCTTTGAAAAAGCCAAAGTAGGTAGGTATGGTGGCTGTTTTGAGGGAGGCTAATGGTGGGTTTCGTGCACCGGCGAAAGTTGCACGACACTAAGAAGATAGTGATGGTGGAAGGTGAAAGTGCATCTAAACCATGGACTCAACATTAGTCATGAAGAACTAATATACTTGTTGCAAAAGTTTTAGTAGTAATCGAAACAAAGCATTCAACGCATACTCCTAGGGGAAGGGTTGGTAGGTATAAACCATCACGCGATCCCGACCGCCACACAAAGGATGACAATCAATAGACTAATCATGCTCAGACTTCATCACATAGCGGTTCACCATACGTGCATGCTACGGGAATCACTAACTTCAACACAAGTATTTCTAGATCCACAACACCTTACTAACAACTTAAATATTACCACAACCACAACTCAAAACTAATTGAGATGAATTAGTCTTCTCTTACTATTCAATGCACATGAAGGTGGAAGTTTTCATATCCCTTTGGATAACTACCCCTTTTGAGATTACTTTCATAGAATAGATCAACTACCAAGCCACGTGCTTCCGTGCTCTAAAAGATATAACTGAAGCACACAAAGCAAAATCAACTAGCTCAAAAGATATAAGTGAAGCACATGTGAGTGCATGTCTCTTTCTCTAGGTGTGCAGCAAGGAAGATTGTGACACAACAAAAATAAAAGACCACTACGATACAAGACACTCCAAGAAAAACACATAACATGTGGTGAATAAAAATATAGCCCCAAGTAACGTTACCGATGAATTGAAGACGAAAGAGGGGATACCTTCTCGGGGCATCCCCAAGCTTAGGATTTTACTGCATCCTTGAATCAACTTGGGGTGCCTTGGGCATCCCCAAGCTTGAGCTCTTGCCACTCTTTATATCTTTTTCCATAAGAACTTCACCCAAAACTTGAAAACTTCACAACACGAAACTTAAACGAAATGTCAAGATATCATTAGTATAAGAAAGCAAACCACCACATCCTTAGGTACTGTAGCAAACTTAAATTCTACTTATATTGATGTTGGGTTACTGTATTTTCAATCTTCCATGGCTAATACCACCGATACTATCCATAGTTTCATCAAAATAAGCAACCAACTCAACAAAACTAGAATATATTAACAGTAGACCAGTCTGTACCAATCTGTATACTTCGTATACTTCTGGTACTTCAAAAATTCTGAAAAATTACGACAGTCTGAAGAATTTGCGTCGCAATCATCAGCAAAAAGAATCAACTCAAAAGCTCTTACAGAAAGAAAAATGAAAATTATTTTCGTGAGCAGAAAGTTTCTGTCTTTTCCAGCATGACCAAACGATCATCCCCAAGACTAATCATAACGGTTTTGCTTGGCACAAACGCAAAAAGAAACACAAAAAACACAATCATAACAGAATTATGAAAGTGTGGAAAACACAAAACAGAAAGAAAAAGGATAGATTCGTTGGGTTGCCTCCCAACAAGCGCTATTGTTTAACGCCCTTAGCTAGGCAAAAGGTGATGGAATCACGTATAGTCATCTTTGGTGCTCAAACCATAAGTAGCGTGATCATTTATCATCTTAAGATCTTCATCTTTATTAGATGACTCACCACTAGCTTTAGGAACAAAAACAGACTTGTCGGTCTTTTTGAGAGTGAGATTTGGAGTATTTTGCACAGCGGCAAAAGCGGAACCCAAGTTGGTTATGACATCTTCTAGTTTACCAATTCTAGAGGAATCATTAACTATAGGTTCCTTCTCCCTTAAATTTTTCAAAACCATTCCCACTTTGGATCCATACTGAGTAATTTGATTGTGGATCTTTCTATCCAAACCCTCAATAAGTTCAACTATGGCAATTTTGTTTTCAATAGCGTCAAGCCTTTGCATAACGTGTTCCAAAGTCAAGGTAGTTCGATTAACCATGAGCGGGGGTGAGCCTACCAAATTCATGATAGCTCCATAGGAGTCAACAGTATGGCTCCCAAAAAATTCCCGCCTACGATGGTATGAAGGATATACCTATTCCAAGGAGAGATTCCAACATAAAAACTGCGAAGAAGAACGGTAGTGGATTGCTTATGAGTAGATCTACTTTGAGTATTGCAAATCCTGTACCAAGCGTCCTTTAAATTTTCTTCCTCATTCTTCCTAAAATTGAGAACTTCATTCTCAGGGGTATCGTTTGGAGTGGTGGGTCTAGCCATTGATGGACTATCCCACACACAAACGAGCAGGAAGAAAGTGAGTGAAACGGGCAAAAGAGAACAACAAAAGGCAAATGAAAACGGCAAAGGAGAAAGGCAAATGAAAACGGCAAATGTGAAGTGGGGGAGAGGAAAACGAGAGGCAACTGGCAAAAAGGTAAATCCAAGAGATGAGTTTGTGACACCTACTTGGATTGATCTTGACTTGATCTCTCCTCGGCAAGCTATCCTCCTCCCCGGCAACGGCGCTAGAAATCCTTCTGCTACTGCGACAACAGACCTTCCTTAGCAACGGTGCCAGGAATCCTTTTGTCACGGGCTACGCCTATAGGGACTTCCTTGGAAAATATGCAAAGGATTTTCCTACGGCCTTGGAGCCTTGCGTTGGTGTTCCCTTGAAGAAGAAAGGGTGATGTAGCACAGCGGCGGTAAGTATTTCCCTAAGTTTGAGAACCAAGGTATCGATCCAGTGGGAGGTGCACGTCGAGTCACAAGTACATGCACAAACACAAAGACCTTGCACCCAATGCTATAAAGGGGTTGTCAATCCCTTATAGATTGTTTGCGAAGTGAGAATTGAAAGCAAAAAGAAAACAAAGCAAAGTAAAAGCAAAAGTGGAGACGATAGTTGTGAATAGACCCAGGGTCGTAGTGTTCACTAGTGGCTTCTCTCATGAAAGCAAGTAGACGGTGGGTGAACGAAATACTGTCGAGCAATTGATAGAACCACGCAAAGTTGTGACGTCATATATGGCAATGATTATATCTATAGGCATCATGTCCAAAACAAGTAGACCGATACTTTATGCATCTACTACTATTACTCCACACGTCGACCGCTATCCAGCATGCATCTAGTGTATTAAGTTCATAAGAACAGAGTAACGCCTTAATCAAGGTGACATGATGTAGATCGACAATCTCATATCTACGATAAAAGCCCATCTTGTTACCCTTGATGGCAACAACACGATGCATGCCTTGGTGCCCCTTCTGTCACTGGGAAAGGTCACCACACGGTATGAACCCAAAACCAAGCACTTCTCCCATTCCAACAATCATAGATCTAGTTGGCCAAACAAAACCCAAGACTCGGAGCGACTTACAAGGATATCAAATCATGCATATAAGAAATCAGCAAAGACTCAAATATATATCATAGATAATCTGATCACAAATCCACAATTCATCAGATCTCAACAAACACACCTCCAAAGTGGATTACATCGGATAGATCTTCATGAAGATCATGGAGAACTTTGTATTGAAGATACAAGAGAGAGAAGAAGCCATCTAGCTACTAACTACGGACCCGTAGGTCTGAAGTGGAGTACTTACGAGTCATTGGAGAGGCGGTGATGTTGATGTAGAAGCCCTCCAACTCCAAAGTCCCCTCCGGCGGGGCACCAGAAAGGGTCTCCAGATGAGATCTCGCGGAAATGGAAACTTGCGACGGCGGAAAAGTGTTTTCGTGGATGTCGTGATTTTTTTCTCGATTTCAGGGAATATATAGTCCAAAGAGCTAGGGCAGGGGCCACAAGCCTGGTAGCCGCCGCCCCCTGGTGGCGGCTACAGGGCTTGTGGGCCCCCTGTGGCTCCCCTGCCTTGGCCATCAAGTCCCCCGATCTTCTTCTATTCTAGAAAAAATTATTTCGGGGATTTTATTCTGTTTGGACTCCGTTCCAAAATCAGATCTGAAAAGAGTCAAAAACACATGAAAAACAGGAAGTGGCACTTGGCACTGAAATAATAAGTAAGTCCTAAAAAAGATATAAAAGGTACATAAAACATCCAAAGTTGACAAGATAACAACATGAAACCATGAAAAATTATAGATACGTTTGAGACGTATCAGTGGGGTGTTGGGGCTGGGCTGGCTCGGGCCGGCCCAGCAGGGGTTGAGAGGGTTTCTTTCTTATTTTTTTTATTATTATTAAATAGTGACTGCCTTAAATAGTTAGAGGCTCTAAATTATTTCTAAAATTACCCGATCCAATTTTATAAAATCCTAGAGAATATTTGCAACCCATCCAACATTTTTATTTTCAGTTTCGTAGAACTTTTAAATTCCACTTTTCAAACAAATCTAATTGGCAATGGAATTGAGCGGGGTTTGAAATGACGCGAGTTTAACAAAAGCAACCACGGTGACGCGACATCATTAGCATAAAATTATTGTAGCTTAATTACATACATGTACTGTAGCAAAAGTTGAGGATGTCACAGCCTCCATGGTTGATGTGATCTCCATCGGCACATGATATGTCCCAAACGTATCTATAATTTCTGCTTGTTTCACGATCTTTTGGGTGACATTGTTATATGTTTTTCTAAACTTTTATATCATTTTACACATATTTGCACTAACCTACTAACTTAGTGCACCCAGTGCTAGTTTTTGTCTAATGATGTCTATTTTGCACGGGCTTTTACCCAATTTTCCGAAGCCCAAAAAAATACAGAAAAACAATTTCAAAAGTCAGCGATACATAAGCTTCCGGATCACCGAAGGAGGGCCAAAGGGGGGCCAGGGGCCTCCCAGGCGGCCTTCTGGCACGGCCAGGCCCTAGGCCGCACCAGGGTGTCGCCTAGGTGGGTCCCACCTCATCCGGTGCCCTCCTTTGGCCTATATTTAGAGTCCCAAGAGGAAACCCTCGCAGACTTTCTGGAATCGCGAATTTCACCATCGTTCCTCCGTCGCGGTGCTTCCAAGATCGGGAGCGTCGGAGACCTCTTCCCGGCACCCTGCCGGCGGGAGGATCGACCTCTAGGAGCTTCTCCACCACCATGGACGCTTCCCGGACGTGTCGTGAGTAGTCCTCCTTGGACCATGAGTCCATGAACAATAGCTATGTGATGTCTTCTCTCCAATTTTGTGCTTCAATGGTCAGTCCTTGTGAGCTGCCCTACATGATCAAGGCATCTATGTAATTCTCTTGCTATTGCTATGCTCGGTTTGTTGGGATCTGATGGATTATGAGATTATGTTCAGATTGTTTAGAGTTATATATTTGATTATCCTTTTATATTATGTTCCTTAGTGATTCATGCATGTTCTCCATTTCTTTTTATTGCTTTGGCCAAGTAGTAGATCGTAACTCCAAGAGGGAGCGTTATGCATGATTGTGGGTTCGGGCCCCTCGATGTCTAGTTTGAGTGACAGAAACATGAGACTAGGGGATGTGCTTGTTGCCACCAGGGAGAAAACAATGGTCCTTGTGACCACGGTTGCAAGGATGGTTTACCTTATACATAGTTCGTTAGTGCAGTTGTCCATTGCTTTGAGTTTACACTTTGGCTGGGCTCACAACTTAATACCATAGAGATGTTCTAGATAAATATCTCAAGGTGGATGATTAGTAAGTAGATGTTGATGAATAAACGATATACTTGTCTTGGCATACTGCCCATTACTATTGAACCTCTAACTATCAAGGAGCATAATTAGCATTGAAGTGCGATCATAATTTTGTCAATTGCCCACCTGTGATTTGTTTATTCTAGCTTAGTTGTTTATCGTCTTTTGGGAGAGAGACGTGATATGTCCATTTTGTATCATGCTTTCATGTTGATATTTATTGCTTTTTGGGCTGTTATTACACTTCACGGTACAATACTTTTGCCTTTTCTCTCTTATTTTGCAAGGTTTACATGAAGAGGGAGAATGCCGGCACCTGGAATTCTGGCCTGAAAAAGGAGCAAGTTTGAGATGCCTATTCTGCGCAACTCCAAATGCCGTGAAAATCAACCTGGATTTTTTTGGGATTTATAAAAAATTCTGGGCCTAAGAAGTGCCGGAGGGGCGCCAGTAGGGGGCCACAAGCCTGCTAGGTGCGGCCACCCCCCTGGCCGCGCCTAGGGGGCTTATGGGCTCCCAGCTAGCACTCTGGCTCCCCCCCTTTGCTACAAGAAGGGTTTCGGTCTGGAAAAAATCAGGAGGAGGCTTTTTGGAGGATTCGCCGCCGCCACGAGGCGGAACTTGAGCAGAACCAATCTAGAGCTCCGGCAGGACGATCCTACCGGGGAAACTTCCCTCCCGGAGGGAGCAATCGTCGCCATCATCATCACCAACACTCCTCTCATTGGAGGGGGCTCATCACCATCAACATATTCATCAGCACCATCTCATCTCCAAACCCTAGTTCATCACTTGTAACCAATCTCCGTCTCGCGATTCCGATTGGTACTTGTAAGTTTGCTAGTAGTGTTAATTACTCTTTGTAGTTGATGCTAGTTGGATTACTTGGTGGAAGAGTTTATGTTCAGATCCTTGATGCTACTCATTACCTCTCTGGTCATGAATATGATTATTCTTTGTGAGTAGTTACTTTTGTTCCTGAGGACATGGGATAAGTCATGCTAATAGTAGTCATGTGAATTTTGTATTCGTTCGATATTTTGATGTGTTGTATGTTGTTTTTCCTCTAGTGGTGTTATGTGAACGTCGACTACATAATACTTCACCATTATTTGGGCCTAGAGGAAGGCATTGGGAATTAGTAAGTAGATGATGGGTTGCTAGAGTGACAGAAGCTTAAACCCTAGTTTATGCGTTGCTTCGTAAGGGGCTGATTTGGATCCACTAGTTTAATGCTATGGTTAGACTTTGTCTTAATTCTTCTTTCATAGTTCTGGATGCTTGCGAGAGGGGTTAATCATAAGTGGGATGCTTGCCCAAGTAAGGGAAGTACCCAAGCTCCGGTCCACCCACATATCAAACTATCAAAGTAATGAAAGCGAATCATAAGAACATGATGAAAACTAGCATGTCATAAATTCCCGTGTGTCCTCGGGAGCGTTTTTCCTCCTATAAGAAATTGTCCAGGCTTGTCCCTTTCTACAAAAGGGATTGGGCCACTTTGATACACCGTTGTTACTTTTGTTACTTGTTGCTTGCTACGAATCATCTCACCACACAACTACTTGTTACCGATAATTTCAGTGCTTGCAGATATTACCTTGCTGAAAACCACTTATCAGATCCTTTTGCTCCTCGTTGGGTTCGACACTCTTACTTATCAAAAGGACTAGGATAGATCCGCTATACTTGTCGGTCATCAAGACTCTTTTCTGGCGCCGTTGCCGGTAAGTGGAACTTGGTGAGGAAACATTCATATAGTGTGCTAAAATTTATTGTCACTTGTCACTATAGAAACTAATCCTTTGAGGGGCTTGTTCGGTGTATCTTTACCTCGAACGGAAGCACAAAGAGTTGCTCCTCAACCTGCTGCACCTACTAAAAATATTTGCTTTGAATTTGTTTCGGCTATGCTTGAGAAACTGCTCGCTAATCCTTTTTCAGGAGATGGAACATCACATCCAAACTTACATCTAATCTATGTAGATGAAGTTTGTGGTTTATTTAAGCTTGCAGGTTTGCCCGAGGATGAGGTCAAGAAGAAGGTATTTCCCTTATGTTTGAGAGATAACGCGTTGACATGGTATAGGCTATGTGATGATACTGGATGATGGAACTACAATCGGTTGAAATTGGAATTTCATTAAAAGTTTTATCCTATGCATTTAGTACATCGTGATCGGAATTATATTTATAATTTTTGGCCTCGTGACAGAGCAAGCATCGTTCAAGCTTGGGGAAAGCTTAAATCAATGTTATATTCATGCCCCAACCATGAGCTCTCGAGAGAAATTATCATTCAGAATTTCTATGCTCGGCTTTCTCATGATGATCGCACCATGCTTGACACTTCTTGTACCGGTTATTTTATGAAGAGAGATATTGACTACAAATGGAATTTATTGGAAATATTTAAACGCAACTCTGAAGATTGGGAGCTTGAAGAAGGTAAGGAGTCAGGTATGAATTTCAAGTTTGATTGCGTTAAATCCTTTGTTGAAACAAATACTTTTTGTAACTTTAGCGCTAAGTATGACTTGACTCTGAGATAGTAGCTTCATTGTGTGAATCATTTGCTTCTCATATTGATCTCCCCAAAGAGAAGTGGTTTAAATATCGTCCTCCTTTAGAAGTCAATGTAGTTAAACCCAATCCAGTTGAAGAGAAAGTCATTGCCTATAATGATCCTGTTGTTCCCCGAGCTTACATTGAGAAACCACCTTTCCCTGTTAGGATAAAGGATCATTCTAAAGCTTCAACTATGATACGTAGAGGCTACATTAGAACACCTACACCCCGTGAGCAAATTTGAGTTGAACCTAGCGTTGCTATTATCAAAGATCTCCTGTCTGATGATGTGGAGGGACATAATATTCACTTCTGTGAAGATGCTGCTAGAATTGCTAAACCTCACGCTAGAGATAAACATAGGCCTGTTGTTGGCACGCCTGTTGTTTCTATTAAGATATGAGTTCATTGCTATCATGGTTTATGTGACGTTGGTGCTAGTGTTAGTGCAATACCTCAATCCTTATATGATGAAATTAAAGACGAGATTGCACCTGTTGAGATAGAACCTATTGATGTCACTATTCAGCTTGCCAATAGAGATACTATCTGTCATGTGGGAATTGTTAGGGATGTTGAAGTCTTGGGTGGTAAAACGAAGTATCCTGCTGATTTCCACGTTCTTGCTACCACTCAAGATAGCTTTTGTCCCATCATATTTGGCAGACCTTTTCTCAATACTGTCAATGCTCATATTGACTGTGAGAAGCAAACTGTCACTATTGCCTTTGAAGGTGTGTCACATGAGTTCAATTTCTCCAAGTTTGGTAGACAACCTCATGAAAAAGAGTTGCCCAGTAAGGATGAAACTATTTCCTTGGCTTCTATTGCCGTGCCTCCTACTGATCCCTTAGAGCAATACTTGCTTGAGCATGAAAATGATATGCATATGGATGGAAGGGATGAGATAGATAGGGCTGCCTTAGAACAATATCCTATCCTTAAGAATAATTTGCTTGTTGAACTGCTTGGGGATCCACCACCACCAAAGGGTGATCCTGTGTTCGAGCTTAAACAGTTGCCTGATACTCTTAAGTATGCTTATCTTGATGAAAAAGAGATATATCCTGTTATTATTAGTGCTAGCCTCTCAGAGCATGAAGAAAAGAAGTTACTAAAAACTCTGAGAAAGCATTGTGCTGCTATTGGATATACTCTTGATGATCTTAAGGGCATTAGTCCCACTCTATGCGAGCACAAGATTAAAACTGATCCTGATTCCAAACCAGTTGCTGATCATCAAAGGAGATTAAATCCTAAGATGAAAGAAGTAGTGAGAAAAGAAATACTGAAGCTCCTAGAAGAAGGTATTATCTATCCTGTTGCTCATAGTGATTGGGTGAGTCCGGTGCATTGCGTCCCTAAGAAGGGAGGCATTACTGTTGTCCCTAATGATAAGGATGAATTGATCCCACAAAGGATTATTACTGGCTATAGGATGGTGATCAATTTCAGGAAATTGAATAAAGCCACTAGGAAAGATCATTACCCTTTGCCTTTTATCGACCAAATGCTAGAAAGACTGTCTAAACACAAACAGTTTTGTTTTCTAGACGGTTATTCTGGTTTCTCCCAAATACCAATTGCACAATCTGATCAGGAGAAAACCACTTTCACCTGCCCTTTCGGTACCTTTGCTTATAGACGTATGCCTTTTGGCTTATGTAATGCACCTGCCACCTTTCAAAGATGTATGATGCCTATATTCTCTGACTTTTGTGAAAAGATTGTTCAGGTTTTCATGGATGACTTCTACGTTTACGGTTCTTCCTTTGATGATTGCCTCAGCAACCTTGATCGAGTCTTGTAGAGATGTAAAGACACCAATCTTGTCTTGAATTGGGAGAAGTGCCACTTTATGGTTAATGAAGGCATCATCTCAGGACATAAAATTTCTGAAAGAGGTATTGAAGTCGATAAGGCTAAGGTTGATGTGATCGAGAAAATGCCATACCCCATAGATATCAAAGGTATAAGAAGTTTCCTTGGTCATGCTGGCTTCCATAGAAGGTTCATTAAAGACTTCTCTAAGATTTCTAGGCCTCTTACCAATCTTTTGCAAAAGGATATTCCTTTTGTTTTTGACGAAGATTGTGAGGAAGGCTACGAAATAATTAAGAAGGCTTTGATAACTGCAGCTATTGTTCAACCACTTGATTGGAACTTACCTTTTGAAATCATGTGTGATGCTAGTGATTATGTTGTTGGTGTTGTCCTAGGGCAAAGCGTTGATAAGAAGTTGAATGTTATTCACTATGCTAGTAAAACTCTAGACAGTGCCCAAAGAAACTATGCTACTACTGAAAAGGAACTTTTAGCACTCAGGTTTGCATGTGAAAAGTTCAGGTCTTACATAGTTGATTCCAAAGTCACTATTCACACTGATCACGCTGCTATTAAGTATCTCATGGAGAAGAAGGATGCTAAACCTAGACTTATCATATGGGTTCTCTTGCTACAAGAATTTGATTTGCACGTTGTCGACACGAATGGTGCTGATAACCCCGTAGCAGATAACTTGTCTAGGTTGGAGAACGTTCTTGATGACCCACAACCTATTGATGATAGCTTTCCCGATGAGCAACTGAATGTCATCAATACTTCATGTTGTGCATCGTGGTATGCTGATTATGCAAACTATATCGTTGCCAAATATATACCACCTAGTTTTACATACCAGCAGAAGAAGAAATTCTTCTTTGACTTGAGACATTACTTTTGGGATGATCCTCACCTTTATAAGGAAGGAGTAGATGGTGTTATTAGACGTTGTGTACCTGAACATGAACAGGGACCGATCCTACAGAAGTGTCATTCCGAGGCCTACGGAGGACACCATGCGGGAGATAGAACTGCACACAAGATATTGCAATCAGGTTTCTATTGGCCCGCTCTCTTCAAGGATGCCCATAAGTTTGTCTTGCCTTGTGACGAATGTCAAAGAATAGGTAATATCGGTAAACGTCGGGAAATGCCTATGAACTATTCACTTGTCATTGAACCATTTGATGTTTGGGGCTTTGATTATATGGGACCTTTTCCAAAATCCAACGGGTATACTCATATCCTAATTGCTGTTGATTATGTCACTAAGTGGGTAGAAGCTATCCCCACTAGTAGTGCTAATCACAACACTTCTATCAGGATGCTTAAAGAAGTTATTTTCCCTAGATTTGGAGTCCCTAGATATCTGATGACCGACGGTGGTTCACATTTCATTCATGGTGCTTTCCGTAAAACCCTTGCTAAGTATGATTTCAACCATAGCATTGCGTCCCCCTATCACCCTCAGTCCAGTGGTCAAGTAGAGCTAAGAAATAGAGAAATTAAACTAATTATGCAAAAGACTATCAACAGGTCTAGAAAGAATTGGTCTAAGAAGCTCGATGATGCACTGTGGGCTTATAGAACTGCCTATAAGAATCCCATGGGCATGTCTCCGTACAAAATGTTGTACGGTAAAGCATGTTATTTACCTCTTGAGCTAGAGCATAAAGCTTATTGGGCAATCAAAGAACTCAACTTTGATTTCAAACTTGCTGGTGAGAAGAGGTTATTTGACATTAGCTCGCTTGATGAATGCAAAGCTCAGGCATATGAAAATGCCAAGTAGTTCAAAGAAAAGGTTAAGAGATGGCATGATAAGAGGATACAAAAGCGTGAGTTCAATGTAGGTGATTATGTCTTGCTATATAATTCTCGGTTAAGATGATTTGCAGGCAAGCTTCTCTCTAAATGGGAAGGTACCTATATTGTTGAGGAAGTATATAGTTTCGGTGCTATCAAGATCAACAACACGGAAGGTAATTGTCCGAGAGTTGTAAATGGGCAGAGAATCAAGCATTATATCTCAGGGACTCCCATAAATGTTGAAAGCAATATTATCAATACCATAACTCCGTAAGAATACCTAAGGGATATTTATCAGCCTGTTTCAGACTCCGAAAATGAAGAGGTATGTGATTCGGTAAGAAAACAGAGTCCAAAACTTTTCCAGCAGGAATTTTTCTCTGTTTTGGAATTTTTGAAAAAAAAGAAAAATTGGAAGTAGTACGGAAAGCGCGCAAGGAGGCGACAAACCTGCCAGGCGCGGGGCCACCCCCTGGACGCGCCTGGGGAGCTTGTGGCCACCTCGTGTGCCTCCCGGACTCCGTTTTCGTGCGGAGTACTCCTTCTGGTCTGGAAAAATCATTATATATTCTCCCGTAAGGTCTGACACTCGTATCACGCGAATTTCCTCTGTTTTCGTTTCGAGCCTGTTTTCTGCCGTAGATTTAGGTCAAGATGTCTTCTCAGGATTTAGAGGGGGAGAGCTATGTGGCTGATTACCTTGCTAACCCCAAGGTCTATGGGGACTTGGATCATTATGACTGGACCAGTGATGAGGAAGAAGATTATGAACCCAAGGGGAAGGAAGAAACAAGTTCCGATGAGGAGGAGGCTCCTCTACCTCCACCTGGAAACACCCATGTGGAGTTCAAGAATTCGAGCCTCCCTGACTCAAGGAAGAAGCCTAAGACTTTGTTCATACCTTCTCGTTTCTTGCAGTAGAGTAAGCAGGAATTATGCCAAAGGGTGTTGGAGCTTGAAGAGGAAAATGATGATTTGAGGGAGCAGAATTTTATGCTCAAGTGGAAATTAAACAAGCTCAAGACTTCTGCAACAACTCCACCACCATCACCGTCAAAGGAAGACAACTGAGCATGGGTATGGTCAATCCCTTTGGCTTGTGCCAAGCTTGGGGGAGTTGCACCGGTATCGTATCACCATCACATATTTTCCCTTTACCTTTGTTTTAGTTTGTTCCTTTTCATTTTTCTTTTTCTCTAGTAGATTAAAAGTCTTAGTGTTTTAGTCTTGATTTTTGATTTGTGTCACCCCCGGTGTATTCAAGCTCGTGAGCCATATAATAAAGAGTGCCTTAGTTGAAGGGCTTGGCCTCTTGCCATGATCAAAAGAGTGAGAAAAGAACAAAAGCATGAAAGATCATGTAATGATCTTATGGAAAGTGATGGCTTCACATATAAAAATGATGTTGATTGAAACTTGTTGAGGGTAGACAAACGTAGACCATGGTCATTGTTGCAATTAATAGGAAGTGATAAAGAAGGAGATGTTCACATATAAATATATCATCTTTGACACCATCTATGATTGTGAACACTCACTATACTATTGCATTCTTAGAAGTGGATGTTGGACAAAGTAAGACAACATAATGAATTGTGTTTGCTTGGTTTCGAACAATGTTATATGATTAGAGATCCTTAGCATGTGACGATTGCTTCCACCTCATATTAGCCAAAGCTCCCGCACCAAGTAGAGATACTACTTGTGCATCCATAAACCTTCAACCCAGTTTTGCCATGAGAGTCCACCATACCTACCAATGGATTGAATAAGATCCCTCAAGTAAGTTGTCATCGGTGCAAGCAATAAAAATTGCTTCCTAACATGTATGATCTATTAGTGTGTGGAAATAAGCTTTGTACGAACCTGTGATGAGGAAGACATAAAAGAGACAAACTGCATAATAAAGTTCTTTATCACACAAGGCAATATAAAGTGACGTTCCTCCGCACTAAGAGGAAACGCATTCCAACCTCCAAAGCGCATGACAACCTCTGCTTCCCTCTACGGAGGGCCTATCTTGTACCTTTACTTTTTGCCCTTGAAAGAGTCATGGTGATCTTCACCAATTCCTTGTTTCGCCTTTATCTTGGCTAACGTCATATGCTAGGGAAATATCTATATTCATATGTCAACTTGGAGCTAAGCATTCAAGAATTATTATTGTTGACATTACCGTCGAGGTAAGCAGTTGCGAGGCAAAACTATAAGCCCCTATCTTTATCTGTGCTCAGCTAAAACTTTGATCTCATGAGTACCACGTGAGTTGTAGCAATTGTAGAGAACGAAAAGATGATTGAGTATGTGGATTTGCTTTACAAGCTCTTATTTGACTCTTTCTGATGTTGTGATAAATTCCAATTCCTTTAATGACTAAAGGCTATCGGTTGCTAATTCTCGGTAAGGTTCTCGATCCATGCTTTACTTTGTGAAGAAATTGTCACTTTAACATAAGAGATGATATGATGGTATTGCTGTTCTGATCATGATCATGATGCCTGCATGTTCGTATCTTGTTTTGTCGACACCTCTCTCCCTAAGCATGTGGGCATATTTATTGAGCTCGGCTTTCACATGAGGACAAGCGAGGTCTAAGCTTGGGGGAGTTGATACGTCCATTTTGCATCAAGCTTTCATGTTGATATTTATTGCTTTTTGGGCTATTATTACACTTCACGGTACAATACTTATGCCTTTTCTCTCTTATTTTGCAAGGTTTACATGAAGAGGGAGAATGCCGGCAGCTGGAATTCTGGCCTGAAAAAGGAGCAAGTTTGAGATGCCTATTGGTACTTGTAAGGATGCTAGTAGTCATATGAATTTGGTATTCGTTCGATATTTTGATGTGTTGTATGTTGTTTTTCCTCTAGTGGTGTTATGTGAACGTCG
This sequence comes from Hordeum vulgare subsp. vulgare, assembly GCF_904849725.1. Classification (NCBI taxonomy): domain Eukaryota; kingdom Viridiplantae; phylum Streptophyta; class Magnoliopsida; order Poales; family Poaceae; genus Hordeum; species Hordeum vulgare. Next base: position 104,635,961 of record NC_058518.1, on the reverse strand, counting down.
ACTACATAATGCTTCACCATTGTTTGGGCCTAGAGGAAGGCATTGGGAAGTAGTAAGTAGATGATGGGTTGCTAGAGTGACAGAAGCTTAAACCCTAGTTTGTGCGTTGCTTCGTAAGGGGCTGATTTGGATCCACTAGTTTAATGCTATGGTTAGACTTTGTCTTAATTCTTCTGTTGTAGTTGCGGATGCTTGCGAGAGGGGTTAATCATAAGTGGGATGCTTGTCCAAGTAAGGGCAGTACCCAAGCGCCGGTCCACCCACATATCAAACTATCAAAGTAACGAACGTGAATCATATGAACATGATGAAAACTAGCATGACAGAAATTCCCGTGTGTCGTGGTTTTGTCACGGTAGATGTCCTCGTGAAAGGACTTAGTGTTGGAGCCATCGCACCTTGGTGGCGACTCAAAGGGGTTGAACAGGAGTGAGACAGAGATTTACCCAGGTTCGGCCCCTCGAGAGGAGGTAAAAGCCTACGTCCTGCTTTGTGTTGTATTGATGGTGTTTCGATTACAAGGAGGGCGTAACTCGCCTGACCTAGCACTCGATGATTTCTAACCTGACCTCTCCTTCCCCGGGACTCGCCTTTATATACAGGTCAAGCCCTTAGGGTTTACAAGAGTCCTTACCATCATGCAAGTCATGATTCTTTCTATCTCTAAGTCGCCGTGCTTTCCAAGACTTAGAGGTCTTTCCAATGACAGATTCTCCACGAGGATCTTGAACCGCCGTCTAGCTCCAAAGGATGAGTCGCCCGCTTGGTGACCCGGCCCAACTACGGCGGGTCACACAACAGATAATATCCCCAACATTAGGCCCCAAATTGACCTGAACCTGTTCATGTCAACTCTCACCTAGCCAGGGGCGGCTCACTCTGCCCTTTTTATGCATCATACATTTTATCCGCCACCTTATCGTGAAGGTACCCAAGTCGCCGAACCACTTCTTGTTGACATCATCTTATCCCTTTAATCTCGGAAGAAATGATGATGCAATCTCCAACGGATCCTTCTGCACAGATATCCCAAAAATTTTGGGGCGCCATTATAGCGAATCTTTATCCCGTCGTCCGTTCCCGCGCGAGGCGCCTTGATTCCAGCGCCCGACCCAATAAATAGGCTGGGGGAAGGGGGCAGGGAACATTCCCACCTACCCATTTCGTCGACCCCTTCTTCCTTGCGACTTCAATAAGAACTCCGTCGCCGCCCGAGGATCTCCGTGTCCGGCCACCGCGTCCGACGCATCCCCAAGACGACTAAGCGAGCAACACTCGCCGTAGATCTTTGTTAGAGGTAGATCTTAGCTCCTCGAGATTCATTGCTTGCCAGTTTCTTAGAACACTTTGAATGCCCCCATAATCGTTGATTAGGTCACAACGATAATAGTAGGTACAGTAGCATCGGCCATATCTTCAGTTGATTAGCTCCAGTTTGAGGAGCTAAAAAGGCTTCTATCAAATCAGCTTTACTGTTCTTACCCTAGCCATAGGCTGTTTTACCTTACCCAGGCCTTTTTTATTCACTTTTGCCTCCTCCGTAGATCTATGTGTTATTGCGTGCTGTATAAAACCTGTTTGTAGATTCGTACTTCACCATTTTAATGAACATCTCTGAAGCTCTCAGTCGTCTCTCTTAAGCAGTAGGAAATTCCTAAATCGCCCTTGTATTCTGACTCATCCCCTTGTTGGCGAGTCAACAGACTCCCTTAGTCACCTGACAAATGTTCGGCGAGTTAATTGATCTTTTAACCACTCAGAAAGTGCTCAGCGAGTTAATTTACCCGTAATCTTTTCCTTTGTAGCCATGGGTACCATTTTCAAAGTCGATTGGCTCCCGACCAAAGTTGATGAAGCTTTTCTCAACGACTGTGTGAAGATGGGAAATCTTGACCCGAAAGAGGTTACCGGATGGCGATCCGGGTTTGGAGAAGAAATTCCCAACCCGAAGGAAGGGGAAATAGTTGTCTTTGCTGAGCACCTCGAATGGGGGTTTAAGCCGCCAGGGTCAAAATTCCTCAGAGATGCCATGACTTTCATGACCGTTCGCCTCCAAGACTTAGGACCTAACTCGATTAGCAACTTATGTCAGTTCCAAGTGTTCTGCGAAGCCTACTTGCGGATGGAATCTTCAGTTCCTTTGTTCTGGTATTTCTTTCATTTGAATCGCCAGACCGAATTTTCCAATTGCCCTAGCTTGGAACTTGGAGGCATCAACGTTCAATGCCGTAGGGACAGCTCATTCCCATCACTCGCCATGCCAAGCCATCCCAAAGGCTGGGGCGAGTCTTGGTTTTATTGCCAAGAAACTTCTCCTAAGGGTGAAAACAAGCTCCTTGGATATAGGGAGGAACGCCTTCGTACAAACTTTAAACTTCCAGACAAGCTTACTGAAGAAGAGGAGTCAGATTTCATCCCGGTGCTATCCGAGTTACGATCTGTGACAAACAACGGTCTCACCGGGATTGATTTGATCCGCTGCTAGGTTGAATGGTGCATCCTCCCCTTAAGTCGCCGAGACGGCTTAATGTGTGAGTTTGATGGCACCTTGGATCATCCCCAGTGCTACTTCCATATAGCACTGACAGAAAATGACATTGTGTCCATCATCAAGAAGCTGACCGGCTAGCCCTTGGCCAAGTGTGGCCAAATAGGTCTTAAGCCATTCTGCAAGATCAACCCGGCACCTAAGGTAAATAACTTAACCCGCCTTTAATTTATTCCTTCCAACTTACTTGAATTATGATTCTCATACAAAATGCCACTTCAAAAAGGTGACAAATTCTGGTCCAAGAGGCCGAAAAAGATGGCCCTGAAGCAATCCAGGCCGCCTCCAAAGAAGAAATCCAAGGGCAAAGGCAAAGCCGCCGTTATTGAACCGTCTAATGCGGACGAATCTCAAGTCGGCAATGTACTTTCATAGGTAAAATTCTATCTTCTTTGTCTTGCCATTCATTGTTATAGTTTTGTGTTTACACCTCTGTATCTCACGTGTAGAATGAGGGCAACGAAAGCCAAGAAGACTCTGTAGAGGTAATTTCTGTTTCCTCCGACTCATCTTCTCCTCCGCCTAAGCCGGCCAGGTGGATTTGTGGGAAGGTTCCCATGTCTCACCCAAATGCTTGTTTGGATCCTAATTTCCTTTTGAAGAAAACGCAATATGCTTCCAATCGGAAAACTCGGAGTCATTCTGGAGACTTGGTGTCCGGGTTACCAACGAAAACTCCTATCAAGAAGAGGCAGAATGAGGTATCCTTTTAACAACGTCCCCTTTCGTTTCCTTTTGGATCATACTTATAACTTGCTCGTATCTTGAGGTATTACTTTTGCAGAATTCTCCCCCTTTTTCAGGCGACTCAGTGATGTCAGCCCTTCCGCCGATGGTCTGCGTTCCAGGGTAAATTCTTATAGTACTTACATTGTCCTGATAATGATGATGTCTGTTTTTAATTGCACCCCCTTCTCTTTTTAGGGCACAAGCGAAGAAAAGGAAAACTGGCAGGTCAACTTCCATCACAGCTCCAGAGCCTATTGAAAAACCGGCGCCGACTCAGGATAACTCGGCAAAGGATAAATCTGATGACCAAGAGGATCTCCCGAATTCTCCCAAGGAAGGTACGGAAACTCCCAATCCGCCGAGTCCGTTGAAAACGGCAGAGGATCCAGATGCTGTAATCATCACTGGAACTAGCTTTTCTAAGCCGGCTCCGACAGTCTTGTCGAAGCACGTATCAACATCAACCCGGCCTTCTATTGAACATGAGATTTCCAAGGCCAAGCTATCTCAATACAAAAATCTTGAATTTAAAGAACTCTGTTCTAGCTTTGCAAGTCGCTTGGAGGCGAGTTATGAAATGGAGAAGAGTCTTCTCCTTATGATGAAGAATAGACATGAGGTACGCCTTAATGCATACCATCCTCATTAACCCCCAAGGGCCGGGTCATCTGTTGAAAGATGAGTCGGGTCTTGTCATTAGAAAAAATCTTTCAACCTATAACCTCCAAGGGCCGGGTCATCTGTTGAAAGATGAGCCGGGTCTTGTCATTAGAAAAACGGTTTCAACCTGTAACCCCCAAGGGTCGGGTCATCTGTTGAAAGATGAGCCGGGTCTTAATATTAGAAAAAATCTTTCGACCTGTAACCCCCAAGGGCCGGGTCATCTGTTGAAAGATGAGCCGGGTCTTAGTATTAGAAAAAATATTTCAACCTGTAACCCCAAGGGCCGGGTCATCTGTTGAAAGATGAGCCGGGTCTTGATATCGTATAATTTTGTCTAAAAAATTATAAATTAGCAACCAAGTGTCAGAGATGTTGCTTGCAATAATTCTGAGACTTGCCCCTTGATAATATATTTTGAGAGGAATCTCTTGCCCAAGCTGAGTCGGCATTTGGCGACTTAAAGAAAAGTTTAGCCGACCAGCAAGATGCACGGGCAAAATCAAAATAAAAATATCAAGTAATCTTATCTGAGATGGAGAAGGTGAAGGCCGCCCACAAGAAGGCTCAAGCTGATCAAGACGTCGCGGTAAAGCGAGCGGAAAAAGATGAAGCAAAATTGGAAGCCGTGCAACAAGAGCTGGCCGGCTTAAAGCATCATATCTCCAGCATGGCACAGGCTATCTTTGGTAAGAAGGAAAACCCCGATCTTGCATTTTGTAAAAAATAACTTAGTATGAGGAAGTTACTGACCATCATCATCCCTTATATATGTCCGTGAGCCGCCAACCTTCAGAATGATTGCGTCCTGATGTTGAAGGCGATTTACACATTAACAGAGCAACTGTATACCGGAAGCATGCTGACCGTGAAGGCAGTGATGGGTGCCAAGGAACCCATAACATCAATCAAAAAGATGTTTGGCTGCTTATCTACCCTTCCGCCTCAGATCGGTGAACTAATCCGGTCAGCTGCCCAAAAAGGGGTACTGACTACGTTGAGTCAGTGCTTAGCGTACGCTGCAGAGTTAAAACCTGAGGAAGTAGCAGCAGGCTTTCCCCAGCTCAAGGAGGACGGGTAAGAATTTGCTCAAGAGGATTACCAGCGCGTTGTCAAAGAATCCCGCTTGGCGGCGACTCAGCTTGCAGCAAGCTTGGATTTATCAAAGTATCAAGCTGCTTATGATGACAAGAATAAGAAAGTAAATCCGCCAACCTTTGTGACAACCAGCTTGACTCCGCGTCGACCCAAGAACCCTTTTGATTTGGAGGCGGATCTCTCATCATTTCTGAACGATGAAGATGAATTTGCTGCCTTATCCAAGTGTAATTAGGTATTGGGCGACTTACAAATTGAAGTCGGTCAGAGATCAAAGCAGGCTGACCCGGAGACATTAGCGGAGTAGTTCTTCATGGATTTGGCCATTAGAGCCATGTAATAAGTCATTCGTAGAAAACAACCTTGTTCCGTGATTTCTCTAAAACCCTTGTGTCGCCCTCAGGGCATCTTATGATGCTTGACTCGCCATGGAAATAGTGATTTTGATAATCAACCTGTTAGGCTTAAAAACATACATCAAACCACCTTAGTGAGTAATGGATGATAATAAATAATAACCGACTCAGGATGTTAGGATGAGTCCGAAAATTTTGAAAAACCTTGTGGCAATGCCAGGAAGGTGAAAAATAAGAATTTCGTCGGCTCATTCAAGTCGCGACAGGATAGGATGAGTTATATAAACTCAAGTACTACCTGAGGGAGACTTTTTGTATAAAAAATCTCAAGTATTTAGACCGGCTGATCAGGCACGAGTCAAGCTTCAATGAAGCAGTTTCAGTGAACCAATGGTTTCTCTATTTTCCATGTGGGGCGCTAGCCGGTACCAGACATGTTTTAACCAAGGCGAGTTCAGGGTCCATAAAGCGGAGTAACTCGCCTAGAGTTCATGGGTCCATATGGCGATTCAGCCAACACGGTCCAGTATAACCATTTGTAATGCGGTAATTTTTCGCAGGCCAAATGGGTAGTAAGGCTGATCTGAGTGAGAGGAAGCCCCCAGGTGACCTATGACTCGGGGAAAGACCAGTCATAGGATTGTAGAAGCATATACGCTCTTACCACAAAACGACTTGGGAACAAATAGCCCCCAAGTAAGCCGGCCTAATCCACAGAATCATATAACGCGCCTATGTTTGAATCACGCGCTTGTAGCGACTTGATCCTCTTTGGCTTATCGATACCAAGTGTTGTAATAAGTGCATCATGGCGACTTATGCTCTCTGGTATGGATAGCGTCCATGCTTGGGCGACTTGTTAAGGAGAAAAATAAAAGATCCATACTTTCAATAAGATGAAACAGCAGGAAAGCCCCCGAGTTCGTGGGCAACAATTTTATTGCTTCATAAAAATGAAAAACTTACAATTTCTCAAGAGAAGAAAAAACAGAGCCAATAGCTCAAGTGTAATAAGGCCGCAAGTCGGCTATGATCCAGGGGTGAGTTGTGGGGACCCCGACTAGCAAGTCGAGTTCGCCATGCCCAGTGACCCCAAGGATCAATGTTCACTGAACACAGATACTGAATAATAGAGTCTTACATCCAAGTACCAAATTATTACATCAAACGACCAAAAGGTCAGGTTCAAGAGCAAGGCCTAAAGCCAAATAAAGGGATACATCGAGTAGCGGAAACTCGTAAGGGCTAAGCGGTGCCCATTCCATCAAGCCTACACCGACAGGCATTCTAACTCGGAAGCATCCTAGATCGCAGGTCCGTCTCCGACGGCGTACTCATCGCCAAACTCCGGTCCTTCCACGTCTGGTCAATAACATAACCAGTGGCAATCCAATGAGTACTTTGAATGTACTCGCAAACAACCCATGACATATATATGGTAATGAATAACAGTAACACATATCTCGAGTGGAATGCGATGTGGTGGTATGATCAAGTATGTGCAACAAGTTAAAGAGCTACTTTTGAAGAACAGGTTACAGATATTGACATATCTGTAAAGGGTTGAACACACCGGTTCACCCTATATGCCAAGTCATCGGACTTGTCATAATCTCAAGGTATTAATGAGGGCTAACCATCCGGGTTTACCCTATATGTCAAGTCACCGAACTTGATCATATTATTGTAATTATCATGATTATAATAACACCTTTTTAACACCAGACATACACACACACTTGGTTTATGCGGAAACTCAGGACGTAGTTTAAGCAGCACCACCCAACTGTCCTTGACCGTGGACACGGCTATTCGAATAGTTTACACTCTGCAGAGGTAGTACGCTGGACCCACGAGAAACGGAATACTTCCGTGTCATCCACGACTCGCGGTATATCACATATACCCGAGGTAAGTATCCGATCATCATCTTTCCCCTAACGATACTAGACAAACAGATCCACTCGATTGGTACCCAGCCCACATGTTGTACGTCTTACGAGCACCGACTTTGGACTGTATCAACCATGCAGGGACCAACGGTGTGCCTGGAACTCATAATAATGGCATAGTCGTCCTACCTGGCACGACCCCATCACGAGAGTGACACCGATCACTCCCGCCACTAGTAATGTGGCTCTTTGCTAGCACCGACCAGAATAATCAACAAAGCCCCCTCCCATAAAGGGGTACCGTGGTCATACTGGGTAATGTTGGGACGGTCGACACATCATAAATCTAATCCATTTCCGAAACCATACTCACACCAAAATCACCGGTGCATCACTTCACCAAAAGTGATCACCAACTCATCATCACCCTCGGGCATTAGTGGCACTCGACGGGGTTTTATAAACTCTTTATTTAACTCAACATCATGCTCATGATAAAATGCTCTATTATTACTTGTCCACATGATATGCCTGAACATTACTTGTCAACATGATAACATCATGACCCTCACGGGGTCAAGCTCAATGCAGTGATTAACTCTACTAGTCAACATGACAGTAGCAAGATCCTCGTAGATGGTAGGATCAAGCTCATCATATTTGTGCTCCGAGGAGCCATGTAATAACACTACTATAAATGCAAGTGCTTCGGAGAAGCCTTCGGTACCATCACATCGGTGATGAACCGGCATCGTGATCACATGCAATGGAAAGTACTTGCTATTCTACCATCCATCATTTTAATTACTTAAGTCATGGCAAAAGGGCATGCTTGCCTTGGTCAGCTAGGTATCCGGGGTCTTCGAGGTCTTCCGCTCCGGATCCTCCGTCACTCGGTAATTCTACCGTCGAGAAAGGAATAAATAAATACTAGCTTTTACTAAAACAGTTCACAAAGTGCTTTTAAAAAAGTTGCAAGGCTTGAATAAATTCAGGTTATTATTTTGAAAAATGTTCCCTACTGTTCTATTAGCTAAGCATATATATTTAAAAGCAAACAGAAGCAAACAAGTGCTTTTTAATGTCATTTTATTATACCAAAATAGTTTCTGTTATTGATAAATGTCAACTATTACAGAATCAAATACTACTCATTTTTAGAAAAATACTGGTGGAAGAATTATATTTTTCTACTGGCTAAATCTTTTTATAAAAATCATTAAGTTTGCTGGATCAAAACAAAAGGAAAAGGCCAGGGAAACAGATCCAGCCGGCCCAGCCAGCAGGCCTGGCCACCAGGCGCGCGCGGGCCAGGTTCAAACCTGACCTGCGAGCCCCTGGGGTCAGCGTCAGCGGCTACGCGCGCTGGCTGCCCCAGGACACCGACAGGTGGGCTCCACCTGTCGGGTCCTTCTCCTACCTCTGGCCAGAGAGGTGGAGATGGACGCCGGCGAAGCTGCCGTTGTCCTCAGGCCTAGCTAGGAACGGGAACGGGTTCCTCTTGCCTCCGCCTACCTGCTCGTGGTCGGGACGTCACCGGAGGTGGTCAGGGTCGCCGGCTACGAGGTGCTCGTGGCGGAAGGGTTTCGGGTTCGTGTTGAACTAGGGGCTAGAGGTATGGATTTGCTCGGGAGACTTAGGGGAAACGTTCCTAGTGTCGAGGGGAGTGTAATGAGAGGTCGGGCAACGCAGGAGCCGACGTGTAGCCGGCGATCGATTGGAGCTCCGAGGCGGAGGGGCCTCGGTCGATCTCGAGCACCGGGGCTCTGCGAGCTCGATTTATAGGCCAACGACGGTGACCCGACTCAGGCACGCCTGTGACTCACCGTGGCACGTGTGCAAGCACGGTGAGGTGCTGGCCGCGAAACCACGGGTTCAGGACGTGGTTTAAGGCCTCATGATGCAACGGCCGCAGAGGGAAAGTGAGTGGGGACGAATAGGAGCGACCGTGCATGCTCGGCCGCGTCGGGCGCGCACGGGCACGCGTCGCCTGAGCTCTTGCGCGAGGGGGAGAGGGTCCCTGGGGTAGCTTTGCACTGAGGGGCTGTCGGGGGAGTGCTTGGACACTACTGGGGAGGCTGGGACCGGCCGGAGCGTCGGCCCCTTGCGGGTGGCTCTCTGCAGCGCACCCAGAGCGCAGTTTTGGCATGCCACGGCATGCTGGCTCGCTCTGGGGCACTTGGGACGTGTCCTCCATGTCCTGAGTGTTGCTGGGAGTGTGCCTAGCTATTGTGGTTTAGTGGGAGCTCGAGCTGGTCAAGGGAGCAAGGAACACTAGTGTAGCCAGTACTGTCCTGCAACTTAGATTGGAGTTCTTGTCACTTGTGCTTGGGATTGGGGAGGGGCTGGTTGACTCGGTTCTCAGGGTGTTCTGGAGCTCTAACCCACCAAGTTTGGGGCCTTGACATTGGGTAAAACAGTGGCTAGGAAGGTTTTTACCTTCCTGTCAATAGGAGTTCGACAGTGACTTGGGGTGCTTCCACTCCACCACTGTAGATGAAACTTAACAGGTTTGGTCTTGGGGTAAAAACATGGGGTTCCACCAAATATGAGCTCCATTGAACAAGTTTGGCTTTGCAAACTTGAAAATGTCTCAAAGTGACTAGTACTGTCCCTTACAAAGGAAGTGTGGTCAAACAGAGTCTCACAAATCCCATTTTTGGTGTGGAGTCCTCATTTGGGGTGTTAAACACCTCTGCAAAGTTTCAGCTCCATTGGAGAAACTTTGCAATATAGAGTTGTTCCAACTCTACTCTGGACAGAGAGGGTTTTGGGGCTCTCTAAGTGCACTTACCCACCTTGGATCAAGGTGAGATTTTAGGTGAGCACCTAATATGGTTTGGGAGGGCTCTTGTAATTTTATGGTAATTTACTGAGATACTTTCCTTTGGAAACATCTCAAAAAGCTAAAATAGATAGAAATGGTTTTCAGGGTTTTACTCAAATAATATTAATATAAAATAGGGTTGAAAATCTTATGTATGGAAAATATATGTCCTTCTGAGCTTCCATGAATTTACTCAAAATTTTCTTAAGCAGGAAAGAAATTTTCCTTGTGGAATTATCATTACTGGCCTTAGAAATAGACATAGATATAAAATAGGAAAATAATATTTTAAATCACCAAATAATGTTTTTAATGAGTGAAAATCATATTAGGATCATATCACCAACTTTAGTTGGAAGTGCCACTTGGCTTCATGAGCTAGTAGTGTATCTCAACATGATGAAGATGATCTTGATGCAAGAGAAAAAGGGTTTTTGATGAGAGCAAAATAATAAGTTTTTCATGGGTTTGAGTCATCACGCAAGCAAGCATACAATCAAACAAGGGTTGACATTGCACTCACAACATTATTTGAAAAAGTTATAACAAGCTCTGATTTTTGCAACACAGAAAACTTGGAATGAAAAACAGGGTGTGACATGAGTTGACTCAGCCTCCGTGGTTGGCCAATCAGGCCGAAGATCCACCAGATAGTATGACCCGTTGCGAAGGCTTTTGCTGACGACGAACAGTCCTTCTCATGGTGGTGATAATTTATGCATGCTAGTGCGATCTTGGATCAATCGAAGCACTAAGTCGCCCTCCTGAAAGGTTCGGCTATTGACCCGGCGACTGTGGTAACGCCGCAAGTCTTGGTGATAAATAGACGATCGAGCGGTAGCCAAGTCGCGTGCTTCCTCCAAAGCGTCCAAAGAATCTTGATGCGCCAACTCGTTGTCCTATTCAACATAAGTAGCACTCTGGGTGAGTCATGCCTAATGTCAGTGGGAAGAACAGCTTCTGCTCCGTATACCAGGAAAAAGGGAGTAAAACCCGTAGAACGGTTTGGGGTGGTCCGGATGCTCCACAGTATTCAAGGCAACTCCTCAACCCAACACCCTGGGGTGCATTCCAGGGGAACCATAAGTTGGGGTTTGATTCCTCGCAATACTTCCTCATTCGCCCGTTCCGCCTGCCCATTAGATTGTGGATGAACAACTTCACAGACATCAAGCCGGATGTGCTCCCGGTGGCAAAACTCCTGCATCGCTCCTTGTGATAGATTAGTACCGTTATGAGTAATAATGTTGTGTGGATATCCGAACCGGAAAATCAGTTTTTTGAAGAACTTGACCGTTGTCTCCGCATCACAAGCACCAACAGGTTCTGCTTCGACCCACTTGGTAAATTTATCAACCGCCACCAGCACATGAGTTTTTTTGTTGGACGACATCTTAAAGGGGCCAACCATGTCTAGCCCCCAGACCGCGAAAGGCCAAGTAATAGGTATCATCCTTAGTTCTTGAGCCGGCACATGAGCCTGTCGTCCGTAACGTTGGCAACCATCACATCAACGAACTATCTCTTCTCCATCTGCATGAGCCGTCAACCAAAAGAATCCGTGGCGGAACGCCTTTGAGACCAGGGAGCATGACCCGGCATGATGCCCACAATCTCCGGCATGGATGTCGTTTAGAATTACGCATCCTTCTTCGGAAGAAACGCATCGTTGGAATACCACAGAAGTGCTTCGCTTAGACAATTCTCCATTGATGATGACCATGGATTTGCTCCGACGGACAATTTGGCGAGCCAACACCTCATCCGAAGGTAACTCGCCTCGTGCAATATATGCCAAATACGGAAGAACCCAATCCGGCGTAACACGGAGAGCCGCCACAAACTGGGACTCAGGGTCTGGTATTGCCAACTCCTCTTCTGAGGGCAAACTTACGGAAGGATTATGCAAAATATCCAAAAAGACATTGGGAGGAACCGGCTTACATTGTGAACCGAGACGTGAAAGGGCGTCAGCTGCTTCATTAAGGCGTTGGTCGATATGATCGACTTGATATCCATGGAAATGACCCGCCACATCGGACACAGCCCTTCTGTAAGCCGCCATCAGGGGGCCCATAGAATCCCAAGTACCTGAAACTTGCTGGACCACCAGATCAGAATCGCCGAGACATCTGACAGCGTGAGGTTCATCTCCTTGGCGAGTCGCAAACCATGAAGCAAGGCTTCATACTCCGCAATGTTGTTGGTGCATGGAAACATGAGTCGGAGAACATAACAGAATTTGTCTCCCTAGGGCGAAATCAACACCACGCCAGCCCCCGAGCCTTCCAATTGCCTAGACCCGTCAATGTAAATAGTCCAGTACGTGAGGTCGGGCCTGTCTTCCGAAATCTGTAATTCGGTCCAATCGTTGATGAAGTCAACCAAGGCCTGAGATTTGATAGCCCTGCGAGGGGTGTATCGCACGTGGTGCGGCCCAAGTTCGATCGACCATTTGGCGATTCGCCCTGTCGCTTCTCGGTTTTGGATGATGTCCCCGAGAGGAGCGGAGCTAACCACCGTGATGGGATGCTATTGGAAATAGTGTTTGAGCTTTCGACTCGCCATAAAGACCCCATAGACCAGCTTCTGCCAGTGCGGGTATCGTTGTTTGGAGAGAGTTAGCACCTCACTAATGAAATACACCGGGCGTTGCACCGGATATTCCTTCCCTTCTTCCTTCCTTTCGACGGCCACTGCCACGCTCACCACCTTGGAGTTTGCCGCAATGTACAGAAGCATAGGCTCTTTTTCAGTCGGGGCAGTCAAAACTGGCGGGTTGACCAGCTGCTGCTTCAAGGCTTCAAAAGTTTCATTGGCCGCGTTTGTCCAAACAAAACGGTCAGATTTATTAAGCAACTGATAGAGGGGAATAAATTTTTCTCCCAGACGGCTTATGACGTGACTTAAAGCCGCGATACGACCCGACATCCGTTGAACTTGATTGATATTCGCTGGTTTCCCAAGCGAAGTAATCGCCTCGATTTTGTCCGGGTTGGCCTCAATGCCGCGCTCAGACACCAAGAAGCCCAACAACTTTCCTGCGGGAACGCCAAAGATACACTTGGTGGGATTAAGCTTCATCTGGTATACCCGCAGGTTGCCAAAATTTTCCCTTAAATTTTCCAAGAGTGTCTCCTTCCTGTGAGTTTTAACCACAATGTCATCAACGTAAGCGTGGACGTTGCGTCCGATTTGGCCACGGAGACAATTTTGGATGCAGCGCTGGTAAGTCGCCCCAACGCTTTTGAGCCCAAACGGCATGGATACATAACAAAAAGCCCCGACGGCGGTTATAAAAGTTGTCTTCTCCTGATCTTCCACAACCATCTTGATTTGGTGATATCCGGAATAAGCGTCCAGGAAATACAAACGCTCGCAGCCCGCCACTGAATCAATGATTTGATCGATGTGGGGAAGGGCGAAAAGGTCCTTTGGACACGCTCTGTTAAGATCTGTATAATCAATGCACATGCGGAAGGTGTCGTTCTTCTTGAGCACCAGGACAGGGTTAGCCAACCACTTGGGGTGGAAGACCTCTACGATGAATCCGGCGGCGAAAAGACGGCTTTGGGTCAACATAAGATGGTGCTCAGCGAATTCTCTCGATACAACAGGCACGTCAGAAGTTTTCCACGTGAAGATGTCCCGATTCTCACGGATGAATTCGATGAGCGCGCTTTCCTATTTGGGGTCCAGGCCCGCCCCAATAGTAAACTGCTTGGTTGAGTCACTAGGGACGAAATCCACTATCTTAGTGTCATCCGTTGGTTTGAACTTGAGGGGCGACCCAGCGTCTGTTGTTGCTTCTTTAGAGGTGACATATCTTCTCGATTAACATTGGCCTGGTGATATTTGAGCTCTTATGCAGCGCAGGCGACTTTTGCATAAGCCGCATCCCCTTCCTCACACTCTCTTTCTATCCTCCTGTCGCCATCGACCGTGATGGGTCCCTTAGGACCGGGCATCTTGAGTTTAAGGTAAACATAGCAGGGGCGAGCCATGAAATGGGCATAAGCCGGTCGCCCAAACAACGCATGATAAGGGCTCTTTAACTTGAGCACCTCAAAAATAAGCGACTCACTCTTGTAATTGGATGTTGTTCCAAATGCAACTATGAGTTTAGCCCGGCCTATGGGGTATGCCAATTTACCTGGGACAATTCCATGGAATACCATGGTTGACGGCATTAAGTCTTTCTCCGGCAGGTTCATTCCTCGAAAAGTGTTGAAGTATAGTATGTTGATGCTGCTACCACCATCCATCAGTACCTTCGATAAGGTATATCCCCCAACTTGAGGAGCCACGACCAATGCTAAGTCGCCGAGGTTGTCTACTCTAGGCGGGTGACCCTCCCTACTCCATGATATAATCTGCTCGGACTAGTGGAGGTACCTAGGGAGTGCCGTCTCAGATACACTGTACCCTCGGCGATTCACGTTTTTATCATGCTTGCAGGCATTGGTGGTGAAGACGTGGTATTGCCCGTTGCTCAATTGTTTGGGATTGTTGCGGAACCCGCCATAGTCATCTTGCCCCTATGGAGCCCCCTGTGGGGGTGGCTGCTGAAAAACCCCGGACGGGGTTATACCGTTGTTGGTTATGCACTGGATATTGGCCGTTGCTTGGCTGCGAGCCGCCCTGAACCCCCGGTTCGGGGAAGCCGCCGAACGGGTTCTGGCGTTGATTAGGTGCACTGAACTATTCCTGTCGTTGGTCCAGGTCACCGTTTTGTCCCTTTTTGATCGCCTCTGCCCGAAATTCCTGCATCACGTAACAGTCCTCCCAGGAGTGAGTTGTCGGTCCGTCCTCCATGGCGTGGTGCAGGCAGGGGCCCTTGAGTATCTCGTTATAATTGCGCGGCTTCTTGCCACTGTAACCCCTCTTATTCTGGCGTTGGTTGCCATTGTTGGCATTGGTGTTGGCGACGAAGTTCGTGGATCCTTCCTGCTGCCTTCTCTTGTCGTTCCCCCCATGATTATGGTGGGCGCGTCCCTGAAGCCGGGTATGATTTTTGGATGACTCGCCTTTCCTCGGCGAGTTGGCCTTGCCGCCATCTTCTCCTGGGTCTTTGTTATCGTCCGCCTCGGCGTACCTACTCAGGGTGTCCATTAGTTCCCCCATATCCTGGACCTTTCGCTTGAGTCGCCCCAACTTCTGTACCAAGGTCTCATAGTGGCAGTTTTGCTCCAAGATCAGCATAGCGTGAGCCGCCGTGATGTCGTCCGACGAGTGAATGATTTCCGTGACCTGCCGCATCCAGTGGTGAGCCGACTCATCAGGGCGCTGAACGCAGTGCTGTAAATCGACTATTGTCATTGGGCGCTTGCAGGTTCCCCGGAAGTTTTTGATGAAACGCTCTTTCAATTCAGCCCAAGTTTGGATGGAGTTGGGGGTAGGTTTTTCAACCAAGTATGCATCGTTCCCTCGAGCATCATTGTGAAGTACCTGGCGTAGATTGCTTCATTTACATCGAGCATGTCCATGGCGATTTCGTAACTCTCAACCCATGACGCCGGCTTAAGGTCCGGTGTGTAGTTAGGCACCTTTCTTGGTCCCTTAAAATCCTTTGGCATTTGCTCATTGCAAAGGGGCGGGGGCCAAGCATGGCACCCCTACCTGCCTGCCGCCTCCAACAAGCGGTGCTGGGCCGGTTTGGTTGTCCGGGTGATCTCGACCCGGCGGGTCCCGATGGTCAGGCGGGTTAACCTGGGGAAGGGGTCGTGGTCCGCTGGTTATGGCGGGCTGGTCCTCTGGCCGGCTCCTGGTGCGGCTTGCTTGGGGCTGGAGTGCAACCGATCGAGGCTATGCGAGAACTGGGCGTTTTGAACCACCGCCGTCTTCAACATCTCAATGGCGTTCCTTGCTTCTATTTCGGCCGGGGTGTTTCCATGAATCGGAAGGGATTCTTAATGGCGAGTTGCGGCGAGCATGTTGTCCACCGGGTTGGAAAAGTAACCCCAAGGTGTCTGGAATCGAGGGACGCGATCAACCGTTGGCTGAAGCGGCGGGTTTTGTCGGCTGGCCCGGCCCTCCTCCCGAAGCGTCTCCTGCCCCGGGAGTGCGTGGAGTGTCGAATAGGCGGGTAGGGTTGAGATCAAGGGGTAAACGCCCCTGGGGCCTCCGCTGATGGACAGCGTCAGACGCGCGTTGATGCCTCTCGAGCCGCCAGTTTTCGGTGTTCAGGTGGGCTGTCTCAGCGGTGATTTGAGCTTGTCGGGTCTCGATCCTGGCGGCTTCTATTTCGGCGTCTCGCTGAGCCTTTCCCACCCCGTCTCTTAGCTTTGTCAACTCGGTATTTATCGTGTCCTGGCTTTCTGCTGTTACACGGGTCGCCATGAGCCTTGTTATCTCAGTCGCCAAATCCACCAAGATCGCAGCTGGGCTTCTGGATGTTTCGCCATACCCGTCGTTACCTACAGGGTTTTGCGGGGGCTGTGTCGCCCCTGCCATGTAAACGGCGATTTGACGATGGGTCCGGTCGAGAACCTCGGCGTCCATTGCCAATGACAGGCCTCCGAGGCAGCCCCTATGTAGAGACTGAATTGAATCTGAGTCGCCCGTGGATGATTCGTCATCAGTGTTGACCGGCGTGGTCTCCTGAGTCGCCGATCGTTCTGGTTCCTCAGATCCCTGTGTGAAACCAACAAAGACCGGGCGGGTTAGATTTGGTGTCGCGACAGGGCGTACATACCTGGCCGGCTCGACTATGTCGGTGAAGGTGTCCGGCTCAGGCATAGGCGATCCAGCCATGCCGACAAAGATGTTGATCTTGCCGTAGGGGATTCTGTAGCCGGATTTAATTGAATCGGCCTCAGGCCCCCACATCAAGTTATTGATGTAGTACTTCCCGCGGCGGCTCCGAGTCATGAGCCCCACTGCGTAGATCCCTCACCCTGGTAGGGATCCCTCTGAGAACTCAACTCCACCATGCGCAAACCCCACGATGGGCGCCAACTGTCGTGGTTTTGTGACGGCAGATGTCCTCGTGAAAGGACTTAGTGTTGGAGCCATCGCACCTTCGTGGCGACTTAAAGGGGTTGAACGGGAGCGGGACAGAGATTTACCCAGGTTCGGCCCTCGAGAGGAGGTAAAAGCCTACGTCCTGCTTTGTGGTGTATTGATTGTGTTTCGATTACAAGGAGGGCGTAACTCGCCTGACCTAGCACTCGATGATGTCTAACCTGACCTCTCCTTCCCCGGGACTCGCCTTTATATACAGGTCAAGCCCTTAGGGTTTACAAGAGTCCTTACCATCATGCAAGTCATGATTCTTTCTATCTCTAAGTCGTCGTGCTTTCCAAGACTTAGAGGTTTTCCCAATGATAGATTCTCCACGAGGATCTTGAACCGTCGTCTAGCTCCTGGGCTCACAGGCCAAAGCCTGAATCGCCAAAGGATGAGTCGCCCGCTTGGTGACCCGGCCTAACTAGGGCGGGTCACACAACAGATAATATCCCCAACACCGTGTGTCCTCGGGAGCGTTTTTCCTCCTATAAGACTTTGTCCAGGCTTGTACCTTGCTACAAAAGGGATTGGGTCACTTTGCTGCATCGTTGTTACTTTTGTTACTTGTTGCTTGCTACGAATCATCTCACCACACAACTACTTGTTACCGATAATTTCAGTGCTTGCAGATATTACCTTGCTGAAAACCACTTGTCATATCCTTCTGCTCCTCGTTGGGTTCGACACTCTTACTTATCGAAAGGACTACAATAGATCCCCTATACTTGTGGGTCAAGACGTCACTTGTGAACATCATGTGACTCCGGTCCATATCACCATCATTGTTTGCACCTCCATCATTTACCGCTTTCATTAACTTTTCCGATGCAATCACTATTACCTTCCTGCTTGTGTTTTGATCCTTTGCAAACTACAAGGCCGGAGAAATTGACAACCTCTTTGTACTCGTTGGGAGCAAAGTTCTTTGTTGTGTGTGAAAATCCACGTCTTCTGCTAGCGCCAGGGTGGAAGACACCTACTTGTTGAGCTTAGGAGTCCTTCTGGTTCGATAAACCTTACAGTCTCCGTGTAAGGGAAATTTTCTGCCGACTACATCTCCACCTTACACTTGGGGTATCCAACGAGGGGCGAGAAGTATATCCATCATCTCGTCATCAAGCGAATTTCTGGCGCCGTTGCCGGGGACTCCAGTCTTCAAGATAGGGGAGTTGCAAACTATCTTTTACCTTTGCTTTTTAGTTTTGTTAGTTTGCTTTTAAGTTTTTTCTTTAGAGTCTTATACCAAAAACAACAAAATAATTAGTTGCTTTGCTCTTGCTTGTTGCCGCTGCTATGGGTTCCACTGAAAACACCAAGTTGTGTGACTTCACTATTCACAACAATAATGACTTTATCTGGTCTCCTATTGCTACTCCCTCCACTAGAGCCACGTCTTATGAGATTAAACCTTCTTTACTTAACCTAGTTATGAAAGATCAATTCTCTCGTGCTAGAGATGATGCTGCCTTGCACTTGAACAATTTTGTTGAGCTCTGTGATATGCAAAAATATAAAGAAGTAGTTGGTGATATTGTTAAACTTAAGCTTTTTTCTTTCTCTTTGAGAGGAGGATCCAAAGTGTGGCTTCAATCTTTGCCTAAGAATAGCATAGATTCTTGGGATAAGTGCAAAGATGCTTTATTGGCAAGTATTACCCGCCTGCTAAGATTATCCAGTTGAGGAGTAACATTATAAATTTTAGACAATTGGATAATGAACATGTTGCTCAAGCTTGGGAACCTATGAAATCTCTTGTTAAGATTTGCCCTACACATAGTTTGACTACGTGGATGGTTATCCAAACTTTCTATGTAGGATTGAACTTTACCTCGCGGAATCTGTTAGACTTGGCCACGGGAGGAACCTTTATGTCAACTACACCTGGTGCTGCCACAAAGCTATTGGATGAGATGATGAAAAATTATTCTCCATGGCACACCGAGAGAGCTCCAACAGGTAGGAAGGTAAACTTTGTTGAGGAGATCTCCTCCCTTAATGATAAGGTTGACATGATTATGACTCTACTTACTAAGCAAGCTCCTATTGATCCTCATGATGTTCCTTTAAATTCTTTGGCTGCTCAAGAAATAAAGCAAGTGGATGTTAATTTTATTTCTAGGAACAACTTCAATAAGAATGCTTATAGGAGTAATTTTGGTAGCAATCCTAGACCGTTCCCATCCAACAACTATGGGAACAACAAAAATTACCCTAGCACCAAAAACTCCATTTCTGAATTAGAGAGCATGCTTAAGGATTTTATCACCTCTCAAAAATCCTTCAACAAGAGTGTATAAGAGAAACTGGAGAAATTAGATAGTCTCTCTTTGAAGGTGGACAACTGTGACAGCCCGATGCCGATGTTCCAGAAGATTCCCCCCTTTATTTCGTTTTCGTCGTGTCATTATTTCTCTTTGTCGCATCATCATCGCATCATGCGCATCATCAACATTGCATCGGCATCCTATTGCCGCTAGTTTTCAAAACTTGCATCCGTTGTTAGTTGTCGGTTCTCGTCGTTCTTCGTTCTGAGCCCGACCGCACACGCACGCGCCCGCGGCATCGTCAAAACCCTGTTTTAAAAGTGTGTGTAAAACTTTCTCTGATTGGGTTGGAATTTGACGTGCAGTCTTATTTAGATATAGGTAGGCCGCCTCTCAAGTTTCGTCGCAATCGGAGTCCGTCTAGTACCCGATCGGTCGACCGTAGCGGCACCGTATTCGGTCTATCGTCGGAGATCTTTCGGTATTTTAAATCTCGTTGCCGGGTCGCCCGTTTTCCCTCTCGTCTCCGGATAACTACTATACACAGCCACTTAGTCCGTCCCGCGTTTGGAATTATTTGTATCCGACCACGCGATTGAAACCAGGGCGGAATTTCGCTAAACCTAGCCCCCCTTTGTCTATAAATAGTCCTCCCAAGCATTTTAGACAGCCACCATAATTCCCCTCGGGATCCGCGCCCCTCAAACCCTAACACCACTCTCTCTCTCTCTCCTCCCTCCCTCCTCAGCGCAGCCGCCGGGCCCGCGAGCCCAGATGCGGCCTGCCCGGGCCCAGATCTCCCCGCAGCCGCCGCCAGGACCCCGAGGTCCCTCCCCATGGTGCCCTACCCGAGGCAGCAGCCTGTCTCTGCCCCGAGCAGGCCCTCGCCAGAGTTCCTCGCCGCGGATGCGTCGCAGCAGCTAGCGCCGCCGCCCCGTGTGCCGGAAGCTCGCTGGAGAGCCCGAGCCGGCCGCCTCCCTGCGCCGCCGTGTGCTGCGAGCCGCCTCTGGCTCTGCTCGCCAGCCCCGCCGCCATGGCGTCCGCCGTCGCCTAGTCCCCTATGTCCACGCCTGCCTGCCTGCCACCGCCTGCCGCAGTGCCGCTGGGCATCCCCCACGTAGGTCCTCCCACTGGCGAGCGCTCATCCGGCCGCAGTCTGGAGCGAGGACCAGATCAGGGTGAGAGGCGGTTGACAGCGCCAACCCCGTGGGCTTGCTGCAGCCGGTCCAGTCGTCCTTGTGCCCGACCGGCCAGCTCGTGGTCAAGCGAGGCCCAGGTCGCCCAGCGGCCCAGGTCGCCCAGTGGCCCAGTCCGCCCCAAGCCACAGCCTCCACCGACCAGGCCGAGGTCCAGATCCCCTCCATCGAGTCGGCCCAGAGCCGAGGTTAGCCCCGGCCTCCTATGTTGCGCCCGAGCGACGTATAGCTTACCTGCGCCGCAATATTTGGCCCGTTTAGCTTTAGGATTTTCTGAGAATATATATTTTCAGGAATTATGTAGATATTCAAACGTTCGTAGGATTTAAACCGTATATCGGTTCGCGACATGTAGCATATGTATCTTGTGTAGATTTTAGCCTAGATCACTTTTTTCCACCTTGCATAGAAGTTTGAAGTAGTTTGTCATGCCGAATGCCTAGTTTTGCATGCTGTCTCAATAGGATAGTTGCCCGTATTTATTTTTCGTGTGGTCCGGATTGCTCGAACTCCGTAGGTAAAATGTTCATGTTTTAGAACCCCTTTTGCCATGTATTTTAGAGTAGTCATTGGTATTTTTGCATGTAGGATTCCATAGCTAGTTTGCTATACCGTGTTTAGGATATTATCTCACATTTACGTGTGGAGATATTATTGGTGTGTAACCCCTCATGTTATATATGTTTTCGGGGTAGAAAAATCCATAGGATTTAACTGTGCATCTAGTTTTAGCTTTTGAGCAAGTTAGTTTGCTCCATATTTTGCTATGTTGCCTCTTGTCTATTTTGTGGGATTTAATCCGTGCGTGCTTTCTAGGTGTTGTCAACTAGAGTTATGCCCTTGGATGTTTAGTCTAGCCCCTGGTAATTTTGGTTGCAATAGAAATCCATGTTTAGGTGTGGTTTGTTTGTTCTTTACTTGCTAGGAAATAGTGTTGTTTTAGAGATGCTGAAATATTTCTAAGTCTAAGATCTGTTATATTTTGTTGTTGTCTTTGCATGAGTTTATCTGGAGATCTGTAGCTCTTTTGAGGTTAGTGCAACGGAGTTAGTTGTAGACTTTAGGATTGCGGGGACCCCGACTGGTAAGTCGAGATTGTCGTGCCCAGTGATCCCAAGGATCAATGCTCACTGAACACAGATACTGAATAATAGAGTCTTACATCCATACATACCGTTTGATACAATAAATGACCACTTAAGTCGAGTCTTACATACATAGGGCCTTAAAGGCCAAAGCACCAAACTAGACCAATAGCGGAATTATTGGTTGAAAGCGTGAACCCATGTCATCAGCCTTAACCTACAGGCATTCTGACTGGGAAGCGTCCTAGCTCGCAAGAACATCACCGAGTTAATCTTCACCATATCCTGTCTTTCACACCTGGTCAATGAAATAACCAGTGGCAAGCCAATGAGTACTTTGAATGTACTCGCAAACAGCCCATGATACGAACAATGAAAGTGAAGGATAACAGTATCATGCATCTTTAGTGTAACTCATCTGGGTGGAATGATCATGTATATGCATCAGGTTAAAGAATTACTTTTAAAGAACAGGTTACAGATATCAACATATCTGCTAAGGGTTGAACACACCGGGTTCACCCTATATGCCAAGTCATCGGACTTGTCATAATCTCAAGGTATTAATGAGGGCTAAACCATCCGGCTTTACCCTATATGTCAAGTCGCCGAACTTGATCATATTATAGTGATTATCATAACAACACCTTTTTAACACCACACACACACACTTTTGGTTTATGCGGAAACACTGGACGTAGTTTAAGCAGCACCACCCAACTATCCTTGACCGTGGACACGGCTATTGGAATAGTTTACACTCTGCAGAGGTAGTACGCTGGACCCACGAGAAACGGGAAACTTCTGTGTCATCCATGACTCGCGGTATATCACATATACCCGAGGTAAGTACCCGATCATCATCTTTCCCCTGACGATACTAGACAAAGAGGTCCACTCGATTGGTACCCAGCCCACATGTTCTACGTCTTACGAGCACCGACTCTGGACCGTACAACCATGCAGGGACCAACGGTGTGCCTGGAACTCATAATAATGGCATAGTCATCCTACCTGGCACGACCCCATCACGAGAGTGACACCGATCACTCCCGCCACTAGTAATGTGGCTCTTTGCTAGCACCGACCAGAGTAATCAACAAAGCCCCGTCCCATAAAGGGGTATCGTGGTCGTACTGGGTAAGGTTGGGACGGTCGACACATCATAAATCTAATCCATTTCCGAAACCATACTCACACCAAAATCACCGGTGCATCACTTCACCAAAAGTGATCACCAACTCCTCATCACCCTCGGGCATTAGTGGCACCCGACGGGGTTTTCATAAATTCTTTATTTAACTCATCATCATGCTTGTGGTAATATGCTTTATCATTACTTGTCAACATGGTATAACATGACCCTCACGGGTAGGGTCAAGCTCAATGCAATGATCTTACTTTACTAGTCAACATGACAGTAGCATGATCCTCGTAGATGGTATGGTCAGCTCATCATGTTTGTGCTCCGAGGATCCATGTGAATATCATTACTATCAATGCAAGTGCTTCGAAGAAGCCTTCGGTACCATCACCACAATGATGAACCGACATTGTGATCACATGCAATGGGAAAATACTTGCTATACTAGCATGCATCATTTTATATACTTAAGGCATGGCAAAGGGCTACTTGCCTTGCTCACGTAAGTCCTCGGGTCTTCGAGGTCTTCCGCTCCGACCCCGAATACTCATTCTACCGTCAACTACGTCGGAAATAACCATAGTAAGCCACACATCCAGCAGAATAAAAGTGTTCTATAAATAGAAGTTATATTTTTTCTTGGACCTCTCTGGTCATAAGAAAAATACATGAATCCTTGCCAAGGGGTTTGAATCATCAGGGGTGTCTAGATGGGAGGAAAGGAGGGATAGGTGACCATTGAAGAGGTCAACAGAAAACATTCTGTTAAAAATTAGTGGAGGCACCCATTTAACGGAGAATGATTTCAGAAATATTTAGGAAGTGGTTTCACTGGATTTGGAGATGGTATGAATATTCTAGAGATTTTACAATGAGGAATAAATAGAAATAGGAGCTATTTATTTGTTGCAACAGAAATAAGTTACACAAAAATGTTGACCAGGGTTCTAAAAATGGAGAATGATTTTAGAAAGCTCTCGGAGTTTGAGTCACTCCATTTGGAGTTGAAATGAAGCCTATGGGATTTTTGAAAGGTGGTGTTAATAATACCCAGATTTGGATTTTTATTAACACACCACAGAAACATATCTTGGAAAAATGTGCAAAGCACATGGGTGGATAGAGCTTGAATTTAGAAACCTGCAGAAATTTGAATCATGCAATTTGGAGTTAGTATGAATTTGCAATGGATTTTAGAAGATTAAGGAATATGGGCAAAGGATAAGGGGCTCAGCTTTGGTGGGGCTATCTGGCGCGCTGGGCGTCAGTTATGCCTTCGGGCCGGCCCAGTTGCGCAGTCTCCCAGGAACCCTAGTGACCCGAAGGCGCACTTCCTGGAGTACGTCTCCCGCGCAGGGACACGGGAACGCGGGAGGGCGCAGCCACTTGAAGCTGGGGGCCCGGCCGGCCTGTGGCTGACGCGGGGGCCCCGCTTGTCGGGTCTTCTCCTGCTCGCATGCAGGGGAGGCAGGGGGTAGACCAGCCGCGGGAGGAAGAGGAGGCCGCACGGCGCCGCGTCTCCGGCCGTTCCCTGCCCGAGGTGAAGCACCGGCGAGCTTGCTGCACCTTGCCGCCCCCATCCCCAAACAGGGTGCCTGCAGGGGAGGTCTGCAGGGGAGGCCGGCGGCTCCTATGCCCTCGGCACCTGCAGCGAGGGGAGGGAACCGGAGGGGCTTGAGGGGTACGGCTCCGCTGGGAGGAGCTACGGCGGCCTGGGGAGGCTCACTGGGAGGAAGGAGGCGAGGGGAGGCCGTGGGCATGCCAACCCGAGAGGAGGCCAAAGCTCTACCCTCTCGGCCATGGCTAAGACAGGAGGAGCGGAGGGCTTAGGAGGGGAATGGGGAGTTCGAGGGGCTCCAGGGAGAGAGGGAGAGCTGCCCCGGCTGCTATTGCTCAAGGGGAGGAGGAGATGATAGAGGGAAAAGGAGGGAGAGAGCTCTCGGGTCTCTGGAGCTCTGAGAGCACGGGGTAGACAAGCATGTCAAAAGGGTTTTCGAGGCAAGCTCGCGTCGGGGAGTCGTTGGACTGGTCAAATGAGATACCCCGGTGCTCTAAGACATGAGGAAACGGTTGAAAACAGGCTGCAGCAAGAGGACATGGCGCAGAGCACCCATACTGCAGGCCAGAGTGGTGGTCACCACCCCACCTGGTGTCCTGGGGCACCCCTTGGCCAGGCCAAGGTGTCAACCGTGCAAGGCATGCTTGCCACGATGCACTGGAGGAGTTTGGAAACATCTGGGGCTGGTTTGAACTTGCTTTGACTGCTGTTCATTTTCTAACAGCAAACTTATAGCTGGTAAAAGTGGGTCTTAGGTGGGGAGACTTGGGGAGAGCTTATGTCTGTCAATCTCAGGCATGGAAGGACTCCATTACTGCAAGGTTTCAGCCCAAGCATGGGAGTATAGCTACTACTTGATGTTCAAAGCCATGATTCAGCCAGAAATCCATTTGAAGAGGTGCTGCTCATTTTCTCCACATGAGCATGCCATCTCTTGGTTCTAAATGAAGCCTTGGCATATATTTGGTGCTCTGGAAAGAGTTGGGGGTGATAGCTTAAGCAGAAGAATGGGCAGAAAGGTAAAACAGTGATGCCAAGGGTAAAAATAAGAGAGAGTTACAAAGGGACCTTCTCCAATAATTGACCAGTAGCCATGGGAATGTTACTGGAGGTGAAATGTAGCTATGTGAGGCTGTGGTAGAAAGTTGAGCTCAAGGAATAAAGTGGAAGGGGCAATAAAAGCCAAATTAGTGAGTGCACACAAGGTGTTTGATCTGTGGTTAGGCTACCAGATTGATTCCAATGGCTATGAAACTTAACAGGATCAAATAATAGATGAAAATAGGCTTGCACACCAAATTTGGGATTTTCTGGATAAGTTTTCGAATGTAGACTTGGAAAACCCTAGAAATGGGCAGAAATGGGTTTCTGCTTAGAACCCTATTCAAATAAATTCCCACAAATCCAATATTTGGTGTAGGGGCATTATTTGAGCATTAAGGCATGCACAAAAAGTTTGAGGTCAATTGGACAAACTTTATAATGTAAAGTTTGTCAAAGTCAGAAATCAACAGAGAGGGTTTTGAGGGTTTTAGTACAAGTTCATCTATTCACCTTGGTGTACCACTTGGTGTGGATGCCTCATTGGAGTACTGGAACATGTCCACCAAATTTGAGCAAATTGGAGACACTTCACAATGTAGAGTTGCTCAAATTTGATTCTGCACAGATAGGGTTTTAGAGTGATTAGGGGAGTAAAATCGACATGGATTGAAATGAAACTTGGCAAGATCATCAAGAATATCATAGATGACATGCTAGAATTTTACTGGAATTTATTGAGAATATTTCTTTTAGAAATATTCCAAAAGCTTGAAATAGGCAGGAATGGTTTTGAAGGGGTTTGCCCAATATTTTGAACATGACCATGTGTTGAAACTCCTAAATATGGAATAAATATATCCACTTAGTTTCCCTAAATTTTCTTAATTATTTTTAAAGCAATAAAAATAACTTTCCTTCATAGGAGACCATTTCTGGCCTCACAGAAAGGCTTTTAAATAAAATAATAAAATAACTTTTAAAATAATAATATGATGATTTTTGGAATACATTTTGATAATAGGTTTTAAATAAAAGTTTTGGTGCAAAAGAAAACCCCTAATTTGAGGACTTGTAGTACAAAACTCATCTCACGGGTTTGAAAGTTTAATTCAAAGAAAAGCTTTTTGCTGAAAATAATATTTGGTAAAAATAGATATTTGTCCTAAACACATGGTATGATCATTAGGCAGAAGATCATGGAGTGAGGAGGTGATTAGGAGGATGGCAAGAATGAATGGGGAGCAATCACATGCATTCAAGCAAACAGGCAAACAATAGTCACTCCAAGCATCACAAGCATTCACAAAAAATTTAATTGGTCCTAAATTTTGAAATAAGTTAATTAGTCAGGAAGGCCAAAAACTGGGGTGTGACAAGGATTCTCTAGCATGTTGTGAATTCTCATGCCATTTGGAGTCCTGTAGCTTATGGTTTTGCTGCTGTCAATATGCCTTCAGATCGAAAACTGTAGTTTCATAAACTGTTATTTTCACTAAGTGTGAAACTGTGTGTGAGAAGCCATTTTGTGACTTCTTTTCCTAGTGATCCATGCTTCCATGATAGGTGTTGTTAGTTGTATGTTGTAGTGCTTCTTTCCCTCTACCGCCTCATGCCTTGGTTGAGTGTATAGGATTGGTGTAGGTCGTAATTGTGGGGTGTAGAAAATGCTACGTGGCTGATTTTGGCAGATTGTAGTGGTATCTTTTTTTACTCGTAGTTGTTGAACCGTAGCTCCGTTTTAGCTGTGTGCTATATGAAACTTGCTTAGAATCTTGTGTAGTTTCATTTTATCTTGTTGGTTGTATGTTTTGAAGTACTTGTGACTGTCGTTGCACACATATTGCATTCATGCCATCATATCTTGCGGTCCTTGTATCTTTTGAACCGTAGCTCCGTTGGAGATGTTCTCTATGTGTAAATTGCTTGTAACGACGCGTAGAATCACGTGAACCTATTTTTTTTTGCGGTTTAACAACTAACTAACGTGTTAGTTCAGATCTGGAGAGAATTGTTAATTAACATGTGAGGTCATTTTGGAGATGCTATATGTCATTTCCGACCTCATTTAAAATGCCTAGATAGGTAGATAAATTGGGCTTCACCTCTTGCCATTTTTAATAACATTTAATATTGTCGAGTACCTAATCAAGATAGAACTAAATAATCCGTATGTGGAGTTTCGTCAATATGCAACTCGTTGCATATTGAACTTCACTTAATGTGTAGTGTTTGATTGTGTGATTTGTCATGCCATGACTTGCATGTATTCAACTGATCATGCATCATATGTGGATTGCATCTTGTCGTGCATATACCATGGTGAATATCGTGTGTTGATGCTTGTTTACGGTTTCCTCAGTCTCGATAAAGTTTCGCAAGCGTGTCGGAGTGAGGACCCATTCGACTACATCGGTTCGTCTGCTTCACGTAGTTATTCTTCTTCCAAGCGGGATCTCAGGCAAGATGACCATTTCCCCAGATACCATTACTATCATTGCCATGCTAGTTTTACCGTTTCTACCAATTATGTCTCGTTGCCTACCACATGTTAAATATCAACCTCTCAACAATGCCATGAAAACCTTCAACCTGTTCAACCTAGCAAACCACTGATTGGCTATGTTACCGCTTGCTTAACCATGTGTTAGCGTTGCTAGTTGCAGGTGCAGTTGCTTCCATGTGATTACATCGGTTCCCTGTTATATCACCCTATTAAATGCTATCTAATTTAATGCACCTGTATACTTGGTAAAAGGTGGAAGGCTGGGCCTTTCTAGCCTAGTGTTTTGTTCCACCTTTGCCCCCTTAGTTTCGGCTATCGGTGTTATGTTCCATAATTGAGCGCTCCTAACATGATCGGGGTTGTTATGGGGGCCCCCTTGATAATTCGTTTTAGATTAAAGCTGGTCTGGCAAGGCCCAACATTGGTACTACATTTGCCCAACATAATAATTCTGTTAATACAGAAATGCATAGGGAGTTAGCGCTACCCGAGGAGTAATTCTACATAATACAGGGGGACCAGTGCTGATGGTGCTGGTCCAAAACAGAGCACTGTGCGGTGCCAACCCAGGGAAACTTGGGTCATTTCTATCAGGCCATCGTACGCGTCGCTCATCCGTCGTTTCCTGAGAACGAGATACGCGGCTCCTATCGGGATCGTCGACACGCCGGGTGGCTTTGCTGGATTAGTTTTACCTTTGACGAGATATCTTGTGCATCGGGATTCCGGTGATGCTTTGGGTAATCTCAGATTTGAGGTATTTCCACTAAGGAATCCGACGAGATCGCGAGTGTCGTGATCGAGGATTTCTATGCGGCTTGTGGTAATTTGTGATGGACTAGTTGGATCACCCCTGCAGGGTTAAATCTTTCGGAAAGCCATGCCCGCGGTTATGTGGGAACGTGGAAACTTTGTTTAACACTGGTTCTAGATAACTTGAAGTAACTTAATTAAAATATGCCAACCGTGTGCGTAACCGTGACTGTCTCTTTCGTGAGTTCCTTCTCCGATCGAGGACATAGTGGGGTTATGTCTAATGTAGGTAGGTGTTCAGGATCATTCATTTGATCATCAGTTGTCACGTCCGCTATGCATAATCTTCCCCCCTCTTATTTCTTGTACTCATAAGTTTAGCCACCAAATATATGCTTTGCCGCTGCTGCAACCTCACCACTTAACCTTACCTCACCCATTAAGCTTTGCTAGTCTTGATACCTTTGGAAATGAGATTGCTGAGTCCCCTGTGGCTCACAGATTACTACAACACGAGTTGCAGGTACAAGTAAAGGTTACTTGAAGTGAACGCGTTGATTGTTCATTTGGAGTTGTTTCTTCTTCTTCTTCATCATCAATCTAGGATGGTTTCCAGGCCAGCAGCCTGGGATAGCAAGGATGGACGTCGTTTTCTTTTCTCGTTTGTTTTCGTACATAGTTGTACCCTGCACTTCTTCTTGATGTTTATGTATTGTACTCATGTGACTCTGATGTAGCTTGTGGCGAGTGTAAGCCAATTCTATATATATCTCTTCTTTTCAGTACATGTACTTGTAACGATATCCATTCTTGCGAAACTACGAGATGCGCTTCTATCCCTGACGAGGCCCTTGTGCCAAATTGAGGATAGTGTCGCTTCTTGGGCGTGACAACAACATAGCTCATGATGTAGAGATGCTTAAAATTAGAACTTCCCCAATTGAGGAAAGGAACACCACACCCATGAATGCTATCCAAATCCAAATTAATGATAACATAAGAATGCTAGCCAAACTCAAAGAGAGATGGGCTAGAGAAAAAGAAGAGGAATAGAGAATTAAGAGCCTTCCTACACACACTACCATTGCCACTATACAAGTTGTTGAGGATCTCAAAACTTTTAGCACCCATCGCACTCCTAGTCCCAATGGACCCATTAATGGTGACGCTAGTACCCCAACTATAGGACAAGAAGGTCCTATGAATTTAGATACTACCAAAAGAATGAGCTTAGATGACATTACTACCACTTTAATTAATGGTAGTAACCTTGATTTTCACAATTGTAGTCTCTCCGAAGTCATCACCTTTTTGCAAAGAATGGCTAAAGACCCCCACACTAGTAGACTCAATATTGCCTTCACCGAGCATATTACCAATGCTCTTATCAAATCTAGGGAGGAGAAGATCAAGCTAGAAACTTCTATACGTAGGAAACTAGAAGATGGTTGGGATCCTATGGTCAAAATTGAATTGAATAGTATCTATTGCTTTGCTTTGTGTGATGTTGGAGCTAGTGCCTCCGTTATGACCAAAAGAATGTGTGATATGCTTGATTGGAAACCTTATGATCCATGTTCTTTTGGTGTTTGTCTTGTTGATTCTTCCATAGAGAAACCTTTAGGGAGAATTGATGATGCTCTTGTTATTGTCACTGATAATTACGTGTCCGTTGATTTTCTTATTATGGACATTGAATGTGATCCTTCATGTCCAATTATTTTGGGATGTCCTTTTCTCTGGACCATTGGTGCTATCATTGACATGAAAGAGGGAATTATTGAATTACAATTTCCTCTTAAAAAGGGAATGGAACACTTCCCTAGAAATAAGATTAAGTTACCTTATGAGTCCGTTACTTGGGCAAGTTATTCTTTTGGAGTTAATAACACTTGATCTTCTTGCATTGTGCCTAGCTCAAAGGCATAAAAGAAAGCGATTGTTGGGAGGCAACCCAATTTGTTTTTACTTTCTGTTTTAGTGGTCTTGATGTATGTTACTACTGTAGCAACATCATTGTGTCTCTATTTTTAAGCTTTGTGCCAAGTTATAGCTTTCGATTACAAGAAAGTTCAAAAGTTGTGACATGCTGTCTAGAAACATATTATGTCTACTTGACGGAACAATTCGCCAAAAATCACCAGATCATCTTTTTGATCTGAATTGTTTTGACAGCATGATATATATATTTTTTTTTTGGCATATGTTATGAGTTTTTTTACTTGAGTTGCAGAAGTGCCTAGAATAAATTATTTACTACCCGTTGTTCTGTTTTTCATAGATTCTGCCATGTTTTGTGTTTTCAATGTTTTGCGAATCCTAAGCTTGCTTTTTATTTGCAAAAACCTTTTGGAAATCATGAGAAGTAATATCTTTTCATGAAAATCTTTATTTCCACAAGGTATTGAATTATTTTATTAAGGGAACTAACCACTCTAATCAGCTTATGATGAGTTTTGTATGAAGGGAGTTTTCAAGTATGCGATGGGAGACATGATGAAAGAAGATGTAGGAGTGTCAAGCACTCAAGATTGGGGATGCCCCTCTGAACCCCAAGAAATATTCAAGGGGACTCAAGCATCTAAGCTTGGGGAGGCCCCCGTGCATCCCCTTCTCTATCAACAATCATCAGTTCGTCCATCTCCATGCTATATTTTTATCACTTCATGTGATATGTGCTATGCTTGGAGTGTCCCGCTATTGAATTTTTAAGTTTGTTTAAGTTTTTCTTTCTGTTCATAACAATTCGGAACCTAGCGTACATGTTTGGGAGAGAGGCATGCTCCATTCCACTCTAGAACACAACATAGATTTTCATGCTTATCTTTTTTGTGTGTTCTTCATCTTTTCGTAGCTACTGTCATGCTTAGCTCTTAGTTTTCATGCTTATCTTTTTAAGAGCTATTATTTAGGTTGATTTTGCAACTCTCTTGAGTTATCATGCTTATCTTGTTTAGAGAGTTGGCTTGTTGCACTGAGTTGTGTGTCTTGCCTGAGTAGGTAAGTGAGATTGCTATTTAAGTATAGTAGTAATCTGCAATAGTTTTGAGGTATTGATTTAAGTAATGTTTGGACTATTGGTGCCAAGAGCTTGAGCCTCTTAGTGATAGGTGTTGTATTTTGGGAAATCCTTGTGTTCTCCAAAAACTAAAAATTAGTTGAGAACTCTAACTAATAAATTGATCGCTAACCTATGGAGGGTTGGAATATATAGAGTACCCTCACGTTACCATGAGCCGAGGATGCGCAAGGATAACCAAACCCCCAAACACTCCTCCTCGGGGTACTTGTCTCTTTCTGAATTTTCTAACTAGATAGAGAGTTAACGATAATTCGTGTATGAGTTCTTCGGACTAATGTGAGTATACGATTGTTGGCACTTCCACCATCCATATTTTGCTAGCCTCTTCGGTACCGTGCATTGCCCTTTCTCACATTGTGAGTTGGTGCAAACTCCGTCGGTGCATCCAAACCCATGACATGATATGCTCTGTCATACATAAGCCCCATTATATCTTTCCTCAAAACAGCCACCATGCCTACCTATTAAGGCATTTCCATAGCCTTCCCGAGATACATTGTCATGCAACATCCACCATCTCATAACTTGATCTTCATGTCATACATGAATTTGCTTGATCATAGAGCCGCATGCTAGTTGGGCCTTGCCCTCATTACTGCTACATGACGCGCTAGTATCATTGCATATCCAGCTACACTAGCAGAGGCATACATTTGCATACATCATGATAGTTTTCACTTGTCTTTATGTTGAGTACTTCTTATAAAGTGTGATGATTTTTCTTTGTATTAATGTAAAACATAGAGTGTTCCCCTTAAGTGACGAAAAGATCCCAAAGAGGACAAAATAAAAGATCCCAAAGAGGACAAATGAGAGATAAAAAAAGAAAGACCCAAAGAGGCCACAAAAAAAACAAAAAAAAGAGAGAAGGGGGAACACAACTATTCCTTTTGAAAGATCCAGACTTGTACTCCATTGCTATATTGGTACTACATAGAGACTATCATTCATGCATAACTATGTGGGGACCCTTACACTATAGAACTTGGTTTGCATATTCCAATGATGAGCCTCCTCAAATGAGCTCTAGGTCTTCATGAGAAAACAAGTTGGATGCACCCCACTAGTTCCATTGGAGAGCTTACCTTAGCTCATATGTGCATCTGTTACATGGAAATCCTTACTCCTCATATGTATCATTTGGCTTTCTCTCACCTATGGTTGTCCTCATTGATGTGATCCTTTCACACCTTTTTGTCTTCCTTCCCCATCATTATTCTATTTGCCATCATAAGTGCCAACATATCTTGCTTATGCTCATCCATTGCATGAGTGCTCAAAATCAAAAGGGAGAGGATCATTTTGACTTGTGCCTGAAAAGTGGTCCGAGGATGAGTCAAAATAAGATACCGAAGGAGACTAAGAGTGAGGTTTAGTAGATTGAGTTCTTAATTAAAAAAACATTTTATCTCTGAACCCATCTCCCACTTCTTGCACGCAAACACCATTTAGAGACATTCGACTCACGGATAGCGAGAGCTCTTGTACCTTTATGTTCATACTTTGCTAAATTCAATACTAGATATAGACTCTTGCTTGTTATTGTCTTGACTTGAATTGCATATCTCACTTGCTTTACTTTGAAGTTCTTATATGTGTGTTAGCATGTCACCACAGAAATTATTGTGTTATCACTTATCTACTCGAGGACGAGCAGAAATTAAGCTTGGGGATGTTGATACGTCCCAAACGTATCTATAATTTCTCCTTGTTCCATGATCTTTTGGGTGACATTGTTATATGTTTTGCTACACTTTTATATCATTTTACACATATTTGAACTAACCTACTAACTTAGTGCACCCAGTGCTAGTTTTTGTCTGCTGATGTCTATTTTGCAGGGGATTTTACCCAGTTTTCCGAAGCCCGAAAAAATCCATCAAAAATATCAAAAATCAGAGAGACATAAGCTTCCGAATCACCGAAGGAGGGCCAGACGGGGGCCAGGGGCCTCCCAGGCGGCCTTCTGGCATGGCCAGGCCCTAGGCTGTGCCAGGAGGTGGGTCCCACCTCCTCCGGTGCCCTCCTTTGGCCTATATTTAGAGTCTCCAGAGGAAACCCTCGCAGACTTTCTGGAATCGTGAATTTCTCCATCATTTCGCCGCTACACAGCGCTTCCAAGATCGGGAGCGTCAGGAGACCTATTCCCGGCACCCTGCCGGAGGGAGGCTTCACCTCTGGGAGCTTCTCCACCGCCTTGGACGCTTCCCGGACGTGCCGTGAGTAGTCTTCCTTGAACCATGAGTCCATGACCAGTATCTATGTGATGTCTTCTCTCCAATCTTGTGCTTCAGTGGTTAGTCCTTGTGAGCTACCTTACATGATCAACGCATCTATGTAATTCTCTTGCTATTGCTATGCTCGGTTTATTGGGATCCAATGGATTATGAGATTATGTTCAGATTGTTATGAGTTACATATTTGATTATCCTTTTATATTATGTTCCCTAGTGATTCATGCATGTTCTCCGTTGCTTTTTATTGCTTTGGCCAAGTAGTAGATCGTAACTCCAAGAGGGAGTGTTATGCATGATTGTGGGTTCGGGCCCCCCGATGTCTAGCTTGAGTGACAGAAACATGAGACTAGGGCATGTGCTTGTTGCCACCATGGAGAAAACAAGGTGCTTGTGACCACGGTTGCAAGGATTGTTTACCTTATGCATAGTTCGTTAATGCAGTTGTCCATTGCTTTGAGTTTACACTTTGGGTGGGGCTCGCAACTTAATACCGGAGAGATGTTCTAGATAGATATCTCAAGGTGGATGATTAGTAAGTAGATGCTAATGAATAAACGGTCTACTTATCTTGGCATACTTCCCATTACTATTAAACCTCTAACTATCAAGGAGCATAATTAGCATTCCGGTGCGACCATAATTCTGTTAATTGCCCAACTGTGATTTGTTTATCCTAGCATAGTTGTTTATCGTCTTTTGGGACAGAGACATCACTAATGAACATCATGTGACTCTGGTCCATATCACCATCATTGTTTACACCTCCATCATGTACCACTTTCATTTACTTTTCCGTTGCAATCACGATTTCCTTCCCGCTTGTGTTTTGATCCTTTGCAAACTACAAGGCCGGAGAGATTGACAACCTCTCTATACTCGTTGGGAGCAAAGTTATTGGTTGTGTGTGCAGGTCCACGTCTTCTGCTAGCGCCAAGGTGGAAGACACCTACTTGTTGAGACTAGGAGTCCTTCTAGTTCGATAAACCTTACAGTTTTCGTGTAAGGGAAATTTGCTACTGACTACATCTCCACCTTCCACTTGGGGTATCCTACGAGGGGCGAGAAGTATATCCATCATCTCGTCATCAGCACACTCCTTTTACATTCGGAGTTAGTTTTAAACTCAAATACTTTTTATTTGGTGCCCGTTGAGCATGAACAGTATACTAGATCTTGTTTATTGCAAGGTGGTTATTCATTTAAGTCAAAGAATAATGGTATTTGTGTTTATATGAATAATATCTTTTATGGTCAAGCACCGTTTGTGGATGGATTATTCTTATTGAATCTCAATCATAGTGATACACATGTTCATGGTATTGACACAAAAAGATGCAATTTTAATGATGATGGTACCACATATGTGTGCCACTCTTGCTCAGGTCATATTAGTGTAAAGCGCATGAAGAAACTCCATGTTGATGGACTTTTCAGGTCACTCATTTGTGAATCGCTCGACACATGTGAACCGCGGCTCATGTGCAAGATGACTGAGAACCTTCTTTCTGATACAATGCACTGGGCAAGTGACTTGTTCGAAATAGTACATAATGATGTATGCGGTTATAGTGATACACATGTTCATGGTATTGACACCAAAAGATGCAAAGTTAATGATGATGGTACCACATATGTGTCTCACTGTTTCTTAGGTCATATTGGTATAAAGCGCATGAAGACACTCCATGTTGTGGACTTTTCAAATCACTCAATTTTTAATCGCTCGAGACATGTGAACCGTGGCTCATGGGCAAGATGAACAAGAACCATGTTTCCGATACAATGCACTCGGCAAGTTACTTGTTGGAACTAATACATAATGATGTATGCGGTTAAATGTGTTTTGAAGCACGCGATGTGTATCGTTATTTTCTTACCTTCATGGATGATTTGAGTAGATATGGGGATATGTACTTGACGAAACACAAATATGAAACATTTGGAAAGTTCAAACCAATTTTAGAGAAAAGTTTAAAATCATTGTAACAAAAAGATTTCTATGATATGATCATGGTGGTGAATATACGAGTTACGAGTTTGGTTTGCATTTAAGGTAACGTGGAATTGTTTCACAACTCATGCCACCTGGAACACCACAGCGCAATGGTGTGTCTAAACATCATAGTAGTACTCTATTGGATAAAGGCTTTCTATGATGTCTCTTAATGATTTGACAGTATCCTTCTGGTTTTATGCATTAGAGATAGCCGCATTCACCTTAAATAGGGCACCGTCTAAGTCCGTTGAGATGACACGGTATGAATTATGGTTTAGCAAGAAACCTAAGTTGTCATTTATTAAAGTTTTGGGATGCGGCGCTTATATCAAGAGGCTTTAGCCTGATAAGCTCAAAACCAAAGCGGAGAAGTGCATATTCATTGGATACCCTAAGTAAAAAATTGTGTATACCTTCTATCACAGATCCGAAGGCAAAATCTTTGTTGCCAGGAATGGATCCTTTCTAGAGAAGGAGTTTCTCTTGAAAGAAGTGAGTAGGAGGAAAGTAGAACTTGATGAGGTTATGGAACCTTCACTTCAGTTGGAGGCTATTAGATGTTCCTTTGATGCCTACACCAATTGAACACGAAGCTAATGATGATGATCATGAAACTTCGAATCAAGTGCCTACCAAACCTCAAAGGTTGACAAGGACATGTACGGCCCCTGAGTGGTACGGTAATCCTGTCTTGGAAGTCATGTGGTGAGAAAACACTGAGCCTACGAACTATGATGAAGTGATGATGCGCCCGGATAAAGAAAAATGTCTAGAGGCCATGAAATCCTAGATAGGATCCAGGTGTGAAAAAAAATGGACTTTGGTATACATACGCGATGGCACTCAAACCATTGACAAGAAATGGACCATGGTAGACGCTGATGGTAATTAATGTTATCGTCTATAAAGCTCGACTTGTCGCAAAGGGGTTTCGACAAGTTCAAGGGGTTGACTATGACGAGACTTACTCACCCATAGCGATGTTGTTGTGTGTTGGGATTATGTTTGCAATTGGGGCACTCTTTGATTATGAAATCTAACACATCGATGTCAAAATAACGTTCCTTAAAGGTTTCCTTTAGTAATAGTTGTATATGATGCAACCAGAAGGTTTTGTTGATCCTAAGGATTCTAATATGATTTGAGAGCTCCAGCGATCCATCTATGGACTAGTGCAAGCATCTTGGAGTTGAAATATACGCTTTGGTGAGGTGATGAAAGCTATAGGGTTTATACAAGTTCATGGAGAACTTTGTATTTATAACAAAGTGAGTGGGAGATCTGTAGCATTTCTAATACTGTGTGTGGATGATATATTATTAGTTGGAAATGTTATAGAATTTCTTGAAAGCATAAAGGACCTTTGAAGGCTTTTTAATGGAAGATTCGTGTAAATCTGCATACATAATGGGCATCAAGATCTCTAGAGATATATCAATACGCCTGATAAGACTTCCACAGAGCACATAACTTACAAGATTTTGAACGAGTTCAAAATGTACTAGTAAAAGAAGGGTTTCTTCCCTATGTTGCAAGGTGTTAAGTTGAGTAAGACTCAAAGATCAACTACGACATAAGAAAGAGAAAGGATGAAGGCCGTCCCCTATGCCTCAACCATATGCTCTATAATGTATGCCATGTTGTGCACCATACTTGATGTGTGCATTGCCATGAGTCTAGCAAGGGGGTACCCGAGTGATCCAGGAGTTGATCACTGGAAAACGGTCAAAAATATCCGTAGGTACCTAAAGAGGACTAAAGAAATGTTTCTCATTCATGGAGAAGGTAAACAGTTCGTCATAAAGGGTTATGTCGATGCAAGCTTTGACACAACTCTCAAACTAGATATGTATAGCGGAGCAGTCATTTGGAGTAGCTCCAAGCGGAGTGTGGTAGAAGTATCTACATATGAAATATAGATTTGCAAAGTACACATGGATCTGAATGTTGGAGACCCATTGACTAAAACCTCTCTCACAAACAAAACATGATCATCCTAGAACTGGTTGGGTGTTAAATACATTGCGATGTGAACTAGATTATTGACTCTAGTGCAAGTGGGAGACTCTTGGAAATATGCCCTAGAGGCAATAATAAATTGGTTATTACCATATTTTCTTCTTCATGATAAATTTTTATTATACATACTAGAACTGTATTTACTGGAAACTAAATACATGTGTGGATGCATAAATGCTTACTATGTCCCTAGCGAGCCTCTACTAGACTAGCTCGTTGATCAAACATGGTTAAGATTTCCTAACCATTGAAATGAGTTGTCATTTTTTATTGGGATCACATCATTAGGAGAATGATGTGATGTACAATACCCAACCGTAAGCTTAGCATATGATTGTATCACCTAGTTTAATTGCTACAACCTTCTTCATGTCAAGTATATGTTCCTTAGACTATGATATCATGCAACTCCCTGACATAGGAGGAATATTTGGTGTGTATCCAAACGTCACTTCATAATTGGGTGATCATAAGGATGTTCTACAGGTATATCCAAAGGTGTTTCTTGGGTTGGCATGGATCGAGACTGGGATTTGTCACTCCATATGATGGAGCGGTATCTCTAGGCCCTCGCGGTAATACAACATCATCAGAAGCTTGCAAGCATGTGACTGATGAGTTTAGTCACTCGATCTTCTATTAGAGAACAAGTAAAGAGACTTGTCGGTAACGAGATTGAACTAGGTATGGAGATATCGATGATCGAATCTCGCACTAGTAACACGTCGCCAGACAAAGGGAATTGTATACGAGATTAATTGAATCCTCGACGTCGTGGTTCAACACGATAGAGATCTTCATTGAATGTGTGGGAGTAATATGTACATCCTATTCCCTCTAATGATTATTGATCGGAGAGGAGTCTCGGTCATGTGTGTATGTTCTTGAACCCATAGGATCAGACACTTAACATTTTGTAACACTAGGGTAGTATTGAGATATTAATAGCAATGCACCAAAAGTTGTTCGGAGTCCTGGATGGGATCCGACACATCATGAGGAGTTCTGTAATGGTCTAAAGGTAAAGATTTATATATAGGAAGTTGTTATCAAGGTTCCGTAGAACAAGGGCTTGAAACAGCCCAAGACCGACGCTCCAGAAGATTCCCCTTTTATTTTGTTCTCGTCGTGTGATTTGTTTGGTTGTCGCATTCATCACCGCACCATTCACATCATCCACATTGCATCGGAACTCCATTGCCGCTAGTTTTAAAACTTGCATCCATTAGTAGTTGCCGGTTCTTTCCGTTTTCATCGCTGACCATTTTGAGGCCATCCACACACGCACTCCCGCGACATCATTAAAATCTTGTTTTCAAAGTTGTGTATAAAACATTCTCGGATTGGGTTGAAATTTGGTGCAATGTCTTAATATAGTAAAGGTAGGCAGCCTGCCAAATTTCATCACAATCGGAGTTCGTTCGATACCCGTACCGTTAAACCTATAGAGACACTATAGCCGGTCAAACATCGGGCGATTTCGTGTTTTAAAAACCTGATGTTGGGAGTCTGTTTTCCCTCTCTTCTATTCCTAGGCCCTCCACACAGTGCACCGACCCTACCTGATACTTAGCCCGAAACTTCCCCCAGACCGAACCGGGCGGTCGTGACCGTTGGGTCCGGATCTACCCCGTTTCACCGCAAACTTTCATCGGTTTGTCCACTGGACTCCCTAACCTAATTATCTCGACCAGCCGATCTAAATCTGACGGTCCAGAGGCCCCTAAAACTAACCCTCATGCTATATATATAGTCTGCCACTAGTCCATTTTATACAAACCTTGACCTAACCCTAGCCCTAGCCTACCCTAACCCCGCAGTGCCGCGGCCCGCTTTGTCCCTCCTCGGGATCCTCCCAGATCCCATCTCCCCAACCAATGTCGTCCCTGCCCGATCCAGCCCAACCAACCGCATCCTCGCAAGCACCCGCATGGCACCCAGGAGCTCGTGCCCAAGGCCACCAGCGTCCGTCGTCCAAAGCCCCGCGTCGCTTGGGAGCCGCTCCTCCTGAGGCTTCCCAAGCTCCGAGCTCCCTCCTACTACAGCCGCCGTAGCTAGAGGGCCTCGCCCAACGCCGTCAGGCAAGCCAGGCCAAAGCACCCCTCCTCTACCTCGCCGGAGGTGCGTCTCCCTGCTCATCCCTGATACGTCTTCAACGTATCTATAATTTTTGATGGTTTCATGCTATTATCTTGTCAAAGTTATGATGTTTTGTATGCCTTTTATATCTTTTTTGAGACTAACCTATTAACTCAGTGCCAAGTGCCAGTTCCTGTTTTTTCCATGTTTTGACCCCTTTCAGAGAAGGATTTTAAATAGAGTCCAAACGGAACGAAACTTCCAAAAAGATTTTTCCGAAACAGAAAAAGATCGGGAAGCCTGAGAATCAGGGCAGGGGGCCACCAGGGACCCCACAAGCCCCCTAGCCGTGGCCAGGGGGGCGTGCCTCCCAGGCTTGTGGGCTCTCTGGGCCTCCTCTGCCCTACGTCATTCGCCTATAAATTCCCTAAAATCCCATAAAAAATTAGGAGATCATCGAAAGTAATTTTCCGCCGCCCCAAGCTTCTGTCTCCGCAAGATCCCATCTGGGGCACGTTCTGGTGCCCTGCCGGAAGGGGTATTCGAATACGGAGGGCTTCTTCATCAACACCATGACCTCTCCGATGATGCATGTGTAGTTCACCATAGACCTACGGGTCCATAGCTAGTAGCTAGATGGCTTCTTCTCACTCTTGGATATTCAATACAAAGTTCTCCATGATATTCATGGAGATCTATATGATGTAATCTTCTTTTGCGGTGTGTTTGTCAAGATCCGATGAATTGTGGATTTATGATCAGATTATCTCTGAATCTTATTTGAGTTTCTTCTGATCTCTCTTATGCATGATTTCATATCCTTGTAATTCTCTTCTAGTTGTGGGTTTTGTTTGGCCAACTAGATCTATGATTCTTGCAATGGGAGAAGTGCCTGGTTTTGGGTTCATATCGTGTGGTGAACTCACCCAGTGACAGAAGGGGTAGCGAGGCACACATCGTGTTGTTCCCATCAAGGGTAAAAAGATGGGGTTTTCATCATTGGTTTGAGTTTATCCCTCTACATCATGTCATCTTGCTTAAGGCGTTACTCTGTTCGTCATGAACTCAATACACTAGATGCATCCTGGATAGCTCTCGATGTGTGGAGAAATAGTAGTAGATGCAGAAAGTATCGGTCTACTTGTCTCGGACGTGATGCCTATATGTATGATCATTGCCTTAGATATCGTCATGACTTTGCGTGGTTCTATCGATTGCTCGACAGTAATTCGTTTACCCACCGTGATATTTGCTATTTTGAGAGAAGCCTCTAGTGAACACAGTGGCCCCCAGGTCTACTCCACACCATATTTTCAGCCTTACACTTTTTCTTCGATTCACTTTCCGCGTTCAGATCTCACTTTGCAATCGATCTTGAAGGGATTGACAACCCCTTTATAGCGTTGGGTGCAAGCTCTTTGTGTTTGTGCAGGTACTCTGGACTTGATGAGATTCTCCTACTGGATTGATACCTTGGTTCTCAAACTGAGGGAAATATTTACTGCTCCTGTGATGCATCTTCCTTTCCTCTTCAAGGCAAAACCAACGCAAACAAGTCTCCTTCAATGTGTCAAATTCTGGCGCTGTTGTTTGAGAAGTAAGAGAAGGATTTCTGGCGCCGTTGCCGGGGAGGATCAAGTCAAGAACTCATCCAAGTAAGTGTCGCAAACTCATCTCTTGCATTTACCTTTTTGCCTCTCGTTTTCCTCTCCCCCACTTCTGAAAAACAAAATTTACAAAAAAAAATTGCCTTTTTCGTTTGCCTTTTTCGTTCGCCCTTTTTCTCGCTTGCTCTTTGTTTGGTTGTGTGCTTGCTTGCTTGCCGAAGTCACCATGACTGAAAACACCAAACTTTGTGACTTCTCGAATACTAATAATAATGATTTTATTAGTACTCCGATTGCTCCCGCGACTAGTGTGGAGTCATACAAAATCAATGCCGCTTCGCTGAATCTTGTTATGAAAGAGCAATTTTCCGGCCTTCCTAGTGAAGATGCCGCATCCCATCTTAATACCTTCATAGAGCTTTGCGATATGCAAAATAAGAAAGATGTGGATAATGATGTGTTTAAATTGAAGCTTTTTCCTTTCTCGTTGTGAGATCGAGCAAAAACTTGGTTTTCGTCTTTCCCCAAAAATAGTATCGATTCTTGGGATAAGTGCAAAGATGCTTATATATCCAAGTATTTTCCACCGGCTAAGATTATCTCTCTCTGTAATGATATCATGAATTTTAAGCAACTTGATCATGAACACGTTGCACAATCTTGGGAGAGAATGAAATTGATGATTAGAAATTGTCCCGCTCATGGCTTGAGTCTTTGGATGATTATACAAATCTTCTACGCTGGCTTGAATTTCGCTTCTAGAAATATCTTGGACTCCGCCTTAGGTGGAACTTTCATGTAAATCACGTTAGGAGAAGCCACGAAACTCCTAGAAAATATCATGACGAACTACTCTCAGTGGCACACTCGAAGGTCACCTACTAGTAAGAAAGTACACGCTATAGAAGTAATTAACTCGTTGAGTGCTAAGATGGATGAGTTAATGAATTTGGTTGCTAGTAGAAGTGCTCCTTTAGATCCTAATGATATGCCCTTGTCTTCTTTGATTTAGAGTACCAACGCTAGCTTGGACATTAATTTTGTTGGTAGGAATAATTTTGGCAACAACAATGCTTTTAGCGGAAACTATGTTCCTATGCCTTTTCCTAGTAACTCCTCTAATAACTTTGGCAACTCCTACAATAATACTCAGGGAAATTACAATAGATTACCCTCTGATCTAAAGAGTAATATCAAA
Organism: Hordeum vulgare subsp. vulgare; assembly: GCF_904849725.1. NCBI lineage: Eukaryota > Viridiplantae > Streptophyta > Magnoliopsida > Poales > Poaceae > Hordeum > Hordeum vulgare. The sequence continues at coordinate 104,593,078 of NC_058518.1, read as the reverse complement.
GATTTTATCAACTCACAAAAAAAATTCAATGCATCCATAGAGGAAAAACTACTCAAAATTGACGATTTGGATAAGAGCGTTGATAGAATGTCTAGTGATATTGATGCTTTGAAAGTTAGATGTGCTCCTCCCAAGATCAATATGGATGAAACTTTGAAAGCTATGCATGTTTCAATGATTGAGAGCAAAGAAAGAACCGCCCAAATTCGTGCTAGACATGAATGGCTTAAAAAGGCGTGTTCTCATGATAAGAATCGGAAGATCTTAAAGTGCTTGGTGTGACTCCCATTGAATCTTCGTTTTCTTGTGTCAAACCTAATGATGATGGGGCTGGATATGAATCCACCTTGGTTGAAAAATGTCCCAATGATTCGGAGTCCATCTATCTTGATGCTAAAAGCTTTGAAAGTGGAGTAGAAGATATTAAAACTTTTTGTAGTAATGAAATTACTACCTTGGATTTCAAGGAATTCAATTATGATAGTTGCTCCTTGATTGAATGCATTTACTTGATGCAATCCATGCTAAACTCTTCGCACGCTTATAGCCAAAACATGAGGCCTTTACCCATCATATCGTCGAAGCCATGATAAAATCTCTTGAAGAGAAACTTGACTTGGAAGTCTCTATCCCTAGAAAGCTTCATGATGAGTGGGAACCTACTATCAAAATCAAAGTCAAAAACTATGAATGCAATGCTTTGTGTGATTTGGGTGCTAGTGTTTCCGCGATTCCAAAGTCTTTATGTGATGTTCTGGGTTTTAATGAGATTGAAGATTGTTCTCTTAATTTGCATCTTGCGGATTCTACTGTCAAGAAACCCATGGGAAGGATCAATGATGTTCTTATTACTGCAAATAGGAACTATGTACCCGTGGATTTCATTGTGCTTGACATTGATTGCAATCCTACATGCCCTATTATTCTTGGTAGACCTTTCCTAAGGACTATCGGTGCCATCATCGATATGAAGGAAGGGAATATTAGATTTCAATTTCCATTAAAGAAGGGCATGGAGCACTTTCCTAGAAAGAAAATAAGATTGCCTTATGAATCCATGATGAGGGCAACTTATGGTTTGAGCACCAAAGACGACGATACCTGATTCTATCGCCTTATGCCTAGCTAAGGGCGTTAAACAATAGCGCTTGTTGGGAGGCAAACCAATGAATTTATTTCTTTTTGTTTCTGTTTTTTTGCGTCCACACTATCATAATTATGTTATGATTGTGTCTTTTGTGTTTCTTTTTGTGTTTGAGCCAAGCAAAACCTTTATGATTAGTTTTGGTAATGGTTGTTTGATCCTGCTGGAAAAAGACACAAACTTTTCTCTCACGAGATGATTTTTCATTTTTATTCAGAAAGAGTTTTTGAGTTGATTCTTTTTTCTGCTAGTTTATGTGCCTTTTGCCCAGGCTTTCGTAATTGTTTAGAGTTTTTGAGGTACCATAAGTATACGAAGTATACAGATTGCTACAGACTGGTCTGTTTTTGACAGATTCTGTTTTTGTTGAGTTGGTTGCTTGTTTTGATGAAACTATGGATAGTATCAGGTGGTACTAGCCATGGAAAAGTGAGAATACAGTATCCCAACACCAATATAAATAGAAATCAAGATTTCTACAGTACCTAAATTGGTGGTAGTTTGTTTTCTTGTGCTAATGTTATCACGAGTTTCTGTTTAAGTTTTGTGTTGTGAAGTTTTCAAGTTTTGGGTGATGTTCTCATGGACAAAGAGATAAGGAGTGGAAAGATCTCAAGCTTGGGGATGAAAAAGGCATCCCAAGCCAAATTCAAGGACACCAAAAATCCTAAGCTTGGGGATGCCCCGGGAAGGCATCCCCTCTTTCGTCTTCAATCCATCGGTAACGTTACTTGGAGCTATATTTTATTCACCACATGATATGTGTTTTGCTTGGAGCGTATTGTATCTTAGGATTCTTTTCTTTTTGTTGTGTCACAATCATCCTTGCTTCACACCTTTAGAGAGAGACATACACTCATCGTGATTTTGCTAGAATGCTCATTGTGCTTCACTTATATCTTTTGAGCTAGATAATTTTGCTCTATGTGCTTCAGTTAGATCTTTTAGAGCACGGCGGTGCGAGACTTGGTAGTTGTCTTATGCTTTGAAAGTAGTCCCAAAGGTGATAGGTATCCAAAGAGGATACAAAAACCTCCATCTTCATGTGCATTGAGTAGAAAGAGAAGTCTTGATTCCTCTCAGTTAGTTTTGAGACATGGATTTGGTAATACTAAGAGTTATGTTAGTAGGGTGTTGTGAATCTAGAAATACTTGTGTTGAAGTTAGTGATTCCTGTAGCATGCATGTATGGTGAACCGTTATGTTAGGAATCGGAGCATAATTGTTCTATTGATTGTCATCCTTTGTGTTGAGGTCGGGATCGCACTATGGTTAACACCTACCAACCCTTCCCCTAGGAGTATGCGTTTAGCACTTTGCTTTGACTACTAATAAGAACTTTTGCAACAAGTATGTGAGTTCTTCATGACTAATGTGAGTCCATGGTATAGATGCACTTTCACCTTCCACCATTGCTAACCTCTCTAGTGCCGCGCAATTCTCGCCGGTGCACAAACCCACCAAATGTCTTCCTCAAAACAGCCACCATACCTACCTACTATGGCATTTTCATATCCATTCCGAGATACATTGCCATGCAACTCCCACCGTTCCGTCTCATAGCCATTTTCATAGCGAGATGTTTGAATGTCATACGCCAAGCTAGATCGTTGCACATCACGGTACACTGCCGGAGGCATTTCCTATAGAGTCATTTCTAAGCTTTGAACTGTGAGTACCTAAAAGTGTGATGATCATCATTATTAGAGCATTGTCCCATGTGAGGAAATAAAAAAAGGAAAAAAGAGGCCAAAGAGCCCAAATAAAAAAAAGAGAAAAAAAGAGGCCTAAGAGCCCAAATAAAAAAAGAGAGAAAAAGAGAGAAGGGACAATGCTACTATCTTTTTCCACACTTGTGCTTCATAATAGCACCATGTTCTTCATGTTTGAGAGCCTCTCATTTCGTCACCACCATATGCAAGTGGGAATCTTCATTATATAACTTGGCTTGTATATTCCAATGATGGGCTTCCTCAAAATTTCCCTAGGTCTTCGTGAGCAAGCAAGTTGGATGCACACCCACTAGTTCTCCTTTTGAGATTTCACATACTTATAGCTCTAGTGCATCCTTTGTATGGCAATCCCTACTCATTCACATTGATATCTATTAATGGGCATCTCCATAGCCTTTTGATATGCCGAGTCAATGTTACCATCTCCTCCTTTTTTTTATCTCGCAACCACCACCACACTCTATTCCACCTATAGTGCTATATCCAGGCTCACGCCCATGTATTGCGTGATAGTTATAAAAATTTTGAGAAAGTAAGAGTGCGAAAACAATTACTTTGCCAATACCGGGGTTGTGCATGATTTACATTAGTTGTGTGAGGATGATGGACCATAGCCAGACTATATGATTTTGTAGGGATAGCTTTGTCTGGCCTTGTTATTTTGAAAGTTCATGATTACCTTGCTAGTTTGCTTGAAGTATTATTGTTTTCATGTCAATAACAAACTATTGTTTTGAATCTTACGGATCTGAACATTCATGTCACATGAAAGAAGTTGCAAAGGACAACTATGCTAGGTAGCATTCCACATCAAAAATTCATTCTTTATCACTTCCCTACTCGAGGACGAGCAGGAGTTAAGCTTGGGGATGCTTGATACGTCTCCAACGTATCTATAATTGTTGATGGTTTCATGCTATTATCTTGTCAAACTTTGGATGTTTCGTATGCCTTTTTATCTTTTTTGAGACTAACCTATTAACTCTGTTCCAACTGCGAGTTCCTGTTTTTTCCATGTTTTTGACCCCTTTCAGAGGAGGATTTTAAACGGAGTCTAAACGGAACGAAACTGCCAAAATGATTTTTTCTGAAACAGAAAAAGATCAGGAAGCCTCAGAATCAGGGCAGGGGGCCACCAGGGACCTCACAAGCCCCCTAATCGCAGCCAGGGGGCGCGCCTCCCAGGCTTGTGGGCTCCCTGGGCATTCTCTACCCTAGGTCTTTCGCCTATAAATTCACTAAAATCCCAGAAAAAATTAGGAGATCATCGAAAGTACTTTTCCGCCGCCGCAAGCTTCTGTCTCCGCAAGATCCCATGTGGGGCACATTCTGGTGCCCTGCTGGAAGGGGGATTTGGATACGGAGGGCTTCTTCATCAACACCATGACATCTCTGATGATGCGTGAGTAGTTCACCATAGACCTACGGGTCCATAGCTAGTAGCTAGATGGCTTCTTCTCTCTCTTGGATCTTCAATACAAAGTTCTCCATGATATTCATGGAGATCTATCCGATGTAATCTTCTTTTGTGGTGTTTTTGTCGAGATCCGATGAATTGTGGATTTATGATCAGATTATCTATGAATCTTATTTGAGTTTCTTCTGATCTCTCTTATGCATGATTTCATATCCTTGTAATTCTCTTCGAGTTGTGGGTTTTGTTTGGCCAACTAGATCTATGATTCTTGCAATGGGAGAAGTGCTTGGTTTTGGGTTCATACCGTGCGGTGACCTGACCCAGTGACAGAAGGGGTAGCGAGGCACTCATCGTGTTGTTGCCATCAAGGGTAAAAAGATGGGGTTTTCATCATTGGTTTGAGTTTATCCCTCTACATCATGTCATCTTGCTTAAGGCGTTACTCTGTTCGTCATGAACTCGCCGTGGCCATGGCCACGAGTCAGGACCTCGCCGTCGGGCTCGGAAGCCGCTGGGGATGGAGGATCCGGGGGGCTCTGTTGTGGATCTGACCTCCCTTGCCTCCATCGCCGCGCCGGAGCCCTACTGCGAAGCTCACGTCCCCGGCCAGGACCTACGAGCGCCCCTACTTCTTCACATGGAGGAAGACGAGCGCCAGCCATAGCGTCCGCCTCGAGCTCCCCGTCGTCCCAGCCTGGCCGCGAGAGATCCGACCGCCTCCAAACCGCGTTGCTCCCGTGCTGCTTCAATCTATTCGTCTTCATCAAACGGGTCCAGGGATACGAGCACCCTCCGTGTTGACCCGATCCTTCACCAGCATGGACCGGTGCCGTGTTGTGCGCTTGGGCCACCTTCCTTGTTCGGCCCTCTTCGTTAACCACGATGTCCTCGAACGCGACTAAACCGTGGAGACCCAAGACCATCAAGTCCAAGACCACCTCGAGTTCAACCAAACTCGGAACCCCCAAGACCGTTGTCGTGTACCCCTACGTCGCTACTTCCACGATGACTGTGCACAACTACCGTCGCCGAAGATGCGTGTACCACTACTTCAAGGACGTCCACGATGGCATGTGAACGACTAGTTCCCTTGACGAACCTCGGTCCACCCCGAACGCACGCTTCAAAGGTATAACAATGAGACGTTCACTCGTGGACCGAATGCATGTGATGTATGAGACGAACCGTATGTTTGCACCATATATGTTTGCTCATTGCATGTTGTCCCTCTTTTGCCATGCCCCCGACACATGGGAACCCGGTAACCAGGATCACCCTATCATACTTTTGCATGACATGCACACACTCACAATTCATTAGCACTGGTATCTCATCGAGTTACCAGAATTGGAAAGTTATTGTGGCAATCAGTTGCATGCATGTTGCATTCATGGCATAATATATTGTGTTGCTCTTATCTTTTAGGTCGTAACTCCGTTGGAGATGAGCTATATATGTAAACCGACTAGACTGACATGTACAATCACATGCTTCAACCTTGCCATGTTAACAACATTTTTTAAAATTGCCGTGTACCTAAACGGGAGTGAACTAAATAATCTGTATGTGGAGTTTCATCAATGTGCAACTCGTTGCATATTGAGCTTCACTTAATGTCTAGTGTTTGATTGTTGTGAATTGCCATGACATGCGTTGCATAATTGAAATGGACATGCATCATATTAGGTTGTTCATCATGTCGTGCATGTGCCGTGGGGAATATCGTGTGTTGATTCTTGTTTCTGGTTTGCTTCTTCTCGATAGAGTTCCGCAACGTGTCGGATTGTGAGGATCCGTTCGACTACGTCGGTTTGTCTACTTCATGGTTTCGTTCTTCTTCCAAGCTAGATCACAGGCAAGATGACCATTTCCCTAGATATCATTACTATCAATGCCATGCTAGTCGTCTTGTTTCTTTCGTTATGTCTCGTTGCGTACCTCTCAACATTGCCATGAAACCTTCAACCTTCTACAACCTAGCAAACCACTATTTGGATATGTTACCGCTTGCTTAACCATGGGTTACCGTTGCTAGTTGCAGGTGTCATTACTTCCATGTGGTGATATGGGTTCCTTGTTATATCACCATATAATTGCTAATTAATTTAATGGACCTATATACTTGGTAAAAGGTGGAAGGCTCGGCTTTCTAGCCTGGTGTTTTGTTCCACCTTTGACGCCTTAGTTTCGGCTACCGGTGTTATATTCCATAATTGAGCGCTCCTAACACGCTCGGGATTGTTGTGGGGACCCCCTTGATAATTCGTCTTAGTTTAAAACTGGTCTGGCAAGGCCCAACTTTGGTACTACATTTGCCTAATAACTAATAAACTGCATAGGGACTAGTCGACCCCCGAGGAGATTAATCAACCCCCGGGCCAGTGGTCCTCATGAGTGTTGGTCCAAATTGAGTGTTGTCTAGTGCCCCCTGTTCACCCGGGGTCTCAGCCAACCCGATGTCTAGCTCATCCGATCGTGCCCTAAGAACGAGATACGCGTATCCTATCTGGTTTGTCGGCACGCCGGGCGGCCTTGCTGGATTAGTTTTACCTTTTACGAAATATCTTGTGCATCGGGATTCCAGTGATGCTTTGGGCTATCTCAGCGTTGAGATTTTACACTAAGGAATCCGAGGAGATCACGAGTTTCATGATCGAGGCTTTATATGCGGCTTGTGGTAATTTGTAATGGACTAGTTGGAACACCCCTGCAGGGTTAAATCTTTCGGAAAGCCGTGCACGCGGTTATGTGGAAAACTTGGAAACTTTGTTAAACATCCAGTTCTAGGTAACCTGAAGTAAATTTAATTAAAACTTGCCAACTGTGTGCGTAACTGTTACTGTCTATTTCGTGAGCTCCTTCTCCTATTGAGGACACGGTGGGGTTATGTTTGACGTAAGTAGGTGTTCAGCATTATCCATTTGATCGTCATTAGTTCACGTCCGATTATGTGTAGATCACTTCCCCTCTTTATTCTTGTACTCGTAAGTTAGCCACCTCAAATAAATGCTTAGTCGCTTGCAGCAGCATCACCACTTAACCATGCCTCCCCCATTAATCTTTGCTAGTCTTTGTACCTTTGGAAATGAGATTGCTGAGTCCCTGTGGCCCACAAATTACTACTACAGCAGTTGCAGGTACAAGTAAAACGATACTCTGGCGTGAGCGTGATGATTGTTCTATTTGTAGTTCCTTCTTCTTCTTCTTATTCGATCTAGGATGGGTTCCAGGCCGGCGACCTGGGATAGCAAGGATGGACATTGTTCTTTTGTCAATTGTTTTCGTCTATAGTCGGACCCTTCTCGTCTACTTGGTGATTGAATATGTTGATGTATTGATGTGATCTTGATGTAGCTTGTGGCGAGTGTAAGCCAATTCCATATACTCATCTCTTCAGTACATGTACTTGTAACGATATCCATTCTTGCGAAATGACGAGATGTGTTTATATCCCTGTCGAGGCCCTCGAGCCAAAATAAGGATAGGATTGCATCTTTCGCATTACAGGGCTCCACATGTCTCATAGGATAGCTAGCGTGGGTTGAGAGGAGGCGCCCTAGCCTTAATGGGTCAGGGGCACTGATACGTCTCCAATGTATCTCTAATTTTGCATTGTTTCATGCTATTATATTATCAATCTTGGATGCTTTATATGCAATTATTTGTTATCTTATATCATTTTCTAGGACTAATCTATTAACTCAATGCCTAGTGGTAGTTCCTCTTTTTCTGTGTTTTGACCTTTTCATAGAAACAATACCAAACAAAGTCCAAACATGATAACACTTTATGGGGGTTATTTTTGGACATAAAGAGATCCTAGAAGCTTGGAGGTGGCTAGAAGACCCACGAGCGAGCGATGAGACCGTATGGCGTGTCCAGGGGATAGGGCATGACTCCCTTGCGAGTCCCCCTCACCTAATTCCACTTCTGTATATTTGCACATACCCCAAACCAACACAAATCAACCCAAAAAACTTTTTCTGTCACCGCCTCAGTTTTATCGTGATCCCAATGGGGGGCCTCCGCTGGTAATTTGTATGAGGGGCAATCAATCAGGGAGGTCATCTAAATCAACCTTGCTACCTCCATGATGATGTGTGAGTAGTTGATACATCTCCAACGTATATATAATTTTGGAATGTTTCATACTACTATATTATCAATCTTGCACACTTTATATGCAATAACATGTTATTTTATATCATTTTTGGGAACTAATCTATTAACCCAGTGTCAGTTCTTGTTTTTTGCGTATTTTTGAATTTTGCAGAAAATCAGTACCAAGCGGAGTCCAAACACGATGAGAGCTTTTCTTGATTATTCTGGACAATTTGGGTGCCATGAAGCTTTGAGAGGAGGCTGGAAGACGCATGAGTACGCGACAAGCCTTGAGGCATGCCCTCGGTAGGGCGCACTCACGAGGCTGATGACCCCCTCACATGTCCCCGTGACCTAATTCCACTTCTATAAATATTAAAATATTTCAAAAACGCCAAAGAGAAACCAGAAAACACCCTTTTCTACCGTTGCAGGTCTCTGTTCTGCCGCGATCCCATCTAGATATCTTTTCTGTTACCCTGTCGAAGGGGGGTCAATCATAGAGGCCTTCAACATCAACTGTGTTGCCTCCATGATGATGTGTGAATAGTTCACCACACACCTACTGGTCAATAGCTAGTCGCTAGCTGGCTTCTTCTCTCTTTGATATTTAGTACCATGTTCTCCACGATTCTCACGGTGGACTATCCGATGTAGTTTTATTTTGTGGTGTGTTTGTTCCGTTCCTATGTAATTGACTCTTCTCTGAATTCTATTGTGCATGGTTATTATAGCTTCATATTTCTCTCTGATCTATTCGTTTAGTTTGGCCAACTAGAATCATTTATCTTTAATGGGAGTGGTGTCTTTTAGTAGGTTCAATCTTGTGGTGCTATATATCCCAGTGATAGAAAGGGGACAAAACACTGATACTTCTCCAACGTATCTATAATTTTGGCTTGTTCCACGTTGTTATATTATCATTCTTGGATGTTTTACAATCATTTTACTATAACTTTATATTATTTTTTGGGATTAACCTATTAATGGTTTAAAAATTGCACAAGTTCTTGTTTCACACTTTGATTTGTAGGAAATAATAAGAAATTGTTGAAAAAACCCGCAAAATGAGCCTTGTTGGAGAAGGACTCTCACTCTCCTGAAATCTGTCCACAAACAGTTTTTAGAGATCATCCGTTTGACATCCGAATATGGCGTCAAATGGAAAAAGCTTAAACTATGGAAGTGTGGGGAATTTTATGGCAATGATTCTGGACCACAAATTCGTCCAAAACGGAATCCGTATGCGATCTGGAGACCCATTTTACTGAATGAAAATATCTGATTACGGGATCACGAGAATTGTTGGCGTGATTGAGCCCAACTCTTAACATATCTGATATATTCGACCAAGCCACGACTTTGAAGACTCATGAGGGCTGTGAGGAGCCCCTAGGAAGGTTCTAGAGGTGTCTGAGATCCACTGGATCAAGGGTCCATGCATCAGAGGGTCATAGAGCATCACAGAGGCACATATAAGGAGAGAAAAAACCCTAATTTTGATAGAGCCGCCAAGAAGGGGAGATGCTCCTCCATTGAAGCACCAATACCAAGGAAGAAGGAGGGGCAAGGGGCCTCCGCCCATCGCTGGTGTCGTGTCCGCCATCTCCTCCATCACTTCGGGGCTGCACCTCTCCATCAACAAATCTCTCTTTCTCACCATGATAATGTGTGAATAATCCTCCTCGGGGCTGAGGGTATGTACTAGTAGTTATGTGTTCAATCTTTCTCTCTCATGTTCTTTAGATGGCACGATCTTGATGTATCGCGAGCTTTATTAATATAGATGAGTCATATGGAATTCCCCTTCTCTATCTTCTTGTGATGAACTGAGTTTTCCCTTTGAAGTTTTCTTATCGGATTGAGTCTTTAAGGATTTGAGAATACTTGATGTATGTATTGCGATGGTATATCTGTGGTGACAATGGGATGTTCTACTGATCCACTTGATGTATGTTTTGGCGATCAACTTGCGGGTTCCGTGACCTTGAGAATCTATGCATAGGGGTTGGCAAATGTTTTCGTCTTGACTTTCCGGTAGAAACTTTCAGGCATTCTTTGAAGTTCTTTGTGTTGGATTGAACATGATGAATCTGAAATTATGTGATGCATATCGTATAATCATGTCCATGGGTACTTGTGGCGACATTGGAGTATCTAGGTGGCATTAGGGTTTTGGTTGATGTGTATCTTAAGGTGTTATTTTAGTACGAACTCTAGGGCTGTTCGTGACACTTATAGGGATAACTCATAAGATTGATCACAAAATATAACTTTGAGGTAGTTTCGTACCCTACAATAATTTCTTCGTTTGTTCTCCGTTATTTGTGACTTTGGAGTGAACTCTTTGTCGCACGTGAGGGAATTATATATGATTCAAGTATGTTAGTATTGTTGAGAGAACTTGCACTAGTGAAAGTATGGAGCCTAGGCCTTAGTTCCAAGCATTTATACAATGTTTTCTTGTTGTTTACTATTTGTTACCTTGCTGTTTTTATATTTTCATATTACAAAAACCTATATCTACCATCCATATTACACTTGTATCACCATCTCTTCGCCGAACTAGTGCACCTATACAATTTACCATTGTATTGGGTGTGTTGGGGACACAAGAGACTCTTTGTTATTTGATTGCAGGGTTGCTTGAGAGAGACCATCTTCATCCTACACCTCCCACGGATTGATAAACCTGAGGTCATCCACTTGAGGGAAATTTGCTACTGTCCTACAAAACTCTGTGCTTGGAGGCCTAACACGAGTCTACGAGAAGAAGGTTGCGTAGTAGACATCAAGATCTTTTCTAGCGTTGTTGCCACGGAGGTTAGGTAAGCGGCACTCACATCCCGTCAACAAATCTCTTTTCTGGCACCGTTGCCGAGGAGGTTAGGTAAGCTGCAGTCACATCCCGTCAACGAAGGTCTTTACTGGCGCCGTTGCCAGGGAGGTGAGTGCTTAAAGATATATCTTTAGATCTTGCAATTAAATCTTTTAGTTTCTTGTTTTTCACTTATTTGGTTTTATAAAAGAAAACTACAAAATTGGAATTGAGGTTGCCTCATATGCTTCATCTTTTCAATGTCTTTCGTGAAAATGATGGAAAGGAAAATTGTGCTCAAGTGTTAGAAGAAGAAGTTATTAAAATGTTTGGCACTAAATCTTTGAGTGATGAGCATGATAGCAATATTGTTAGTATGAATTCTCTAAATATTCATGATGTTAATGATATGCAAAGCCACAAGCTTGGGGATGCTATGCTTGATGAATATGATATTTTTAGTCCCCCAAGTTTTGATGAGCAAAACTATTATGATGATTGCATGCTCCTACTTATGGTAACTATTGCGATGATACTTATGTGATGAAAAAGAGTGATGATTACTATTATGATACTTGTCATAATTATGAATATCCTTTTACTGAATATTACTCTTTTAATGTGGAACCAATTTGTAGTATTCAATTCTTTTATGATACTCCCACTATTAGTCATGAGAAGAAATTTTCATGTGTGGAGAGTATTAAAATTTCTATGCTTGTAGATCATGAAAATAATGCTTTATGTGTTGCTCATATTGTGGAATTCCTTCATGATAATACTAAAAATTATTATGAGGGAGGAACATATGCTTGTAGGAATTGCAATAATATCAAGTTTCCTCTCTATGTATTCAAAGTTTTGAAGTTATGCTTGTTTTGCCTTCCTATGCTAGTCGATTCTTGCTCCCATAAATTGTTTGTTCACAAAATCCATATGCATAGTAAGTCAGTTAAACTTAAATGTGCTTGTCATGAGATTCATGATGCTCTTTTGCATGCTATAACTATTATTCCTATGTGAGCATCATTGAAATCATCATGCCTAGCTAAAAGGCTTTAACGAAAAGCGCTTGTTGGGAGACAACCCAACACTTTTACTTTCTATTTTGATGTGTTCACATGATTAAGCTACTGTAGCACTACTAGGAAAAGGCTTGCTAATGGCGCACCTATTTTGGCTACTAATGGCGCACTATAGGTGCGCCACTAGCATCACACCATTAGATTTTTTTACTAATGGCGCACCACAAGTGCGCCATTAGTATCTGGTATACTAATGGCGCACCAGGCAGTGCGCCATTAGTATTGCTCACGGTGCGCCATTAGTATCTGGTATACTAATGGCGCATCAAGTAGTGCGCCATTAGTATAGATCCTGGTGCACCATTAGTATAATTCCTGGTGCGCCATTAGTATAGATCCTGGTGCGCCATTAGTATCTGGTATACTAATGGAGCACCTCCTGGTGCGTCATTAGTATAGCTTATGGTGCGCCATTAGTATGCCTCCCAGGGCCACCCATATGCTCTGGCTTACTAATGGCGCACTAGTTGACGATGCGCCACTAGTGTGCTTTTGAAGTGCGCCACTAGTGTGCTGAGTGATGCGCCACTAGTATGAATATTAGGTATTTATTTTATTTTTTCTGATATTTGCGCAGATTACAAAATATATTATTGCACAGAATATAGAGAGCACAACATATAAACAACAGATTTATCGAATACAATAGAAGATTAGCCTCCGAATACAATTCATCATATTAGTCTCCGAATTTAAAATACCGAACAAAGTTAGAACACTACAAGTCTCGAGACTGCGAATAGTGAGTTTGTCTTCACATTACAAGTCGATATCGATCATCTAAACTAGCATCACATAGAAGAGAGCTGCGGTCATCACGATGAACATAATCGCGATGAAACTGGTCTTTATCCGGTTCATCCAACGCTCCCTCCTCTCTCCCGCTAGATAGCGCGCGTATCTAACTTCTGCCTCCGTCCTTGTGGTGTACCCTTTGTAACTGTTACCGCTGAAACAGTGAACTTGTCTCCGACACTCCTCCCAGTCGTCGTAGACTCCGGAAACCTTACCCTTGTACACGACATACGACGGCATCTCTATGGACTAGCCAAACAAAACGTTAATAACAATTCACAGAGACATGCAAGTTTATTAAAGTTTAATATTACAACTATAACAGTAGGATTCATGGTCCTACTAATAAATAGAATCGATTACATATAAGTTGAACGACTATCCAAACAAAAGAGACATACAAGTTCATTAAAGTTTAATATTACAACATGAATTAGTATCAATTCACGGAACGTGGATGAAGCCGCCGCATTTTTTGTTGTTGCCAGGAGCTATCAACACACCAATTTTTACCTTCTGACTCCCAAGGATTTTCTTAGTGGTGCAATCTAACAAATAAGAATTAAATTTGTTGCTAAGAGGCAAGTTCTAATATCTCTCTATGATCATTGTCAGCACCTATATTTTGCACTACTTAAACCTCTAGCAACTTATTTTTCTTCAACAAATTTTCCCATGGAAAAAAAATCAAAACGATACAGTGTAACTTGAACAACTTAAAAGATAGAAGGTTTGCTGTTTGGCCATGGCAATTACAACAACCAGATGAAGGGCACCAAAGCAATGGTACACATTATACAAGGTATTTTTTTATACAAATGAGAGGTAATGCTCGACAATGTCTTCAAAGCAACACAGGTTATACGTTATTCTATTCAATCGTGCCCTCGATGCTGCGATGGCGAAATCAATCATGAAGTAGAGTGATAGTGCAGGCTTCCAACTATTGGCCATCCAGCGCTGCGAGGAGTAGCTAGGGTGTTTGCGTTACTTGTTTATGATCTCAGCACTAGCGGCTCAACTCCTGTATCTATTTTCCTTATCCACTTAATTAAAAAAATGTGCAAGCGCTTGCTTCAGAGTAGCCTATAAAAAACGTGTGTCCTCATGGATAAACAGAAAGGCTTTTAACCATCCAATAAATTTTATACAGAGTTCTTCATACTGCTAATGTCAAACTAATCAGTATTACATGTTAGAAGTTAAATTTTGTGCTTACCTCTTCGGATACACTTTCAGTATTATATTTGTCATCCTAGTACTGCGTGCATATCCTGTAAAGTTGGTGGACACTCAACATCTGCATAACGGCAAACAAAAATAGGTGTTTAGCTACTCTTCTTCTGGATGATCCATTGCAGCCTCCCTATGTCGCGTTGGGTTGGGGGGTGGGGGTCTAACTGGGCACAGATTACTCATTATTTCATCATATGATACCCTGAACTTTTTGAAAATGACCTGCATCACAGCACAAAGATGGTCAGACCTACCTAAAAGGGACAAAATTTTCATAAAAATCAGTAAACAGCACAGCGGCAGTCTTCGACAGCAAACATAAACACAACTAAACTTTTACCGGTGTGCAATTCAAAATCGATTGCATATATATTTACCTCTGGCTTGGATTGCGTGCACCATGCCTCCAGTTCTTCTAGCCCTTGTTTCACATATTCTCCATTGCTGAAAGAACAGCACTCTCGCCGTACAAGAAGACTGACATAGTAACATCAGAAAAGGGAGAATTAGGAACTGGACAAGTTGAAGGCACGCAAGGCAAGTCCAGACACGATAGAAGTTACCTATTGAAGAGTTGAGCATTGATGAATGCAAAAATCTGTGTAAATATCTTCCGAGAAAAATTGTTGGGACCTGAAATTTCAGCATTATGGCCAGAAGTCAGAACAGAAAACGTTGCAGCCAAATGCAATGCTGGTTTGAAGGTTTAAACTTACACAATTTTCTTGCAAGATTTTCAAGAGATCGTTCAAATGGTTGACTATCGCTTTCCAATAGCTATCTTGGTCTGTTATCAAAGCAGCCTTTGCAGTTCTTGGCGCCTTTGAGTATCAATGTGTATACAGGAATGAGCGTTAGACCAGCAGCAACAACTTATTGCCATGCAGGTGCAGAACTAGCATGAAATCTTAACACAAATTATATTATAGCCGAATCATCAGCCAATAGAAATTCATCAAGGTACAAAGGTACTCGTGATTAAATAATAGTCTAATTTCCTCTCATCAAGTTTGCAAAAGGGTTCAAGTGTTGTACTGAGTTACCAACTGAGAGGAACTAGCCAAAAACGGGAACTAGTAGTAGCAGTGGTCAATGAATGAACCCAATCGAATCAACAAGCAGCAGGGGAGGAATTCAGCAAACACGTGAGCTGCAACCAAGAATGGATCAAGATGCGTCATGCCAGGATGGGCGGATCACCTCTGGTTTGGGCTTGGCAGCGCTGGACGAAGCCGAGGTCGGAGGTGTAGTTGAAGGCGCCGTTCCAGTCCTCCTGCCTGGGCGAACCACCGGCCGGCCGGCCAAAACGCAACCAAGGTCAGGTCAGTCTCCGTCGACCACCGACGGAACCCGACGGGAAAACAGAGCACCGTCGGAGGCAGACACGGAGGAGGAGCTAGGGCGGAGTGGTCTACTCACGTGTCGGAGACGCTGAAGCTGAAGTGGTTGGAGATGGTTTGAGCGACGTCGTTGGTGAGCGCCGTGAGCTGCGCCTCCACGGCCCTCAGCTCCAGTGGCACTGGCCGCTACGGCTGCCCGCTCGCGCCCCCGGCGAGCAGAGCGAGCGCAAGCAGCAGGAGGGGCATGGGGAAGGCCGCGCTCGCCCGCCGCCGGTATCGCAAGCGCTCTGCGTCGTGCATTGCGAGGCGGAGGATCAGCGGCAGGGCGGAGATGGGCTGGCACTGCAGTTCAGAGGGTGCCAAGGATGAGGGAAGGCGCTTATCTCGGCCGACGGCGAGGTGGACGGACGAGGTGGAGGATCTAGCGGGGTGGGGGCCGAGAGACGCGGTCGTCAGCGGTCGGCAGGCGGCGGGAGGAAACCCTAGCCGGCCGGTCGGGGGGAATGAGATGCGGGTGGGGGAGACGGATTTGCTGAGGGGGGCGGGGCCACTCGGTGACAGTTTCCATGTAATAGCAATGGCGCATCAGCTGGTGGTGCGCCATTAGTAGTTCTGCAAAAAAAAATAGTAGTGGCGCACCACCAACAGATGCGCCATTAGTAACACTGGTTACTAATGGTGCACTAGCTGTGGTGCACCATCAGTAGTTTGCAAAAAAAACCAAAAAAAATTATAGTAGTGGCGCACTACTAACAGATGCGCCATTAGTAACCGTGGTTACTAATGGCGCACCAGCTACTAGTGCGCCATTAGTAGTTTTGCAAAAAAAATAAAAATAAAAAATATATAGTAGTGGCGCACCGAGTATGTGGTGCGTCATTAGTGTCCATCACACTAATGGCACACCTCACATGGTGCGCCACTACTATATAGTAGTGGCGCACTGCTAGTGTGGTGCGCCGTTAGTATCTATATCATCTATAGCCCTTTTCCTAGTAGTGTAGTAATCATGTTTTATAGCCTTTGTTTCAATAAAGTGCCAAGTAAAGCCTTTGGGATAGTGTGGATGATAGTTGAGTTGATTCTGTGCAAAAACTAAAACTTTTTCTCTCAATCCAGGAATGTTTTAAATTCACTGGAATGTGATTTTGATCTGAATTTTCTTACAAATAATTGATATACAAATTGCCTGGAATTTCCTAATTTTTTCAGAATTTTTAGAGACACGTAAGTATGGTTACACTACACATCTTCACAGACTGTTCTGTTTTTGACAGATTCTATTTTGCATTCATAGTTTGCTTGTTTTAGTGTTCCCATATATAGCTTATATTCAGTGATATAAATTATGGGAATAGTATAATACAGTAGGTATCATGTGGGACCAATTATGAATCTTGCCTTGACAGTACCTAAGTGAATGATCATTATTTATTATACTAACCCATCTCACGAAGTTCCATTAAGTTTTGTGTGATTGAAGTTTTCAAGTTTTGGGTGAGGTACCGATATGAGGAGAATAAGGAGTGACAAGAAACTAAGCTTGGGGATGCCCAAGGCACCCCCAAGGTAATATCTAAGGAAGATTCAAGTGCCTAAGCTTGGGGATGCCTCGTAAGGCATCCCCTCTATCGTCTTCAACATTGTCGGTATATCTTACTTGGAGCTATATTTTTATTCGTCACATAATATGAGTTTTGCTTGGAGCATCGTTTTATTTTGCTGTTCTCTGTTAGGTGTTATTTATAATCTTTTTTTAATAAAAAATTCCATGAATTGCATTAGGATGCTTGCATTGCATGCTTTGATTGGTGTTGTCTAAAAACAGAAACTGGTGTTGTAGTGTTTGAATTTTCATATTTTACTGGAACGTGGAAAATTTCTGAATTCTTTACACAGGGTTTTCGTAAAAAATTTATAGCATGTCCTAAATTTTCATAATTTTTTGTTGTTATAGAAGTACACTTTTTCATAAATTTCTACACACTATTCTGTTTGGACAGATTGTTGTCATAGTTTTGTTATCTACTTATCCTATAGTTTCCATAGCCTATATTTATAGATATAAATTGTGGAAATGATAGTAAACAGTAAATGATGTTTGTAATTATTATGCAACTTGTCTTGGAAGTACATAAAGAGTTGATTTATTGTTATGTGCACTAACCTATCTTACGAGTTTTTTTCAAGTTTTGTGTGGATGAAGTTTTTGAGAATAGGTGAAACCAGGATACGAGAGGATTAAAAAGTTACAAAAGTTCAATCTTGGGGATGCCCAAAGCACCCAAGTAAATATTTCAAGAACTCTCAAGCATCTAAGCTTGGGGATGCTACGCATCCCACCTCTCTTCGTCAACTATCGGTTATCCTATGTTGAGCCTAAATTTTTATTCATTCACATGATGCGATCTTTTCTTGGAGTGCTATTTTTATTTTATTTGCTGTTTAAATAAAATATTCAGATCTGGAAATATATTTTTTGAGGGAGAGAGAGTCCTCACATAGCTCTTTAATTGTTTGACTACTCATTGATCTTCACTTATATCTTTTGTGAGTAGCCTGCCATTTCCTCTAATGCTTCACTTGTACCTTTTTGAGGGATGAAATCTTTATGCTCTTTTGCTTCCTTTAAATTGGTTTGATCATGATGAAAGGGCAATAGCAATATATGAAACTAGTCCCAAAGTAACAGATATCCCAGAGGGATATAATAAAAACTTTTATGAAGATCATGGGACAAATTAAACTTGATTCTTTGTAATAGTTTTGAAACATGATAATAGTAATATGTGAGTCATGTTAGTGAGTAATTATGCTTTAAGTAGGAATATTGATGTTAAGGTTTGTGATTCCCTATGCATGCACGAAAGTCAATAGTTATGCAATGAAGTTACATCCTACTGTGGTGCATTATTCGGTGTTGGTTATGACACAATGCTCACTTATGTGAATTTTCGTTTCTTGGTTTGATTCCTTCCCAATCTATTTGCTGGCATTCATTTGTACTAAGTAGAAATACTACTTGTGCATCCAAAATACTTAAACCAAGTTTTGCCTCATGAGTCCACCATACCTACCTATATGCAGTATTTCCATGACGTTCCAAGCTAATTTGTATGTGACATCTCTAAATTTTCAAAATAATTTTTCTCTTTTGTGTGCTCGTGCCGCACATGAAACCGTGGGTAGTATCCAATAGTTTTCCATGGTACGTGCGTTATTCTCATGGTATGTGTTGATTCACTATCATTCACAAGAAAGTGGCTGGTATTCACGATGCCCAGTTCCATGCTCAAAAATCAAATCAAATATAATGAAACAAAACTCCAACAAGAATGGTGTTGGTATGGACGGTACCCATGGATTCGGCTCGCCGTGGAGTGTGATTGATTGGTGGAGGGGGAGTAAAAACTTTACCATTCTGTTTGGGAACCGCCTATAATGTATCTAGCATGGAAAGTATTGTGAGCTACTTTGTCGTTTTTGTTGAGAGGAAAAGCATGTTGCTCAAAATAATTGTTCTCTCTGAATTTAAACCTTCAGCTATGGCACCTCTACATATCCCTACTTTCCTCTACGAAAGGTCTATCTATTTAATTTATGCAATTTTTATTTTTGCTTTGAGTCTCCATCTTCTCTTATAAGCACCAACTAGGGAACACTATGATCGTACTTGAGCATTGGGCATAGCTAATATTTGAGTGTGTTTCATTAATGGATCAATGATTGAGCATGATGGTATAGGGATAACTTTCTTTGGTGCTGATATTTTAACAGATCTGCTTTCTTCTTGACATGCTTCAGTATTGAAGTCATTATGTTAAAACTAGACTATTGCTTTGAATCACTTGCATGTCTAAATGTCCATGATATACAAAAAAGAAAAGAATTTGATGAGCATGTTACGCAACATTCCACATCAAAAATTCTGTTTTTATCATTTACCTACTCGAGGACGAGCAGTAATTAAGCTTGGGGATGCTGATACGTCTTCAATGTATCTATAATTTTTGCTTGTTCCATGTTGTTATATTATCATTCTTTTATGTTTTACAATCATTTTACTACAATTTTAGATTATTTCTTGGGACGAACCTATTAATGGTTGTAAAATTGCACAAGTTCTTGTTTCACACTTTGATTTGTAGGAATTAATTAGAAATTGTCGGGGGAAAAACGCATAAGGAGCCTTGTTGGAGGAAGATTGTGACTCTCCTGAAATCTGTCCATAAACAGTTTTTAGAGATCGTCAGTTTGAGCCCCGAATCTGTAGTCAAATGGAAAAAGATAAAACTAGGAAACTGATTCTGGACTAACAATTCGTCCAAAAAGGAGTTTGTATGCGATCTGGAGACCCATTTTACTGAAGGAAAATATCTAATTACGGGATCACGAGAATTGTTGACGTGATTGAGTCCAACTCTTAACATATCTAATATATTCGGGCAAGCCACGACTTTGGAGACTCGTGAGGGCTGTGAGGATCCCCATGGAAGGTTCTAGAGGTGGCTGAGAGCCATTGGATCAAGGGTCCATCCATCGGAGGACCATAGAGCACCAGAGAGGCACATATAAGGAGAGAAAACCCCTAATTTTGGTAGAGCCACGAATTTGTCTCCCCCTTGGCAGCCGCCAAGAAGGGGAGAGGCTCCTCCATTGCAGCACCAAGACCAATGAATAACAAGGGGCAAGGGGCCACCGCCCGTCGCCGATGCCGTGGCCGCCATGCCTCCATCCCTTAGGGGTTGCATCTCTCCATCAACAAATCTCTCTTTTCTCACCATGATAATGTGTGAGTAATCCTCCTCGGGGCTGAGGGTATGTACTAGTAGTTATATGTTCAATCTCTCTCTCTCTCTCGTGTTCTTGAGATGGCACGATCTTGATGTATCGCGAGCTTTATTAATATAGATGAATCATATGGAGTTTTCCCCTCTCTATATTCTTGTGATGAATTGAGTTTTTCCTTTGAAGTTTTCTTATCGGATTGAGTCTTAAAGGATTTGAGAACACTTGATCTATCTCTTGCGATGGGATATCTGTGGTGACAATGGGATATTTTATTGATCCACTTGATGTATGTTTTGGTGATCAACTTGCGGGATCCGTGACCTTGAGAATCTATGCATGGGTGTTGGCACATGTTTTCGTCTTGAATTTCCGATAGAAACTTTGGGGCACTCTTTGAAGTTATTTGTGTTGGATTGAACATGACAAATATGAAATTATGTGATGCATACCGTATAATCATGCCCATGGGTACTTGTGGTGACATTGGAGTATCTAGGTGACATTAGGGTTTTGGTTGATGTGTATCTTAAGGTGTTATTTTAGTACGAACTCTAGGAATTTTCGTGACACTTATAGGGATAGCTCATAAGATTGATCAGAAAAGATAACTTTGAGGTGGTTTCGTACCCTACAATAATTTCTTCGTTTGTTCTCCATTATTTGTGACTTTGGAGTGAACTCTTTGTCGCACGTGAGGGATTTATATATGATTCAACTATGTTAGTATTGTTGAGAGAACTTGCACTAGTGAAAGTATGGACCCTAGGCCATGTTTCCAAGCATTTATACAATGTTTTTCTTGTTATCTACTGTTTGTTACCTTGCTGTTTTACATTTTTAGATTACGAAAACCTATATCTACCATCCATATTACACTTGTATCACCATGTGTTCACCGAACTAGTGCACCTATACAATTTACCATTGTATTGGCTGTGTTGGGGACACAAGAGAATCTTCGTTATTTGATTGCAGGGTTGCTTCAGAGAGACCATCTTAATCCTACGCCTCCCATAGATTGATAAACCTTAGGTCATCCACTTGAGGGAAATTTTCTACTGTCCTACAAAACTCTGCACTTGGAGGCCCAACACGAGTTTACAAGAAGAAGGTTGTATAGTAGACATCAGACACATATTTGTATTGTTGCTACTAATGATAAATTGATGGGGTTTGAACATATTGCTTGTCTTACTTTGTCTACATCATGTCATCTTGCTACAAGCATTACTCTTATTTTTATGAACTTGATACGTAGAGAGGTAAGCCACTACAGGAATCACCTTCTTTGCCGTCTGCCATCACAGACGGCAAAGACAATATCCCTAACAGCAAAGACAATACCACAGACGGCAAAGATAGTCACGGCCGGCAAAATTTCTGCGTCAGCCTACGACGGCATAGGACCTTCTTTGCCGTCTGCCCACGCAAGGCGGACGGCAAAGCTCTTTGCCGTCAGCTTTCCTCAGGAGCTGTCGGCAAAGCTCTTGAGACGGCAGCCGACACGCGTTGCCTCCGTTAGGGGTTAACGGAGCCTTTGCCGTCTGCCTCCCCGTCAATCTTTGCCGTCTGCCTCCCCGTCAATCTTTGCCGTCTGCCTTCTCCTCCCATCCCCTCCCCCGCCATCTTTGTCGTCTGCCTCCACGACCATCTTTGTCGTCTGCCGGGTCCTCCCCTCCCCCCTCTCTCCACTCTTTGTCGTCTGCCTCCTCCTCTGTGCCCTCTTCTTTGTCGTCTGCCCCCCAGGAAGCAGACGGCAAAGAGACTATATGGCCAGCTGCTACTGCCCAGGTTGCACAGCTGGGCTCCACGTGGCACATTTGCCGTCGGTCAGCTGACGGCAAAGGCCTTTGCCATCAGCTGGCAGACGGCAAAGAGCCTATATTGTCACATTTTTATTTATTTTTTCTATTTCACAGCACATATACACATAATGCATAGCACATATATCATAAATAGGTCACAACACATATATGATATACATATAAAGCTCATCAATGCCGTTTGTTCATCAACGTACATCCCATATATCAAAAGAACCAACACATACAATGTTTCATCCATATATACATACATATAGTTGCACATATATTGTTCGTCAACACATTGTTCATCAACACATACAAAGAACCAACACATTGTTCATCAACTCAAATAAAAACGGAAACTAAAGCAGTCCAACGCCAGCTTCCATGCATGTAGTACATCCAATCTGCAAAATGGGAATAAGAAAGTCAGAAGAAGAAGAACAACAACATATATATGACAAATAAGCTAAATTGAAGAAGAAAGAGAAGAAGCAAGAAGAGAACAAGGAGAAGAAAAACAAGAAGGGGGAGGAGGAGGAGGAGGAGGGGAAGGGGAAGGAGAAGGAGAAGGAGGAGGAGAAGAAGAAAAAAGAAGAGAAGAAGAAGGAGAAGAAGGAGGAGAATAAGGAGAGAAGAAGAAGGAGAAGAAGGAGGGCTCCTTCTCCTTCTTCTCCTCCTTCTCCTTCTTCTTCTCTTCTTCTCCTCCTCCTTCTTCTTCTTCTCCTTCTCCTTCTCTTCTTCTTCTCTTCTTCTTCTTATTCTTCCTTCTCCTTCCTTTTGAGCTAAATATTCCAATTATGTCATTTTAGAGGAAAACAAGCTAAGTATATAATATTCATGAGCTAACCAAGGTTCTTGTGCCATTTTGAGCTTATTATGGTATTTTGGAGCTAAATGGGCTAATTATGTCATTGTTGGGTTAATTAAAGCAAGGATAATATGAAAGAGGAGAAGAAAGAGGAGGTGGAGGAGAAGAAGAAGAAATCAAGAAGAAGGAGGAGGAGGAGAAGGACTAGAAGGTCCTTGGCCTTCTCCTCCTCCTCCTCCTCCTCCTCCTTCTCCTTCTTCTCTTCTTCTTCATCTCTTCTTCTTCTTCTATCTTTCAATTTTTCCTATTTCTTCTCCTCTTCTCCTCTTGTTGGAGCTAAATTACCTAATTATGTCTTTTTTGAGCTAAATATTCCAATTATGTCATTTTAGAGGAAAACAAGCTAAGTATATAATATTCATGAGCTAACCAAGGTTCTTATGCCATTTTGAGCTTATTATGGTATTTTGGAGCTAAATGGACTAATTATGTCATTGTTGGGGAAATTACCCTGCTGCATGGACATGCACCTACCACGCAAAGTTCGCATTTCAGGATGGCAATATTATAAACGATACATTATTAACTTTTCAGTTTATATAAAACTTTTCGATATTTTCTACATTTGAGGATGGCAATATTATTTAAGTTCTCCTCTTTTGCTCCGGTACCAATAAATATAGACGATACATTATTTTGACAGACTTGATTTCAACAAAAGAACATGTGATCTTCTTTGAAGTAGTCTTGAACCTAAGCAATAATGATGGGTGAATAAACTAACAGAATCTACCACTAAATCTATTAATTAACTAACAGAATCTACCACAAAAACTACTAATTAATTCCAAAAAACTAAATACCAAGCATGTGATCTTCTTTTTGTCTTCTCCTCCTCCTATTCTTCTTCTTCTTCTTCTCCTCATCCTCCTCCTCTTCTCCTATTCTCCTCCTCCTCCTCTTCTTCTTCTTCCTATTCTTTCTGGTAAGCTAACTAACTAACTAACCTAACTAACCAAGCTGACTAAACCTATCGCTGAACCTAGATAGCACTAAACAGCAAAAAAATAACAAAAACATAATCTACCACTATAACAAAAACAGAATCTACCACTAAGTAACTAAAAAATAATCTAGCTACCACTAAATACCAAACAATAAAAAATCAACTTCTTCTTCTTTTTTCTCTTATTCTCCTTCTTATTTTTTTTCTTATTCTCTTCTTCTCTTCTTCTTATATTCTTCTTCTCTTCTTCTTTACTTCTTCTCCTTCTTATTTTTTTCTTCTCTTCTTCTTCTTTTTCTTCTTCTTCTCCTTCTTATTTTTTTCTTCTCCTCCTCTTCTTCTTCTTCTTCTTCTTCTTTTTCTCCTCCTCCTCCTCCTCCTCCTACTCCTCTTCTTCTTCTCCTCTTCTTGTCCTCCTCCTCCTCCTCTTCTCCTCTTCTCCTCCTAACTAAATCTACTAACCTAACTAAAACTACTAACCTAACTAAATCTACTAACCTAACTAAAACTACTAACCTAACTAAATCTACCACTAAAAGTACTAACAATAACAACTACTAAAACTACTAAAAATAATAAAACCAGTAAAAAATAAGAAGGGTGGGGGTGGGGGTGGGGGTGTGGGGGATCACCGAGAGGGGCGGCTATGGAGGGGTCGTGGTGTTGGGGGTGGCGGGGTGGCACCGGGGGCGCCAGGGGCGCCAGGGGCGGAGGCGCGACGGTGGTGGGGCAGCGGCAGCGGCAGCGGGGCGAGGTGGGGAGAGAGAGAGAGGGGCGGCGGCGGGGGCGACAGGGGCGGCAGTGGGGCGCGACAGGGGTGGAGGCACGGGCGATAGGGGTGGCGACGCGACAGGGGCGGCGGCGCGGCGGTGGTCCTGGTGGCCGAGGAGCGCGCGGGGTGGGGAGAGAGAGCGAGGGGCGCGCGGTGTGAGCCGTTATAGAGAGAGAGGGGCGGGGTGGGGGGAAAGGAGCCGTTAACGGAGTTAGCGCTTTGTCGTCTGCCGGTGGATAGCAAAGAGTCTAGACTCTTTGCCGTCTGCCTCCGGACTCTTTGTCGTTCGCTAGTAGACGGCAAAGGTCCGACTCGTGTTTGACCTAGCCACCCCGCGGTCAGGTGGGCCTATCTACATCTTTGTCATCTGCCTCTGGACTATTTGCCGTCCGCTAGCGGACGGCAAACAGGTGACATATGGCAAAAAGACTGTATGCCATCAGCCAGTATTGTGTCGTCTGTTTTGCTGAAGCTCACGGCAAAGACAATCTTTGCCATCAGCTAGCAGACGGCAAAGACTAGGCAGATGGAAAAATACTGATTTCCAGTAGTGAGCATCGAAAGCGCTCTTGAAGCGGAGAAATAGTAATAGATGCAGAATCGTTCTGGTATACTTTTTTATGGTCGGGATGCCTATATACATGATCATTATCATGATAACATCATAACTATGCAGTTTTCTATCCTTTGCTCAACAATAATACGTCTACCCATCGAATGCTATGTGTTCGAGAGAGAAGCCTCTAGTGAAAACTATGGGCCCTGGGTATACTTATTCAATTTGCTAAAAACCTAAAATTATCACTACCTTTATTTACTTTTATTTTATTTTTAGTTTTATATATCTATCACTACAAGAATTAATACTTTCAAGTAATGAGTTCAATGGGATTGACAACCCTCTTGCCCTCGTTGAGTGTAATGCCTCCTTCTGTATTTGTAGTAGCTAATGATTGTAATTTGTCTTTTTTCCTATTGGTTCGATAAAATTGGTTCTCAACTGGGGGAAATACTCACCGCTACTATATTGCTTCACCCTTCCTCGTTGGGGAAAACCCAACTTAGATCATAAGTAGTAGGAAGAATATTCGGCGCCATTGCTCGGGAGACCTCATCAAATTCTCACCAGTTTCCTTAACAGGAATAATCAATCACTAGTTCTACTTTTTTACTTGTATTTATACTTGCCTTTGTTTACTTCTTACAAAAAAATCAAAAATACCAAAATATTTATATTTTTCTTGTTTTGTTTGAAGTTGCTATCATGTCTGATATTGTGATTGCTAAGTAGGAAAGTGAGGGTAGTAATCACAATGACAATGCATTTCCCATGAATTTGCATACTAAAAGTTTTGTAACGGGAAGTAGGACTAGTATTAGAAAAAGAATTTTTCAAGAATTTTTCACTTGTACGGGGGCCATGGTTAATAATGATTACCCTGTCCTTAGAAGAACAAATAGTTATGCTCCAGCTATTTCAGCTCCCGTTATTAAACTTCAAAGAAGATTTATGCATACACATCCCACTTTCCAAAGGTTATTCTATGAGTTTCCTATTATAAATGATCATAGAGTTAAGAAGTTTGCTACAATTGCCCTCATGAATGAATTTGATTATATAGTTCGGGAAGCTAGGGAATTTTTTTATGATTATGATGTGAATTATGAATGCCCCATGATAGATGAGATTCCTTATGATAGATACTTCATGAGGAGATACATGTCTAGGGATCCTCATGATTTTGAGGAAAATGCTAAGAAAGAAGTACCAAACGAACACCTAATCGAACACATACTTAATAGTACCAATCATCAGTATTCTTCGATTGTCAAAGGTCATAGAGATGGGTTTGATGAAGATTGTTGTGATAAGGTTAGAGTTCTCGGAGAAGATGAATTTACTGTCACCTATGAAAAAACACCTGAAAACAACACCCTTCTGAAATTGATTTTGAAGATATAAAAGTTACAAAACATAGCCATTCCCATTACTTGAGTTCTCCTAATATACAATCTATTGCTTATAGAAAAAAATTAATAAGAGGTGCTCATGATGATATTATGTATAAACAAGTAATGAAGATGAGGAAGAAGGATGAAAAGACTTGATAATATGCATTATGCCTAGCTAGGGGCATAAAACAATAGCACTTATTGGGAGGCAAGCCAATAGTTATCTTAAGTTTTTTTTATTTTACCTTCTATGCTTGTGTGATAACATAATTATTTCTATTTTAATAATTGTGTTTTTATGTTTAGTTAGTGTTTTTACCAAGTAAAGCCTTTGGGATGATTTGGATGATAATAGAATTGATCTTGTGCAAAAACAGAAACTTTTGCGTCGAGTGCATAATTTCTCTAATTTTACTGGAACATATTTTTGATCTAAACATTTTACACAATATTTCCTTACAAATTGTCCAGGCTTTCCTAATTTTTCGGAATTCTCTCATTACATAAGTATGTTTTCATACACATCATTATAGATTATTCTATTTTAGACATATTCTGTTTTTGCTTGCATAGTTTGCTTGTTGTGATGATGTGATACGTTCATTTTGCATCATGTTCTGCTACTATTATTTATAGTTTTTTTATGCATTATACCACTTTATGGAGTAATTATAATGCCTTTTGTCTCATAAGATGCAAGGTTTACACCAAGAGGGAGAATGCCGGCAAATGGAATTCTGGACCTGAAAAAGCTACATTAGAGATACCTATTCTGCCCACCTTCTAATGGGCTAAAAATTCACGAGGATTTTTTATGGAATAAATAAGAAATATTGGAGGAAATAATTAATAGAGGGGGTGCGAGGTGGCCACTAGGCACCAGGGCGCGACAGCCACCCTAGCGCATCCTCGTGGGTAGTGGGCCACCCAGCCCACTTCTGGCGACCATCTTCTCATATATATTCACTCTTGACCTGGAAAAATCAGGAGAGGACTTTTGGGATGAAGTGCCGCCGTCTCAAGGCGGAACCTGTGTAGGAGCACTTTTGCCCTCCGGTGGAGCGATACCGTCGGAGGAACCTCCCTCCCGGAGGGGGAAATCGAGACCATCGTCATCACCAACAACCCTCTCATCTTGGGGAGGCCAGTCTTCATCAACATCTTCAACAGCACCATCTCCTCTCAAAACCCTAGTTCATCTCTTGTGCTCAACCTTGTACTGGAACCACAGATTGGTACCTGGGGTGACTAGTAGTGTTGATTACATCTTGTAGTTGATGCTTTATGGTTTATTTGGTGGAAGAACATATGTTCAGATCCAATATGCTATTTAATACCTCCCTGATCATGAGCTTGTTTAGCACTTGTTAGTATTTACTTTTGTTCTTGAGGCCACGGGAGAAGTCATGTTGCAAGTAGTCGTGTGAAGTTAATATTCGTTCGATTTTTTGATGATATGAATGGTGGGATTCCCTTAGTGGTGTTATGTGAACATCAACTACATAAAACTTCACCATATTTGGGCCTAAGGGAATGAATTGTGGAGTAGTTATTAGATGGTGGGTTCCGAGAGTGACAAGAACTTAAATCCCAATTTATGCGCTATTCCGTAAGGGGCTGATTTGGATCCCAATGTTTAATGTTATGGTTATAATTTATTCTTAATACTTTTCTCGTAGTTGCAGATGCTTGCTCGAGTGTTAATCATAAGTGGGAGGATTGTTCAATTAAGAACAGCACCCAAGCAATGGTCCACCCACATATCAAATTATCAAAGTACCGAACACGAATTAACCCCACATGATGAAAGTGACTAGATGAAATCCCCGTGTGCCCTCAAGGACGCTTTACCTATCATAAGAAACTATTCCGACCTATCCTTTGCCACAAAAGGACTGGGCTACCTTCCTGCACTTACTATTACTATTGCTACTCGTTACTTGTTATAATTATCTTCCTATCAAACAACTTGTTACCGCTATTTTAGTGCTTGCAGAAATTACCTTGCTGAAAAACGCTTGTCATTTCCTTCTACTCCACATTGGGTTTGACCTTCTTACTTATCAAAAGGACTAGATTGATCCCCTATACTTGTGGGTCATCAATACTCTTTTCTCTCGCCATTGTCGGGGAGTAAAGCGCCTTTGGTAAGAAGAATTTGGTAAGGAAAAAGTTATATTACGTGCTGAATTTTACTATCACTTGTCACTATGGAACGTAATCCTTTGAGGGGTTTGTTTGGGGTATCTTCACCTCGACTAGAAACACCAAGAGTTTTCCCTCAACCTACTAAACCTACAAAAAATGTTTATTATGAAATTCCTTCAGGTATGATAGAGAAACTGCTAGCTAATCTATATGCAGGAGATCAAACAAAACATCCTGATATGCACCTAATCTATGTGGATGAAGTTTGTGGATTATTTAAGATTGCAGGTTTATCCGGAGATGGAGTCAAGAAGAAGGTTTTCCCTTTATCTTTGGGGGTAAAATCATTGACATGGTATAGGCTATGTGATGATACATGACCTTGGAATTGGAATCGATTCAATTGGAGTTTCACTAAAAAAATATCCTATGCATCTTGTTTATCGTGATCGGAATATTATCTATAATTTTTGGCCTCGTGAAGGAGAAAGTATCGCTCTAGCTTGGGGGAGACTGAAGTCAATGTTACATTCATGCCCCAATCATGAGCTCCCAAGAGAAATCATTATTCAGAAGTTTTACGCTCGGCTTTCTCGTAATGATCAAACCATGCTCGATACATCTTGTTCTGGTTCTTTTATGAAGAAGACTATTGAATTCAGGTGGGATCTTTGGAAAGAATTAGACGCAACTCTGAAGATTGGGAACTCAACGAAGGTAAATAGTCAGGTATAAAACTTGAGTTTGATTGTGTTAAATATTTTATGAATACTCATGATTTCAGTGATTTTAGCACTAAATATGGACATGACTCTGAGATAGTAGCCTCATTTTGTGAAATATTTGCTACTCATGTTTATATCCCTAAAGAGAAATGGTTTAAATATCATGCACCTATTAAATAAAAAGTTGAAGAACCAATTAAAGTTGAGGATGAAACTATCATTAACAATATTGACCCAGTTGTGCCTACTGCTTATATTGAGAAACCACCTTTCCCTGTTAGGATAAAGGAACATTGTAAATCTTCAACCGTGGTTAACAAAAGTTATGTTAGAACAACCAAACCCTCTGAGAAAATCAAGGTAGAACATAGTATTGCTATGGTTAAAGATCTCTTGTTTAATAATATTTATGGGCGCGTTATTTATTTCTATGACGAAGCTGCTAAAATTGCCAAACCTAGCACTAGGGATAAAAATAGACCCGTTGTTGGCATGCTTGTCATCTCACTCAAAATAGGAGATCGTCGCTATCATGCTTTGTGTGATATGGGTGCTAATGTTAGTGATATTCCTTTTACCTTATATCAAGAAATTATGCATGAGATAGCACCCGCTAAAATAGAAGACATAGATGTTACTACTGTAATTGCTACCAGGGACACCATTACACCACTTGGGATTGTTAGAGATGTGGAAGTCTTGTGTGGAAAAGTAAAATACCCTACTGATTTTCTAGTACTTGGCTAACCACAAGATTATTTTTGTCCCGTAATATTTGGTACACCCTTCTTGAACACTATCAATGCTCAAATAGATTGAAAAAAGTAAACTCCGGGTGTTATTTTTGGTGGTATGTCGCATGAGTTCCATTTCTCCAAGTTCAGTAAGCAACCACATGACAAAGAATTGCCTAGTAAAGATGAAGTAATTGGTCTTGCTTCTATTGGCATTCCTCCTACTCATCCATTAGAACAATATTTGCTAGACCATGAAAATGATATGCATATGGGTGAAAGACGAAATAGATAAATATTTTTTGAGCAAAAACCTATCCTTAAACACAACCTGTGTGTTGAAACTCTAGGAGGTCCTCCTCCACCCAAGGGTGATCCTGTGTTTGAATTAAAGCAATTACTTGACACTTTGATATAAGTTTATCTTTATGAAAATAAGATATATCATGTTATTATGAGTGCTAACCTTACAGAGTATGAAGAAGAAAGATTGTTAAAAACATGAAGGAAGCACCGACCTGCTATTGGGTATACTCTTGATGATCCTAAGGGCATTAGTCACACTCTGTGTCAGCACAATATTAATATGGAACCACATGCTAAACCCGTTGTTGATCACCAATGAAGACTGAATCCCAAAAGGATAGAAGTGGTATGAAATGAAATATTAAAGCTTTTGGAAGCAGGTATAATTTATCCCATAGCTGATAGTAGATGTGTAAGTCATGTTCATTGTGTTCCTAAGAAAGGACATATTAGTGTTGTTCCTAATGATAAAAATGAACTCATTCCACAAAGAATTATGACTGGCTATAGAATGGTAATTGATTTTACAGAACTAAACAAAGCTACTAGAAAAGATCATTATCATTTACCTTTCATAGACCAAATGCTAGAAAGATTATCAAAGCACACACATTTTTGCTTTCTAGATGGTTATTCTGGTTTTTCTCAAATACCCGTGTCACAAAGTGATCAAGAGAAAACCACCTTTACTTGTCCTTTTGGAACCTATGCTTATAGACGTATGCCTTTTGGATTATGCAATGCACCTGCTACCTTGCAAAGATGTATGATTGCTATATTCTCTAATTCTTGTGAAAAGATTGTTGAGGTTTTCATGTATGATTTTCCCATTTATAGAAATTCTTTTGATGATTTCTTAAGAAACCTTGATCGATTTTTGTATAGACGTGAGCAAACTAACCTTGTCTTGAATTCGGAGAAATGCCACTTTATGGTAAATGAAGTTATTGTCTTAGGTCATAAAATTTTCGAACGAGGTATTGAGGTGCATAACGCTAAAGTTGATGCAATTGAGAAGATGCCATGTCCTAAAGATATTAAAGGTAACCATAGTTTCCTTGGTCATGCTGGTTTCTATAAGAGGTTTATTAAAGACTTCTCTAAAATTTCTAGACCTCTTACCAATTTATTACAAAAGGATGTTCCTTTCGTTTTTGATGATATTTATGTGGAAGTCTTTGAAACACTTAAGAAAGCTTTAATTTCTACACCTATTGTTCAACCACCTGATTGGAACTTGCCTTTTGAAATTATGTCTGCTGCTGGCTCTAGGGTTTGGGTTGGCTTCTTGAGATGTGAGTGAGAGATGTTGGATCGGACGAGTGTGGATGGCTCGGCTTGGTTACAGTGGGGTGATCCTTGGGAAGAGTCCTGATTGGTTGGGAACAACTGCGATTTAAAATACTAGTTTATAAGTGCTAAATATAGGCTGATTTTTTGAACCACATATCAAAAATGTTGTGCGAAAGGGCATCACTAAAATTTACACTGAAGTTATACCACATTTTATGGATGATCACCGAGTTGTATGCATTTCCGATCTTTCTAGCTAGTTTTGATCATTTAGACAAATTTCTCCTGATTTCGTTGGAAGCAGTCAAATTTGAACTAGAGTTGTCTCATAGTTTTCTTTTTATTTTTTGCAAAAATCATTTTTAGGAACACAACTATCTATTTCATCATAGAAACACCAAATGTTTCACATGAACCCACGCCTATATAAGAACGGTGAGACTGACAAAGTTGACCGCCTTTTTAAAATGGCATAAGAAATTAAAAAAATGGAAAACATATGCATTGTGTCATTATATGTGACCTAGATTCAAGGAAAAATAAAAAACTTGAATTAGGGCAATTATTTAACAAAAGTGTTCTCATAAATGAGTTATCATCTATGAAGATTCATGGCTTTCAAGCCAAATGACCAGTCTTGTGGCCGCTTTCATGGAATAGTTTCTTGAAATGATCTCATATTTGCAGAAGTATGCGTATTAGACTAACAAACAATGTTTTCGAAGGGAGTTTTCATTTCTTTGCGTGAGAAAATTATTTTCCTTTTTCCGAGTGCGAAAAATGGTTTTTTTAGCAAAGGACCTACCAAATATTTGTTGCAGCAAGCCACCACTCCATTTTTCAAATATATTAGACCATATTTTATGTACAATTTACCAAATAGGTTCCTGTAGAAATCTTTCCATCCACCTCTCGTCAAATTGATAAATTTCTCTCAATTCATTTGGAAGCGGGTCAAATTTGAAATAGAGCTACCTCATAGTTTGCTCTTTATTTTTTTTTTAAATCATTTTGAAGTACAAGTATATATTTCATCATAGAAACACAAAATATTTCACTGGATTCCTCACCAAGCACTACAAGAAATATGTCAACTAGCGACCTTCTATGAGTGACCCAGCTGAATTGGTCGTAAATCCACGGCCATTTCACTAGGAAGGGCTCAACTCCATGCCAGCTTGGTCATAAAGCAGACAACAGTTGTTAACGATCTTATTTCTACCTGGTTACGACCAATATAAATGGTTATGAGGTTGTGAACGTGGATGCATTGGCACTTAAGGCCACCTCCTTTTTAAATGTATTGTGAAGGAAGTACCATTTTTATTTATCCAAATGGTACGATTTTTTTACAGCGCCTTCATATGCCCAAATTATCATCCTTCTCCAAATTACAGCTCAATCCAATCATCTATGTGAGCCCAACTTCAATTTTTATTTTTTGTCCAGATTGGCACATTGCAAAGAAAGTGCTATCTAGACCCCTCCTATTTCCCTTGGACTTTTCGGGCTCTCTTACATATTCAAATCATTTCTACATGCCAATATTCAACTACATTTGCCTAGTAAAGCTTCGTCAGCAAATTTCTAAAGTTTCTATCCAAAAAGAAGCTTTATGAAGGAAGTACTCGTTAGGATTATCCAAACGATATGATATTTTTTCAAATGTTTCATATGCTCAAATAATCACTCTCCACAAAATTTTAGATTTATCCAGCAATTCATGTGACCTCATCATCCAAACTTTTATTCTGGTCATATTTTTAGTTTGTGAAGCAACTATATTTTATATTGCTTAATTATTGATGAAAATTTATGAGGGAATGTTGATACGTATATAACTTATCTCCGTCAAATTTCAGCTCATTTCATTTTGCTAATTTCTCTAAATAATTTTTCCAAGTTTCTGTCCAGAGAAGAGCATTGTGAAGGAAGTACCACTTTGGCACGTCCAAATGGTATCAAATTTGAACAGTACATACCTATGCCCAAATTACTATCCTCCACAAAATTTCAGCTCAATCCATTCATTCATTTCAGCCCAGCTTCAACATTCATATTTTTGTATAGTGTGATACTTTGCAAAGCAAGTGCCATCTAGGCTCCTCCGTTTGAGTTGAAATTTTGCCAAGAGAGTCTCCTTAGTTGATGATCATCCTCAGCCAAAACTCAGGCTCATTGGCCATGTTCATTTCCCCCACCACTAATCAAACACTTGGCTGCTAATTCATGTTTGAGCTTAGTTTCGTCTCCTTGTAAGATTCTTTTGTTGTATTCTTCTTCCTAACACCTACCGGGCGAGTGTCTGACACATCAGACATGCCTAGGCTACCCATAACACGTGGCAATGCCGAGGTCACACGGTGACCACATGGTTGGCATGCGAGTTTGTGCGCTCTGGAGTTGGGGCCCTCGGACACCATCCAAACCTCGACGTCCTGTCACCACACCGTGTATCTCTGATTAAATGGATACTTATGTACCTATGAATGATTTTTGGGAAAAATAAATAGAAAACTATAATGCACCTCCAGTTCATATTTGACCCGCTTCCTATTGAATCGGCGAAAATTTGTCTTCTTCACGACAGGTGTCTCAAAGATTTTTACACCCAATCATTTTGTCAATTGTACATTAAGTATTATATAACATTTTATAAAAATGATTCGCTCCAATTTTGCAACAAATATATGGTAGGTCCTTCACAAAATAACCCATTTTGGGCATTCGAAAAATAGAAAATGAATTTTTCGTCCAAAGAAAATGAAAAATTCCTTAGACAACATTGTTTGCCATTCCAATATGAACCATTGTGCACAATATTAGATCATTTGAACATACTATGCCATGAATGTGACCATAAGATTGATCATTTGCCTTGGAAGGCATGAATGTTCACACATGATAGCTCATTACTGAAAACACTTTTTAAAAATAATTACCGTATTACAAGTTTATTATTTTTCCTGCTAACTTGGTCACATATAATGACACAATGCGAAGGTTTCCTTTTTTTATTTTTTTTATTTTTATGACCGTCTTAAAATGCGATCAAAACAGTGGACATGACAGCAAAGAGCCCGAGCCCCCACACCTCCCGCCCTCAAGTGGCTCCTGTCCCCCGCGTCACCCCATCCGCATCCGGCGACCGTCCAGCCAGATCAGACGAGCCCCGTCCGACCTGTTCCCCTCATCGACGTCTCCGGCGAGGAGGACGACTTCCTCCTCGACCTCGACTTGTTGCGCAGCACACCGACCCGCCCCCGCTCCGCGCCGCCCCAGGTGAGTTAATCAGCTTGCCTTCTGCCGTCTCCGTGCATTTCCATTCCGATGGGATCTGCGCGTGTGTGTGTTGCGCCTCTGATCTGACGCGTCGTGTTGCGTTTTTTTCTCTTGCACGGGCTTCGGTGGTTGCCTACGACGCGAGGAGGTACATGCGATGGGCGTTGTTTGCCAGAGGGCGCTCGTCCTCTGTCCCAGGCGGGCACATCAGCGGCCAAAGCGGGCAACAAGATTGCTGCTGCTACTACTACCACAATAGGTAGTTGCCATGGCGCGAGCTCACGGTAAGATGTATATTGCTGCATGCTACTACATAGTATCGTGTTAGTGGACGATTCGACGTGTGATAGTCCTAACAGCTAGGGTTACACGAGCTAGCAATGGGACACTGATGGGTATGGTGATGGATGATGGTGGGTGTGTAGGTGGAAGGGGGTGGAGAAGGGGAAGATGAAGGTGAGGAGGATTGTGCAGTGCCTAAGATTCCACCGACCGTCCCCATTCATGGCCACTCTAATTTGCAGATTTTAAAAACGTGGAAATAGAAAAAAAAGTGGGATAGCAATATCCTACATATATTTTTTTGGTTGCATCACAAAAAGAGATAAAATTATTTTAAAGATGTTGACCATTGCTTCCCCCACCCTGTTTGTGTCGCTTCCACCAACACCGCGTCACGTGTTGTACGTACAGGTGAGAGCACCATCTATTAAATGTTGAATGTATGTTGGCTGTTGCTACTACTGTA
Source organism: Hordeum vulgare subsp. vulgare (assembly GCF_904849725.1). Classification (NCBI taxonomy): domain Eukaryota; kingdom Viridiplantae; phylum Streptophyta; class Magnoliopsida; order Poales; family Poaceae; genus Hordeum; species Hordeum vulgare. Next base: position 104,557,035 of record NC_058518.1, on the reverse strand, counting down.
GTTATAAGCTGGCGAGGTGGTAATGATGATGAACTAGGACATGTATTAAAGTGTATGTATTACATGGTTTTTACTTGCTCATTGCAATTTTGGTTTGTTTGATAGATTTACCAGTCAGGCTGCTAAATTGAAAAGTTTTAAATGAAGGATAGAGCTTTAAATGCTTCCCTGGTTAGATAGTAGGACTTCACTAGGGAGCGGCGCCGCATTTTAGTCTTCCCGTGCTGCGGTTAGCTTTCATTCATTCCTTGCTTGCATGCAACATTACACAAGCATGGTATTATTAAATATTTTTTGATTTTGCATTTAAAAAAGATTTATCTCCCAAACCGTTATCTCAATTAATTATCCGTTTTCATCACTGGCTTTTTCACGATGAGATCTTCAAAACTAGATCCCATGTCGACATGTTTCGATAACTTTTGTTTTCGACGGTACTTGCCAGATTATTATCACTTACTTGTCACATTATTTGTTACATAGTTCTCACATTAAATCAACTTGGTTATCAGGTTTATGAATGTCGATATATCCCACTAAAAAACTTGATTCATTATACTTATGCTGATTCATGCATTTACGTGTTTATTGTTAGTGTTTTAATATCCACTTTTTAGCTTCACATAACATTGCAATACGTAAAAAGTATAAAAGTATTGTCCTGATAACTATGTATAATTTTTGTGTCAACTATACACCCTAAGATGACAACTATGATGACATAAATGTGGCAACTAGGAACGATGATTTTTTTTCAACGAAACATGTCAACATGGGATCTTATTTTGAAGGTCTCGTCGTGACGAATCTAACGATAAAAACGAATCTCGAATCAAATTATTAATCTGTAAGATAAATCATTTTTAAAATTTAAAAAGCATTTAATGCGATGATATAAGCATGAGCTGGAAGATTTTTGCATGCACATGGGGCTGTGCGAGCCGCTGCATGGAAGAGCTTTAGTGCCGCGCTTCTCTTTATAATTTCTCTAGATGATAGTATACTCAGCGTTTCAACTGCTTGCATTGCCTAGAGCTCTAAATGCTTCCCTGGTTACTACTAGATAGTATAATCAGTATATACTCAGCGTTTCAACTGCTTCCCTTGTATTGTAGGAGGACACATTTAATTCTATTGCATAGACGAGAACTACAGCAAACGAGGCTACAGCTGATGCACAATGGCAATCTACGGCCAGCCATGTTGCTATTTTGGTTAGATAGTCACACACCTGCATTTCTGTGTTCTGGATACATTCATGTCTTTATATACTTTGATTCAATGATTACTACCAGCATCCTGGAAAGATCAGTTATGGCCGTTTTATTTCATCTCTACGCAATCATAGAAGCGTTTTAATAAAGTGTCCCTCGAGGGTCTTCACAAGGACCGTCTTAAAAAACTTAGCCGTGCTTTGTAGGCGTGTGTACATGGAATGAGATGCTTTTGTAGGGATGCTAAAAATCGCGTCTATGCACATCGAGGCGTTCTACTAGACATGCTTATTTAACGTCTCTAATTATGTATACTTGTTTCATTTGCATCTTAAGAAACACATCTGGTAGAAAATAATGAAGTATCAACATGATAGAAAATTAAAAAAATAATGTGCTGGTAGAAAGAAATTAAAATGTTCCTTAGTTATATCCCACATCAATGAGATATAATTATAATCTTGTTGTCATGTCTAAAGGCAACATAGAGAAACATCTGTCAACCGAGCTTACTACCAGCAGATCTGCAGTATTTCTATACATTCTACGTGATATCTAAAGTGTATCATATATACTTTTATTACGTAGCTAGCACGGTGCCAATATAAATGTGCCAAGCTGGCTATGGACTACAGATCTAAACAGAAGTTGAGGTATTGATGGTCCCCGTACTAGCTAGGTTCTCATAGGATCGTACAAAAACATGAATCTCACCCGTCATTTGCATCACAGATAACAAGTTGAATTAGTCCAACCAGAATTTGACCTCTCACATGGTGAATGAATCATGGTAGTTGTACTTATAATTTGCAAAATATATCTTAGTTTTCGATGTTATAAGAATGTTATATACATGATTTCCTGTTAAATCAAAAGTTCCGCAACAAATTTTCATCATTATAAAAATCACGGCATGATGACACCAAGTTTGTGATCACAAATGTCTATGGCCCATGCGACTGTGCGTCCAAGCCCACCTTTCTCCAGTCTCTGCTTGATCTTAAGCAACAAATTGATGGGCCTTGGTCTATTTTTGGGGACTTCAACATCACCCTGAGGCCTTCCAATAAATCCACTAGCAACTTCAACCAATCTGAAGCAAATCTTTTCTCCTCTACCATCAACTCTCTTCAGCTACAAGACATGCCTCTCCTCGATAGGCGATTCACTTGGTCAAATCAGCAGCAATCTCCGACCCTGGTTAGGCTCGATAGGGCCTTCGCAAACGTCCCCTCGGTCTCAAAGTTTCCAGACACGTCGCTCTCATCGATAACTAGGACAACCTCCGACCACGTTCCGCTGCTCCTTTCGGCGACTACGTCTATCCCGAAATCTTCTATATTTTGTCTTGACAGATCGCTTCTCAAATACCCTGTGTTTCTTGATAGAGTTGCGACAAACTGGATGAGTGTTGGGCCTTCCCACGCGCATCTTGGATCTGCAGGCACCCTTGCGCTTAAGATTAAACGTACAAGGAACATGGCCAAGAAATGGATGTCCGGTCGCAGATCTCCTCAAATGATTGTCTTAAACTGTCACGCCACAATCAACTTGCTTGACAAAATCGAAGAAGCCAGGGTGCTGTCCGCTCTGGAGTCTAGTCTAAGGACGTCGGTCAAGCTCTCGCTGCATCGTCACAATGCAACCTTGGCCGCTCATTGGAGACAAAGGGCTAAGATTAAGGATTGCGTTTTGGGTGATGAGAACTCGGCATACTTCCACATATGTGCCTCCATTCGTCACCGCAAGAACCAAATTAAAACTCTCGAGGTCAACGAAATCACTTTCAATACCTACCGTGACAAAGAATCTGTTCTATGCAGTTTCTTCAAATACCTAGTCGGTTCAAACCCCGCTGTCTACACCTCTTTTGATCTTGCTGCCTTGCTTCTCCCAAGCTCTATCCCATCATCGGAGGCCTCATTTCTTGCTCGCCCTTTTTCCCTTGAAGAAATCAGAGACGCCCTCTGGGCTATGAAAGACGACGCCAACCAAGGGCCAGATGGTTTCGGCTCTGCCTTTTTCAAGGCAAACTGGTCCCTCGTCAAACAGGACTTACAAAACCTCCATAATGATTTCCACAATGATCAGGCAGACCTTAAGCGCCTTAATAATGCTTATATTGTTCTTCTTCCAAGAAAAAGGGACGCCTCCAAACTAGAAAACTATAGGCCTGTCTCGTTACAGAATTGTACGGTCAAGTTAATCGCAAAGTGCCTTGCAATTCGTGCGAAGCCTCTCATTCACAACATCATCCACCATGAGAAAACGGGGTTCATCCAAGGACGTGGTATCGCTGATAACTTTGTCCATGCGGCTGACATTGTCCAAACTTGTTTCAAACACCGCCTCCCGGCCGTGGTGATTAAGCTTGACTTCCACAAGGCCTTTGATTCGGTATCCTGGGTTGCCTTGAACTCGATTCTGCGTGCAAAAGGGTTCCCCCTATCTTGGTGCCGCTGGGTGGATGAGCTAAGCTCTTCGGCCACCTTGGCTGTTATCCTCAACGGAAAGCCAGGGCCTTGGTTTCAATACAGACAAGGTCTCAGACAAGGCGATCCGTTCTCTCCCTACCTGTTCATTCTCGTCGTAGATGTTCTTAAGCGCCTTATCATCCAGGCATCTGAGAATGGTCTCCTTTCTCATCCAATCTCGAGCGATCTGCCTTGTACTGTCTTGCAATATGCTGATGATACCTTAATTGTGCTTCCCCCGGACGGAAATCAACTGCGCACCCTTAAGCTCATCCTTGATCAATTTTCCGAGGCCACCGGTCTCTCCATCAACTTCCACAAGAGCACTTTTGCCCCGATTCACGTTGATCGTGATCTCTCTTCCGAGCTTGCTAACATTCTCGGCTGCCCTGTGGCATCCTTCCCTCAGTCCTACCTTGGCTTGCCCAATTCTACCCATAAGCTCAACCTTGCCGATTTCTTCTTCATCATCGACAAGATTGATAGACGTCTGGCCGGGTGGCGGGGACTGCTTCTGTCTTTGGCCGAAAGAGCAATCCTTGTTCGTTCGGTCCTCCGTGCTCTCCCTATCTATTCCATGAGTGTTCTTCTTCTCCCTTCGAGTACCATCCTAGAAACTGAGAAGCGATGTAGGGCTTTCTTATGGACGGGGCAGGACACTACCACCGGGGGAAGCTGCAAGGTGGCCTGGGACATGGTTTGTGCCCCATTCATCAATGGGGGTCTAGGATTTTTTTATCTCTCTCAAATGAACCTCTGCCTCCTTACCAAGCACATCTCTAAACTTCACAATGCTATCCATGATAGGGAACAACCATACCTGGTAACCAAATACGGTTGGTCTAACAACCATGACATAGGTTCGCCTGACGGGCAGCACACACATATCTGGCGTGATATCATGAAAGGGTTGGGTTTTTTCCGCTCAATAACTACTATTCAAGTAGGGAACGGAAAAACTACATCCTTCTGGCTCGACCTTTGGCTTGCCCACACCGACCGGACAATGGCTCAAAATTTCCCGGCTCTGTTCTCCCACTCCAACAGAAGTAACGCCTCGGCGGCCCATGTTTTGGCTTCATTTGATCTTCACCTGGACTTGGCTCCGCGACTTCCCCATGCGGCAGAATGTGAACTATCTCATCTACGCAATGTTCTGGCCTCGGTTAACGTGAATTTGCAGGATGCTGACAGGAGGACAACAAGGGACTCTGGGAAACAACTTACCGCTAAACTAGCATACAGTGCGTTGTGGAAGTCGCGGCCAATCGACATCCTCGCACCTGCCATCTGGAGAAACTATGCCCCCAATAAGTGCAGGTTATTCTTATGGCTTGCCAGCAAGGATAGGTTGTACACCAATGAGTGGCGGTTTAGACGAGGTATTACCACCACTGCTAACTGCCCCTTCTGTGATCAAAGCGAAACAATTACCCATCTTCTATTCTCCTACGGGGAGCTCGCCCCGCTTTGGGAAGAATTGGATAGTGTCTGTAACAATACCCCTCAAGGGATTCTGCATGCCTGGAACGGCGAATTCAACAACAAAACCCGCTCCACGGTCCTGCTAGATCTTCTCTGGAATATTTGGAAACGACGAAATGCTAAGATCTTCCGCAACGTCCACCTCGACCTTCATGCCACCACCAGTGCCACGGCAGAGGATCTCAGGCTCTGGTCTCATCGATGTAACAAAGCTATTAACAAAACCCTGCTTGTCGATTGGAGTACGATGTTGTTCCATTTAGCTGAGAGAATGTAGCCTCCCCACTTGTAATCCCCTTCTTGTAGCCCTCTTATTTTTCTCGTCCCTATTGCTGTATTTCCTTTTTTTAATAATAAAATGTTCAGGCAGGCGTAAGCCCGCCGTTGTCACGTAAAAAAAATCGTCGTTATGAGAAATTTTATATTCATGGTTCACTTGATTATGTTTCTAACTTTTCATAATTTATTATTTGCAGATGTTGGCCTTCATTCTTCAAAAGTTGGGTGTAGAGGAGCTCTAGGAAGAAGAATCCAAAAGAAAACCCACACTGACCAATCCGTTATAGCTCACTTGAGCTAGTTATGTGTATATTTAGTTGTATTTTATAGATGGGTACCAGATTTGTATGATGTATGATTGTAGTGTACTTGGCTTGTTGTTGTATGAAATATTATGCCTTATTGGCTCTATTTGAATCATATTATCTAATTGCATAAATATAGAATTGACGTGTGGTACCCAAACAACAATCCACGTAATTGATTCCCATTTGACTAGTGGGCCCTACTTTAAAATGGTAAAGAAACGAAAGAAAATTTGTAAGTGGATTGGAAAAGGCCGAGGCCCAAAAAATATGGAATGTAAAAGGTTGTGGTCCAAAAACTAAAAGGTCGTTGGGCTTGGCCCACGTAGCTAATCAAAATTGTAAGAAACAAACAATAAATGGGTTGAATTATTGGGCTCGGTCCATATAGACACCGAATTGGACCGGGCTGATTTTAATTAACGACTTTTTCATTTGGTTGCAATTTTGCCATGTCAGATCCGACGTGGTGTGGGCAGATTGCCAGCGACCAAAAAATTGGTCGTAGAATAAACGACCTTTCATTTTGGTCGTTATAGTTCATTAGAGACCCTCAGCTTTTGACCTTCTGTTTTTGGTCGTAAAAAGGTCGCAAATGGAAACCAATGACCATTCGGTGACAAATATTGAAGGTCGTAAGTTAGCATATTTCTTGTAGTGAAGATAAGAACGGTCATACTCAAAAATTTGATCGCAATTTGAAAACGGAATACGAAATTCAGAAAAATCAAAAACATTTGCATTGTGTCATTATATGTGACATAGATTCCAGGAAAAATAAAAAACTCAAATTTGGGCAACTATTTTAACAAAAAGTGTTCTCAGAAATAAGCTATCATCTATAAGATTCATGGCTTTCAAGCCAAATGACCAGTGTTCTGGCCACTTTCATGGCATAGTTTGTTAAAATGATCTCATATTGTGGAAAATTGTGCATATTGGAATGGCAAACAGTGTTGCCTAAGGATTTGTTTCATTTTCTTTGCACGATAATTTTATTTTCCATTTCCATCTGCCCAAAATGAATTTTTTGTGAAGAACCTACAAATATTTCTTGTCAATTTGGACCAAATCAATTTTATAAAATATAAGGCCATATTTAATGTAAATTGACCAAATGGTTGGTTGCCAAAAGCTTTTGATCCACCTCTCGTCAAAAAGACAAATTTCCGTTGATTCACGTGGAAGCGGGTCAAATTTGAACTACAATTGCCTCATAGTTTGATCTTTATTTTTTCTAAAAATTATTTCTAGGTACAAAAGTATCTATTTAGTCCGAGAAACACCAAAAGTTTTCCAAGATTCAACCAATAAATAGGAACGGTCATGCTAGCTGTTTTGACCGCATTTTGAAATGGGCATGAAAAAATTAAAAAAATAGAAAACATTCGCATTGTATCATTATATGTGACCAACTTACGAGGAAAATAATAAACTTCTAATACGACAATTATTTTAAAAAAGTGTTCTCGAAAATAAGCTATCATGTGTGAAGATTCGTGGCTTTCAAGCCAAATGGTCAATCGTATGGCCACATTCATGGCATAATTTGTTCAAACGATCTAATATTATTCACAACTTTGCATCTTGGAATGGCAAACATTGTTGCCTAAGGAAGTTTTCATTTTCTTTGGAAGAAAAAAATATTTTCCATTTTTTGAGTGCCCAAAATGAGTTCTTGTGAAGGACCTACCATATATTTGTTGCAAAAGTGGAACAAATCAATTTTCTAAAATATTAGGACATATTTAATGTATATTTAACCAAATGGTTCGGTGTCGGAAGCTTTGATCCACCTCTCATGAAAAAGACAAATTTCCACCGATTTAGTAGGAAGTGGGTCAAATTTGAACTGCAGCTGCCTCATAGTTAGCTCTTTATTTTTTTTACAAAATAATTTTTAGGTACATAAGTGTATATTTAATAAGAGATACATGGTCTGGTGGCGATACATCAAGGTTTGGGCGGTGGTCGATGGCCAACTCCAGAACGCGTAAATTGGCATGCCAACTGCATAGTCGTGTGATCGTGGCGTTGCCCCGTGTTCTGGGCGGCCTAGGCATGTCTGGTGGGTTGGGTACTGCCCTAGTAGGTGTGAGGAAGAAGAATACAACATAATAATCACACGAGGAGACTGAACTAAGCTCAAACATGAATTAGCAGCCAAGTGTTTGATTAGCGGTGGGGGAAATGCACATGGCCAATGAGCCTGAGTTTTGGCTGAGGATGAACATATACTAAGGAGACTGTCTTGGCAAATTTGCAGCTCAAATGGAGGAGCCTACGTGGCATTAGCTTTGCAAAGTACCACACTTGACAAAAATATGGATGTTGAAGCTGGGCTCAAATGAATGAATGCATTGAGCTGCAATTTGGTGGAGGATGGTCATTTGGGCATAGGAAAGCACTATAAAAATTTATACCATTTGGACATGCCAAAGTGGTACTTCCTTCACAATGCTCTTATCTTGGTAGAAACTTGGGAAAATTATTGAGAGAAATTTATATTGCTTTGTACATTAAATATAGCTCAAACTTGGGAATTTTTTTAGAAATTAAAGCAATATAAATATAGTTGCTTCACAAACTGAAAATATTACCAGAAACAAAGATTGGATGTTGAGCTCACATGGACTATTTTATGGGGCTCAAATTTTGTGTAGAGCTATTATTTGGGCATATATAAGATGTGGCAAATAATCATCTTATTAGGATATGCATAGGTAGTACTTCCTTCACAAAGCTTCTAGTTGAACAAAAACTTTGAAAATTTCCTGAGGAAGGTTTACTAGACAAATGGATTTGAATTTTGTCATGAGGCAATGATTTTGATAGGAAGGCATGCCCAAAAATTATGAGGGCAATCAAGAAAATATAAATAACACTTCCTTCACAAAGTGTTGTTCTGAACAGAATAGGAAAATGAATATTCCTGAATTCTTTTTGAACTAGGAAAGGAAGGTTTTTCACATATTTGAAGAATATATTATCCAAATAATTTATAAGAATTTTTTGGGAATTTTGGGGATGACAGAAATGTAGGGTGCTTCACAACCTAGGGCAAAAATTGACACATGAACATGACACATAGGCAAAAATTAACACATGGACATGGCACATAGGCATAACTGATGAGGTGGCGCCTAGTCATAGAAATGCACCACAATTTACAAGGCCATGACCATCTATATTGGTCGTGATCAGCTAGAAATAAGGCAGCGGACCAGTGTTGTCTGCATTACGACCATTTTGTGTAAGGAAATTATGACCTTTCTAACCAAAATGGTCGTTATGGTTTAGGGTTTGGAGCCCCCCCCCCAAACAGTGTACGACCCATTGGTCTCAAATAGTCGTAGATGTACAACTATTTCTTCCAGGGTCACTGCCAGAAGGTCACAAGTTGACATATTTCTTGTAGTGAGATCCCTCGACGGCAACGAGCTCCCTACGATGTATGTCCTCCACCTTAGTCTCCCTACAGTCAGCTAGATCGGTCGATGGCCTTGGAACATTAAGTTTTAAACGGATTTACCTAGACACCTACCTTAGGTACTCTCTGAGTGCTTCACGGTCGTGCAGTTCCAAAGGCAGGCTCTCCTTCACGTGCATCTAGTAGATTATGTGAGACAGGTGCAACATGGCCCAGTTGTGATGATCCTTCTTATTCCTTCCGTTCGTCCTGCAACATAACAAGACGAATGTGATAGTGAGTTGTGAAAGGCAATGCCCATATAGGTCGACAGATTGAGTGATGTAGTGTGTACGATGGAGCTCTCGGTTAGTACACGAGATTGCGGTCGGGATTTCCTGTAACCAGCCAAACTATCTGCACACTCGTTCTGGCATATAGTGCTCCACGATAAAGAAGTATATCAGAGCGCACTTTGAACGCCACATATGTTGACCTTCATAGCACAATGGGTACAATTCGAGACGCTGATTCTCTAGATTGTCATATGACATACAGTCGATCTGTAAAAAAATAAAATTCATGACGTCAAGTTACTTGCTAGTAATGGGGGATTGAAAACGTGCATCGTCCTTACCCTCACTTACCCACGTGTGAGTTAGCACGTCCAACAACCAGATGCTGATCTAGTAAGACAGATGTGCATTGCCGACGAGATTCGTTGCATGTAGAAAAAGTTCGGAGTAAGTCGGGGCGACATAGTTCTCAAGTTACAAAGACGTATCACGTTTTTATGGACGCACGGGTCTAGGTCTACACACGGGAATATGAGCCCATCCACACCAACAATAGGATCAAGCATCCTCTAATGTTTGACTTGTACTTGGAGCGGCGGCGGGCCTAATAGTGTTGACGATGCAGCGAGGCAAGGGCGACGGATCCCCATCTCAACTGCCCAACTTCCTTCCAATCGTAGAGAAGCTAGAGCAACATCCAGGAGATGTAGTCTCCGGTGCTGTCCGTGAAAACCATGCCCCCCAGGAGGTAGAGCGCATATGATGAGGACATCAATACCATTGTTACACCCACAGCCCGAGCTGCTATACATACTGAACCAGTTACTAGAGCTTGCGCATGCCGATTGAATTACCAGGTACTTTCGTTTCTTGGAAATCCTTCTAATGTTGAAGAACATATGATGTTGCCTAAGTTATGTACTTTTATTGTACTAACGAATGAAGGACCTAGCATGGACAAGAAGGATATCCGTTAGAGCAGGATCAAGCATGGAGTAGAAGGTGCACGCACGGGAAAGAACAATGGAGCTTCCACTGGTGATTTTCTCACTTTGAAGCCACCATAAGGAGAGCATGAAGGCTTGGACGAAATATTCAAGACGCCACTTTATAATTTTCATCCATACGCTATTATAGGTGTTGCGCCACTTTATTTTTCGACCAGAGCCATGTAATTTCGAAATACCACATTCTAGACTATTTTTAGAGTCCGTATGTGTGGGGAAATTGAGTTAGGGTCGGTTTCGGACCCCTCCTCCATGAGGTCACAAAATTCCTCCTCTTTTTCCCCCTATATACAGCCCTTAGGGCATTGTTTAGACTTGGGTTTTGTTTAGATTACACGTTTGCCATAGCTACAACTTCGCGTTCTTCGTTTATGTTCCACGACCAGACAAAGGCGTCACAGAACCCCGCCTTCATCAATAAATCTTTCCTATTCTATTCGTAATATCCAGATTGCAATCTTAGTTTCTTGCTTGTTCTTTGTTTGCATGCAGGAAACAGACTCTCGTGGTCAAGTTGATCATGCTCTGGCGTGGTCAATAACCTCTCGGAGTTGGTTTAGCGATTGCTAAGGCGCGACGTCCTCACACGTTCGTATTCGAATCGTCAAAGTCTACTCCACCAAAACGATAACCACCATCTCATCGAAAGGCAGGGACAACTTTGCCTCTATCAAGTGGTATCACATTTCTAGGTTGCTCAGTGAGATTTTATGAGTTTTCCATAGTTAGCTCGCCTCTATTCTTCATACCTATAGTCCACGGAAAAGAAAAAATAGGGTTAGATCATCATATCAGAACCAATCTGAGCCTTTCCATAGTCTTTTCAGTATTTTGCTTCGTTAAATTTGTTGTTACATCGTCATGTCGAGTTGCTGGTCTTAGTGTCTAGTCCTTTAGAGTTTCGAATTCTGTTCATAGGTTTTCACGCCGCCACCACGCCATCTTTCATCACTGGCATATACCACCACAACGCTACCATCATCGCTGCTACCATATACCACCACCACGCCACCATTATCCTTGTTGCCATATAGCACCATCACATACCACCACCAATCCTAGTGTGAGTCCACAACCCCGGCTTCTATACATACTAGACTAGTTACTAGAGCTCGTGCACACCAATTGAATTACCAGGTACTTCCGTTTCTTGGAAATACTTCTAATGTTCATGAACATATGATGCTGCCTAAGTTAGATACTTTTGTTGTACTTATGAATGAAGGACCTAGCATGGACAAGAAGGATATCCGTTGGAGTGGGATCAAGCATGGAGTAGAAGGTGCATGCACGAGAAAGAACAATGGAGCTTCCACTAGTGATTTTTGCACTTTGAAGCCACCATAAGGAGAGCATGAAGGCTTGGACGAAATATTCAAGACGCCTCTTTATAAATTTCGTCCATAAGCTATTATAGGTGTTGTGCCACCTTATTCTTGGCCAGGCCCATGTAATTTCGAAATACCACATTATAGGCTATTTTTAGAGTCCATATGTGTGGGGAAACTGAGTTAGGGTCGGTTTCGGACCCTCCAAGGGGTCACAAAATTCCTCCTCTTTTTCCCCATATATACGGCCCTTCGAGCGCCATTTAGACTTGGGTTTTGTTTAGATTACAAGTTTGCCATACATGCAACTTCGCGTACTTCATTTGTGTTCCACGACCAGACAAAGGCATCACAGAACCCCACCTTTGTCAGTAAAGCTTTCCTCTTATATTAGCAATATCCAGATTGCAATCTTAGTTTCTTGCTTGTTCTTCGTTTGCGTGCAGGAAACAGACCCTCGTGGTCAGGTTGATCGTGCTCCGGCATGGTCAATAACCTATCGGAATTGGTTTAGTGATTGCTAAAGCGCGCCGCCCTCACACATTCGTAGTTGGATCGGCAAAGTCTACTCCACCAAAAGGATAACCTACATTTCATCGAAAGACGGGGAGAACTTTGCCTCTATCAAGTGGTATGATATTTCCAGGTTGCTTGGTGAGATTTTACGAGTTTTTCGTTGTTAGATCGCCTATGTTCTTCATACCTATAGTCCACGGAAAAGCCAAAAAAAATTAGGGTTAGATCATCAAATCATAACCAATCTGAGCCTTTTCATAGTATTTTCAGTATTTTGCTTTGTTGAATTTGCGGTTACATCATCATGTCGAGTTGCTGGTCTTAGTTTCTAGTCCTTTATAGTTTCGAGTTATGTTCATAGTTTGTCACCCCGCCACCGCGGCATCTTTCAACACTTCCATATACCACCACCATGCTACCATCATTGTCGCTGCCATATACCACCACCATGCCACCATTATCCTTGCCGCCATATAGCACCACCACATATCCACCACCAATCCTAGTTTGAGTCCTTTCCGTCTTAGGATAATTTCGAGATCCTCTTGTTTTCGGTTTCGCGTTTCCTTACCTGAATATGTTTCCAAACAAAAGAGTGTGGCACGCTTTTCACAGCACTTTGTAGGCCAAAATTTCGGAGGGTGAATTTTTTCCCCTATCGTTTTGTTAGGATTTTTAGAGAGTTTTGAGACACTCGCCATCATAGTGATTTTTGTCGCAATTTTTGGTCGTCGGAGCCCCGAATTCTTCCAGAAAAAATTGTCAAAAACAATTTCGTGCTTGTCCTGTTATTGGTCCTTCGGAAGAGTTTTGACACACTCGCCATTATAGTGATTTTCTAAAAAAAACGCTAAACAAAAAGAGAGAAATAAAATCAGAGTGGCTCTTCCCTTGATTCCGTGTAGCGTCGTTATTTTTTTGGTGTTCTAGGCTCGCGTCTCTAGTACGGTCTAGCCTAGGACTAGCACGGTACCGTCGTTGAGCGTCTTTTCAACTTTTCATCTCTGAACTGATTATTGCTAGACTTTTGCTACCATATTATAAGCCTTCCCAGCTCCACATACATATACATCGTGTGTTTGACACCACCTGGCAATCGCTCTATCCAAGATTTGAGAGTTTTGACTACACCGGATGCCGATCACCACCTGCTGCTGGGTAAGAACTGGTAAGAAATTGAGATTTGCTTGACGGATTTGTGGCTAGATGATATGCTTGATGAATTAAGTGGCTCTACAATTTTCTCCAAAGTTGATTTGCCTAGTGGATACCATCAAATTCGCATGAAATTGGGAGATGAATGGAAAACAGCATTTAAAACTAAGTTTGGAATATATGAGTGGTTAGTTATGCATTTTGGATTAACTAATGCACCTAGCACTTTCATGAGATTAATGAATGAGGTTTGACGTGCTTCCATTGGACGATTTGTGGTAGTCTACTTTGATGATATATTGATTTATGGTAGATCTTTGGAGGAACACTTGGATCATTTGCGTGTTGTTTTTATTGCTCTACGTGATGCACGTTTGTTTGGTAACCTTGGGAAGTGCACCTTTTGCACCGACCGAGTATCTTTTCTTGGCTATGTTGTTACTTCACAGTGTGGCACGCTTTTCAGAGCACTTTTTAGACAAAATTTTGGAGGGTGCATTTTCCTCCTATCATTTTGTTAGGCTTTTTTGAGAGTTTTGAGCGCCATCACAATGATTTTTGTCACAATTTGTGGTCGTCGCAGCCCCAAATTGCTCCAGAAAAAATTGTCAACAAAAAATTCGTGCCTATCCAGTTTTTGGTCCTTCGAAAGAGTTTTGAGACACTCGCCATTATAGTGATTTTCTGAAAAAAAGAGCGCAAAAAAGAAAAAAAAGAACAAAAATCAGAGTGGCTCTTCCCTTGATTATGTGTAGCATCATGATTTTGTTGGTGTTCTAGGCTTGTCTCTCTAGTACGGTCTAGCCTAGGACTAGCACGGTGCCGTCGTTGAGTGTCTTTTCAACTTTGCATCTCTAAACTGATTATTGCTGACCCTTTTTGCTACCATATTATAATCCTTCCCAACTCCACATACATCTACATTTTGTGTTTGACACCACCTGGCAATCGCTCTATCCAAGATTTGAGAGTTTTGACTACACCAGTTGCCGATCAACACATGCTGGTGGGTTAGAACTGGTAAAAAATTGAGATATGCTTGACGGATTTGTGGCTAGATGATATGCTAGATGAATTAAGTGGCTCTACGATTTTCTCCAAAGTTGATTCGCGTAGTGGATATCGTCAAATTCGCATGAAATTGGGAGATGAATGGAAAACAACATTTAAAACTAAGTTTGGATTATATGAGTGGTTAGTTATGCCTTTTGGATGCACTTTCATGAGATTAATGAATGAGGTTTACTTGCTTTTATTGGACGATCTGTGGTAGTCTACTTTGTTGATATACTGATTTATAGTAGATCTTTGGAGGAACACTTGGATCATTTGTGTGTTGTTTTTATTGCTCTATGTGATGCACGTTTGTTTGGTAACCTTGGGAAGTGCACCTTTTGCATCGACCGAGTATCCTTTCTTGGCTATGTTGTTACTCCACAGGGAATTGAAGTTGATAAAGCCAAGATTGAAGCTATTGAGAGTTGGTTGCAGCCGAAAACGGTCACACAAGTGAGGAGTTTTCTTGGACTCGCCGGGTTTTATCGGCGTTTTGTGAGAGATTTCAGCACCATTGCTGCACCTCTCAAGGAGCTTACAAAGAAGGATGTGCCTTACGCTTGGGGTACCACACAGGAAGAAGCCTTCAGGGTTTTGAAAGATAAGTTAACACATGCTCCTTTACTCCAACTTCCTGATTTTAATAAGACTTTTGAGCTTGAATCTGATTCTAGTGGAATTGGATTAGGAGGTGTGTTATTAAAAGATGGTAAACCTCTTGCATACTTTTCTAAAAAATAAAGCGGGCCTAGTCTGAATTATTCTACTTATGATAAGGAATTATATGCTCTTGTTCGGACTTTGGAAACATGGCAACATTATTTATGGCCCAAAGAATTTTTTATACATTCTGATCATGAATCTTTGAAACATAATAAAAGTCAAGCAAAACTGAACCGTAGACATGCTAAATGGGTTGAATTCATTGAGACTTTCCCGTACGTCATTAAAAACAGGAAGGGTAAAGACAATGTTATTGTTGATGCATTGTCTCGTCGTTATACTATGCTTTCACAAGAAGGGTAAAGATCAATATGTGCATGATGCTGATTTTGAAGATGTGTTGAAGAATTGTAAAGAAGGGAGAACATGGAACAAGTTCATCATTAATGATGTATTTGTGTTCCGTGCTAACAAGCTATGCATTCCAGCTAGCTTCGTTCGTCTTTCGTTGTTACAGGAGGCACATGGAGGAGGATTGATGGGACACTTTGGCGTAAAGAAGACGGAGGATGTACTTGCTACACATTTCTTTTGGCCAAAGATGGGACGTGATGTTGAGTGTTTTGTTGCTCGCTGCACGACATGTCAAAAAGCTAAGTCTGGACTCAATCGTGAGGGTTTATATACGCATTTTCCTGTACCTAGCGTTCCTTGGGAGGATATATCTATGGACTTTGTTTTAGGTTTACCTCGAACAAAGAAGGGGAGGGATAGCATATTTCTTGTCGTGGACAGATTTTTTAAAATGGCACACTTTATACCATGTCATAAAAGTGATGATGTTACTAATGTGGCTGATTTTTTCTTTCGTGAAATTATTCGCTTGCATGGTGTGCCAAATACGATTGTTTCAGATCGTGATGCTAAATTTCTTAGACACTTTTGGAGATGTTTATGGGCTAAGTTGGGGACAAAATTGAAACTGATGAACAAACTGAAGCAGTCAATAGATCATTGTCTACTATGCTTAGGGTTGTTTTGAAGAAAAACCTGAAAATGTGGGAAGAATGCTTGCCTCATATTGAATTTGCTTATAATCGTTCGTTGCATTCTACTACTAAGATGTGCCCTTTTGAAGTAGTGTATGGTTTCTTACCGCGTGCACCTATTGATTTGTTATCTCTTCCATCTTTGGAGAAGGTTAATTTTTATGCTAAAGAACATGTTGATTTGATAGTAAAGATGCATGACTTAACTAAGGAAAACATTGAGCGTATGCATGCTAAATATAAATTTGCTGGAGATAAGGGTAGAAAACATGTTGTCTTTGCACCTGGAGATCTTGTTTGGTTGCATTTGTGTAAGGATAGGTTTTCTGATTTGCGCAAGTCAAAGCTAATGCCACGTGATGATGGTCCTTTCAAGGTGTTAGAGAAAATAAATGATAATGCCTATAGACTTGAGTTGCCTACAGATTTTGGGGTTAGTCCCACTTTTAACATTGCAGATTTGAAGCCATATTTGGGTGAGCAAGATGAGCTTCCATCGAGGACGACTTTAGTTCAAGAAGGGGAGGATGATGAGGACATCAACACCATTGTTACACCCACAGCTCCAGTTGCTATACATATTGGACCAGTTACTAGAGCTCGCACACGCCATTTCAATTACCAGGTACTTTCGTTTCTTGGAAATCCTTCTAATGTTCATGAACATATGATACTGCCTAAGTTAGATACTTTTGTTGTACTTATGAATGAAGGACCTAGCATGGACAAGAAGGATATTCGTTGGAGCGGGATCAAGCATGGAGTAGAAGGTACACGCGCAGGAAAGAATAATGGAGCTTCCACTCATGATTTTCACACTTTGAAGCAACCATAACGAGAGCATGAAGGCTTGGACAAAATATTCAATAAGCCACTTTATAAATTTCATCCATAAGCTATTATAGGTGTTGTGCCACCTTATTTTTGGGCCAGGCCCATGTAATTTCGAAATACCACATTATAGGCTATTTTTAGAGTCCGTATGTATGGGGGAACTGAGTTAGGGTCGGTTTCGGACCCCTCCTCCAAGGGTCACAAAATTCCTCCTCTTTTCCCCCATATATACAGCCCTTAGGGTGTAGTATAGACTTGGGTTTTGTTTAGATTAAAAGTTCACCATAGCTGCAACTGCGCGTTCTTCGTTTGTGTTCCACAACCAGACAAAGGCGCCACAGAACCCCACCTTCATCAATAAAGCTTTCCTCCAATATTCACAATATCTAGATTACAATCTTAGTTTCTTGCTTGTTCTTCATTTGCGTGCAGGAAACAAACCCTCGTGGTCAGGTTGATCGTGCTCCGGCATGGTCAATAACCTCTTGGAGTTGCTTTAGCGATTTGTAAGGCATGACGTCCTCACACATTCATAGTCGGATCGTCAAAGTCTACTCCACCAAAACGATAACCACCATCTTATCGAAAGATAGGGATAACTTTGCCTCTATCAGCATAAGCCCTTGCAGACATCCGAACGACCTCACGAGAAGCATATGCAAGCAGGCCTTTCCCAAAGTTTGCTTCCAGCCATACAAACGACATGACGGTCTTAAGCCGCTTCATTGTATTCTTCAACTACTTGGACACACCATATTCCACGGGCTCTAGGTCGCAAGACAGTGGCACCTTTTTGCTCGCCAATTTCTTCTTCCAACCTGGTGTAAACGAGTCATGCTTCACACCGAGTTTAGACTCAACTCATGACTTCCACATTTTTAAATCGGTTATTCCGGTCACGGGTTTGCTAGTGACTGGTAGTCCACTTATGAGGTTGACATCCTCGAGTTTGATGGTCATGTACGTCCCTGATACGTCCATTTTGCATCATGCTTTCATGTTGATATTTATTGCTTTTTGGGTTGTTATATTACTTGTGGTACCATATTTATGCCTTTTCTCTCTTATTTTGCAAGGTTTATTTGAAGAGGGAGAATTCAGGCAGCTGGAATTCGGGACCGGAAAAGGAGCAAATCCTAGTCCACTATTCTGCACATCTCCAAATGCCCTGAAAATTTACGTAGATTTTTTTGGAATATATTAAAAATACTGGGCGAAAGAACTACCGGAGGGGGGCCACCAGGGCCCCACAAGCTTGCCCACCGCCACCACCCCCCTAGTGGCGCAGGGCAGGCTTGTGGGCTGCCTGAAGGCCCACTAGCCCCCCTCTATTGCTATATGAAGTGTCCTGGTCAGGAAAAAATCAAGAGGGAGCTTTTTTGTGGTTTCGCCGCCGCCACGAGGCGGAACTTGAGCAGATCCAATCTAGAGCTCCGGCAGGACGATCCTGCCGGGGAACTTCCCTCCCGAAGGGAGAAATCGTCGCCATCGTCATCACCAACACTCCTCTCGTCGGAGGGGAGGCATCTTCATCAACATCTTCATCAGCACCATCTCCTCTCCAATCCCTAGTTCATCTCTTGTAACCAATCTTCGTCTCGCAACTCCAATTGGTACTTGTAAGGTTGCTAGTAGTGTTGATTACTCTTTGTAGTTGATGCTAGTTGGATTACTTGGTGGAAGAGTTTATGTTCAGATCCTTGATGATATTCATTACACCTCTGGTCATGGTTATGATTATGTCTTGTGAGTAGCTACTTTTGTTCCTGAGGACATGGGATAAGTCATGTTAGTAATAGTCATGTGAATTTGATATTCGTTCGGTATTTTGATATGATGTATGTTGTCTTTTCCTCTAGTGGTGTTATGTGAACGTCGACTACATAACACTTCACCATATTTGGGCCTAGAGGAAGGCATTGTGAAGTAGTAAGTAGATGATGGGTTGCTGGAGTGACAGAAGCTTAAACCCTAGTCTATGCGTTGCTTTGTGAGGGGCTGATTTGGATCCACTAGTTTAATGCTATGGTTAGACTTTGTCTTAATTCTTCTTTTGTACTTGCGGATGCTTGCGAGGGAGGTTAATCATAAGTGGGATGCTTGTCCAAGTAAGGGCAGTACCCAAGCGCCGGTCCACCCACATATCAAACTATCAAAGTAACGAACGTGAATCATATGAACATGATGAAACTAGCATTACAGAAATTCCCGTGTGTCCTCGGGAGTGTTTTTCCTCCTATAAGACTTTGTTCAGGCTTGTCCCTTGCTGCAAAAGGGATTGAGCCACTTGCTGCACCGTTGCTACTACTTGTTACTTGTTACTCTTTGCTTGCCATGTTTCACCTCGCTACACAATCACTTGTTACCACTACTTTCAGTGCTTGCAGTTATTACCTTGCTGAAATCCGTTTATCAGAGCCTTCTGCTCTTCGTTGGGTTCGACACTCTTACTTATCAAAAGGACTACGATTGATCCCTTATACTGGTGGGTCCTCGGTCCCGGCACGACAAGTGGAAAGTATCAGTCCCGGACCTCAAGTGGTGCACCATGCATGATAGGAGACTGCCATTGAATACATATATTCCTATGCACAACATTGTGATGAATGGCAGCAACTGCGCTTCTCAAAAATATAGTGCGTGATACATCTCCAACGTATCTATAATGTTTTATTGTTCCATGCTAATATATTATCATTCTAGAATACTTTTGGGGTATTTATATACCATTTTTTATTATTTTTTAGCACTAACCTATTGACCCTGTGTGAGTTGTTTTCTGTATGTTTTTCACTTTTCAGGTTTTCCATACCAAGCGAAGTCCAATTGCCTAAAACTTTTTGGTTATTTTTTTCTAGACCAAAGAAGACCAACGAGCATCGGAAGAAGGCTCGAGGCCTCATGAGGGGCCCACAAGCCAACAAGGTGCGGCCTGGGGGTGCCCTGATGGCTTGTGCCTCCCTCGTGGCCCTCCCGACTCCGTTATTTGGCTTATAAATTCTCATCTACCCTAGAACACATGAGGGAGTCCTAAAACACTTTTAAAGCCACTGCAAGTCTTTGTTCGGACGGGAAGCCATCTGGAGCTTCATTGCGGCACCCTATCGGAGGGGGGATCGATAACGGAGGGCCTCTTCATCCACCTTGCTACCCTCACGATGATGTGTAAGTAGTTCACCACAAACTTATGGGTCCATAGTTAGTACCTAGATGGCAATCTCTTTGTCTCTTTGATATTCAATACAATGATCATCGCATCTTTGCTTTGATCCATATGATGTAATTCCTTTTGTGTGGTGCATTTGTTGGGATCCGATCAATTGTGGATTTATGTTCAGATTATTCATGATAAATATTTGAGTCACCTTCAATACTTATATGATTTTTATGTGCATGATTATGATAGCTTCATAATTCTCTCCGATCTATTGAAATAGTTTGGCCAACTTGATCGATATTTCTTTGATGAGAGAGGTGCGTTCTGGTAGGTTCAACCTGGCGAATTTCTATATCCCAGTGATAGAAGGGGACAAGATGCATCTTTGTGTTTCTGCTACTAAGGATAACACGATGGGGTTTATTCATATTGCTTTAGTTTACTTTGTCTACATCATGTCATTGTTCTCCATGCATTACTCTGTTTTACTTAATACTCTAGATGCATGCTGGCTAGCGGTTGATGAGTGGAGTAATAGTAATAGGTGCTCGCAGGAGTCGGCCTATTTGTTTATGAATGTGATGCCTATATACACATGATCACTGCCGTGAATATCGCATAACTATCCGCTTTTCAATTGCCAACAGTAATTTGTTCACCCATCGTATGCTATTTTTCATGAGAGATGCCATTAGGGAAAGCTATGGCCCCCGGGTCTATTCTAAACATATTAATAAAACCTTTATTACCTTTCTATTATTTACTTGTTTTTATTTTATCTTGCTATCTACAATTATCTACACACCTCACTTGCTTGCAAATATCAAGACAAGAGGATTGACAACACTCTTGCCCGCGTTGGGTGAAAGTTGTTTGTTCTTTTGTGTGTAGCCGCCGAAGACGGTTGTGGTTGATGTTCCTATTGGTTCAATAAACCTTGGTTTCATAACTGAGGGAAATACTTACCCACTTTATGCTGCAATAACTCATTCCTCTTAATGGAAAACCCAGGGCAGATCACGAGTATTAGTGTGTAGTGGTCGCCGTATGACATGTTCTCGATATCACGAGACCGGATACGTACCGGTCTCAGGTCCTGTCATCGTGAGAGCAACTAAAAATTTTAGTGGCCGATAAAAGCTTGCCTCGACGAGTTGAACATAAGGAAAAATAATGAGACGGGTACCTGTCCTTCCACGGTTCTACGACAGCGATTTGAGTGATTGTAGAAGTTGTCCAACAACACCATGTCCATGTAATCGATGGGGTTAGGGCTTGGCAAGTCTGGTGGACCATTGGTTTAGGATGCCATTGTCCTATGAACAAATAACAATATGTTAGCACAGCAGAAGAAATGTCATGACACTAATAAGAGGAACACAATGGAATGACCTACTATTTTCAAATTCCCCATTTCGCACGTGCCTAGACCTCCCCTCTTCGAGACCCCCCCCCCTTACGAACGGACCATGTGCAGATGGATGAAGCTATGTTTCTAGTCCGCATGTTGGCCTATGCTTGGGCGAACACATCCTTCGCCAAGGCCCCTTGCTCTCTGGTGGCTTCCCTGGGCGCTTCCCTTATGGCTTCGACACTCCTCATCTCACAAGTAAACTTCTTATTGTTTATGTGCCCGATCGCATGGCAGACGGTGTAGCGGTTCTGCGTGTGCATCTAGTACAAGAACGCGTCAGACTTATTCCTCTTACGCTTCATCTTGACCATCTCCATTTTGAACCTCTTCGACTACCTCGTCCACGCGCAGTGATAACAACAGCACGGTCAGGATGGAACTCGTCGCCACTGTATGCGAGCCACCGAGGAGGGTCCATGTAGGGCTTAAACCTGGTGGACCAGGTAAGCTCAATAACATGTATGTTGTAATACGGGGAGACCATAATATCCTAATTAAAACCATGTTGCTTGAATTCCACTATGAGATGCGAGCAGGGCTCATGGTAAACCCTCGTCCTATGGGAGCTGCAAGTTTTCTTCTCAAGGTTCACCTCATGAACATGACTATCCCATGTTTTCTCGGCAGTGCCATGGTTGCCTGCCTCTTGCACGGAGTAATCCTATTTCACTAGATCATATGCCTTCACCTTTTGGCCAAAAGACTTGTTCTATTGTGTATCTAGTCGTTCACTGACCTTTCGAGGCCATCGACGGTCAATGTGGTTGCCATCGCCATCCATGTGACCCATGCTGATGGAGCGCTTAACAACAAACCTATGTGATATCCAGTAATCATTACACTTGTCGAAGGTGAACGTGAGAACAACGGCCACTGGGAGCCGCCTTATTCCCTTCAGAACGACATTGAGAATCTCAGCCATGTTGCTCGTCATGTGGTCGTACCTAGACCCCTACATCGAAGGCGCGATCCCGCTCTTCCTTCAAAGGAAGGTCCATCTGTATGAAATTGAAACCCCCTTTGGAGACCGCCTTCGTGAGGTGTTTCAGCCTTTCATTCAAACTGTAGGGCTCAAATTCCCTCCACACAAGCTTGAATGTGTTAGTGCAATCTTTGTTTTGTACTTCGAGTAGAAGTTCTGAGTGAAGTGTCACATGCACCATGTGTGAATCACATCTGGATAACCTTCTAACTATACTCGCATTGCATTGATGATCCCAGGGTGTCAGTCCAATATGATGCATGGTGGCCTATCGCGACCAAGGACGTGCATCCGCAGAAGATTCATGAACCATTCCCACTTGGAATTGTCTTCCCATTCGACAAGGACGAAAGAAAGGGGCACACGTTGATTATCAACGTCATAGGTTATAGCCACCAGCAGCATGCCTTGGACCTTTCCGGCAAGAAACGTTCCATCAACCGAAAGAACTCGCTTGTAATGATGATGCGCCTCTATGCACGCTTTGAATGCCTAGAATGCCCTCCTAAAATGGTGAATATCCGGTCCCCCCTCCGGGCTCTTCTCTGGGAAGCCCCATGGGTATCCCTCCACCTCGTACACCATTCCTGGATTGCGGGCCTTCATCGCCTGAAGTAGTTTGGGGAGCACACCGTATGACTCCTCCCACTTACCATACAACATCTTCAGAGCCAGTTGCTTAGCCCTCCAGGGCTTTCCGTAATTCACATCATACTCAAATATCATGCTTATGTAATGCTAAAGTTGTGACGCGGACTATGTCAACTTCTCGGAGATGGCATGTTTCAGGTGCTCGCCGATGAAGTTGTACGAAAGCTATCGGTGATGACTTTTTGTGCGGTTGCGCCCATAGCGGTTTGATCCTACGCAGCTAACGATCTTCCATCGATCGTCCACTTCCGAGGCCTTGGTGCAACCAATGGATCCATATAATACATATTTTGCTCTCCTACAACTGCCAGGTCAGCGCCGCTCAAATCTCTCAACTCATGTGTGCTCATGTCTCTGTTGTATGTAGTTCAAAAGAGTATCTTTTCCAACAAGCTGAACTCGTATTCATTGGCTGGACCTTCATTATCGAAGCCCTCTACCTGTGTCATCAGGTATTCCTCCTCCTCCTCCTCTTCAGAAGCAGCATAACTTGCATCGTTAAGTTCCTCCGATGCAAAAGTTGTTTGTTCAGCATGCAACTCCATTGAGATTTCGATAGGAATATCCGCAGCAATTATTTCAAAACACGGCTCAGCCTCTATCTCATCTCCTTCCAGATCAGCATCCACCTCTTCAACAACCTCTTCTACCTCAAAGCCCATCCTTTGTCTGTTGTCCATCTAAGTCCTTTCTGGTGAACATACATCACTATTGTCCTCGCTGCCATGATCTTCTGTCGGACCATTGTTGAGATCAAAATCCATAGGAACATCATCAAGTGTTGGAGGGGTGCTAACTTTTGCCGTGGGCTGACTCCCGGTAATGGTATCATAGAACTCTTCGCTACCTACACTACGGTCGCCTACTCCTGATCTATGGCCACGTGCATCAAAGCCTAACGACACGCAATTGAGGTCTATATCAGAGCAGTTATCACCTCGCTGGATGTGACATCCCGAGACCGACGCTCCAGAAGATTCCCCTTTTATTTCGTTGCCGCCGTGCGATTAGATTGTTCGTCGCATTCATCACCGCATCATGCGCATCATCCGCATTGCATCGGCACTCCGTTGCCGCTAGTTTTCAAAACTTGCATCCGTTATTAGTTGTCGGTTCTCTCCGTTCTCGTCGTAGACCGTTTTGAGGCCAACCACACACGCACGCGCCCGCGGCATCGTTAAAATCTTGTTTTTAAAAGTGTGTATAAAACTTTCTCGGATTGGGCTGAAAGTTGGCGTGCGGTCTTATTTTAATGTAGGTAGGTCGCGTGCCAATTTTCGTCGCAATCGGGGCTCGTTTGATACCCGTATCATTTAATATATAGCGGCATTATAGCCGGTTTATTGTTGGACGTTCGGCGTTTTTAAAACCTCCGTCACGGGCCGCACCATTTCCCTCTCACCCCTACATATACCAACTACACAGCCCATTAGTGCCATCTAGCCACTTCCTCCGTTCGTGGTCGTCGGATCACGATCGGACGGACGAGGTCCACCCCACCATAGACCAACCCTATATAAGAACCACCCCATGGTGGAACTCTCTCACTCCACTAGGGTTACCCCTAGCCATTTTGCAGCCACCCCCTCACCTGCTAGCTCCACCTCCTCTCTCTCTCCCGAAATCCATCTCTGGGTCACATCTGGACCATTGGATCCCCATCCAATGGCCCAAAATTGCCCCAAACCCCACCTAACGAACATGTCCGCTGCCAACTCGGACATGTCCACGCGACCATAGGCACCCGAGCGAGCCGCCGCCACCAGCTCCTCTACTCCCGAGCTGCTGCACCCCGCGCCTCCGCCTCACCCACGCCCCAACGCCGTGCTGCGTCGCCTCCGACCAGTCGGACCTACCCGAGTCGCGGGAGGACAACCCCGTGCACCGCGACCTCTCTCTCCCCAGCCCCGTGTAGCGGCCACTGGAGCTCCAGCCCTGAGCCCTTGCCGCCAAGATCCAGTTGGATCCGGCCAGATCTGGCCCGCCTGCTTGTGGATACGGCCGTTCCCCGTCACGTTTGCCTCCAGTCGGCATTGACCACCATGGCCGTTGTCGGTGCAGCCAGTGTCGGGAGGACGAGAGGACAGACCAATCCATGCCTCCTCCTCGCGTGGACTGCGCCAGCAGGCCAGCGTGCTCGGGCCTGAGCTCACTTCCCGCGTGGGTCGCGCTCGAGTGTGCCCCGGCCCAGCTCTCGTCGAGCCAAGCCCACTCGCCCAGCCTCCGCGCCATATCTCCCTCGGCCCAGCCTCCTTTCCCAGCCGGGCCAGGCCCAAGGTAACCCCCTTCGACTCCTCTATTGCGCGCCCTAGGCACTGTATTGCTATGTTGCGCTCAGCTTCCGTGTAGCCCAGTAAGCAGATTCGGCCCGTTTAGTTTTTTTGTAGGTCCTGCGAATTTATTATTTTTCAGAAAAAAATATATATTCAAACGCTCGTAGTTCTTAAACCGTGCGTCGGATCGCGACAAATTATATATGTAGAACATGTAGAATTTTGTGTAGATTAATATTTTCCAACTCTCATGCATATTTAAAACTGTTTAACGTGTTGTTTTCATCGGTTTGCTTGTCGACGTGATAGAAATGGTGTAGTTCATTCTTCTTCCAAGCGGGATCACTTGCAAGATGGTCATTTCCCTAGATAACATTACTATCATTGCCATGCTAGTTGTCTCGTTTGTTTCACTATGTCTTGCTGCCTACCACCTGTTAAATATCAGCCTCCCTACATTGCCATGAAAACCTCTAACCTTTCCACTACCCAGCAAACCTTGTTTGGCTATGTTACCGCTTGCTCAGCCTTTTGTTAGCGTTGCTAGTTGCAGGTGCAGTTGCTTCCATGTGCAACATGGGTTCCTTGTTACATCACCATATTAATGCTATTTAAATTAATGCACCTATACACTTGGCAAAAGGTGGAAGGCTCGACCTTTCTAGCCTGGTGTTTTGTTCCACCTTTACCGCCTTAGTTTAGGCTACCGGTGTTATGTCCCATAAATGAGCGCTCCTAACATGCTTGGGGTTGTTATGGGGACCCCCTAGATTTTTGTTTTGGGATAAAACTCATCTGGAAAGGCCCAGCATTGGTACTATATTTGCCCAACATCATAATTCTGATAATACTGAAAAACATAGGGCGTCATGAACCCGGGGAGTAATTCAACATAATATAGGGGGGCAGTGTTGATGGTGTTGGTCCCAAACAGAGTAGCTTATTAACGCTACCCGGGGCAACTCCGCGTCTCGTGTGGTAACCATATATCATCCGTTGTGCCTTGAGAACGAGATGCGTGATTCGTCTCTGTCGTATCTATTTTTCCGAACTCTTTTGCCTTTGTTTTGGACTCTAATTTGCACGATTTGAATGGAACTAACCCGGACTGACGCTGTTTTCAGCAGAATTGCCATGGTGTTGTTTTTGTGCAGAAATAAAAGTTCTCGGAATGTCCTGAAAATTTATGGAGAATTTTTTTGGAATAAATGAAAAATACCTGCACAAAGATCCACCCGAGGAGGGGTGCGAGTGGGCCACAAGCCCACAGGCCGCGGCCACCCCCCTAGGCCACGTCGTGAGGGCTTGTGGGGCCCACGTAGCACCGCCGCCTCCAAACTCAGCTCTATATCTTCCGTCTCGCCCGGAAAAAAAATCTGAGAGAAGGATTCATCGCGTTTTACGATACGGAGGCGCCGCCACCCCCTGTTCTTCATCTAGAGGGCAGATCCAGAGTCCGTTCTGGGCTCCGGAGAGGGTAAATCGTCGCCATCATCATCATCAACCTTCCTCCATCAACAATTCCATGATGCTCTTCACCGTTCATGAGTAATCTCATCGTAGGCTTGCTGGACGGTGATGAGTTGGATGAGATCTATCATGTAATCGAGTTAGTTTTGACGGGGATTGATCCCTAGTATCCACTATGTTCTGAGATTGATGTTGCCACTACTTTGCCATGCTTAATGCTTGTCACTAGGGTCCGAGTGCCATGATTTCAGATCTGAACCTATTATGTTGTCGCCAATATATGTGTGTTTTAGATCCTATCTTGCAAGTTGTAGTCACCTACTATGTCTTATGACCCGGCAACCCCGGAGTGACAATAGCCGGAACCACTCCCGGAGATGACCATAGTATGAGGAGTTCATGTATTCACCAAGTGTTAATGCGTTGGTCCGGTTCTTTATGAAAAGGAGAACCTTAATATCTCGTAGTTTCCATTGGGACCCCGCTGCCACGGGAGGGATGGACAATAGATGTCATGCAAGTTCTTTTCCCTAAGCACGTATGACTACATACGGAATACATGCCTACATTAATTTGACAAACGTGAGCTAGTTACATATCTCTCCGTGTTATAGCTGTTACATGATGAATCACATCCGTCATACTCATCCATCACCGATCCACTGCCTACGAGTCTTTTACTACTGATCCTTGTTACGTTACTTTGTCGCTGCTACTGTTGCTACTGTTGTTACTATGTTGCTGCTGTTACTACTGTTGTTACTCGCTACTTTGCTGTTACTTGTTGCAAGACTTTTCCGACACCGTTGCCGGGGAAGAATAGTTCCCCGTGCACGTGCTATTTACTGGCGCCATTGATACAACAGTTAGAAATAGTATGCCGTCAACAGATCTTTTTCTGCCACCGTTGCTATCATACCACTTTGCTAATGATACTTTACTTGCAGACACTAATCTTTCAGGTGTGGTCGAATCTGACAAACTCAGCTGCTAATACTTGAGAATATTCTTTTGCTTCCCCTTGTGTCGAATCAATAAATTTGGGTTGAATACTCTACCTCAAAAACTGTTGCGATCCCCTACACTTGTGGGTTATCAAGACCTTTTTCTAGCGCCGTTGTCGGGGAAGCACAGCTATATTTTGTGAGTCACTTGGAATTTACGTCTGCTGATCACTATGAGGAATCCGATAGATCCAAGAACTAAAGTCTGGCCTTCCACTACGAGGATAGGTAAGGAACTTCCATCTAGCTCTGCACTTGATTCACCTTCAGTTATGAGTAAGTTTGCGACATCGCCTCCTGCTAGAAATCTTGATATGTCGCTTGTGCTTGATGATGCTACTTCTGCTATGCTTGATACTATGCCTGATGATGCTATGCTTGATACTATGCCTGATGATTTTATGCTTGATACTATGCCTGATGATGCTATGCTTGATACTATGCCTGATGATGCTATGCTTGATACTACTTTTCCACTAGGTGCATTCCTTGATGCACAAATTGCTAGAGTTGCTGCTAGATGTGATGATACTTCTGAAACTGCTGATGCTATTGAAGTAGAACCTGCTATTTTGCCTGCTAGAACTAGCTCTCCTATGTCTGATATGCCTCATACGCATTATGTTATGGAGGGAGAGATAGTTGAGGATTTTCTTGCGTGTAAGGATAGCTATGATGTTGAGAAACTACTACGCAAGTGGAAGGAAAAATCTCTGAACGCTAGGATGAAATATGACCCGAAGTTTGCTACTTCGCCTATCTTTGTGACCGATAAGGATTATGAATTCTCTGTCGACCCTGAGTTAAGCACTCTAGTCGAATCAGATCCTTTTCACGGTTATGAGTCTGAAACGGTTGTAGCCCATCTTACCAAACTGCACGATATAGCCACCCTATTCACTAGTAAGGAAAAGATCCGCCACTACTACATCCTCAATCTGTTTCCTTTCTCGCTAAAGGATGATGCTAAGACCTGGTTCACTTCTCTTGCTCCTGGTTGTGTGCGTAGCCCCCAGGATATGGTCTACTACTACTCTGAAAAATATTTCCCTGCCCATAAGAAGCAAGCTGCCCTGCAGGAAATATACAACTTTGCTCAAGCTGAAGAAGAGAGTCTCCCACAAGCTTGGGGGAGGCTCATCCAGCTACTGAATGCTTTGCCTAATCACCCTCTTGAGAAGAATGAAATACTTGATATCTTCTATAATGGACTTACTGATGCTTCCAAAGACCACCTAGATAGTTGTGTTGGTTGTTTTTTTAGGGAACGAACTGTAGAACAAGCTGAGATCCTATTGAATAACATCTTGTGCAATGAATTCCCGAACCACCTCCTAAGCCAACTACGAAGAAAAGATGTATTCTATGCCTCAATCCTGAAGATATGCAAGAAGCCAACAAATCTATGCGAGAGAAAGGTATTAAATCTAAAGATGTCAAAAATCTACCACCTATCGAAGAGATCCATGGTCTCGATAACCCGATACAAGTAGTAGAAGTAAATTCTCTATGTAGGTTTGATGAGAGTGATATTCCTTTTGATAAACCTGCTAGCTTATGCATGGATGAATTTGATAACTTTGTTGCCAAACAATAGAGTTTCAATGATTATGTTAGCAGACAATTGGAACAGAATGCTCATATGCTTAGTCATTTAAGTACTTGTGTGGACAGGAACGCCAATGATCTTAAAATTCTGAGTACACATGCCTCTATGGTTACTACTCAGGTAGAACAAGTACTTAAAGCTCAGAATGACTTGCTCAATGAGTTGAATAACAAATCTGTCAGAGTCGTCACTAGAGGCGGTAGAATGACCCAGGAACCTTTGTATCCTGAGGGTCATCCGAAGAGAATTGAACAAGATTCTCAAGGAGTTGGCACGGATGCACCTAGTCATCCTAAAAAGAAGAAGAAAGATGATAGGAACCTGCACACTAGCAACCCTGCTACACATGAGAGTCCAAACGATGCCTCTGTCTCTGATGCTGAGACACAATCTGGTGATGAACATGAGCCTAATGATTATATCAATAGTGATGTTCATGAAGATGCTCAACCTAGCAATGAAAAGGATGTGGAGATTGAACCTGATCTTGATAACCCACAGCCTAAGAATCAGAGATACAATAAGAATGACTTCGCTGCTAGGAAGCACGGTAAAGAAAGGGAACCATGGGTTCAGAAACCCATGCCCTTTACTCCCAAACCATCCAAGAAAAAGGATGATGAGGATTTTGAGCGCTTTGTTGAAATGATCAGACCTGTCTTTCTGCAAATGCGTTTGACAGATATGCTCAAAATGTCTTTGTATGCTAAGTACATGAAAGATATTGTGACTAATAAGAGGAGGATACCTGAGGTTGAGATTTCCACCATGCTTGCTAACTATACCTTCAAGGGTGGAACTCCTAAGAAACTAGGTGATCCCAGTGTGCCCACTATACCTTGCTCCATTAAAGGCAACTACGTTAGAACTTCTTTATGCGACCTTGGAGCCAGTGTTAGTGTTATGCCTCTCTCTCTTTATCGTAGACTTGAACTGGATAAGTTGACACCCACTGAAATCTCTCTGCAAATGGCCGACAAATCAATTGCTTTCCTTATCGGCATTTGCGAGAATGTGCCTGTTGTGGTTGCTAACGTCACCATCTTAAAAGACTTTGTTATCTTGGATATTCCCGAGGACGATGCCATGGTTGTTATCCTCGGAAGACCCTTTTTAAACACTGCAGGGTCTGTTATAGATTGCAACAAAGGCAATGTCACTTTCCATGTCAATGGTAATGAGCATACGGTGCACTTTCCGAAGAAACAATATCGAGTACATTGCATCAATGCTATCAAAAAAACTTCATCGATTCTTATTGGGAGCTTTGAATGCCCTATTCCTCATGTCAAGATGAAGTATGATTTGCTTGTTGAGGAGATACACATCCCCATTGAGGTAACCTAGTGTCGATTCAAAAATTCTCCGTTCTCTTTTGCGATTCGAAAAGGTTTGTCAAAGATACTTGATCAACCCCATTGACGGATTTTCTTTCGATGACCATCAGATGGATGAATCGAGGAGTCACAAACCTCTATTCCAAGCTTTCACTTTAGGTTGCTTAGAAGAAAAATGATAGATTTAGTTTAGTTTTCCCTGTTTTCTGTTTTAGCGTCCGGTAGAAAAGTACCCCGAAAATAAAATTTCTTCGAACGTCCTGAAAATCAGGTATGATTTTTTCTGGAATTTTTGAAAAATACTGAGACAAAGAGTTTGTTTGGGGGCTGCACCAATGGGCCACAAGCCCCTGGGGCGCGGGCACCCCCGTGGCCGCGCCACCCAGGCTTGTGGGGCCCACAGGAACCCCCTCCACTCATTCTTGCTCTCATCTGGTTCTCCTACCTCCAGAAAAACCGTTTCACAGCTCAAACCCGTGTTCTTGCTCCTCTTGGTGGGATTTTCGATCTCTTTGCTCAAATCACCATTCTCCGAACTGTTTTGGGGAAATTACTCCATGGTAAGTGACTCCTCCATTGGTCCAATTAGTTTTTGCTCTAGTGCCTTATACTCCGCGTATTTTTGCTGCCTTGGTGACCATGTTCTTGAGCTTTGCATGCTGATTTTAGCTGGTCCCAAGTAGTTTTGATGCGTAATATGGCCTCTAGTCACTTGTGGGAGTAGTTGCTACTAGTTTAGTTGAGCCTTGTTCATTTCTCCTTTGGGTCACTGAAAATTTCAGAAAAGGAAGATGTTCAGGAGAAACTTTCATGGTGGTTCCTCAACCAAGAGAGGTCCCCGTCTTGCGATTCGGGAGCATGATCCTTACCAACCAAGGGACGCGTAGGTACAACCATGTGAATGGCCTTCTGACGAATTTATGATTGAGGCAGGGTTCAAAGATGAGTTTGATGCACTTGTTCACAATGTCGGACTCGAAGAATTCATCTCCGATAAATGTGAACAGTATGTTGCTCTCACTGTCTCTTTTGTTCGTAGATTCAAATTTTTAGCTTGCCGTGAGCCATCGGTACTGTTTGATCTCTATGATAAATCGTATACCATGGATTTAGAGGATTTCAATAGAATTTGCAAAATACCTATTTGGGGTAGCCTCAGTGATCTTCCTAAATCTTCGGTTAGAGATTTTTTTTCCCTGGTATTATAGTTGGATAAACTAGAGACATTACGCGAGCTACCATGGGGAGTATTCATTTTCCTGCCTTGCATTACTTTGCCCTCTTCATAGGCAGATGCATTAAAGGCAAGATTGAGCATTGTCACCTCTGCGCATCCGACCTTAGTATCCTTAAGAGCGCAGTGACGGGTGACAAAAGCTTCAACATGGGAGCTATAATAGCAAGGAGGCTGAATAAGAATGCTAATGAAGGGGATTTCTTTGGTGGGATCTATGCCACTCGCATAGCAAATTTTCTTGGAGTACCCATCCGCGAAGGAGATTCCCCGCTCCATACAACTTTCCTTGACCGCGTCGCTTTGACATGCTACCAGTTCCTTGAGAGGGATGATGAATCCCTCCTATACCGTTTGATATTTAACCGGCAGCGTGTTTTCCATATTACCCTTCCTGCTCCTACCTTCTTTGACTTTCAGGTGAAACGGAGATATTACATAACCAGGGGAGAGGCAGAGGAGTATGAGAGGGAGGCAAAGGCTCCTCGTCTCCGTGAGGCAGCTATTCAGGCAGTGGCTGCAGCACTCCCAATAACCCCCATTATGATTTTGGGTTTCGCCAGGGCCATCCATGGGAGTAGACTAACTTAGGCCAAAAGGCTAAGATTGGGGGAGTACGTGTTCTCACCGACTTTACATTCTTGCTTATGCTTTCACTTTGTTAGCCGGTGTTCACTCTTTTCCACTGTATCATCCATGCTAGTTTATTTTCTTTTTCTCGTTTTCTTTTCGTGTGTCTGTCTAGTTTGAGAAAAAACCAAAAAGATTTTATTTTTCTTCTTTTGCTTGTTGGGAGCTTTCCCATGTAAATAGTTTCCTTTTTCTTTGGGTCAAGGTAGAAGACCATGGTTACAATGTTTAGTGGCTCTTGCATGCATACCTGTTTAGCTTTCAAAGAGCCATATTACTTTGTCTTCTCCTTTGTGTTTGCCTGCAGATTCCAGCGTAGTCCAATGCACGAGCACGCTTATTATTGTTCACATCGTTCGGCCGTGCAAGTGAAAGGCAATAATGATGATATATGATGAAGTGACTGAGCCTGGAAAAGCTGGTATGAACTCGATCTATTTTGTTTTTGTAAATATGACTAGCTCATCATGCCGGATTCAGCTTTGTTGTGAGAGAAACATGTTTGCAATGACAACTTAGAGATCATAGTTGCTTATGCCATCCTTACTTAGCTAGTAGCTTATAATGGTTTGTCTTGGATGCCCACATGAATGTTGAGATGACTATGATGTAGTATGATAGCATGGTATCCTCCTTTGAATGATTCAAGTGGCTTGACTTGGCGCATGTTTACGCATGTAGTTGAAACAAAATCAACATAGCCTCTATGATGTTCATGTTCATGGTGATTTATGTCCTACTCATGCTTGCACTCAATGTTAGTTAATCTCAATGCATTTTGATGACTGTTGTCGCTCTCTAGTTGGTCGCTTCCTAGTCTTTTACTAGCCTTCACTTGTACTAAGCGGGAATACTTCTTGTGCATCCACCTCCATAAACCCAAAGTTGTTCCATACACGTCCACCATACCTACCTATGTGTGGTATCTACCTGCCGTTCCAAGTAAATTTTCATGTGCCACTCTCTAAATCTTCAAGAAATAATCTTTTTTGCATGCCCGAACCGCTCATGTGGTGACAGGGGGCTATTGGTATCTTCCATGCTAGGCGTGTTATCCTCGATATGTGTTTATTCACTATCATTCATGAGAAAGGGGCCGGTAATTGGAATTCCCAGTTCCATGCTCAAATCGAAAAGATAATTGCAAACAAAACTCCCTTAGGATTGATGTTGGTATGGACGGTACCCGAGGATTCGGCTAGCGGTGGAGTGTGATTGATTGGTGGTGGGGGAGTCAAAACTTTACTTTTCTGCTTGGGAACCGCCTATAGCTTGTGTAGCATGGAAGATGTTGAGAACTCTTAGTCATTGCGTTGACAATGAAAGCATGCCACCCAAAATTATTATCTTTGTTTTCAAAGCTTGAGCTCTGGCACCTCTGCAAATAAATGCTTCCCTCTGCGAAGGGCCTGTCTATTTATGTTCCTATTGAGTCATCCTCCTCTTACAAAAGCACCAATTAGAGAGCACCTCAGTCATTTTTAGGCTTTGCTTTTAACTGTGTTGAGTATGACTGTGACTGGATCTTCTTTGCCATGAATTATAATGTTTAGTCAGTCCTTGGTCTTTGAAGGTGCTCTGCATTTATGTTTTGCATTCTCAGAAAGAGCTAGCGAGATACCATCAGTTCGCACTGCTTCATGTTGTTTTGATTGAAGTGTTGACATTTGAGGCTTATTATTATTTGCTCGCTAGCTGAATATGCCATTGATATGAGTTTACCGTGAGACCTAGATGTCATTTGCTTATGTGGTTTGCTTGTGATCTTGCTAAAACTCTGGATATGAGTTAGACATAGTTGCAACAACAAGATCAAAGAGAGTTCATTAAAGTTTTTCGTTTGTCTCTTTCAGTTTGTCAACTGAATTGCTTGAGGACAAGCAAGGCTTTAAGCTTGGGGAATTGATACGTCTCCGTCGTATCTACTTTTCCGAACTCTTTTGCCCTTGTTTTGGACTCTAATTTGCATGATTCGAATGTAACTAATCCGGACTAACGCTGTTTTCAGTAGAATTGCCATGGTGTTGTTTTTGTGCAGAAATAAAAGTTCTCGGAATGTCTTGAAAATTTACGGAGAATTTTTCTGGAACAACTGAAAAATACCTGCGCAAAGATCCACCGGAGGAGGTGTGCCAGTGGGCCACAAGCCCACAGGCCCCGGCCACCCCCCAGGCCGCGCCATGAGGGCTTGTGGGGCCCACGTGGCACCACCGTCTCCAAATTCAGCTCTATATCTTCCGTCTCGCCCGGGAAAAAATCAGAGAGAAGGATTTATCGCATTTTACGATACGAAGGCGCCGCCACCCCCTGTTCTTCATCTAGAGGGCAGATCTGGAGTCCGTTCTGGGCTCCGGAGAGGGGAAATCGTCGCCATCGTCATCATCAACCTTCATCCATCGACAATTTCATGATGCTCTTCACCGTTCGTGAGTAATCTCATCGTAGGCTTGCTGGACGGTGATAAGTTGGATGAGATCTATCATGTAATCGAGTTAGTTTTGACGGGGATTGATCCCTAGTATCCACTATGTTTTGAGATTGATGTTGCTACTACTTTGCCATGCTTAATGCTTGTCACTAGGGCCCGAGTGCCATGATTTCAGATCTGAACCTATTATGTTGTCGCTAATATATGTGTGTTTTAGATCCTATCTTGCAAGTTGTAGTCACCTACTATGTGTTATGACCCGGCAACACCGGAATGACAATAGCCGGAACCACTCCTGGAGATGACCATAGTATGAGGAGTTCATGTATTCACCAAGTGTTAATGCGTTGGTCCGGTTCTTTATTAAAAGGAGAACCTTAATATCCCGTAGTTTCCATTAGGACTCCGCTGCCACGGGAGGGATGGACAATAGATGTCATGCAAGTTCTTTTCCCTAAGCACGTATGACTACATACGGAATACATGCCTACATTAGATTGACGAACGGGAGCTAGTTACATATCTCTCCGTGTTATAGCTGTTACATGATGAATCACATCCGTCATTCTCATCCATCACCGATCCATTGGCTACGAGTCTTTTACTACTGGTCCTTGTTACGTTACTTTGTCGCTGCTACTCTGCTGCTGCTGCTACTCTGCTGCTGCTATCACTACTGTTGTTACTCGCTACTTTTCTATTACTTGTTGCAAGATTTTTCCGACACCGTTGCCGGGTAAGAATAGTTCCCCGTCCACGTGTTATTTACTGGCGCCATTGATACAACAGTTAGGAATAGTCTGCCGTCAACAGATCTTTTTCTGACACCGTTGCTATCATACCACTTTGCTACTGATACTTTGCTTGTAGACACTAATCTTTCAGGTGTGGTTGAATGTGACAAACTCAGCTGCTAATACTTGTGAATATTCTTTCGCTTCCCCTTGTGTCAAATCAATAAATTTGGGTTGAATACTCTACCCTCGAAAACTGTTGCGATCCCCTACACTTGTGGGTTATCAAGAATACGCGGCTCCTATCGGGATTGTCGGCACATCGGGCGGCCTTGCTGGACTTGTTTTACCTTTCTCGAGGGTCTTGTGCGAGGGATTCCAAGGGTGCTTTGGGCTATCTCGAGGTTGAGGTTTTCCAATAGGAACCCGAGGAGATCATGGGTTATCCCTGATCGAGGTCATTCCGGCGCAGCATGTGGTAGTTTGTGATGGACTAGTTGGAGCACCCCTGGAGGGTTAAATCTTTCAGAAAGCCGTGCCCATGGTTACGTGGCAACGTGGAAACTTTGTTTAACATCCTATTCTAGATAACTTGAAGTAAACTTAATTAAAAAAACTTGCCAACTGTATGTGTAACCGTGACTGTCTCTTTCGTGAGCTCCTTCTCCAATCAAAGACACGGTGGGGTTATGTCTGACGTAAGTAGGTGTTGAGGATCATTCACTTGATCATTATTAGTTCATGTCCGATTATGCGTAGATCATCCCCCTCTTTTATTCTTGTACTCGTAAGTTAGCCACCTCAAATAAATGCTTAGTCGCTTGCGGCAGCCTCACCACTTAATCATATCTCACCCATTAAGCTTTGCTTGTCTTGATACCTTTGGAAATGAAATTGCTCAGTCCATGTGGCTCACAGATTACTACAACACCAGTTGCAGGTACAGGTAAAGAGTTACTTTGACGTGAGCGCGTTGATTGTGCTATTTGGAGTTTCTTCTTCTTCATCATCTAGGATTGGTTCCAGACCGGCAGCCTAGGATAGCAAGGATGGACGTCATTCTTTTATTGTTTATTTTTGTCCGTAGTCGGACTCTACTCTTCTTCATGATGATTGTATATTGTTGTATTGATGTGATCTTGATGTAGTTTGTGGCGAGAGTAAGCCAAATCCTTATACTCATCTGTTCAGTACTTGTACTTGTAACGATATCCATTCTTGCAAAACGACGAGATGTGTTTCCATCCCTGTCGAGGCCCTCGCACCAAAATAAGGATAGGACCGCATCTTGGGCGTGACACTGGACCACTACATATATAACAAGGATCCTCATGCATGATTCACCACCATTGCCTTGTAGTTTTCCCAAGCATAAGCATCGACCAGGGGGATCATCATGCACAACGACATATGGCATGTGTCAGTGTCGTACCTTCCTTCCACCTTACTACATAACTTTCTTCCACATTCATCACTTGCCTCACCTTAGCAACAAGTTCGGCAATAGTTGGATCCTTACGGAAACACAATGCAAGGCTTTGGGTGTTCACAAACTCCACACGAGTGCTTGCAGATTGCATGTTAAGAGCATCACCGTGATGTAAATGCACTACATTATGATACGCCATCCTATATAAGAAGGCAATATAGCCAATATTAACCAACGTCATGTGTGTGTTGGATTTCGGGTTCCGCAAAACCCTAAAGATTCAAACTTAGGGGCGCGTGCGGAGGCCACAAAGCAGCTTTGGTTCGCCTGACTTGCTACTCGTTCGGCAAGGTTGGGAACTCACTCGATAGTGAGGAAGACACAGAACACGACAGTTTACCCAGGTTCGGGCCGCTGAGAAGCGTAATACCCTACTCCTGCTTTGGTGGATTGCCTCTCGTGGAGGTTAGTGGATGAACTAGTACAGTGTTCGTGGGCCTCCAGAGCCTGGGTGGCCTTTGAGCAGTGTCGTGGGCAAATGAATGAATTGGATCCCCCTCTGCGAAGTAACCTACCCTCTATATATAGTGGCGGCCCTGATCCTCTTCCATTATCGTTTCAGTGGGAAGGGATCCCACAACGGACAATTCTGAAGGGGAACAGGGGAACATGTTTCCCCTGTCCAAAAGTAGTCCTCGCATGGAAAGTGACTGTCAACGCAGCAGGGACGGGTCCAGGGATGATGTCCCTCCTGCCGGCGGGCGGCGGTGGCCTTGTTGCACCAGAATGGAAACCTTTCGGAGATGCCTTGGAGACCTTTGTGCGTTCTTGTCCCCTTTGCGCTAAAGGGGAAACTGCTCCACCCTGTTGTCCGTTACTCGCATGTCCTTTTCCCGTGTCATCCTTGACTCGTGAGGCGGGTCTCGCCTTGGAATATCCGCCGCTCCGAAGCGGCCCGGAGGAGGCTCCCTGCGGGTCTTGATCCTGTTCCTCTTTGCAAGGCTTGGTCCCTCGCGAGGGCCTTGCCTTGAGTGGTGCCGAGCCTGTTGGTTTTTGGTCGATGAAGTGGGCCAGCCATGGGCCACAGGCAGGAAGGTCTGGGTACCGCCATTCCCGGAACGCCGACAGTAGCCCCCGGGCCAAAGGCACACCTGGGACGGCTTCTTGGCGAAGCCTTGGGGGCGGTCTCAAGCGTAGCCGGCCCTAAAAGTCTGTGGGCCAGGTTTCACGTGCGTCGTGCAGCCAAGTGGCAACACTCCCCGTTTTTTAGGAGCTCGGAGGCGTGCCTGGTCAAACTGGCGTGACACCCGGGCGCTGCACCAGCCAACATTGCTCCTTGGGGACGTCACCTCTACGCACGTCGTGCGGGTGCGCTTCCTCATGAGCTGCGTGGGCCGAGGAACACGGAGGGACGCCAATCTATCCTCGGCCATATATATGACCTGGCGAGGGCGATACGGTCCACATTGCCTCCGTCTTCTTCATCTTCCACCTCGAGCCCTCCACCCCCTCAGCATGGCGCCGGCGAGAAGGTATTCTGCTGCCGAGAAGGGGAAGGCTTCCGGGGGAGGGTTCGCCGCCCCGCCACCCAAGAGGAGCTGCGGCCGCCCTCAAAAGTACGCGCAGTGTCGATAGCGGTCTCCAATGGGCGCGGCCGTTGTTCCACCCGCCCTAGAATCACCATTTGCGGCGGTGGCGGAGAGTCGATTGGCGTGAGTGTCCGCTGCTGCCGAGCTAGGAGGTCGGCGATGGCCACCCGGCCACCACGCTCACGGCCTCATTCAGCTGACACGGCGTGGAGTTCATGACATGGGTGGATTAGCTGGAAATCACATGGCTCCAGCTCTTGAACTTCCTCGCAAAGGCGCTGCCGACCGGCGGGCTCCTAGGCCTCTAGTTGCAGGCCGACGGCTGCTGCGATAGGGTGTCCTGGGTGGAGGTCGAGGTCACCTCCCGCGGCTACATGTACCTGAATCGCGGGTTGCAGACGTTCGCCCAAGCTCGAGGCCTGAAGGGGAGGTGTTACCTCCAATTCAAGTATGACGGGGAGGCGACGCTCTTCGTCAAGATATATGGGGACGAGGGCGAGTGTGTGGGTTGCTGCCCGAAAGACGTCGGCCGCGGCGATCCTGTAGATGAGCCCGTCTCAAGCGGTGGGCCGCGCGCTTCCAGCAGCGACACCCCCTCCGAAAGGAGCCCGAGCGACAGCAGCGACAGTAGCTACGACGAGCCGCCTCACCGCCGTGCCCGAACCATGGGAGAAATCCCCCAAACACGGCGCCGCTCGTCTGCTCCTGTGGCGCCTGTGAAGGAGGAGGAGGACACAGACTAAGTGCCGGCGCGCGGGTGTCAGACGTCTACGGCAGCAGCCCCCTCTTGGGGCCTCCATCGCTAGCTGTCTCCTCCTTACTTATGATCGTGCGTCCATGAAAACAAGGATAGGCCCTTCAAGCATGTAATGGATTTGGGTGACCGCCCCTTTTGTTAGTACTATTGTGTTTGGCCGGTTTGGATACTTAGCTTGGTGTGCTTGCAGTGAACCTCTTTGGTTGTGAGGCATGGTTATGGTGTTTGAGGGGCTTGTTTATCGGTTGGCTTCTCCTCGCTGCGGGTGAAGTGGGTCGATGCTCTATGTAAGCAGGCCCCAGTCTCGCACATTTCCCTGCCGCCATGGGGCGCGACCCATTACCAAGGTCGTTCCTCACAGGGCGGGGCCCTGACACCCGTGATACCGATCG
The DNA here is from genome assembly GCF_904849725.1 of Hordeum vulgare subsp. vulgare. Lineage (NCBI taxonomy): Eukaryota > Viridiplantae > Streptophyta > Magnoliopsida > Poales > Poaceae > Hordeum > Hordeum vulgare. Next base: position 104,516,875 of record NC_058518.1, on the reverse strand, counting down.
AATGTGCCTGGACGGCACCTGTGTCCAAGTGGCTTTGCAACCGGTAAGGCTCCTGAGGCACGATGCTCAGGAGCTCCCTTAGACATTCAAGCGGCTCTACGTCGACAGGTCCCAGTCCCGCACATTTCCCTGTCGTCGTGAGGCGCGACCCGTTACCAAGGTCGTTCCTCACAGGGCAAGTCCCTGACACCCCCGATGCCAGCCGAATGTGCCTGGACGGCACCAGGGTGGCAAAGTGGCTTTGTGACCGGTAACGCTCCTGAGGCGTGATGCTCAGGAGCACCTTAGACGTCCAAGAGGCCCTCGAGGATCCTGATTTCCGCTTTTGAATGGTGAAGGGTTTGGTTTCGGGAGATCCCTAGTCTGCATTCAGGAAGCTCTGCGTCGGCAGGTCCGGGTCACACACATTTCCCTGCCGTCGTGAGGTGTGACCCGTTACCAAGGTCGTTCCTCATGGGGCAAGGCCCTGACACCCCCGATGCCAACCGAGTGTGCCTGGATAGCACCAGGGTGGCCAAGTGGCTTTGTGACCGGTGAGGCTCCTGAGGCGCGATACTTAGGACCCCCTTAGGCACACAAGTTGTCCCAAGAGAAACAACTATTGTAAGAAAAGACCAAATTTTGTTCCCTCTCCAGGATGGCACGCCGAGCCGTAAATGGGACTCTTGAGCGAGTATCATATGGCATGAGTCTGTCGACTCGTTCGTGAGTGCCACGCGAGGGCCCAAGCGCCGAGGCCTTGGCGAGGTGTCGGCACCGTGCCCCCAGCCCCCGCCCATGGGGTATTAGCAGGGGGGGCAGGCGAATGCTCGACTCAGAGGAAGAGAGCGTGCTACGAAGAACGGCCAAGAAAGCAAGTTTTCAAAAAGACTTCATTTGAAAAAGGCCAGAGTTTTATTACGTAAGTATCAGCAAATCCAAGCCAGAAAAAAGCAAATGAAAGTCGCGTGCTGCTCCTAATCTATTCTCCGCCTCCGCCTCCCCCAACGCAGAGCATAGGGCTTCCACTAGGCGTGGGATGGACCCCTCCGCGTCCTCGGGGGGGCCTGGGTGTATATAACCTCAGCTCGTTATTACATGAGAGTGTCATGGTGGGGGTGTATCTGGTAGGTCACGAGGAGGCTTTGGCCCCGCGAGTGTCCCTACCCCCGAGCCATTGGTGGACTGAGTTGATTTCATTACTAGTTGCGGGCATAGTCATTGCCGGGCTAAGTTGATTGCCTCCGTCTTCTCCTCGGCGCGGAGCGTAGGGCTTCCACTAGGCGTGTGATGGACCCCTTCCACGTCCTTTGGGGGGGGGGGGCTGGGCGTATACAGCCTCGGCTCATTATTGCGTGAGAGTGTCACGGGATGAAGTAGGTTCCGGAAGGATTGAAGGACGATGCAGAGGTGGTGCAGAGGCATTATGGGTAGAACTTCCGGAGGTGTTGGATGTTCCAGGCGTTCTGGATGGGGAATCCGTCTTGTGTCTCTAGGCGCACGGTGCACGGCGCCAGGCCTGGAGACATGGGCGACCTTGAACGGGCCCTCCCACATGGGCGAGAGCTTATGCAAGCCCTCCCTGGATTGAACCCGCCCCAGGACGAGGTCGTCGACTTCAAGGGTCCTGGAGCGGATGCTTCAGGAGTGATAGCATTGTAAGGCATGCTGGTACCTCGCGGCTCGGAGTGAGACCCGGCGGCGTGCCTCCTCTCCAAGTACGATGGTCCGTCCCCCGCACTGCCTCTTGACGCTCCTCATCGAATGCCATGACCCGCAGGGACCGGTGCTTGAGTTTGTTTTGGGGGGGAAGGAGCCCGACAGGGTCCCCCCACTGACTTGGCTTGTGGCGAAGGACCGCCTCGGCTCCGTAGACGAGGAAGAACGGGGTTTTGCCGGTGGGCTTGGTCGCAGTGGTGCGGATGGACCACAACACCAACGAGAGCTCGTGGACCCAACCCCGACCGCAAGCTTCAAGCTTCTTCTTGAAGCTCCTCACCTTGAGGCCTCGCAGGACCTCTGTGTTGGTGCATTCCGCCTGGCCATTGCTCCGCGGGTGGGCCACCGATGCGTAGCATACCTACGTTCCTAGGTTAGCGCAGTAAGTCTTGAAGAGCTGGCTAGTGAACTGCGAACCATTGTCGGTGATGATGCGGTTGGGGACGCGGAAGCGGCTCATGAGGCCCTTGATGAATTTGACGGTCGAGCCGGTAGGGATAGTGCGCACGGGCTCCACCTCTGCCCACTTGGTGAATTTGTCGATGGCGACATAGAGGTAGCAGAAGCCGCCCGCGGGAAGGGCCCCAATATGTCCAGCCCCCCAGACCGCGAAGGGCCAGGAAAGCGGAATGGTCTGGAGGCCCTGCGCGGGCTAGTGAATCTTCTTGGCGTGGAACTGGCAGGCCTCGCAAGACCGGACCAGCTCGGTGGCGTAGTCCAACCCTGTAGGCCAGTAGAAGCCTGACCTGAACGCCTTACGTGTGAGCGTGCGTGAAGAGGAGTGATGCCCGCAGTCCCCTCCATGGATGTCGGCCGGTAGTTCGCGCCCCTGCTCCCTAGAAATTCACCACAGCGCGACGTCGTTCGGGCGCCTGCGGTAAAAGTCGCCACCCCGTAAGCAGTAGGTCGAGGCTTGTCGTGCTACGTGCTCCACGTCTTCCTCCTTCTCCGGCAATGTGCCGTGGAGCAGGTACGCCCCAAGTTCCTGCATCCAATCATCGGCATGCGCCTCCAAGGCCAGGAGCAATCAAGCCCCCGAGGGTTGACCGCAATCCGGAACCCCCGAGGGCGGTGCTGGGGGGAGCTCCTTGATACGTCCATTTTGCATCATGCTTTTATGTTGATATTTATCGCTTTATGGACTGTTATTACACTTCACGGTACAATACTTATGCCTTTTCTCTCTTATTTTATAAGGTTTACATGAAGAGGGAGAATGCCGGCAGCTGGAATTCGGGTCTGAAAAGGAAGCAAGTTTGAGATACCTATTACGCGCAACTCCAAAAGCCGTGAAAATCAACGGGGAATTATTTTGGAATTTATGAAAAATACTGGGCGGAAGAAGTACGAGAGGGGCGCTACCAGGAGGCCACAAGCCTGCCATGCCCGGCCTACCCCCTGACCGGGCCTGGGTGGCTTGTGGGCCCCCTGTTGCCCCTTCGGCGCTCATCTTTTTCTATATGGAGGGTTCCATCGCGGAAAAAAATCATAAGGAAGCTTTCAGGAGGAGCCGCCGCCACGAGGCGGAACTTGAGCAGAACCAATCTAGAGCTCTGGCAGGGCCGTCCTGCCAGGGAAATTTCCCTCCCGGAGGGGGAAATCGTGTCCATCGTCATCACCAACACTCCTCTCGTCGGAGGGGAATCATCTCCATCAACATCTTCATCAGCACCATATCATCTCCAAACCCTAGTTCATCTCTTGTAACCAATCTCCGTCTCGCGACTCCGGTTGATACTTCCAAGGTTGCAAGTAGTGTTAATTACTCTTTGTAGTTGATGCTAGTTGGATTACTTGGTGGAAGATTATATGTTCAGATCTTTGATGCTATTCAATACCTCTCTGGTCATGAACATAATTATGCTTTGTGAGTAGTCACTTTTGTTCCTGAGGACATGGGATAAGTCTTGCTATAAGTAGTCATGTGAATTTGGTATTCGTTCGATATTTTGATGTGTTGTATGTTGTTTTTCCTCTAGTGGTGTTATGTGAACGTCGACTACATAAAACTTCACCATTATTTGGGCCTAGAGGAAGGCATTGGGAAGTAATAAGTAGATGACGGGTTGCTAGACTTACAGAAGCTTAAACCCTAGTTTATGCGTTGCTTCGTAAGGGGCTGATTTGGATCCACTAGTTTAATGCTATGGTTAGACTTGCCTTTATTCTTCCTTCGTAGTTGCGCACACTTGCAAGAGGGGTTAATCATAAGTGGGATGTTTGTCCAAGTAAGGGAAGCACCCAAGCACTGGTCGACCCACATATCAAACTATCCAAGTAGCGAACGCGAATCATGTGAACTTGATGAAAACTAGCTTGACAGAAATCCCCATGTGTTCTTGGGAGCGCTTTACCTCCTATAAGAGTTTGTCCCGGCTTGTCCCTTGCTACAAAAGGGATTGGGTCGTCTTGCTGCACCTTTGTTACTATTGTTACTTGCTACTCGCTACGAATCATCTTATCACACCACTATCTGTTACCGATAATTTCAGTGCTTGCAGAGAATACCTTGCCGAAAATCACTTGTGAGTTCCTCCTGCTCCTCGTTGGGTTCGACATTCTTACTTATCGAAAGGACTATGATAGATCCCCTACATTTGTGGGTCATCAAGACTCTTTTCTGGCGCCGTTGTCGGGGAGTGAAGCGCCTTTGGTAAGTGGAATTTGGTAAGGAAACATTTATATAGTGTGCTGAAATTTATTGTCACTTGTCACTATGGCAACTAATCCTTTGAGGAGCTTGTTTGGGGTATCTTCACCTCGAACGGAAGCACAGGGAGTTGCTCCTCAACCTGCAGCACCTACTGAAAATATTTGTTATGAAATTCCTTTGGGTATGCTAGAGAAACTGTTGACTAATTCTTTTACAGGAGATGGAACATCACATCCCGACATGCATCTGATCTATGTAGATGAAGTTTGTGGTTTATTTAAGCTTGCAGGTTTGCCCGAGGATGAGGTCAAGAAGAAGGTCTTTCCCTTATCTTTGGGGGATAAGGCATTGACATGGTATAGTCTATGTGATGATACTGGATCATGGAACTACAACCGATTGAAATTGGAATTTCATCAAAAGTTTTATCCTATGGATCTAGTACATCGTGATCGGAATTATATTTATAATTCTTGGCCTCGTGACAGAGAAAGCATCGCTCAAGCTTGGGGGAGGCTTAAGTCAATGTTATATTCATGCCCCAACCATGATCTCTCAAGAGAAATTATTATTCAGAACTTCTATGCTCGGCTTTCTCATGATAATCGCACCATGCTTGACACTTCTTGTACCGGTTCTTTTATGAAGAGAGATATTGACTTCAAATGGAATTTATTGGAAATAATTAAACACAACTCTGAAGATTAGGAGTTTTATGAAGGTAAGGAGTCAGGTATGAATCTCAAGTTTGATTGCGTTAAATCCTTTGTTGAAACAAATACTTTTTGTGATTTTAGCGCCAAATATGGACTTGACTCTGAGATAGTAGCTTCAGTGTGTGAATCATTTGCTGCTCATATTAATCTCCCTAAAGAGAAGTGGTTTAAATATCATCCTCCCATAGAAGTCAATATAGTTAAACCCAATCCAGTTGAAGAGAAAGTCATTGCTTATAATGATCCTATTGTCCCTAGTGCCTACATTGAGAGACCACCTTTCCCTGTTAGAATAAATGATCATTCTAAAGCTTCAATTGTGATACGTAGGGGCTACATTAGAACACCTACACCCCCTGAGCAAATTAGAGTTGAACGTAGCATTGATATTATCAAAGATCTCCTATCCGACAATGTTGATGGGCATGATATTCACTTCTGTGAAGATGCTGCTAGAATTGCTAAACCTCATACTAGAGACAAACATAGGCGTGTTGTTGGCATGCCTGTTGTTTTTGTTAAGATAGGAGATCATTGTTATCATGGTTTATGTGACGTGGGTGCTAGTGTTAGTGCAATACCTCAAACTTTATATGATGAAATTAAAGATGAGATTGCACCTGTCGAGATGGAACCTATTGATGTCACTATTCAGCTTGCCAATAGAGATACTATCTTCCCTTTGGGAATTGTTAGAGATGTTGAAGTCTTGTGTGGTAAAACTAAGTACCCTGCTGATTTTCTCGTTTTTGCTACCACACAAGATAGCTTTTGTCCCATCATATTTGGCAGACCTTTCCTCAACACTGCCAATGCTCATATTGACTGTGAGAAGCAAACTGTCACTGTTGGCTTTGAAGGTGTGTCACATGAGTTCAACTTCTCCAAGTTTGGTAGACAACCTCATGAAAAAGAGTTGTCTAGTAAGGATCAAATTATTGCTCTAGCTTCTACTTCTATGCCTCCTACTGATCCTTTAGAGCAATACTTGCTTGAGCATGAAAATGATATGCATATGGATGAAAGGAACGAGATAGATAGAGCTATCTTTGAACAAAATCCTATCCTTAAGAATAATTTGCATGTTGAACTGCTTGGAGATCCACCTCCACCAAAGGGTGATCATGTGTTCGAGCTTAAGCAGTTACCTCATACTCTTAAGTATGCTTATCTTGATGAAAAAGAGATATATCTTCTTATTATTAGTGCTAGCCTTGAGCATGAAAAAAGAAATTATTGAAAACTCTGAGAAAGCACCATGCTGCTATTGGATATACTCTTGATGATCTTAAGGGCATTAGTCCCACTCTATGCCAGCACTAAATTAAAACCGGTCCTGATTCCAAACCAGTTGCGGATCATCAACGGAGATTAAATCCTAAGATGAAAGAGGTAGTAAGAAAATAAATACTAAAGCTCCTGGAAGCAGGTATTATCTATCATGTTGCTCATAGTGATTGGGTAAGTCTGGTGCATTGCGTCCCTAAGAAGGGAGGTATTACCATTGTCCCTAATGATAAAGATGAATTGATCCCACAGAGGATTATTACTGGCTATAGGATAGTAATTGATTTTAGGAAATTGAATAAGGCCACTAGGAAAGATCATTACTCTTTGCCTTTTATTGACCAAATGCTTGAAAGATTGTCCAAACACACACACTTCTGCTTTCTAGACGGTTATTATGGTTTCTCCCAAATACCTATTGCACAATCTGATCAGGAGAAAACCACTTTTACCCGCCCTTTCGGTACCTTTTCTTACAGACGTATGCCTTTTGGCTTATGTAATGCACCTGCTACCTTTCAAAGATGTATGATGGCTATATTCTCTGACTTTTGTGACAAGATTGTTGAGATTTTCATGGATGACTTCTCCATTTATGGGTCTTCTTTTGATGATTGCCTCAGCAACCTTCATCGAGTTTTGCAGAGATGTAAAGAGAACAACCTTGTCTTGAATTGGGAGAAGTGCCACTTTATGGTTAATGAAGGCATCGTCTTAGGACATAAAATTTCTGAAAGAGGTATTGAAGTCGATAAGACTAAAATTGATGAGATCGAGAAAATGCCATGCCCTACAAACATCAAAGGAATAAGATGTTTCCTTGGTCATGATGGTTTCTATAGAAGGTTCATTAAAGACTTCTCTAAGATTTCAAGGCCTCTTACCAATCTCTTGCAAAAGGATATTCTTTTTTTTTGACGATGATTGTGAGGAAGCCTTCGAAATACTTAAGAAGGCCTTGATAACTGCACCTATTGTTCAACCACCTGATTGGAACTTACCTTTTGAAATTATGTGTGATGCTAGTGATTATGCTGTTGGTGTTGTTCTAAGACAAAGAGTTGGTAAGAAGTTGAATGTTATTCACTATGCTAGTAAAACTCTAGACAATGCCCAAAGAAAGTATGCTACCACTGAAAAGGAACTTTTAGCAGTCGTGTTTGCATGTGAAAAGTTCACGTCTTACATTGTTGATTCCTAGATGACTATTCACACTGATCATGCTGCTATCAAGTATCTCATGGAAAAGAAAGATGCTAAACCTAGACTTATCAGATGGGTTCTCTTGCTACAAGGATTTGATTTGCATGTTGTTGATAGGAACGGTGCTGAGAACCCCATAGCAGATAACTTGTCTAGGTTGGAGAATGTTCTTGATGACCCACAACCTATTGATGACAGCTTTCCTGATGAGCAACTGAATTTCATCAATGCTTCACAAAATACACTCTGGTATGCTGATTATGCAAATTATATCGTTGCCAAATATATACCACCTAGTTTCACATACCAGCAAAAGAAGAAATTCTTCTTTGATTTGAGAAATTACTTTTGGGATGATCCTTACCTTTATAAAGAAGGAGTAGATGGTGTTATTAGACGTTGTGTACCTGAGCATGAACAGGGACAGATCCTACAGAAGTGTCACTCCGAGCCTTACGGAGGACACCATGCGGGAGATAGAACTGCACACAAGGTATTGCAAGCAGGTTTCTATTGGCCCACTCTCTTCAAGGATGCCCGTAAGTTTGTCTTGTCTTGTGATGAATGTCAAAGAATAGGTAATATCAGTAAACGTCAGGAAATGCCTATGAATTACTCACTTGTCATTGAACCATTTGATGTTTGGGGTTTTGATTATATGGAACCTTTTCCAAAATCCAACGGGTATACTCATATCCTAGTTGTTGTTGATTATGTTACTAAGTGGGTAGAAGCTAACCAAACTAGTAGTACTGATCACAACACCTCTATCAGGATGCTTAAAGAAGTTATTTTCCCTAGATTTGGAGTCCCTAGATATCTAATGACCGATGGTGGTTCACATTTCATTCATGGCGCTTTCCGTACAATGCTTGATAAGTATGATGTCAACCATAGAATTGCATTGCCCTATCATCCTAAGTCTAGTGGTCAAGTAGAGCTAAGCAATAGACAGATTAAACTAATTCTGCAAAAGACTATTAATAGGTCTAGAAAGAATTGGTCTAAGAAGCTTGATGATGCACTTTGGGCTTATAGAACTGCTTATAAGAATCCCATGGGCATGTCTCCGTACAAAATGGTTTACGGTAAAGCATGTCATTTACCTCTTGAGCTAGACCATAAGGCTTATTGGGCAATCAAAGAGCTCAACTTTGATTTCAAACTTGTTGGTGAGAAGAGGTTATTTGGCATTAGCTCACTTGATGAATGGAGAACTGAGGCATATGAAAATGCCAAGTTGTTCAAAGAAAAAGTTAAGAGGTGGCATGATAAAAGGATACAGAGACGTGAGTTCAATGTAGGTGATTATGTCTTGCTATACAATTCTCGTTTAAGATTTTTTGCAGGCAAGCTTCTCTCTAAATGGGAAGGTCCTTACATTGTTGGGGAAGTATATCATTCTGGTGCCATCAAGATCAACAACACGGAAGGTAATTTTCTGAGAGTTGTAAATGGGCAAATAATCAAGAATTATATCTTAGGTACTCCCATTAATGTTGAAAGCAATATCATTAATACCATAACTCCGGAGGAGTACATAAGGGATATTTATCAGCCTGTTTCCGACTCCAAAAACGAAGAGGTATGTGATTCGGTAAGTAAACCGACTCCAAAACTTTTCCAGTAGCAATTTTCCTCCGTTTTCTTGCGGAGTACTCCTTTTGGTCGGGAAAAATTAATTATATATTCTCCCGAAAGGTCTGACCCTCGTATCACGCAAATCTCCTCTGTTTTCGTTTCGACCTTCTGTGCAGACAGATCTAGATCGCTATGACGTCCCCAAAAGTTCCGAAGAACAAGTTCTTCGAGAAGGTCATCAATCCCTACCTCGCGGGAGTGCTGCAACACCCTCAATCTATCGAGATGCATGAGGGGGTGCTGCACATCTGTGATGTTGAGGGGCCCAAGAAGACTGGAAGCATGGAGGCGAGGCTCGAAGCAATGGAGCAGCAAGTCTTCAAGTGCCAAGGGATGGTGGAACGCGAAGTCAACGCCAACCACATGATGATCATGGAGTTCACCAACAAGCACAATATCGATGCCAATAACATCGGGAAGCACCTCTCCAGGCTCTATGACAGAATTGATCACCTCCAAGCCCAGATCTATGACCTGCAGAACCAAAACTGTGAGTATGAGTATAGATATAAATCAATATTGTTGGCTGCAGATCTGAGGATTCCGGAGACTCGATCATCTTTCCATGATGAAGCACCTATGCCTTGGAAGACGGACGATCAAACCCAGGTTGCAACAACTCCACCACCATCACCTTGGAAGGAAGACAACTCGGCACGGGTATGGGCAATCCCCTTGGCTTGTGCCAAGCTTGGGGGAGTTGCCCCGGTATCGTATCACCTTCACATCTTTTTCTTTTACCTTTTTCTTAGTTCAATCCTTTTTGGTTTTATCTTTTTCTAGTAGAATAAAAGCTCTTAGTATGTTCTAGGCTTGAGTTTTTCTTTGTGTCACCCCCGATGTAATCGAGCTCGTGAGTCATATAATAAAGAGTGCTTTAGTTAAGGGCCTTGCCTCATGCCATGATCTAAAGAAAAGAATGATAATAGAACAAAAGCATGAAAGACCATGTATTGATCTTATGGGAAGTGATGGCTTCACATATAAAAAGCATGTTGATTGAAACTTGTTGTGGGTAGACAAACATAGACCTTGGTCATTGTTGCAATTAATAGGAAGTGATAAAGAAGGAGAGGTTCACATATAAATATATCATCTTGGGCACCATCTATGATTGTGAACACTCATTAAACTATTACATGCTTAGAAGTAGATGTTGGACAAGGAAGAAAACATAATGAATTATGTTTGCTTGGTTCCGAACAATGTTATATGACTAGAGATCCCTTAGCATGTGACGCTTGCTTCCACCTCATATCAGCCAAAACTTCCGCACTAAGTAGAGATACTACTTGTGCATCCATAAACCTCCAACCCAGTTTTGCCATGAGAGTCCACCATACCTACCTACGGATCGAAGAAGATCCTTCAAGTAAGTTGTCATCGGTGCAAGCAATAAAAATTGCTCCCTAAATATGTATAATCTATTAGTGTGTGGAAAATAAACTTTGTACGAACCTATGATGAGGAAGACATAAAAGCGACAGACTGCATAATAAAGTTCTTTATCACACGAGGCAATATAAAGTAACGTTCCTTCACACTAAGAGGTCACGCATCCAAACCTCAAAAGCGCATGACAACCTCTGCTTCCCTCTACGAAGGGCCTATCTCATACCTTTAATTTTTGTCCTTAAAAGAGTCATGTTGATCGACACCAATTCCCTATTTCGCCTTTATCTTGGCTAACGTCATGTGCTAGGGAAAGATCTATATTCATATGTAAACTTGGAAGTAAGTACTCATGAGTTATTATTGTTGACATTACCCTTGAGGTAAGTAGTTGGGAGGCGAAACTATAAGCCCCTATCTTTCTCTATGTCCAACTGAAACTTTGATCTCATGAGTACCACATTATTTTTAGCAATTGTAGAAGACGGAAGGATGATTGAGTATGTGGATTTGCTTTACAAGCTCTTATTTGACCCTTTCTGATATTATGATAAATTGCAATTGCTTCAATGATTAAAGGCTATTGGTTGTTAATTCTCAGTAAGATTCTTGATCCATACTTTATTCTGTGAAGGAATTGTCACTTTAGCATAAGAGATTATATGACGTTATTGCTATTCTAATTATGATCTTGATGCCTACATGTCCGTACTTTGTTTTGTCGACACCTCTATCTCCAAACATGTGGGCATATTTGTTGATCTCGGCTTTCGCTTGAGGACAAGCGAGGTCTAAGCTTGGGGGAGTTGATACGTCCATTTTGCATCATGCTTTTATGTTGATATTTATCGCTTTATGGACTATTATTACACTTCACGTACAAAACTTATGCCTTTTCTCTCTTATTTTATAAGGTTTACATGAAGAGGGAGAATGCCGGCAGCTGGAATTCTGGTCTGAAAAGGGAGCAAGTTTGGGATACCTATTTTGTGCAACTCCAAAAGCTATGAAAATCAACGGGGAATTATTCTGGATTTTATGAAAAATATTGGGCGGAAGAAGTACCAGAGGGGCGCCACCAGGAGGCCACAAGCCTGCCAGGCCCGACCTACCCCCCTGGCCGGGCCTAGGTGGCTTGTGGGCACCCTGTTGCCCCTCCGACGCTCATCTTTTGCTATATGGACGGTTTCATCGCAGAAAAAATCATAAGGAAGCTTTCGGGAGGAGCCGCCGCCGCCACGAGACGGAACTTGAGCAGAACCAATCTAGAGCTCCGGCAGGGCCGTCCTGCCGGGGAAATTTCCCTCCCGGAGGGGGAAATCATCGCCATCGTCATCACCAACACTCCTCGCGTCGGAGGGGACTCATCTCCATCAACATATTCATCAGCACCATCTCATCTCCAAACCCTAGTTCATCTGTTGTAACCAATCTCCGTCTCGCGACTCCGATTGATACTTGTAAGGTTGTTAGTAGTGTTAATTACTCTTTGTAGTTGATGCTAGTTGGATAACTTGGTGGAAGATTATATGTTCATATCTTTGATACTATTCAATACCTCTCTGGTCATGAACATAATTATGATTTGTGAGTAGTCACTTTTGTTCCTGAGGACATGGGATAAGTCTTGCTCTAAGTAATCATGTGAATTTGGTATTCGATCGATATTTTGATGTGTTGTATGTTGTTTTTCCTCTAGTGGTGTTATGTGAACGTCGACTACATAACACTTCACCATTATTTGGGCCTAGAGGAAGGCATTGGGAAGTAATAAGTAGATGATGGGTTGCTAGAATGACAGAATCTTAAACCCTAGTTTATGTGTTGCTTCGTAAGGGGTTGATTTGGATCCACTAGTTTAATGCTATGGTTAGACTTGTCTTAATTCTTCTTTCATAGTTGCGAACGCTTGCGAGAGGGGTTAATCATAAGTGGGATGTTTGTCCAAGTAAGGGCAGCACCCAAGCACTGGTCCACCCACATATCAAACTATCAAAGTAGCGAACGCGAATCATGTGAACTTGATGAAAACTAGCTTGATAGAAATCCCCATGTGTCCTCCGGAGCGCTTTACCACCTATAAGAGTTTGTCCAGGCTTGTCCCTTGATACAAAAGGGATTGGGACATCTTTTTGCACCTTTGTTACTATTGTTACTTGCTACTCGCTAGGAATCATCTTATCACACAACTATCTGTTACCGATAATTTCAGTGCTTGCAGAGAATACCATGCTGAAAACCACTTGTGAGTTCCTTCTGCTCCTCGTCGGGTGATACGTCTCCATCGTATCTACTTTTCCAAACTCTTTTGCCCTTGTTATGGACTCTAATTTGCATGATTTGAATGGAACTAACCTGGACTGGCGTTGTTTTCAGCAGAATTGCCTTGGTGTTATTTTTGTGCAGAAATCAAAGTTCTCCAAACGTCCTGAAAATTTACGGGGAGCAGTTTTGGAAAATAAGAAAAATATCTGCGCCAAGTTCCACCTCAGGGGGTAGGCCAGTGGGCCACAAGCCCTGGCTCCGCCACCACCCCCCCGCTAGTGGCGGTGCGCAGGCTTGTGGGGCCCACACGTCTCTGCCGCCCCCAATCTCGGGTCTATAAGATCCCTTTCGTCCCAAAAAAATAAAAAGAGAAGTTTTCGTCGCGTTTGCGATACGAAGGCGCTGCCACCACCTGTTCTTCATCTAGAGGGCAGATCTAGAGTCCGTCTTGGGCTCCGGAGAGGGGAAATCGTCGCCATCGTCATCATCAACCTTCTTCCCTCTCCAATTCCATGAAGCTCTTCGTCGTTCGTGAGTAATCTATTCGTAGGCTCGCTGGGCGGTGATGAGTAGGATGAGATCTATCATGTAATCGAGTTAGTTTTGATAGGGATTGATCCCTAGTATCCACTATGTTCGGAGATTGATGTTGCTACTACTTTGCCATGCTTAATGCTTGTCACTAGGGCCCGAGTGCCATGATTTCAGATCTGAAATTATTATATTGTCACCAATATATGTGTGTTTTAGATCCGATCTTGCAAGTTGTAGTTACCTACTATGTGTTATGATCCGGCAACCCCGGAGTGACAATAACCGGAACCACTCCTGGTGATGACCATAGTTTGAGGAGTTCATGTGTTCACCAAGTGCTAATGCGTTGTCCGGTTCTTTATTAAAAGGAGAACATTAATATCCCGTAGTTTCCTTTTGGACCCCTCTGCCACGGGAGGGATGGACAATAGATGTCATGCAAGTTCTTTTCCCTAAGCACGTATGACGACACACGGAATGCATGCCTACATCACATTGACGAACGGGAGCTAGCCACATATCTCTCCATGTTATAGCTATTGCATGATGAATATCATCCAAACAAATCACCGACCCATTGCCTACGAGTTTGTCCTACTGCTGTTACTTGTCTTGCTCTGCTGCTGCTGCTGCTACTACTATTGCTACTATTGTTACTTGTTTTGCTCTGCTGCTGCTGCTACTGTTGCTACTACGGTCGCTTGCTACTGTTGCTACTTGCTACTGCTGTCACTACTATTGTTCCTTGCCGCTGCTATTAATCATTACACTGCTTCTACCTGCTACCATCTTGATTCGCTGATCGTTGACGGGAACGGACAACTTCCATCAACGAGGCAACTTGGCGCCATTGATACAATCGTTAAGAATAGTCTGTCGTCAACAGATCGTTTCTGACACCGTTGTTATCATACTACTTTGCTACTGATACTTTGCTTGCAGATACTAATCTTTCAGGTGTGGTTGAATCTGACATTTTCAGCTGCTAATACTCGAGAGTATTCTCTCACCTCCTGCCTGGCGAATCAACAAATTTGGGTCGAATACTCTACCCTTGAAAACTGCTGCGAACCCGCGCATTGGTGGGCCATCAACAACATTCTTCTAGTTCCGTTGCCGGGGAGTGCTAGCAGCATTCTTCTGGTGCCGTTGCAGGGGAAGGTTTGTTGTCATCAGCATTCGTCTAGCCATCGCCAGAGAGTGCAATCAGCATTTTTCTGGCGCCGTTGCCGGGGAGGTATTGCTATATTCTCTGAGTTACTTGGGATTTATAGTCTTGCCCTCAACTACGAGGGGGGGGTAAGGAATTGCCATCTAGCTCTGCACTTGATTCACCTTCAGTTATGAGTAAGTTTGCGACATCACCTCCTGCTACAAATCTTGATACGTCGCTTGTGCTTGATGATGCTTATGATGCTACTCCTAGAGATGCTATGCTTGATACTATGCCTAATGATACTATGCTTGATACTATGCCTGCTACTGCTAGAGATGCTATGCTTGATACTATGCCTCATGATACTATGCTTGATACTATGCCTGATACTGCTAGAGATGCTATGCTTGATACTGCTTTGCCTGATGATGCTAGAGATGCTATTTTGCCTGATGATGCTATGCTTGATACTGCTAGAGATACTCCTTTGCCTAATGTTCCTCTAGGAGTGTTCCTTGATGCTCATATTGCTAGAGTTACTGCCAATGCTCGTAATGCTTCTGAAACTGCCGATACTATTGAGATAGAACCTGCTTTTGCTCCTGCTAGATCTAGCTCTCCTAGATATGAATTGCCTGATATACCTGAGGGTTACGTTATGGAAGGAGAGATAGCTGAGGATTTTCTTGCGTGTAAGGATGCATATGACGCTGAGAAATTACTTCTCAAGTGGAAGGAAAAATCTCGGGAAGCTAGGATGAAAAATGACCCGAAGTTTGCCATTTGGCCTATCTTTGTCACCGATAAGGATTATGAATTCTCTGTCGACCCTGATATAATCTCTCTAGTTGAATCTGGTCCTTTTCACGGTTATGAGTCTGAGACGATCATAGCCCATCTTGCCAAACTATCTCAAATAGCCAACCATTTCACTAATGAGGAGAAGATCTGCCACTACTATATCCTTAAGCTGTTTCCTTTCTCTCTAAAGGATGACGCTAAAGTTTGGTTCACCTCTCTTGCTCGTGGATGTGTGCGTAGTCCCCAGGAGATGGTCTATTACTTCTGTGAGAAATATTTCCCTGTCCATAAGGAGAAAGTTGCCTTGCAGGAAATATACAACTTTGCTCAACTCCAAGAAGAGAGTCTTCCACAAGCTTGGGGGAGGCTCGTCCAGCTAGAGAATGCTTTGCCTGATCACCCTCTTAAGAAGAATGAGATACTTGATATCCTCTATAACAGACTTACCGATGCCTCTAGAGACCACCTAGATAGTTGTGTCGGTTGTGTTTTTAGGGAACGAACTATAGAACAAGCTGAGACTCTACTGAATAACCTCTTGATCAACGATAATGCTTGGACTATTCTCGAACCACCTCCTAAGCCAACTCCTAAGAAAAGAGGTATTCTATTCCTCAGTCCCGAAGATATGCAAGAAGCCAAGAAATCTATGCAAGAGAAAGGCATTAGATCTGAAGATGTCAAAAATATACCACCTATCGAAGAGATCCATGGTCTCGATAACCCGATACAGGTAGTGGAAGTGAATTCTCCGCGTAGGTTTGATGAGAGTGATATTCCTTTTGATAAACCTGCTAGCCTGTGCTTTGATGAATTTGACAACTTTGTTGCCAAACAACAGAGTTCCAATGATTATGTTAGCAGACATTTGGAACAAAGTATACTCGTATGCTTAGCCATTTAAGTGCTTGTGTAGACAGAAATGTCAATGATCTGAAGCTTCTAATTAAACATGCCTCTATAATTACTACTTAGGTAGAACAAGTACTTAAAGCTCAGAATGACCTGCTCAATGAATTAAATGACAACTCTGTCAGAGTCATTACTAGAGGAGGCAAGATGACTCAGGAACCTTTGTATCCTAAAGTTCATCCTAAGAGAATTGATCAAGATTCTCAAGGAATCAATGCTGATACACCTAGTCATCCTAAGGAGAAGAAGAAGGATGATAGAAACCTGCACGCCAGTTCACCAAATACTGTCACACCTGAAGAACCTAATGATATTTCTGCGACTGATGCAGAAACACAATCAGGTGATGAACATGAACCTGGTGACAATGTGGACAGCGATGTTCATAATAATGATCAACCTAGCAATGATGAGCATGTGGAGATTGAACCTACGGTTAATCCTGATAATCCACAACCTAAGAGATACGACAAGAATGACTTCACTCCTAGGAAGCATGGTAAAGAAAGAGAGCCATGGGTTCAGAGACCTATGCCCTTCCCTCCTAAGCCATCCAAGAAAAAAGATGATGAGGATTTTGAGCGCTTCGTTGAGATGATAAGACCCGTCTTTCTGCAGATGCGGTTAACTGATATGCTCAAGATGTCTCCGTATGCCAAGTACATGAAAGATATCGTGACTAATAAACAGAAGATACCAGATCTTGAGATCTCCACCATGCTTGCCAACTACACTTTTAAAGGTGGAACTCCTAAGAAACTTGATGATCCCGGAGCGCCCACTATACCTTGCTCCATTAAAGCAAACTACGTAAGAACTGCCTTATGTGACCTTGGAGCCGGTGTTAGTGTTATGTCGCTTTCTCTTTATCATAGACTTGAATTGGATAAGTTGACACCCACTGAAATTTCTCTGCAAATGGCCGACAAATCAACTGCTTTCCCTATCGGCATTTGCGAGGATGTGCCTGTTGTGGTTGCTAACACCACTATCTTAACAGACTTTGTTATCTTGGATATTCCCGAGGACGATGCCATGGTTGTCATCCTCGGAAGACCCTTTTTAAACACTGCAGGGGCTGTTATAGATTGCAACAAAGGCAATGTCACTTTCCACGTCAACGGTAATGAGCACATAGTGCACTTTCCGAAGAAACGATATGAAGTACATTGCATCAATGCTATCGAAAAGACTTCATCGATTCTTATTGGGAGCTTTGAATGCCCTATTCCTCGGGTCAAGATGAAGTATGATTTGCTTGTTGGGGAGAGACATATCCCTATTGATGTGACTTAGTGGCTATTCGAAAATTCTCCGTTCTCTCTTGCGATTCGAGAAGGTTTTGTCATGAGGACTTGATCAATCCTATTGACGGATTTCTTTCGATGACCATGAAACGGATGAATCAAAGAGTCACATACCTCTGTTTAAAGCTTTCTTTTTCTGTTGCTTAGAAGAAAGATGATAGAATTAGTTTACTTTTTCCTGTTTTCTGTTTTAGCGTCCCGGAGAAAAATACCTCAAAAATAAAAGTTCTCCGATGGTCCTGAAAATTTAGTATGATTTTTTCTGGAATTTTTGAAAATTTCTGGGCCTGAGAGCTGGCCTGGGGCCAGACCAGTAGGCCACAAGCCCTACCACCGCCACCTACCCCCCTGGTGGCGGGGTGCAAGCTTGTGGGGCCCACAGGCACCCCCTCCACTCATTCTAGCTCTCAACCTCTTCTTCCACCTCCAGAAAAAATTGTTTCGCAGCTCAAACCCGTGTTCTTGCTCATTTGGCTGTGATTTTCGATCTCCTTGCTCAAAGCACCATTCTCCGAACCGTTTTGGGGAAATTACTCCTTTGTAAGTGACTCCTCCATTGGTCCAATTAGTTTTTGCTCTAGTGCTTTATCCTTCGCGAATTCTTGCTACCTTGGTGACCCTGTTCTTGAGCTAGAAAGGTTGATTTTAGTCGGTCCCAAGTAGTTTTAGCGCGTGATACGGTCTCTAGGCACTAGTAGGAGTAGTTGCTACAAGGTGTGGTGGGTCTTTATTCACTTTTTCTCTTGAACTTCAAAAATTTCAGCAAAAGGAAATTATGTTCAGGAGGAAATTTCATGGTGGTTCCTCAAGTAAGAAGGGTCCACGTCTTTCCTTTCGGGAGCCCGAACCTTTTCAATTAAGGGACGCACCGGTACAACCATGTGAATGGCCTTCTGATGAGTTCATGATCGAAGGAGGTTTCAAGGATGAGTTTGATGCACTTGTCCGCAATGACGGGTTAGAAGAATTCCTCTCAGATAAATGTGAACAGTATGCTATGCTCACTGCCTCTTTCGTGCGTAGATTTAAATTCTCAGTTGGCTATGACTCGTCCATACTGTTTGATCTGTACGATAAATCTTATACCGTGGATCTGGAGGATTTCAATAGGATTTGCAAGATACCTGATGGGGGTAGTGTTAATGATACTCCTAAGTCCTCGGTCAGATACTTTGTCTCCAGTATAACTGTTGGAGAAACCAGAGATATCACGCAAGCGACCATAGGAAGCATCCATTTCCCTGCCTTGCACTACCTTGCCCTCTTCATAGGTAGGTGCATTAACGGCAAGAGTGCACATTATCACCTATGCGCTTCCGACCTTAGTATCCTTAAGAGCGCAGTAACGGGTGACAGGAGCTTCAGTATGGGATCTATAATAGCAAGGAGACTGAATAAAAATGCCAGTGAGGGGGATTTCTTTGGTGGAGTTTATGCTACCCGCTTAGCAAATTTTCTTGGAGTATCCATCCGTCCAGAAGACCCTCCTCTTCGTACAGCCTACCTAGATCGTGTCGCTCTAACACGCTACCAGTTCCTTGAGAGAGATCATGGATCCCTCCTATACCGCTTGATATTTAACCGGCAGCGTGTTTTCCATATTACCCTTCCTGCTCCTGCTTTCTTTGACTTTGAGGTAAAATGAAGATACTACATAACCATAGGAGAGGCAGAGGAGTGTGAGAGGGAGGCGACTGCTGCTCGACTTCGTGAGGCAGCTATTTAGGCAGTGGCTGCAACACTCCCGTATAACACCCATTATGACTTTGAGTTTCGCCAGGATCATCCATGGGAGTAGACCAAGCTAGGCGAAAAGCCTAAGCTTGGGGGAGTACGTGTTCTCACCGACTTTACATTCATGCTTATGCTTTCACTTTGTTAGCCGGTGTTTACAATTTGCCACTGTATTATCCATGCTAGTTTCTTTTCGTTTTCTTGTTTTCTTGTTTTGTGTCCTTTTGAGAAAACCCAAAAATATTTTTCTTTCTTCTTTTGCTTGTTGGGAGATTTCCCGTGTAAATAATTTTCTTTTTCTTTCTGTCAAGGTAGAAGATATTGGTTACAATGTTTATTGGTCCTTGCATGCTTACCTGTTTATCTTTCAAAGAGCCATATTATTTTGTCTTCTCCTTTGTGTTTGCCTGCAGATTCAGCTTAGTCCAATGTGCTTATTATTGTTCGCATCGTTCGATCGTGCAAATGAAAGGCAACAATGATGATATATGATGAACTGACTGAGACTGAAAAGCTGGTATGAACTCTATCTATTTTGTTTTTGTAAATATGACTAGCTTGTCAACCCATATTTAGCTTTGTTGTGAGAGAACCATGTTTGCAATGACAACTTAGAGATCATAGTTTCTGATGCCATGCTTATTTAGCTGAGAGCTTATAATGATTTGTCTTGAATGCCAACATAGATTTTGAGATGACTATGATGTAGTATGATAGGATGGTATTCTCCTTTGAATGTTTCAAGTGGCTTGACTGGGCGCATGTTCATGCATGTAGTTGAAAATAAATCAACATAGCCTCTATGATGTTCATGTTCATGGTGATTTATATCCTGTTCATGCTTGCATTCAAGGTTAGTCAACTTATTGCATCTTGATGACTGGTGTCGCTCTCTAGTTGGTCGCTTCCCAGTCTTTTGCTAGCCTTCACTTGTACTAAGCGGAATACTGCTTGTGCATCCACTTCCATAAACCCAAAAGTTTTTCCATGAGAGTCCACCATACCGACCTATTTGCGGTTCTACCTGCCGTTCCAAGTAAATTTGCATGTGCCATTCTCTGAACCTTCAAGAAATAATATGTTTTGCATGCCCGAACCGCTCATGTGGTGACACAGGGATATTGGTATCTTCCATGCTAGGAGTGTTATCCTCGACATGTGTTATTCACAGTCATTCACGAGAAAGGGGCCGATAATTGGAATGCCCAGTTCCACGCTTAAATCGAAAACATAACTCTAAAACAAGACTCCCCCCGGATTGTTGTTAGTATGGATGGTACCCGAGGATTCGGCTAGCCGTGGAGTGTGATTGATTGGTGGTGGGGGAGTTAAAACTTTACTTCTCTGTTTGGGAACCGCCTATAGCATGAGTAGAATGGAAGATATTGATAACTCTTGGTCATTGCGTTGACAATGAAAGCATGCCACCCAAAATTATTATCTCTGTTTTCGAAGCTTGACCTCTGGCACCTCTGCAAATCAATGCTTCCCTCTGCGAAGGGCCTGTCTATTTATTTTCCTGTCGAGTCATCCTCCTCTTATATAAGCACCAATTAGAGAGCACCTCAGTCATTTTATGCTTTGCTTTTGATTGATATTGAGTATGACTATGGCTGGATCTTCGTTGCTATGAATTACAATGTTTAGTCAACCCTTGATCTTTGAAAGTTCTCTGCATTTATGTTTTGCGGTCTCAGAAAGATCTAGCGAGATACCACCTATTCATATTGCTTCATGCTTGTTTTGATTGAAGTGTTGGTATTTGAAACTCATTATTATTTGCTCGTTAGCTGATTATGCCATTGATATTAGTTTACCGTGAGACCTTTGTGTCATTTGCTTATGTGGTTAACTTGTGATCTTGCTGAAATTCTGGTTATGAGTTAGACATAGTTGCAACAACAAGATCAAACAGAGTTTGTCAAAGTTTTTCTTTCTCTCTCAGTTTGTCAACTGAGTTGCTTGAGGACAAGCAAGGTTTTAAGCTTGGGGGAGTTCATACGTCTCCATCGTATCTACTTTTCCAAACTCTTTTGCCCTTGTTTTGGACTCTAATTTGCATGATTTGAACGGAACTAACCTGGACTAACGTTGTTTTCAGCAGAATTTCCTTGGTGTTATTTTTGTGCAGAAATCAAAGTTCTCGAAACGTCCTAAAAATTTGCGGGAAGTAGTTTTGGAAAATAAGAAAAATATCTGCGCCAAGTTCCACCTCAGGGGGTGGGCCAGTGGGCCACAAGCCCTGGCTCCGCCACCACCCCCCTGGTGGCGGTGGGCAGGCTTGTGGGGCCCACATGGCTCTGCCGCCCCCAATCTCAGGTCTATAAGATCCCTTTCGTCCCAGAAAAAATAAAAAGAGAAGTTTTCGACGCGTTTGCGATACGGAGGCGATGCCACAACCTGTTCTTCATCTGGAGGGCAGATCTGGAGTCCGTTTTGGGCTCCGGAGAGGGAAATCGTCGCCATCGTCATCATCAACCTTATTCCCTCTCCAATTCCATGAAGCTCTTTGTCGTTCGTGAGTAATCTATTCGTAGGCTCGCTGGGCGGTGTTGAGTAGGATGATATCTATCATGTAATCGAGTTAGTTTTGATGGGGATTGATCCCTAGTATCCACTATGTTCTGAGATTGATGTTGCTACTACTTTGCCATGCTTAATGCTTGTCACTAGGGCCCGAGTGTCATGATTTCAGATCTGAAATTATTGTGTTGTCACCAATATATGTGTGTGTTAGATCCGATCTTGCAAGTTGTAGTTACCTACTATGTGTTATGATCCGGCAACCTCGGAGTGACAATAACCGGAACCACTCCCGGTGATGACCATAGTTTGAGGAGTTCATGTGTTCACCAAGTGCTAATGCGTTGGTCCAGTTCTTTATTAAAAGGAGAACCTTAATATCATGTAGTTTCCTTTTGGACCCCGCTGCCACGGGGGGGATGGACAATAGATGTCATGCGAGTTCTTTTCCCTAAGCACATATGACGACACACGGAATGCATGCCTACATCACATTGACGAACGTGAGCTAGCCACATGTCTCTTCGTGTTATAATTGTTGTATGATGAATATCATCCAAACAAATCACCGACCCATTGCCTACGAGTTTGTCCTCTGCTGCTGTTACTTGTCTTGCTCTGCTGTTGTTACTTGTCTTGCTCTGCTACTGTTACTTGTCTTGCTCTGCTGCTACTGTTGCTACTACTGTCGCTTGCTCTGTTGCTACTTGCTACTGCTGTCACTACTGCTGTTCCTTGCCACTGCCGTTACTCGCTACTTTGCTGTTACTACTTTGCTTGCAGATACTAATCTTTCAGGTGCGGTTGAATCTGACACATTCAGCTGCTAATACTCGAGAGTATTCTCTCACCTCTTGTTTGGCGATCAACAAATTTGGGTCGAATACTCTACCCTCGAAAACTACTGCGAACCCAAAAACTACTGCGAACCCACGCGCTGGTGGGCCATCAACAACATTCTTCTAGTGTCGTTGCCGGGGAGTGCTAGCAGCATTCTTCTGGTGTCATTGCAAAGGAAGGTTTGGTGTCATAGAATCAGCATTCGTCTAGCTATTGCTACAGAGTGCCATTCATGGCGCCCTTGCTGGTTCGCTCCTCTCTTACTTCCACCAACGCAACGCTAGCAGAGTGGGGTGGCAGCAAGGTATAGAAGAAGAGGCTCCCGTGGGCGAGGCGCCACCATGACCGACGGGCTCGTGAGGTATTGCTTGAGTTCATCGAAGGCTGCATCGGCCTCCGGGGTCCATTCGAAGGGCCCCTTTATTTTCATGATCTTGAAGAAAGGCAGGGCCCGCTCGCCGAGCTTGGAGATGAAACGACCCAAGGAGGTAACACAACCTGCCAACTTCTGCATCTCCTTGAGGGTTGTGGGCGCGCTCATCTTGTTTATGGCGTTGACCTTCATCGGGTTTGCCTCGATCCCACGGTGCGATACCAGGAAACCGAGCAGTTTGCCTGATGGGACCCCGAAGACGCACTTCTCGGGGTTGAGCTTCAGGTTCACCTCTCTTAGGCTGGCGAAGGTCTCCTCCAGGTCCTCCACTAGGGTTTTTGCCTTCCTTGATTTGACCACGATGTCATCGACATAGGCCTCTGCGTTCCTCCCGAGCTGCGGTCCTAGAGTGATATGCATCAACCACTGGAACGTTGCCCCAGCGTTTCGTGGCCCGAAGGGCATGCATTCGTAATAGTACACCCCACATGGAGAGAGAAAGTCTGTCTTCTCGATGTCCTCCACTGCCATCTTGATCTGGTGGTAGCCCCAGAATGCATCTAGGAAGCATAGGAGATCGCACTCTGCGGTGGAATCCACGATTTGGTCGATGCGTGGTAGCGGGAACGGGTTCTGAGGGCAAGCCTTGTTGAGGCTCATGAAGTCGACGCACATGTGCTCCTTCCCGCACTTGTTCGGGACGACCACCGGGTTGGCCACCCATTCCGGGTAGCGCACCTCTCGAATGACCCCTACCTCCTTCAGTTTGCGCACCTCCTGAGCGATGAACGCCTGCTTGTCCGGGGCTTGCCTCCTTGCCTTCTGCTTCACCGGGCGAGCGTTCGGGCACACCATAAGGTGGTGCTCAATGACGTCCCTCGGGACCCCCACCAGGTCGGAGGCGCTCCAGGCGAATGTGTCCGTGTTCGCCCTGAGGAAACCAACCAATGCCTTCTTTTGGTCTTGGGTGAGGTTTGCGCTGATGGTGAAGGTGGGAGCCGAGCTTCCTTTATCCACCGGTACTTGCTTTGTTTCCGCCTGGTCCTGGGAGAACATCTGCTTCTTCTTCACGGGCGGGATGTCACGGACGTCCCCTGGGTCTTATGCAGCATGCGCCACGCCCCTGAGGTTGGCACGTGTCACGGAAGCGGCCTTGTGGGAGAGCTCGAGCACCCGAGATGCGTCCTTGACGTCCCCCACGACGGTGAGCACGCCGCCGCTCCCAGGCATTTTGATGATGTTGCAGCTTGGGTGCGTTGCCGCCATGAACTGCGCGAGGGCGGGGTAGCCGAGTATTGCGTTGTACGGAAGGTGGATGCGGGCGACATCAAAGTCGATCTGCTCGGTTCGTAAGTTGGAGTGGGTGCCGAAAGTGACGGGGAGGCGAATCCGTCCCACATGGGTGACAGATCCTGCCACCATCCCGAAGAAGGGCTTTGAAGACGCAAGCCGCTCTCAGGTCAACCGCAGCGCATCGAAGGCCTCTACCAAGATAATGTTGAGACCCGCGTCGCCGTTGATGAGGGTCTTGGAGACGGCCACGCCCCTTATGGTCGGCGTGCACAACATAGGAAGTGTCCCGGCGGCCGTCGTGGTATTGGGGTGATCGTCGGGCCGAAGGTGATGTTGACCTCCAACCATACGCGGTGTTCCGCGGGCTCGGGCCTTGGATGAACCGCCTCCTCTCGATGTAGGAAACGCTTGACATGACGGCCGGAAGGTGGCGTCTGCGATCCGCCGAGGATGTAGGCGACTGCAGGGGCGGCCCTGCTCTCCCAGACACCGTCCACCGCTAGGGACCGACGACTGTTGGTCGTCGTGCTCGCCATGGAGTCGCCGAGTTGAGGCCTGGCTCTTTCTGTTGGTGTGGAGGCTTCGACAAGCGCCCCCTACCTGGCGCGCCAAATGTCGGATTTCGGGCTTCCCAAAACCCTAAATATTCAAACTCAGGGGCCGGTGCGGAGGCCACAAAGCAGCTTTGGTTCGCCTGACTTGCTACTCGCTAGGCAAGGCTGAGAACTCACTCGATGGTGAGGAAGACATAGAACACGGGAGTTTACCCAGGTTCGGGCCGCTGAGAAGTGTAATACCCTACTCCTGCTTTGGTGGATTGCCTCTCGTGGAGGTTAGTGGATGAACTAGTACAGTGTTCGTGGGCCTCCAAAGACTGGGTAGCCTTTGAGCGGTGCCAGTGGGCGAATGAATGGATCGGATCCCCCTCTACGAAGTAACCTACCCTCTATATATAGTGACGGCCCCGGTCTTCTTCCCTTATCATTTCAGCAGGAAGGGATGCCACAACGACCAATTTTGAAGGGGTACACGGGAACATGTTTCCCCCATCCAAAAGCAGTCTTCGCATGCAAAGTGGTTGTCAACGCAGCAGGGAGCGGTCCAGGGATGACGTCCGTCCTGCTGGCGGGCGGTGGTGGCCTCGTTCCACCAGAATGGAAACCTATGGGAGATGCCTTCAAGACCTGCGTGCGTCCTTGTCCCTTTTGCGCTAAAGGGGAAACTGCTCCGCCCTGCTGTCCGCTGCTTGCTTGTCCTTTTCTCGCATCATCCTTGACTCGTGAGGCCGAGTCTCGCCTTGGAATATCCGCCACTCCGGAGGGGCCCGAGGAGGCCCCCTGAGGGTCTTGATGTTGTTCCTCCTCGCGAGGCTTGGTCCCTCATGAGGTCCTTGCCTTGAGTGGTGCCGGGCCAGTTGGTTTTTGGTCGACGAAGTGGGTCAGCCCTGGGCCAAGGCAGGCAGGTCTGGGTACCCCCATTCCCAGAACGCCGACAGTGTGACAGGTCCAGCATGCCATAATATATCAAAAGTATGTGCACTGGTTGGCACCTTCGAGTTACCTAAAGGTATGTAATACACGTCTCATATACATCCTGCCAAGTTGATTCGTAAGAAGATTACATGCTGCTTTCGAGGGATCTGGCTGATGCCGCCTAGTCTCCACTGTTCTGCCGTTGGGAATTTGGTGTTGGGGTGGAGGTTTGTACGACGAGGGATGCGGCCAGGCTCTGCTTTTGATAGGAGGAGTCGCCGTTGTACGACGGCATGCCTGGAATTGGCGTTGGGTCCATGAGGAACAAGGACAAGAGGAAGGGGTGGGGACCTGCGAGTGTGGCTTTGTGAATTCGGAATTTTTTGCTAGGAAGAGGGCGGCTTGTTTCAGTGGTGGGTGGGTGGGGAGCGGTGTTAACCGGAGCTCAAATGGACAAATTGCACTACGCTGATTTTTTTTAAGATTACACACCTATTACATTAGTGCGCATGAAAAAAGAAGAACGAGGCGACCTGCAACGCCGAATTGAAAGACGTCAATTAGGCACCAAAGATAACAAGATACGCCTAATTGACACGCCGCACCGACTATATAAGTAACCAGCACCAAAAAGAAAGGCATGTTGAGCATTGCCAGAGAAACGACTAACAATAAGGCGAGGTCAGGGTTGCAGCGCCAAACAGATTGTCATGTTAATTCTCAAGTTGTCATGCCTAAATGTCATGCGCTTCATGCGTCGGCCAGAACATCCAACTGGAATAGAAGATGTTTTGTTGTCATGCCGCCCGGGATTATAAGAAATGCAGACTATACCGACGATATAGCATCATTCAATCCGGCGCTTCAGGGCGGCGCCACGCTAGTGATGACTGACCATGGACCGCGACTGGTCAAAGGTGGCTAGAAGGAAGGCGTGCATACATGTACGTTACACGTCGGACGGTCAAACGCGATAGGCGGGGGTCAGGCGAAGAAACAAGTTTTTTGGAAGGTCAATGCGCGACATAAGATCCTTCGGGGGGCATTTAGTAAAAATAATATGGACTTGGCTTCGTGGAGCTTCCATGTTCCATGGTGTGTTCGAGGGAGATTCAGCTGCGGTTGCATGCGGTGAAAGCTTGTGGGGAAAAGATAGACATATCTGGATGTTAGAGTATCTACAGACGGACGCCTCAAATGACCCCTCATACATCCATGGGCGTGTCCAGTAAGAGAAGGAAAAAAGTGACCCAACTAGACCCGTCAGTCCGCCATATAGGATGCAATCCCACCCGTACCAGCCTTTTCTTTTATTTATTAATTCTTTTCTTTCTCTATTTTCCTCTCCACCAATCACGTGCAAGTGACTGGATATATGAGGAAGAAAATGAGGAGTGTGGCTGCACAAATGGACAAATAGGGGACACGCACGGTCACTGACCGGACGCGTCCGCGGACATTTAGGGTCATTTTGTAATGTTCGTCTGTAGATATTCTTAGTGATCTCGTGCCTAGATCGGCTGACCGGAGCCTAGCATCGGCCTAAGAGCATCTACAACTGAACCTCTTAAATCTGTTCACACGTTCATGAAGACCTTCCGTTACTGACTGATCACAAAACAATACCCAGACGGACGCCTCAGATGAGCCTTAAACTTCTGGATGACAAACACCCCTCATTTCTAGTCCAAATATGAGGCAGATATGGGTTGTCCGGGCACGCTCATCATGTCGGACCATATCCATGCTTGCACACCTGACCTCACATATATTTCTTCCTATCCACTCGCCGGACAAAACCTTATCCACTTCACTCCCCTCCATCACCCGAGCTCATCTCCGACCTTCTCCGCCATGGCGGGCAGCGAATCCGTGTTCTTCATCTCGACATCCGTCGACCACGACCTCATCCCACGCGACCCAGAAGAGGAGATGACCATACGGTTTATGCTCCGCCGTTCCAGGGAGGCAGCCACCCGACGACAATGCTCGGACTCGCAATGTCAGTAATTCATTGCATCTGCATAACCAATGCAAGGATTCGAGGTTGCTGCATCACCGGAGCTTGTGTGGTACATGTGGCTTCCGAACGAGGTGGCAGACTCCCTGCTTGCATCGACATACCATGTTGTACTACACACTAAATGAAACTGCACTCAAGCCAACTCCAGCGTGCAACCCCATCTCGTTCGTCCGTACTCCGTTTGGGGTTAAACAGACGAATAGTGCAGCCCAATGCGCGGCCCCAAGCGAACAAATGTCTAATTTTTGTCCGTTTTCAACCCAGTCCCGGCCCAAACATGATCCACGTTTGGGTGAAACGGACAGCATGCGAACGGGCGCGACACACGCCCTTGTCCTCCCCGTGGCCCGCCTGCCGGGGACACTAGCGCTTCATTCACCTCCAATGCCTCCACCCTCTCTCCCCGCCCCACCCCGCCGCCGACGTCGCCACTATTTTTTCGGATGCCTCCTCAATGCTCACCCCGGTCGTCCATACCAAATTACGTCTCGCCATGGCTGCCACCATGCCCGTGATTTCGTAGGAGTTTTGGTCATCATTTGGAGTCACCGTCGTATCCGGTGCCAGAGGGGACACGAACGCCGGCAATGCCTATCGACCACGACAGCTTTCGTCGGGTGCTCCAAAGCAACCTGTAGCCGCCCGCCAAATGCCCCTGCTGCATCGAGGTGATCTTCATGACCTCTATGCCACCACGACCACAAGGTGTTTGACACTTTGCCCACAAAGGTATGAGCAATGCAGATGAATTTTTCTTCAACCACTTCATTTGTTCATCGGACGATTCATCCTCGGATGACGAAGATCTTCTGGTGGTTGCACTGGTCATTCACGACCACATTGAAAGGCAGCGGCCTCGATACAGGGGGTCAGTCCCGGGCCATGCTCCCAACCTGAAACGCAACAAAGAGAGAGGCCAGACCATGCTCTATGATTATTACTCTGAGAATATCACGCTCTTCAAATCGGAGAAATTCCGTTGCCATTTTCGTATGGCAGGCATGTGTTCAATTGTATCCGAGAGGGAGTGGTTCATCATGACCCATTCTTCGAGTGCAAAACGGATGCCTTTGCCAAGCTTGGATTCTCCTCTTATCAGAAATGCATCGCGACCATTCGCATGCTTGCATGTGGAATTCCAGGCGATCTTGTGGATGAGTTGTTGGGGAATGTAGTAATAATTCAAAAAAAATTCCTACATCACACCAAGATCATCTAGGAGAGACCAGCAACAAGTGAGGTAGAGCATCTTCATACCCTTGAAGATCGCACAGCGGAAGTGTTACTATGAACGCGGTCGATGGAGTCGTACTCACGGCGATTCAAATCGCGGAAGATCCGATCTGAAAACCGAACCTACGGTGTCTCCGCGTTCAACACACCTACGGTCTGGGGACGTCTCCTCCTTCTTGATCCAGCAAGGAGGGAGGAGAAGTTTAGGGAGCACTCCCGCAGCACAATGGCATGGTGGCGGTTGTGGTGGTTCTATCCCGGCAGGGCTACGCCTAACGCTACCGAAACCGCAAACGGAGGACAAAACGATCTAGGAAAAGAGAGGGGCGCCAAGGGTTTCGTGTGTGCTCTTGGGGAGCCCCCTCCTCTATATATATATAGGTGGAGGGGCATGGGGGAACAACCCCTCCAAGCCCTAGGGTGCATCCAAGGGGAGAGGAGGTGCAATCCTAGTCCCCTTCCTTCCCTTCCATACAAAGGTGGACTTTCCACCTTACCCAACTACATGGGCCTTGAGGGACTTGTGTGCTTGGCCCAATAAGGCCAAGAAGTCTCCCCTCAGCCCATGCACACCCTTGGTACGTGGTGGACTTCCGGACTCCTCCAGAAGTTTTCGGAACCTTCTAGAAGCTTCTTGGTACAATATCGTAAAAACCCAAAACTTTTCCGGTACCCAAAATATGACTTCCCATATATAAATCTTTACCTTTGAACCATTCCAGAACTCCTCGTGACGTCCGGGATCTCATCGGGACTTTGAACAGCCTTTGGTAACCACATATACGATTCCCATAACAACTATAGCATCACCGAACCTTAAGTGTGTAGACCCTACGGGTTTGGGAGACATGCAGACATGACCGAGACATCTCTCCGACCAATAACCAACAGTGGGGTCTGGATATCCATGAACCAGGATGTTAAGAATTCACTTAATCTCGTATGCAATTCCCTTTGTCTACCGGTATGACACTTGCCCGAGATTCTATCGTTGGTATCCCTATACCTTGTTCAATATCGTTACCGACATGTCTCTTTACTCGTTCCATAACAAATCATCCCTTGGCTAACTCCTTAGTCACATTGAGATCATTATGATGATGCATTACCGAGTGGGCCCAGAGATACCTCTCCGTCACATGGAGTGGCAAATCCCAGTCTCGATACGTACCAACCCAATAGACACTTTCGAAGATACCTGTAGTGCACCTTTATAATCACCCAGTTATGTTGTGATGTTTGATACACCCAAAGCACTCCTACGGTATCCAGGAGTTGCACAATCTCAGGGTCTAAGGAAATGATACTTGACATTAGAAAAGCTTTAGTAGACTTACTACACGATCTTGTGCTATGCTTGGGATTGGGTCTTGTCCATCACATCATTCTCCTAATGATGTGATCCCGTTATCAATGACATCCAATGTCCATGATCAGGAAACCATGACAATCTATTGATCAACGAGCTAGCCAACTAGAGGCTCACTAGGGACATGTTGTGGTCTATGTATTCACACATGTATTACGGTTTCCGGATAATACAATTATAGCATGAAGAATAGACAATTATCATGAGCAAGGAAATATAATAATAACCAATTTATTATTGCCTCTAGGGCATATTTCCAACAGTCTCCCACTTGCACTAGAGTCAATAATCTAGTTACATTGTGATGAATCGAACACCCATAGAGTTCTGGTGCTGATCATGGTTCGCTTGTGGAAGAGGTTTAGTCAACGGATCTGCGACATTCTGATCCGTATGTACTTTACAAATATCTATATCTCCATCCTGGATGTATCCAAAAATGGAGTTGAAGCGGCGCTTGATGTGCTTGGTCTTCTTATGAAACCTAGGCTCCTTTGCAATGGCAATAGCTCCAGTGTTGTCGCAGAACAGAGTCATCGGGCCCGACGCACTTGGAATCACTTCTAGGTTGGTGATGAACTCCTTCATCCAGACTCCTTCATGTGCTGCTTCCGAAACAGCTATGTACTCCGCTTCACATGTAGATGCCACCATGACGCTTTGCTTGACACTGCACCAGCTAACTTCCCCATTATTCAAAATATACACGTATTCGGTTTGTGACTTGGAGTCATCTAGATCTGTCTCGAAGCTAGCATCAACGTAACCCCTTACGACGAGCTCTTCGGCACCTCCATAAACGAGAAACATATCTTTAGTCCTTTTCAGGTACTTTAGGATATTCTTGACTGATGTCCAGTGATCCACTCCTGGATCACTTTGGTACCTCCCTACCAAAGTTATGGCAAGGTTCACATCAGGTCTGGTACACAACATGGCATACATAATAGAGCCTATGGATGAAGCATAGGGGACGGTACTCATCTTTTCTCTATCTTCTATCGTGGTCGTGTGTTGAGTCGTACTCAACCTCACACCTTGTAATACAGGCAAGAACCCCTTCTTGGCCTTATCCATATTGAACTTCTTCAATATGTTGTCAAGGTATGTGCTTTGTGAAAGACCTATGAGGCGTCTCGATCTATCTCTATAGATATTGATGCCTAATATGTAAGCAGCTTCTCCAAGGTCCTTCATTGAAAAACTCTTATTCAAATAGGCCTTTATGCTTTCCAATAGTTCTATATCATTTCTCATCAACAATATGTCATCCACATATAATATGAGAAATGCTACAGAGCTCCCACTCACTTTATTGTAAATACAGGCTTCTCCATAAGTCTGTACAAACCCAAACGCTTTGATCACCTCATCAAAGCGAATGTTCCAACTCTGAGATGCTTGCACGAGCCCATAGATGGAGCGTTGGAGCTTGCATACCTTGTTAGCATTGCTAGGATTGACAAAACCTTTCGGCTGTATCATATACAATTCTTCCTTAAGAAAGCCGTTCAGGAATGCCGTTTTGACGTCCATTTGCCAGATTTCATAATCATAAAATGCGGCAATTGCAAACATGATTCGGACCGACTTCAACATCGCTACAGGTGAAAAGGCATCATCGTAGTCAATCCCTTGAACTTGTCGATAACCCTTAGCGACAAGTCGAGCCTTATAGATGGTCACATTACCATCCCTGTCAGTCTTCTTCTTAAAAATCCATTTATTTTCTATGGCTCGCCGATCATCGGTCAAGTCCACCAAAGTCCAAACTTTGTTCTCATACCTGGATCCTATCTCAGATTTCATGGCCTCAAGCCATTTGTTGGAATCCGGGTCCGCCATCGCTTCTTCATAGCTCGAAGGTTCACTCTTGTCTAACAACATGATTTCCATGACACGATTGTTGTACCACTCTGGTGCGGAACGTACCCTTGTGGACCTTCGAGGTTCAATAGCAACTTGATCCGAAGTGTCATGATCATCCTCATTAACTTCATCTCTTGCCGATGCAGGCACCTGTAACATCCCAATTTTCCTAATTGGGAATGTTTTACATTGTAGCTAAGCATCTATGCATGTTGATTGAAATAAATTTAGCACGTGAGTTTCTTTCATTTTTTTTTTGATTTGCATTTCCATTTTTCCTCGCAGGAGAAATGCCCGGAGAAATACTCTCTTGCACGCAAGAGAGAGAGCGGAGGAAAATGACCCTCCAAAGTACGGGCATTTCTGAAATGTTGGAGCCAAGAAAATCCAAGGATCATTTGCAAAAAGAAATAAAGCAAATTGGGAATTTCTGAAAAAAACATTGTTTTAAAGTTTTTATTTTTGCTTTGGAAAAATGTTATTCGGGTAGAGAATATTTTTCTGATTTTTTTGGTATATAATACCCTATAGTAAATATTTTTATTTATTTCCTTTTATTCGCTTTTATTTTTTCTGATTCGGAAAAAGTTAGAAAATAGGAAAGTATCTTTTCCTTTGGAAACCGCCGCCCCGAGCGCTTTTTAGGCCTTGGGCCGAATCCCCCCCCCCCAGCCGCCAGGGAATGGATCCCTTAGATCTCGGCCGCCCGACCCCTTCTTTCCCCGCCTCCACTCGCTGCCAGTGGCCCCCACTGGCTGAGCCTTCCCCCCATCGGCCACCTTTCTTCTTCCTCCTTCCATACTCCAGCCCGAGACCGAGCCAGTCCCCAGAATCGGGATTTCCTTCCCCGATTCCTCTCTGCCCCTTCCTTTCCTCTTACCCCCCCTGGCCTATATAAACTCCACCATCCCCGGCCGCCCCGTTCCCACCCTAACCTCGACGAACCGCCGCCGCTCGAGCCACCCTCGCTGGCAGCAGCCGAAGCTCCTGCTGCCACCTTCAGCCGCCCCTGGGAGCGCCACCCGAGCCCCTCTCCCCCCCCCCCCCCCCCCGAGCCCCACCCCTCGCAGGAGGACCACCACCG
This sequence comes from Hordeum vulgare subsp. vulgare, assembly GCF_904849725.1. NCBI lineage: Eukaryota > Viridiplantae > Streptophyta > Magnoliopsida > Poales > Poaceae > Hordeum > Hordeum vulgare. Next base: position 104,483,497 of record NC_058518.1, on the reverse strand, counting down.
CCGCCGCCCCATCTCCTCCACCGCCCCCCCCCCCCCCCCGGAGCCCTCCCTTGCCGGTGACCGCCTCTTCCTCGCCGGAGTGCCAGCCCAGCCACGGTAGACTCCTCTACTCTCTGTTCTTTCTTTTGTTTTTCTTTATAGCCCTTAGATCTTAGATGTATGGTATAGATTAGATCCTAAAGTACCTCTTCGGTTTAGATTAGAAAACCGGCGGTTTTTAATTCACTTATGTTTTAACCAGCCAGTTTTATTAGCCTCGGCCGTTTGCTCCAAACATTGCAACAAACACCCCCCGCAGCCTATAGTAGCATGCCACGTGTGCCCCCCAATAGTTAGCTAGTTAATTTCATTTTTCTGTCTAAATTGCAAAAACAGAAAGTTTCTGTTTTGTTTTGGCCACAACTATTGATCCCGAAGTCCAATGATATTGATTCTTGTTCCAGTAGACTCAAATTTTTCTGTAGTTTTGAAAAACATATAATTTGTCTATGTTTGAAATTTTCAAATATAAGTTAGATCAGATTTAGTTTAAACCTTGTTTTGCGTATTCCAGGAGTTTAAACAATGATTTTTAGTTGATTCGTTTTGCTAATGATTCCTAGTGATAAAATCTTACTGTCGTAGAAGTTTCAAAAAATTTAAAGTATTTTTACTGGTGTTTTCAACAGAAACAAGTTTCTGCCATACCGGCGCGTGATGAATTCTTTTACTTAGGCTTTAGCAAATCCTTACTTGTGATGTTATTTTTACTTGTTGCATGATTGAAGTGCTTATGGTGTGCTTTGTGTTTGTATCGGTAGATCATCCGGAGTGCGAAGCGTGTTACTTAGAAGCGCTCGAGCAAGACAACTATCATCAAGGCAAGTCATTTTGATCATGTTATTTTACCTATGTTTTCGATGCATGGTAGATCACCTTTCTTTGCCCAATTTGCATGCTGCCTAGGTACTTGGAAACTTTAGTATAAGTTGTAGTATCATGTGGTAGGCACACAACAACCCCGATACTTGGCCCCGGGACGACAATTTCTTAATGCTATGCTTGAGTAGACGGGTTTTCGGTTGAGTGTATATCACGAGTGATGCGAGGTTGATTAAATAATCAAGACCGGCTAAGACAAGATTTTCAAGACCTCGGACGCAATGCAACTCTGGGTGAAGGACGGTTGATCGGCTCCCTAGAGAACCTAGTGGATGCCCGGGATGCTGGAGAGGCCATGTCATCCTGCGGAAAGCTTCAACCAGGCTCGAAGAGACGGACGGAGACTTCAAGAATCAAGGCTTACCTGCACAGCCACAAGTCATTATGGGCTCTGGCTTGGTTGGACAACGCGGCGACTCTGGACAGGCGGTGCTAGCAGATGTAGAAGAACGGTAGGAATGGATGGGCACCGACAGGGATTCAGAGGGACCCGTTGAAAGACCATGTTTTGATCATTCGGTCTTCAAACACCCTGAAGTGCGAGGACATACCCGGAGGCGATCAAATGTTGTGGGGATCGTGTGCAAAACTCTGCAGAGTGCCCAACCTAATTGATTAGCCGTGTCCACGGGCATGGACAACTTGAGCCGAAGGCATTGAATTTCCCCTGAACTCTCGACACAACTTAATAATGATGTGGGTGTTAACAACTATTCGGGTACGAGAATTGGTTGGCGGAACCATCTCGTTAACAACAAACAATGTAGTAATATTTTGCTTCCAACCCCTCTTGTTGTAGGATAAAACTGGCTTTATGCAAAACTTAGCCCCACAGGCCAAATATGCATGTAGAGATAGTTGATTATTATTTTACTCCTCTCTTTGATGACTTGCCGGCATATTCAATATGCTGACCTACACGGCTGCAACGTATCATGTTGCAGAGTACTTTTCCGACCAGGAGTGAGGCTACGATCTACGCTCAGCGACATGCCCTTGGAGTCGGATGGACTCGTCTACCTGATGCTTCCGCTAGTCTTCGTTATATATCTCATGAGTTGGCCTTCAGCAACTTTACTGTAATCCTTTATTTTAATAAAGTACTCTTTATGAGATTTCGATTAATAAAGCTATGTGATTGAACTCTTGAATATATACATTATGTACTGTGTGTGTACCAGCATGATCTTGGGATGGTACGGAAACACCAGAGGCTTGACTCATCTTGAGTCGGGTCGCTACAGAAATGGTATTCAGAGCACGCGCTGAGCTTAGGACGTAACCTCTAGGAATGGAAAAGCCTTAGGAAGAAAACTATTTTCTCTTATGTCTATAAATCTTCTATTTCCTCTTCTGATCATTTCTGACTTCTCTCCGATTTTCCAATGTTTAGATGGCCACCTTCATCCCTGTTAAGTTCACGGAGTTTTGCCAGCCCGACACCACTATGCCATTCGGAAAGGAGCTAGTGCAGATCACTAAGGATTTGAGGATTTCTCTGCCGACTATCACAGGGAAGCCAACTTCGTCTTACGCGGAGGATTCATGCTACAGGATCGAGGTGCACATTCCCGGAAGGACATTTCAGCCGCGCACTGAGCCGATGGATTTCAAGTTCATCGCACCCAACTAGATTCTCGGAAGGGACATGGCGATCCATTGTGCACTCGGACGTATCAAGGAAGAATACAAAGGCTGCCCTATTTCTCCAGACCTATTCGCCGTATCCCGGAGAAACGAAGACGGAGAAATCATCTCAATCAAGACCAAGGACGCTCTCTTGTCTTATGCCCAGACCTTGGAGAAGCACAGGGGGACTCTGGAGCATCGTGTGATCAAGGACGCCAGGAAGATCAAGCAACTGTCACTCCGCGAGCTTGAACTTGAAGAAGCAGCCCGGGAAGCCCACTACGAACATGAGATGGAGGTGAAGGACTTTCTGGAGCGGATCGAGAAGCTGAAGACTCGAGTTGCATATCTGGAGGAGGAACTGGACATGGGCGAGAACCTTCATCCCGAAGGAGACGTAGCCCCCTTGATCAGCAACGACGAGGACTATGAAGAAAGCTCCACCGAAGGACCCATCACCATGCTTTTCTAAGGAGGACACTTAGACTAGACCACCAAATTTACTTTATCGTTATACGTTTTAGGCCGATGTTTAGGATTATCGAATTTTGTATCCCCGTGTGAACTTTTGTGATGATATTGAATAAAATGTGTGGTGTGATACTTGTGTGTTGCATTCATATGGGTAGTGTAATTACTCGTAAACCATTGTTCTATGCTAATCTCACCCCTCCACAAACATCAGATGCCTCCGAGACGCGCCCCTGAGTCCAACTTTCCGCCGGAACTCACCCAGTTGATCCAGCAACAAAACACCCTGATGCAGCTGATCATCCAGAACCAGAACAATAACAACAACCATCATCCACCCCAGGCTGACAATCTCACCCGTTTTCTAAGGTTGAACCCTCCAACTTTCTCCAGCAGCATTGAGCCCATTGTGGCAGATGACTGGCTCCGCAAGATGGAGCGTGAACTTATCACTGCTGGTTGTACTGAAGCTGAGAAGGTGCGCTTTGTCGCGCATCAACTTGAAGGCCCTGCAGCTACTTGGTGGGAGAACTACACCACCACTTATCCCATTGCTGGAGTCACTTGGGAGCAATTCAAGCAAGCCTTCCGCACAACGCATGTCTCAGCTGGTGCAATGAGTCTGAAGAAGCGTGAGTTTCGCAACTTACGCCAGGGGAATCACTCTGTGGCCCAGTACGTCGATGAATTCAGCATGCTCGCCCGTTATGCACCTGGAGATGTGGCCGATGATGCGGCCAAGCAGGAAAAGTTCTTGGAAGGACTCAATGATGAGCTGAGCATTCAGTTGACTGTAGCCACCTTCAACAACTACCAGGAGCTGGTTGATAAGGCCCTCATCTTGGAGGGGAAACACCAGCAGATGGAGAACCGCAAGCGAAAGTATGGGGTTGGAAAGTTCAACTCCGGCACTCAGCCGAAGCCTCGCTACACCCCCTATTCAGGGAATACCGGGACTGGATCGGGTAAGTTTGGAGGACACGTTCAGCATAACCACCCGGTGCACAACCATGGAGGCCACAACCATGGAGGAAATGGGAACCACCGCAACAACAACAACTTCAAGAATGGCGGTACTGACACTCAACAGCATTCAGCTCCAGCTCAGAAGGATCTGACTCACATCACTTGCTTCAAGTGTCAGAAGACGGGACACTATGCCACTGAATGTCCCCAGAACAAGCAGGGAAATGGAAACAGCAACGGCAACTCTGCAGCAAAGAAGCCCAATCCTTTCCTCGAGCTTAGGTGAACCACATTGATGTTGAAGAGGTCTATGATCACCCCGATACTGTGGTTGGTAAGTTTTTGCTAAATTCACGTCCAGTATTGGTACTTTTTGATTCTGGTGCAACACATTCATTCATATCAAGGGTAGTTGTGGAAAAGTATAGTTTGCCAACTAGAACCCTCAGTCAGCCTATTAAGGTCAGTTCCCCAGGAGGCATGATGACAGCCGGGATAGGATGCCATGCTTTGAGTCTCAACATCGGGAACCATAATTTTCCCACCGACCTCATCGTATTAGAGTCCCAGGGATTGGATGTAATCCTAGGCATGGATTGGTTGGCCAAGTATGAAGGGAATATCGATTGTGCCCTTAAGTCTATTTTGCTCACCACCCCCGAGCAGAAGCGGATTAAGTACGTGTCTCAGCGCCCGACACGGAGTAAGCGAGTAAACTCTCTCACGGGAGTAGTCCAGGAGGAAGTATCGATTGTACAGGAGTATCCAGATGTATTTCTGGAGGAATTGCCGGGCATGCCACCCGATAGAGAAATTGAGTTCTTGATTGAGCTATTACCCGGAACAGCCCCAATATCCAAGAGACCCTATCGGATACCCACAAATGACTTGGTAGAAATAAAGAAGCAAATTAAGGAGTTATTGGACAAAGGGTATATTCGCCCAAGTTCTTCACCTTGGGGAGCCCCAGTGCTCTTGGTTGAAAAGAAGGACAAGTCCTTGAGGATGGTTGTCGATTATCGTGCATTGAACGATGTGACCATCAAGAACAAGTACCCCTTGCCGATGATCAATGATCTGTTTGATCAGTTAGTTGGAGCTCGCGTAATCTCAAAGATCGATCTTCGATCCGGGTATCATCAGTTGAAAATTCGTGAACAGGATATACCCAAGACAGCCTTCACCACTCGGTACGGCTTGTATGAATACACGGTCATGTCATTTGGACTGACTAATGCTCTGGCATATTTTATGAATCTGATGAACAAGGTATTTATGGAATACTTGGACAAGTTTGTCGTGGTGTTCATCGATGACATACTGATATTCTCCAAGAACGAAGAGGAACACAAGGAACATCTGCGTCTAGTTCTGGAGAAACTTCGAGAGCATAAGTTGTATGCAAAGTTCAGCAAATGTGAGTTTTGGTTGAAGGAAGTCGGATTCCTCGGACACGTCATCTCAGGAGAAGGAATAGTAGTGGACCCTGCCAAGGTCGCAGCAGTCACCGAATGGGTAGCACCCACTTCAGTCAAGGAGATCCGCAGTTTCCTCGGACTTGTCGGATATTACCGGAGATTCATTGAGAATTTCTCAAAGATTGCCAAGCCCATGACAGAGTAGTTGAAGAAGGAATCCAAGTATATTTGGACTGACGAATGTGAAACCAGTTTTCAAGAGCTGAAGAAACGCCTTGTTACAGCCCCAGTACTGATATTGCCGAACATTCGGAAGGATTTCTAGGTTTACTGTGACGCTTCTCGTCAAGGACTCGGAGGAGTGCTCATGCAAGAAGGCAAAGTTGTAGCCTATGCATCCAGACAACTCATACCTCATGAGTTGAATTATGCCACACATGACTTGGAACTAGCAGCCGTAGTGCATGCTCTCAAGACTTGGAGACATTTCCTGATCGGAAATAGTTGTGATGTTTACACTGATCACAAGAGCCTGAAGTATATCTTCACGCAGAAGGAGTTGAACCTCAGACAGAGGCGATGGCTAGAGTTGATCAAGGACTATGACATGAGATTGCATTATCACCCAGGCAAGGCAAATGTTGTAGCCGATGCGTTGAGCCGCAAGAGTTATGTGAACACGCTCGCAGCTGGAGGATTACCCTAGGAGTTAGTCGATGACCTCCGAGAGCTCAAATTGGAGATAGTTCCAAGAGGATTTGTTGCCACTCTGGAAATTCAGTCTACTTTGACAGAAAAGATTCGCGAAGCACAGAAATCAGACAAGGAGATAGCTGAGATTAAGCAAAAAATGGAAGACGGGAAGGCTAAAGGTTTTCGTGAGGATGAACACGGAACTTTATGGTTTGAGAATCGCATCTATGTGCCCAATGATCCCGAACTCAGGAAGTTGATACTTCAGGAGGCCCATGATTCCCCGTACTCGATACACCCCGGCAACACTAAGATGTATCTGGATCTGAAAGAAAGTTTCTGGTGGACAGGATTAAAGGAAGACATTGCCGAGTTTGTAGCAATATGCGATGTTTGTCAGCGAGTAAAAGTCGAGCATCAGAAGCCAGCAGGTTTGCTCCAACCTCTGCCGATACCCGAGTGGAAATGGGAAAAGCTTGGTATGGACTTCATCACAGGATTACCTCGGACCCGTTCTGGCTATGATTCTATTTGGGTTGTGGTCGATCGTTTGACCAAGGTAGCTCACTTCATTCCGGTGAAGACTACTTACACGAGTGCCAAGCTGGCCAAGATATATATGACGACGATCGTATGTCTGCACGGAGTACCGAAGAGCATTGTGTCCGATAGAGGGACTCAGTTCACATCCAAATTTTGGCACCAACTGCATGAAACCTTGGGAACAAGATTGGAGTTCAGTACAACTTTTCACCCGCAGACAGATGGACAGACCGAGAGAGCCAATCAAATTCTGGAGGACATGTTGAGAGCTTGCGCACTAGACTATGGGTCTAGTTGGGATGACAATTTACCGTATGTCGAGTTCTCATACAACAACAGCTACCAGACCAGTCTGAAGATGGCCCCTTTCGAAGCTCTATACGGAAGGAGGTGCAGAACACCGTTGATGTGGGATGGAGTTGGAGACCGACAGCTTTTTGGTCCCGACCTTGTCCGAGATTCTGAAGAGAAGGTCAAGCTTATTCGTGACCGACTCAAGATAGCTCAGTCCAGGCAGAAGAGTTATGCTGACAACAAACGCAAGGAAGTAACGTACGAAGTGGGAGACCGAGCATATCTTCGGGTGTCTCCACTTCGAGGAATCAAGAGATTCGGTGTGAAAGGAAAATTAGCACCTCGTTTCATTGGCCCCTACAAAATTCTTGAACGTAGAGGCGAAGTTGCATATAAACTAGAACTGTCGGAAGGATTGTTCGGAGTTCATGCTGTCTTCCATGTTTCCCAGTTGAAGAAATGCCATGCTGAGATGGCCGATGTTCCGTTGAGAGATATAGTGCCCCTAGAGGCCATACAGCTTGACAGTGATCTGACGTATGAGGAGAAACCCGTCAGGATTCTCGAGACTGCCAACAGAGTTACCTGCAGCAAGATCATCAAGTTCTGCAAGGTGTTGTGGAGCCACCACACCGAGGAAGAAGCCACCTGGGAACGAGAAGAGGATCTTCGTCGAGACCACCGGCACCTGTTTTCTAGCCAACCCGAATCTCGAGGGCGAGATTCATCTTAAGGTGGGTAGGTTTGTAACATCCCAATTTTCCTAATTGGGAATGTTTTACATTGTAGCTAAGCATCTATGCATGTTGACTGAAATAAATTTAGCACGTGAGTTTCTTTCGTTTTTTTTTATTTGCATTTCCATTTTTCCTCCCACGAGAAATGCCCGGAGAAATACTCTATTGCACGCAAGAGAGAGAGCGGAGGAAAATGACCCTCCAAAGTACGGGCATTTCTGAAATGTTGGAGCCAAGAAAATCCAAGGATCATTTGCAAAAATAATTGCAAAAGGAAATAAAGCATATTGGGAATTTCTGAAAAAAAACATTTTTTCTAAGTTTTTATTTTTGCTTTGGAAAAATGTTATTCGGGTAGAGAATATTTTTCTGATTTTTTTGGTATATAATACCCTATAGTAAATATTTTTATTTATTTCCTTTTATTCGCTTTTATTTTTTCTGATTCGGAAAAAGTTAGAAAATAGGAAAGTATCTTTTCCTTTGGAAACCGCCGCCCCGAGCGCTTTTCAGCCTTGGCCCGAATCCCCCCCAGCCGCCAGGGAATGGATCCCTTAGATCTCGGTCGCCCGACCCCTTCTTTGCCCGCCTCCACTCGCTGCTAGTGGCCCCCACTGGCCGAGCCTTCCCCCCCGTCGGCCACCTTTCTTCTTCCTCCTTCCATACTCCAGCCCGAGACCGAGCCAGTCCCCAGAATCGGGATTTCCTTCCCCGATTCCTCTCTCCCCCTTCCTTTCCACTCACCCCCCTGGCCTATATAAACTCCACCGCCCCCGGCCGCCCCGTTCTCACCCTAACCTCGACGAACCGCCGCAGCCCGAGCCACCCTCGCTGGCAGCAGCCGAAGCTCCTGCTGCCACCTTCGGCCACCCCTGGGAGCGCCACCCGAGCCCCTCTCCGCCCCCCCCCCCCGAGCCCCACCCCTCGGAGGAGGACCACCACCGCCGCCGCCCCGTCTCCTCCACCGCCCCCCCCCCCCCCCCGGAGCCCTCCCTCGCCGGCGACCGCCTCTTCCTCGCCGGAGTGCCAGCCCAGCCACAGTAGACTCCTCTACTCTCTGTTCTTTCTTCTGTTTTTCTTTATAGCCCTTAGATCTTAGATGTATGGTATAGATTAGATCCTAAAGTACCTCTTCGGTTTAGATTAGAAAACCAGCGGTTTTTAATTCACTTATGTTTTAACCAGCCAGTTTTATTAGCCTCGGCCGTTTGCTCCAAACATTGCAACAAACACACCCCGCAGCCTATAGTAGCATGCCACGTGTGCCCCCCAATAGTTAGCTAGTTATTTTCATTTTTCTGTCTAAATTGCAAAAACAGAAAGTTTCTGTTTTGTTTTGGCCACAACTTTTGATCCCGAAGTCCAATGATATTGATTCTTGTTCCAGTAGACTCCAATTTTTCTGTAGTTTTTAAAAACATATAATTTGTCTATGTTTGAAATTTTCAAATATAAGTTAGGTGAGATTTAGTTTAAACCTTGTTTTGCCTATTCCAGGAGTTTAAAAAATGATTTTTAGTTGATTCTTTTTGCTAATGCTTCCTAGTGATAAAATCTTACTGTGGTAGAAGTTTCAAAAAATTTAAAGTAATTTTACTGGTTTTTTCAACAGAAACAAGTTTCTGCCATACCGGCGCGTGATGAATTCTTTTACTTAGGCTTTAGCAAATCCTTACTGGTGATGTTATTTTTACTTGTTGCATGATTGAAGTGCTTATGGTGTGCTTTGTGTTTGTATCGGTAGATCATCTAGAGTGCGAAGCGTGTTACTTAGAAGCGCTCGAGCAAGACAACTATCATCAAGGCAAGTCATTTTGATCATGTTATTTTACCTATGTTTTCGATGCATGGTAGATCACCTTTCTTTGCCCAATTTGCATGCTGCCTAGGTACTTGGAAACTTTAGTATAAGTTGTAGTATCATGTGGTAGGCACACAACAACCCCGATACTTGGCCCCGGGACGACAATTTCTTAATGCTATGCTTGAGTAGACGGGTTTTCGGTTGAGTGTATATCACGAGTGATGCGACGTTGATTAAATAATCAAGACCGGCTAAGACAAGATTTTCAAGACCTCGGACGCAATGCAACTCTGGGTGAAGGACGGTTGATCGGCTCCCTGGAGAACCCAGTGGATGCCCGGGATGCTGGAGAGGCCATGTCATCCTGCGGAAAGCTTCACCCAGGCTCGAAGAGACAGACTGAGACTTCAAGACTCAAGGCTTACCTGCACAGCCACAAGTCATTATGGGCTCTGGCTTGGTTGGACAATGCGGCGACTCTGGACAGGCGGTGCTAGCAGATGTAGAAGAACGGTAGGAATAGATGGGCACCGATAGGGATTCAGAGGGACCCGTTGAAAGACCATGTTTTGATCATCCGGTCTTCAAACACCCTGAAGTGCGAGGACATACCCGGAGGCGATCAAATCTTGTGGGGAACGTGTGCAAAACTCTGCAGAGTGCCCAACCTAATCGATTAGTCGTGTCCACGGTCATGGACAACTTGAGCCGAAGGCATTGAATTTCCCCTGAACTCTCGACACAACTTAATAATGATGTGGGTGTTAACAACTATTCGGGTACGAGAATTGGTTGGCAGAACCATCTCGTTAACAACAAACAATGTAGTAATATTTTGCTTCCAACCCCTCTTGTTGTAGGATAAAACTGGCTTTATGCAAAACTTAGCCCCACAGGCCAAATAGGCATGTAGAGATAGTTGATTATTATTTTACTCCTCTCTTTGATGACTTGCCGGCATATTCAATATGCTGACCTACACGGCTGCAACGTATCATGTTGCAGAGTACTTTTCCGACCAGGAGTGAGGCTACGATCTACGCTCAGCGACATGCCCTTGGAGTCGGATGGACTCGTCTACCTGATGCTTCCGCTAGTCTTCGTTAGATATCTCATGAGTTGGCCTTCAGCCACTTTATTGTAATCCTTTATTGTAATAAAGTACTCTTTATGAGATTTCGATTAATAAAGCTGTGTGATTGAACTCTTGAATATATACATTATGTACTGTGTGTGTACCAGCATGATCTTGGGATGGTACGGAAACACCAGAGGCTTGACTCATCTTGAGTCGGGTCGCTACAGCACCTCAGAAACATTTTATTGTGATGCGCTACTCTCCGGTTCGAGAGGAGGTACACTTACCTCATCAAGTTCTATTTTCCTCCCACTTACTTATTTCGAGAGAAGCTCTTTCTCTAGAAAGGATCCGTTCTTGGCAACAAAGATTTTGCCCTCGAACCTAAGATAGAAGGTATACCCGATAGTTTCCTTAGGGTATCCTACAAAGATGCATTTTCTGCTTTGGGTTCGAGCTTCTCTGGTTGAAGTTTCTTCACATAAGCATCGCAGCCACAAACTTTCAGAAACAACACCTTAGGTTTCTTGGTAAACCATAATTCATACGGTGTTGTCTCAACGGATTTAGGCGGTGCCCTATTGAAAGTGCATGCTATGCCCCTAATCGTCTTTTGGTGTTAATGACAACACATACATAGGAAACTAATCCTATTTGTTGAGTGTATCTCAGGACGGCAAGTACTTTAGTATATTAAGATTTATGTGCCAAAGGTTGCCTGAAAAGATTGTGATTTATATTTTGAGTGTTGTTCCAATCAAAAGATAGATCGTCTCCCTCTCCTCCTTCCCACCAAAGTGATTTGTGATTTGAGCAAGTTTTGAGCAATCCCCGTGATCTTGTTACTCTTGGAGGTTGGAGACTCCTAGGCGGTAGGAGTCTTCGGAGAGGAATCAAACCATTGTGATATCCCCCCGGAAAGTTTGTGAAGGTTTGGAAGCCACCTCAAGGCTTACCACTAGTGGTTGAGAAACGCCTTCGTGGAGTTATCTCAAAGGGAGAATAGGGTGAGCCTTCGTGGCGTTGGTGTGCCTTCGTGTTAACATCCGCCCCTCTAACGGTGACGTAGCTTCCCTCCAAGGAAGTGAACATCGGGATACATCCTTGTCTCTCTTGGAGTTTCGGTTATTCCTAACCCTAACTCTCTACTTGTGTTAATCCTTATTGCATACTTGTATTTGCTTATTGTTTACCGCTTGCCTTGCTTCACTCCTAATAGCTTACTCTTTGTCACAGCAATTATTAGGCTTACACTTATATTCCGCACTTTAGCCTAAAATTGCTAAGTAATTATTAAAATTTGGATTTGTACCTATTCACCCCCCCCCCCCTCTAGGTCCATCTCGATCCTTTTCACCTATTTAAAGTGAATGCGGCAGTTTCTAATGCATATCCCCAAAATGATAGCGGTAAATCAGTAAGTGACATCATAGATCACACCATATCCAATCAAGTGCGATTATGACATTCAGACACACTGTTACGCTGAGGTGTGCCAGGCGGCGTGAGTTGTGAAACAATTCCACATTTCCTAAGGTGCGTGCCAAACTCGTGACTCAAATATTCTCCTCGACGATTAGATCGTAGGAACTTTATTTTCTAGTCATGTTGATTCTCTACCTCACTCTGAAATTCCTTGAACCTTTCAAAGGTTTCAGACTTGTGCTTCATTAAGTAGACATACCCATATCTACTTAAATCATCACTGAGGGTGAGAACATAACGATAGCCACCGCGAGCGTCAACGCTCATTGGACCGCATACATCGGTATGTATTATTTTCAATAAGTTGGTTGCTCGCTCCATTGTTCCGGAGAACGAAGTCTTGGTCATCTTGCCCATGAGGCACGGTTCGCATGTGTCAAATGATTCAAAATCAAGAGACTCCAAAAGTCCATCTGTATGGAGTTTCTTCATGCGCTTGACACCGATATGACCAAGGCGGCAGTGCCGCAAGTATGTGGGACTATCATCATCAACTTTATATCTTTTGGTACTCACACTATGAATATGTGTAACATCACGACCGAGATTCATCAAGAATAAACCATTGACTAGAGGGGCATGACCATAAAACATACCACTCATATAAATAGAACAACCATTATTCTCAGATTTAAATGAGTAGCCATCTTGCATCAAGCGAGATCCTGATACAATGTTCATGCTCAAAGCTAGTACTAAAAAACAATTATTAAGGTTTAAAACTCATCCGAAGGTAGATGTAGAGGTAGCGTGCCGACGACGATCACATCGACCTTGGAACCATCCCCGACGCGCATCGTCACCTCGTCCTTTGCCAGCCTACGCTTGTTCCACAATTCCTGTTTTGAGTTCCAAATGTGAGCAACAACACCGGTATCAAATACCCAGGAGCTACTACGAGCGCTAGTAAGGTACACATCAATAACATGTATATCATATATACCTTTGACGTTGCCGGCCTTCTTGTCCGCTAAGTACTTAGGGTAATTCCACTTCGAGTGACCGGTTCCCTTGCAGTAATAGCACTCAGTCTCAGGCTTGGGTCCTTTCTTTGGCTTCTTCTTGGCAACTAGTTTACCGGGTGAAAGGATCGATGTGGTTGACTAGACGGGGGTGAATAGGCAACGACCACTTTTTAATTAATCTTAACAAGTTAGGGTAAACAACATACGGGTTCACAAAAATAACAACAATGGGGTGAACCGTAATGAAGCTAACAACAAGAGCTACTAAGACAAGTAAGAGATAGACAACAACATAAGCATACACAAAGTAAAGGTTAGAGATAACCACAAGTGGAACCAAAGAAGACGAGGATGTGTTACCGAAGTTCCTTCCCTTTGACAGGGAGTACGTCTCCGTTGGAGAGGTGTGGAGGCACAATGCTCCCCAATAAGCCACTAAGGCCACCGTATTCTCCTCACGCCCTCGCACGATGCAAGGTACCATAATTCCACTATAGGTTCCCTTGAAGGCGGCGACCGAGCCTTTACAAAGAAGGTTGGGGCAAACTCCACACAAAGCTTGGAGGCTCCCAACAAGACCACGAAGCTTCACCACAATGGAATGTGGCTTCGAGGTGACCTCAACCGTCTAGGATGCTCAAACACCCAAGAGTAACAAGATCCACAAGGGATTGGTGGGGGAATCAACTTTTCTCTTGGTGGAATTGTAGATCTAGGCCTTCTCAACCAATCCCTAAAGAATCAACAAGTTTGATTGGCTAGGGAGAGAGATCGGGCACTTTTGAGCTTAGGGAGCAACAATGGAGCTTGGGAGGGTAAAAGATAAGGTTCCACAGCTAGAAGAACCCCTTATATAATGGGGGGAATCCAACCGTTTTCCCACTCACAGCCCGTGCCTAGCGGTACTACCGCTGGATGCAGCGGTACTACTGCTAGCACTCCAGCGGTACTACCGCTCGCTGCAGCGGTACTACCTTTGGGCCCATGGTAGTGCATAAGCACTACCGGGCCAACCACCGCCAAGAAAGTCTTCGCAAAAAGGTCCGCCGAAGTACAACCGTTAGGAAAGCGGTACTAAGCTCCTGGAGCGGTACTACCGCTGACCAGGGGCGGTACTACCGCCAGCTAGCGGTACTACCGCTGGCTGCAGCAGTACTACCGCTAGCACTCCAGCGGTACTACCGCTAGGGCTAGCGGTACTGGGGCTAACGGTACTACCGCTAGGCACAGCGGTACTACCGCTGAGGGACCATTTGCTAAGAAGAGATAAACACAAAGGCGGGAGCCACTCCAAAGTTGCAGGCAAGGGGAAAGTAGATAATGTGTGTGCGTGCAAAATTGATTCCATCCAAACCTTTCCACTACGGGTCCCCTCTTAATAGTACGGCGTTCGTATGACTCAAAGAAAGAGAATCGTAGAGTACACCGTGCTTCTGTTCCATGGAAAGAGGGGGCGAGTCGTCTTGTGCCGTTGACATGTGTTCTCTGAAATCTTAACACACACGGTTAGTCCTTTGCGGTACTGTCATCAATCACCAAAATTACTTAGGCATAAACTATGCCCTAACAATCTCCCCCTTTTTGGTGGATTGATGACAATACCGGATTTGCACAGTGAATAACATGTGAACAAAAAGATAGAGATATATGAAAATAAGGAGCATATGACTCACAGCATATGATGGAAATAAATCTCACACTAGTTCAAGTCTCACATCACACAAAGCAAAGATAGCAAATAGAAGCAAACCAAGTTCAAAGAAAACACGAAAGATAAGCAAAGCTAAGCAAAGTTCAACTCTCAAATCCAGCTCCTAGACTCTCTCCCCCTTTGGCACAAGACACCAAAAAGGAGCACACCCAACGACACAGGTGGTCACTCCTCATCCTCATCATCCACAGACCCGTCTGTGGCATCCGGATCGTCCTGGTCCTCCTCATGGTCCTCCTCCTCCTCTGCATCAGACCACTGATAACCTTGAGCCCGCATCCAAGCAGACTCTCGAGTGATGTCGTCCTCTGAGCCGCTGGAGATCTCAACATCAAGTTTCCTTAGGACACGCTTGTGCCTCTGACGGTTCTCCTTCTGGGCCACATGAGTCTGATACTGTCCCTTAGCCTGCATACAGAAGAGAGTCTTCATTTTATCCTGCAGTTTCAGTGCCCAAGATGGCATAGCAGAAGAGCGGGACTGAGAAGCGGTGCCTCTGTCAGCAGCAGTCTCTGTGTCAGTGTCCATGTGCTGAGATGAAGTTGATGGGTTGGCCCATTTGTCCTTGATGCAGAGCCTGATAGGATCGTGCACAAAGTAATCAGCCTGAAGGTGGAACTCCTCAAGCGGATAGGTGTCGTGCCACTTCTGGCGAATATAGGCAAACAAGTAGGGCCCGTAGATGGGAACCTTGCACATCATGATGTAGTTCCAGAGCTCAGTGAACATCACGTCAGAAATATCGAGAGGGGCAGACTCCTTAGTCATAGCCTCCTCACAAAGCAGAATCATCTCAGCCAGAGAACCGTGCACCTCGTCGAAGTTGCCAATGCGAGGAAAGAGGGTGTTGCGGAAGATCCGATGCATGATATCCAGATGCTTGGGGAGCACACCTTTCTTCACATAAAGTTGCTGCAGCCTGTCCTTGGCGGGGGCCCTATCAGTGGAAGCTGCAGCATGATGACGCGACCCAATCGGAGTGTCAGCTCCCTGAAAGTCGACCTTGAGAAATGCCATGAATTCACGCCAGGAACCTGTCATCTTTTGAGTACCAGTCATCCAAACCAGGGTGCGCTCGTCATCAGGCGAGAAGTGAACCGTGACATAGAACTGGGCGACAACATCTGGATCAAAGTCTTTCTTGAAGGAGATGATCTCCTTAATGCCAAGTCAATCCACTGAACTGGAACAAAACTCTTCTTGAAATGCTTGATGATGTCGCGATAAATCCTGCAGTGATCCGTTGACCAAACATGCTCGACATCCTTGATCACAGCCTTCTCTTGGAGATAGTGATTTTTGGTGCGGAACCGCAGAAAGTCCTTAGGGGGCATAGTACGAACGTTGACCCCCTTGTCCCTGTGAGCAGCCTTCTTGAAAGACTTCTTTTTGGGTTGCAGACCGGAAGTGGCAGAGCCCTCTGGAGCCTATGGATTGCGATAATGCTTCGATTGGGTGTCCCGTGGGGGGTTCGAGCAGCGAGCACCACCTGTGACACACAAGACACACACCGAAAAAGAGCGACAGAAGGAGTCAAGGCAATGAACAAAAAGAGGCATAAAAGTAAACTCACATTGCCAAGCAAATGAAAAGAAGAAAAAAAATCCTCCTGGCGGTAGTACCGCTAGGGTCCGAGCGGTAGTACCGCTACCCCTGGCGGTAGTACCGCTCGGGTCCGAGCGGTAGTACCGCTACCCCAGGCAGTAGTACCGCTGGGGTCCTAGCGGTAGTACCGCTAGGGGTTGACTTTCAGATCTGAATATGAAAAAGGACCCATAGAAACGGCTAGATTGGATTTACGAGGGCCATGGGTACTATGTATAATCACTAAAAACACCACCACAACCCTAAACACATGAGGATCACAAGAATCATCTAAATAAAGACATGCCTAGTTAAGAGGATTCAAGTTCTAGATCTAATCCAAAATAGAAGAAGTGCTTGATCTAAAACATGAAGAACCTAGGGCATGGCAATATAAAGGCAATGAATCATAGGACCTACAATCCCCTCGAATATCTCCTTCATGCCATCCAAGAACAAAGCACAATACCATAGACATGGATCCAAAACACCAATGCTCCTAACCCTAGAACAAGAAAACATCAACCAAGAGAATAGAGGGAGGAGCTTTACCGGAGTCCATGGCACTTGGTGGAGGAAGGAGAAGTGGAGCAAACCCTCCAACTCAACAGAGAGAATGGGCTCCACGGATAGAGATCCAAATAGGGGGAGTTCGGGGTTGGGGAGGGAGGAGCCACGAGGAAGAAGAAAGAGGCAGGAAAAAAGCCCCCCTCCTTTATATAGCCCAAGGGGTACGGGCCAGCGGTAGTACCGCTGTGATCCTGGCGGTAGTACCGCTGGGGTCCTGGCGGTAGTACCGCTCCCCCTTGAGACAGCCCTAAAAAGTCCTAGTTAGGTCGTGGTAGATTGGGGTCCTGGCGGTAGTACCGCTATCCCTAGCGGTAGTACCACTGGGGTCCTGGCGGTAGTACCGCTACCCCTGGTGGTAGTACCGCTGGGGTCCTGGCAGTAGTACCGCTACCCCTGGCGGTAGTACCGCTGCAAATGTCACAACGAGACATAGGAGATGAGAAAGACGTGGGCAAATGACAAGTTAGTGAAAATAAGAAGATAGCACCAGCAAGATATACTGACTTGTCATTTTGTATCATTTCTTCCATATGAAGAAAGGTGGGGCGGTGGCCGAGGCCACCTACGTTCGAGACAAAGGTATGACACCGCGAAGAATTATCCTTGGGTTCATGACCAACGCTCGTCTTTGAAGCACAAGTGCCATTTGGTAATGGCTAAAGTGAAAGACTAGATCAATTTATGCATAATGGGGGGGAGGAAGAGTTCATTGAGAGAACAACACTCCCCCTATGTCCATGCCTACATCTAGAACAAGATAGAATGCATAGTAAGGTGCAACGTGCCTAGCTTCAATCCACATTACTTGAGTCAATGATATTTAGCTCATGCCTTAACTCCCGGAACCTTGCTTCATCTAGGGGCTTAGTGAAAATATCTGCAAGTTGCTCTTTAGTGTGGATGAAGTGAACCTCAATATCACCTAGCTTGATATGTTCACGAATGAAGTGATGGCGAATAGCAATATGCTTGGTCTTGCTATGTTGCACTGGGTTGAGGGAAATGTTGATAACACTTTGATTGTCACATAGAAGAGGCACTTTGTCACAAGTGACACCGTAATCCTTTAAAGTTTGCCTCATCCATAGCAATTGTGCACAACAACTTGCTACTGCCACATACTCAGCTTCGGTGGATGATAGGGAGACACAATTCTGCTTCTTTGAAGACCAACTTACCAGTGAGTGACCAAGGAATTGGCATCCTCCAGAAGTTGACTTCCTCTCCACACAATCTCCTGCCCAATCTGAGTCAGAATAGCCTACTAGGTTGAAGTTTGCTCCTTTGGGATACCATAGGCCAAAGTTTGGGGTATGAGCCAAATATCGAAAGATTCGCTTAACAGCCATATAATGACTTTCTTTTGGTGCGGATTGAAACCGTGCACATATCCCTACACTCAACATAATATCTGGTCTAGATGCACAAAGGTAAAGGAGGGATCCAATCATGGAGCGATATACCTTCTGATCCACTGCTTTACCATTGGGATCACTGTCAAGCTTGCATCTTGTTGGCATGGGGAACTTGACCAGCTTGACATCTTCAAGCTCGAACCGTTTGAGCATGTCTTGAGTATACTTGGCTTGTTTGATGAAGGTCCCTTCTAGGCCTTGTTTAATCTCGAAGCCGAGGAGAACTTCAACTCTCCCATCATGGACATCTCAAATTTCTCGGTCATTAGTGCAGCAAATTCTTCATTGAAGGAAATGTTAGGAGAACCAAAGATAATATCATCAACATATAGTTGGCATATGAACAAATCCCCTTTAACCCTCTTAGTAAAAAGAGTGGGATCTATCTTCCCAATTTCAAACCCACGATCTTGTAACAACTCAGTAAGATACTCATACCACGCACGTGGGGCTTGTTTAAGGCCATAGAGTGCCTTATTAAGTTTGTACACATGATTGGGGAGCTTGGGATGTTCGAATCCCGGGGGTTGTTTGACATAGACCAACTCATTTGAAGGACCATTAAGAAAGGCACTTTTCACATCCATTTGCTGTAATTTGAAATTATGATGAGAAGCAAATACAAGCAACATGCGAATAGATTCTAGACGAGCAACAGGGGCAAAGGTTTCACCGTAGTCGATACCCTCGACTTGGGAGTAGCCTTGAGCCACCAATCTTGCCTTGTTTCGAATCACAATCCCATTGGCATCTTGCTTGTCTTTGAATATCCATTTGGTCCTGATGACATTATGTTCCTCCTTTGGTCTTGGAACTAAATCCCAGACTTGGTTACGCTTGAAGTTGTTAAGTTCTTATGCATGGCCATAAGCCAATCCTCATCATCGAGCGCTTCCTGTACCTGTTGAGGTTCACAATACGAAACAAACGCGTGATGCTCACAATAATTCCAAATTTGTTGACGGGTGGATACTCCCCTTTTTAAACTGCCAAGTACATTCTTCATAAGATGTGACTTGACTCTCAGCTTGTTCACAATCTTGGCTGCTCGACGCTCCAAGAGTTCTTCATTGGATAACTGGGGAGCATCGACTTGTTTACTTTGCTTCCCCTTGTGTCTTGAGCCTCCCTTGGCACCGGTTGTTGGTGCTGCAAAAGGGAATTGTGAGACAGTATCCTGATCATCTTGACTTTCGACTTGAGCGGGTTCACTTGTTTGTCCTTGTACTTGTGGTTGCTCTTGATCTTGATCTTGTGCTTCTACTTGGTCTGGATCTTGTGGTTGCACTTGATCTTGATCATGAGCAGGTTCGGAACCTTGGGTAAGTGCTTGAATATCATGGAACACATCATCATTGTTGGGCAATTTATCTTGACCTTGAGCTTGTTCATCTTGTCGAGAGTCTTCTCTTTGTTCATCGGAAGCGTGTGGGGCTTGTGGAGGTGATGGCTCCACTTGAGTAGAGCATTGTCCTTCTCCTTCGGCCACAAGGGGTTCCTCAATGGGGAGTATTTGACCAATCCCCATTCTTCTTATGGCTTGGGGAGGAATTTCATCACCTACATCACAAAGACCACTTTGCTCCACTTTGGAGCCATTATTTTCATCAAACTCCACGTTACACGTCTCCTCAATGAGTCTAGTGGACTTGTTGAGGACACGGTAAGCATGAGAGTTTGTAGCATAACCAACAAAGATGCCCTCATGTGCTCTAGAATCAAATTTAGCTAAACGTGCACCTTTCTTGAGAATGAAACACTTGCAACCGAATACCCGGAAGTACTTGAGATTGGGTTTGTTTCCAGTGAGAATCTCGTATGGAGTCTTGTTCAAGCCTTTGCGGATATAGAGCCGATTGGACGCATGACATGCTGTGTTGATGGCCTCTACCCAAAAGTTATATGGAGATTTGAATTCCGCCATCATTGTTCTTGCAGCGTCCATCAAGGTCCGGTTCTTCCTTTCTTCCACGCCATTTTGTTGAGGGGTATATGGTGCTGAATATTGATGTTTTATTCCCTCATCACCTAGAAACTCGTCCAAGGTATAGTTCTTGAACACGGTGTCGTTGTCACTTTTAATCATCAAGATCTTTGCTTCATGTTGATGTTGAGCTTCATTAGCAAAGTTGATGACAGTTTGTTGAGTCGCACTCTTCCTTTTGAAGAAATATACCCAGGTGTATCTTGAGTATTCATCAACAATCACCAAGCAGTACTTTCTGCCTCCAAGACTATCAAATGATGGAGGGCCGAAAAGATCCATATGGAGGAGCTCCAATGGCCTCTTAGTGTAAATGAGAGTCGTTGGACGATGAGCAGTTTCATAAATCTTTCCTTCAATGCAAGCATTGCAAGCACGATCTCTAGCAAAACTCACATTTGTTAGTCCACGAATATGGTCCCCTGTTAGAAGACTTTGCAAAGATCTCATATTGACATGAGCTAGTCGACGATGCCAAAGCCAGCCCACATCAACTTTAGCCATTAAACACGTCGCGGTCTTAGTGGGTCGCTTTGAGAAGTTCACCACATAAAGACCATTTCGACATATCCAACATAGGCTACTTTAAGAGTCTTTCTAAACAAGAGGACCACAGTATCAAGATTAAAGAATGTGGAAAAAACCATAATTGCAAGTTGACGAACCGAAAGTAAATTGTAGGCAAGAGACTCAAGAAGCATGACCTTCTCAATAGATAACTCTTGAGAGATGACCACCTTACCAAATCCCAATACCTTTGACGAGGATGCATCGGCGAATTGGATATGGGTGGGCATAGATGGAGAAGGATGCACATCCACCACTAAGTCCTTGCTTCCGGTCATATGATTTGTTGCTCCACTATCGAGCAACCATGACACCCCACCGGAAGCAAACTCCTGCAATAGATCAAGGCTTGGTTTTAGGTACCCATTTTTTAATGGGTCCTTTCATGTTAGAGACAAGGGTCTTAGGAACCCAGATAGCCCATTCAATGGACTCATAGTAGGAACCAACAAATCTGGCATAAACATGCCCATCACTAGCACGACATAAGACATAAGAAGAATTGAGTTTGTCGGCTGTGTTAGTAGGAATGGTTTTGCCCTTCTTGACGTTACCATCGTCCACCTTGTTCCTGTTCACCTCCTGAGTCCCTTCACCCTCTTTGACAAAGATGTCCATGAGGGTAGGATATCGTTTGTTCCTATTCCTCCTTTTTCCTATTGACTTGGAGGTAAGTCCAAGTCCCTCCTTTCCTACAACACCCTTTTGAGTGCTCAAGAGGTCGTTCAGGCTCTTCTCACCTTGTATGCATGCCACAAGGCCCTTCTCAAGTTTCTCCTTTAACTTGGCATTTTCCTCCACAAGATGTACATGCTCACAACAAGGATTAGTTGTACAAGCATTATCAATTAACACAAAGGGAGGACAAGTAGAGATCTCCTTGGTAAGCTTTGCTTGGAGTTGATCATGAGACTATTTCAGAGAGAAATGAACACCTTTCAAGACCTTGTGAGCCTTGTCAAGTGTGTCAAACTCCACTTTGAGTCTGTCATGGCCAACCCCAAGAGCATACTTCTCAGACTTAAGCATACGAGTAAGAACAGTATCATGATCTAGTTTATTTTGCATTTTAGCGCAGTCATCGTTGTATGACTCCTCAAGAGCCAAACGAAGAGTGTGCTCCTTTTCTAGAGCAATAGATAATTCAACAATTTCATCGGCATAGTCATGGTTGTGTCCCTAAAGCTCGGAGATGGTTTCCTCATGAGACTCAATGAGGTCATTGGCCTCACCCAGTTGTTCCAAGAGAGCAACAAAGTGCTTCTTGGATTCTCCCTTAATAGTGCACAGAAACTTGTCAAGATCATGCTCATTAAGTTCCCCAACATCACTATCATCAACACAATTTAACAATGAAGGAGCAGTAGCGATGTTGGTCTTAATGATGGGGGTTACCTGATTGATACCTTTTGCCATGAGGCACTTGGTGATGTGGTTCTCATTGGGGGCGTTGAAGAGAGACACCTTCTGGGGAGAGGGAGTTGCAATAGCAACAATTGTCGTTGCCAGTGTATCATCATCATCATCATCGGAAGGGTACTCTTCAAGGGCCACCATCCCCTTTGGGTGAGGTTTCTTCAGAAAGTTGTTCTTGATTGGAAATGACTTGGTTTTGTCTTTGCGAATGAGCTTGCCCCCGTTGTCTTCCCTTTTCTCATAGGGACATTCGGCCACGAAGTGACTCACGTTACCACAGTTATAACATGTCCTCACTCGTTGCTTGGGTTTGAACCCACTCGAGTTGTTATTGGCGAAGGTGGGTCTTGAGTTCCTCTTGTTACCCCAGAATTGCCTTGACGCAAGAGCCATGTGCTCATGATAGGCATACTTTGTGTCTTCAGGGCAGCTCTCCTCTTCCTCATCCTCTTCTTCTTCTTCAGACGTTGCTTTTTCTTTTAACGCAAGGTTGGGTGAAGCTGTCTTTGAGCGAACACGAGCAAGTGCATTGTCAGCTGTTTCGTTCATGATTGACATTGCAATGAATTCATCCAACACCTCACTGGAAGACAAGGAGTGGAAGTCTGGTCGATGACGAATGACAGGTGACATGGCTTTATTGAAAGGCATGATGGCTTTGAGAAACTTGCGCTTGACCCATGTATCATCCACATCCTTGCTCCCATGATCCTTGAGTGCCACAGCAATAGCAGTCACCCTCCGATAGAGATCACGAGGGTCCTCGTCTTTCTTCATCACAAACTCATCGGCCTTATCAAGTATCACTTCATAGTTGGACCGTTGAATGCTTGAGCTTCCCTTGTACAACACCATAATGTGCTCCCAACAATCCATGGCCAAAGTGAAGGGACGCAAGTGAGGAAGATCTTCAGGTGGCACTGCGGACTGGAGAATAAACAAAGCAGAGTGATTGTATTGATTGTCCGCATCTTCTCTTGGAGTGAGGTTGCTTGGATCATGGGGATAATATCCTTGCTCGATGATTCTCCACAAATTTGTTGAGCTGTGATTAAAATGAGACTTAATAGAAATTACCCAGTTAGCAAAGTCACCCTTCACAAGCTTAGGAGGAGGACCAACAGGATTAAGACGCGGTGTGGGAACTGGTCCTCCATAGACTACGAGTGGTGGAACAGATGCATACGTCCCATTCCCATCATTTTCGAGAGGTTGGGAAGGTCGCATACCTTTAGTCGTTTCCCTAACGGAATCGGCCTCCGAATCCGGGGTGGTGGGTTTAAACACCAGTGTCGGTTCGGGAGAGTTTTTAATTCCCTCCATTAACTCTTTAAGCATGGTCTTGACCTCGTTCGTCATGGACGTCTTGAGTGCGGCCATAGCCGTATTCAAGTCGTCCCTTGTGATCGAAGTCAATTCCATGCCCTCGGTTTGTGCACGGGGAACTCCCTCATCATCTTCCATACTCTTCGGGTGGTTAAACCCTTAATAAAGAGACGTGGCTCTGATACCAATTGAAAGGATCGATATGGTTGACTAGAGGGGGGTGAATAGGCAACGACCACTTTTTAATTAATCTTAACAAGTTAGGGTAAACAACATACGGGTTCACAAAAATAACAACAATGGGGTGAACCGTAATGAAGCTAACAACAAGAGCTACTAAGACAAGTAAGAGATAGACAACAACATAAGCATACACAAAGTAAAGGTTAGAGATAACCACAAGTGGAACCAAAGAAGACGAGGATGTGTTACCGAAGTTCCTTCCCTTTGACAGGAAGTACGTCTCCGTTGGAGCGGTGTGGAGGCACAATGCTCCCCAATAAGCCACTAAGGCCACCGTATTCTCCTCATGCCCTCGCACGATGCAAGGTACTGTGATTCCACTATAGGTGCTCTTGAAGGCGGCGATCGAACCTTTACAAACAAGGTTGGGGCAAACTCCACACAAAGCTTGGAGGCTCCCAACAAGACCACGAAGCTTCACCACAATGGAATGTGGCTTCGAGGTGACCTCAACCGTCTAGGATGCTCAAACACCCAAGAGTAACAAGATCCACAAGGGATTGGTGGGGGAATCAACTTTTCTCTTGGTGGAAGTGTAGATCTAGGCCTTCTCAACCAATCCCTAAAGAATCAACGAGTTTGATTGGCTAGGGAGAGAGATCGGGCACTTTTGAGCTTAGGGAGCAACAATGGAGCTTGGGAGGGTAAGAGATAAGGTTCCACAGCTAGAAGAACCCCTTATATAGTGGGGGGGGGAATCCAACCGTTTTCCCACTCACAGCCCGTGCCTAGCGGTACTACCGCTGGCTGCAGCGGTACTACCGCTGGCACTCCAGCGGTACTACCGTTGGGCCCATGGTAGTGCATAAGCACTACCGGGCCAACCACCACCAAGAAAGTCTTCGCAAAAAGGTCCGTCGAAGTACAACCGCTAGGAAGGCAGTACTAAGCTCCTGGAGCGGTACTACCGCTGACCAGGGGTGGTACTACCGCCAGCTAGCGGTACTACCGCTGGCTGCAGCGGTACTACCGCTAGCACTCCAGCGGTACTACCGCTAAGCACAACGGTACTACCGCTAAGGGACCATTTGCTAAGAAGAGATAACACAAAGGCGGGAGCCACTCCAAAGTTGCAGGCAAGGGGAAAGTAGATAATGTGTGTGCGTGCAAAATTGATTCCACCCAAACCTTTCCACTACGGGTCCCCTCTTAATAGTACGACGTTCCTATGACTCAAAGAAAGAGAATCGTAGAGTACACCGTGCTTCTGTTCCATGGAAAGAGGGGGCAAGTCGTCTTGTGCCGTTGACATGTGTTCTCTGAAATCTTAACACACACGGTTAGTCCTTTGCGGTACTGTCATCAATCACCAAAATTACTTAGGCATAAACTATGCCCTAACACCGGGTGCAGCAACTTCTTTGCCGTCCTTCTTGAAGTTCTTCTTACCCTTGCCCTTCTTGAAACTGGTGGTCTTATTGACCATCAACACTTGATGTTCTTTCTTGATTTCTACCTCCGCAGATTTCAGCATTGAATTCAACTCCGGAATGGTTTTCTCCATCCCTTGCATGTTGTAGTCCATCACAAAACCTTTATAGCTAGGTGGAAGCATCTGGAGGATTCTGTCAATGACCGCATCATTCGTAAGTTCAACTCCCAGCTGAGTCAAGCGGTTGTGCAACCCAGACATTCTGAGTATGTGCTTACTGGCAGGGCTATTCTCCTTCATCTTACAGCTAAATAACTTGTCGGAGACTTCATATCTCTTGACACGGGCATGATCTTGAAAAACAAGTTTTAGCTCCTCGAACATCTCATATGCTCTGTGTTGCTCAAAACGCCTTTGGAGCCCCGGTTCTAAACTGTAAAGCATGCCGCACTGAACGAGAGAGTAGTTATCACTCCATGACTGCCAGACGTTCCTAATGTCCTGGGTTGGCGTGGGAACGGGAGGATCACCTAGCGGTGCATTAAGGACATATGCCTTCTTGGAAGCAGTGAGGATGAGCTTTAAGTTACGAGCACAATCTGCATAGTTGCTCCCATCATCTTTGAGCTTGGTTTTCTCTAGGAACGCGTTGAAGTTGAATGAGACATTTGCGTTGGCCATTGGATCTACAATATTTGTAAAGACAATTTTAGACTAAGTTCATGACAATTAAGTTCATCTAATCAAACTACTAATGAAATCCCACTCAGATCGACATCCCTCTAGTCATCCAAGTGTTACATGATCCACGTCGACTAGCCCGTGTCCGATCATCACGTGAGACGGACTAGTCATCAATGGTGAGCATCTCCATGCTGATCGTATCAACCATACGACTCATGTTCGACCTTTCGGTCTCCCATATTCGAGGCCATGTCTGTACATGCTAGGCTCATCGAGTCAACCTAAGTGTTTTGCATGTGTTAACTGGCCTACACGTGTTGTATGCGAACGTTAGAATCTATTACTCCCGATCATCACGTGGTGCTTCGAGACAACGATCCTTCGCAACGGTGCACACTTAGGGGAATACATATCTCGAAATTTTAATGAGGGCTCATCTTATCTTTGCTACCGTCGTTCTAAGCAATAAGATCAAAAACATGATAAACATCACATGCAATCATATAGTGACATGATATGGCCAATATCATCTTGCTCCTTTGATCTCCATCTTCGGGGCACCATGATCATCATTATCACCGGCATGACACCATAATCTCCAGCATCATGATCTCCATAATTGTGTCTCCGTGAAGTCGTCACGCCAACTATTACTTATACTACTATAGCTAAATTTTAGCAATAAAGTAAAGTAATCACGTGGCGTTGCACCTCATACAATAAATTAAGACAACTCCTATGGCTCCTGCCGGTTGTCATACTCATCGACATGCAAGTCGTGAATCCTATTTACAATAACATGATCAATCTCATACATCACATATGTAACATCACATCCTTTTGGCCATATCACATCACATAGCATACCCTACAAAAACAAATTAGACGTCCTCTAATTGTTGTTGCAAGTTTTACGTGGCTGATTAGGGTCTCTAGCAAGAACACTTCTTACCTACGTGACAGCCACAACGTTGATATGCCAATGCTATTTACCCTTCATAAGGACCCTCTTCATCGAATCCGATCCGACTAAAGTGGGAGAGACAGACACCCTCTAGCCACCTTATGCAACAAGTGCATGTCGGTCGGTGGAACCAGTCTCACGTAAGAGTACGTGTAAAGTCGGTCCGGGCCGCTTCATCCCATGATGCCGCCGAATCAAGATAAGACTAGTAACGAGAAGCAATTGACAAAATCATCGCCCACAACTATTGTGTTCTACTCGTGCATAGAATCTACGCATAGAACCTGGCTCGGATGCCACTGTTGGGGAACGTAGTAATTTCAAAAAAATTCCTACGTCACACAAGGATCTATCTATGGAGAAACCAACAACGAGCAAAGGGGTAGAGCATCTTCATACCTTTGAAGATTGCTAAGCGGAAGTGTTGTTAGAACGCGGTTGATGGAGTCGTACTCGCAACGATTCAGATCGCGGTGGATTCCGATCTATGCACCGAACAATGGTGCCTCCGCATTCAACACACGTGCAGCCCGATGACGTCTCCAACACCTTGATCCAGCAAGGAGGCAGGAGAGGTTGAGGGAGAGCTCTGGCAGCACGATGACGTGGTGACGATGGAGCTGCATGGTACTCCGGCAGGGCTTCGCCAAGCTCTACGGAGGACGACGAAGAGGAGGAGTAGGGCTGCGCCGTGGAGGTGGAAGAAGTTGTGTGTTGCAGCCCCAAAACCCTCCACTATATATAGGACTAGTAAACCTGGGAATGGTTATTAGAAAATCGGGTGTAACGGTTCGGTTATTACTTTGGGTTTGATTGGTTTAGGTTTTATTGGGCTGGGCTTTTTTAGTTTGGTTTTGGTTTGGGTATGTGAAGAAACCAGTTTGGGTATAGTTGGTTATGGGTTTAAACAGTTTGGTTATAAATGCTTATAAACTATGGGTCCAAACCGGTTTCTAGGCATTGGTTATGTGCAATAATCAACGATGACCGAGAATGAATATCTTTGATCCGCATGCATGTTGTAATGCACTGTATAATTATGTATTCTGGGGAAATACCACATGAAATTTGGAAGTGTTTGCTTGTGCTTTGGCTAAGTGATTTTGTTTTAATACACTTGTTAGTGAGCTATTCAGACGTGGGCATTTTTTTTGCCTTTTGCTGTGTGTTGACTGTATCTTAAGGATAACTTTGTTCTCAAACTGTTGTAGATGCACTTATGCCTTTTCTATCTCATTTGCTTCTTAACTTGTCAATTTATGCAATTATATGTACATTAAAGCAAACCCATAGTTATGTATTGGTTTTAAACCCACGGTTATGTATTGGGTTTAAGTTGGTTTGGGTGGAAAAAATAATGGGTTTAGTTTTGGTTGGGCTGAAAATGACATCAAATGGGTATGGTTTAAGTATGGATTTGAGAGATAAATGTATGGGTATCGTTCAAGTATGGTTCAAGTATGAAATTATTCTCAGGTTTATATAGGAGGAGAGGGAGGAGGGTGCCCACCCCTAGGGTTTCCACCCTAGGAGGGTGCAGCAGCCCTAGATGGGCAAGGGGCGGCGGCCAAGGGTGGAGGAGGTGGGCTTGGAGCCCAAGGCTGCCCCTCCACGCCTAGGGTTTGGCCCCCTCCACCCCTTGTGCACCTTGGGCTGATGGCGGTGGCGCACTAGCCCACTTAGGGGCTGGTTCCCATCCACCTTTTGGCCCATGTAGCACTTTGGGGCTGGTGGCCCTTCCCGGTGGACCCCGGGAACCCTTCTGATGGTCCCGGTACATTACTCGTGACGCCTGAAACACTTCCGGCGATCAAATCCTCACTTCCTATATATGAATCTTTACCTCCGGACCATTCCGGAACTCCTCATGACGTCCGGGATCTCATCCAGGATTCCAAACAACCTTCGATAACCACATATACTATTCTCATATAACCCTAGCTCATCGAACCTTAAGTGTGTAGACCCTATGGGTTCGGGAACCATGCAGACATGACCGAGACACCTCTCCGGTCAATAACCAACAGCGGGGTCTGGATATCCATGTTGGTTCCCACATGCTCCATGATGATCTCATCGGATGAACCATGATGTCGGGGATTCAATCAATCCCGTATGCAATTCCCTTTGTCTACCGGTATGATACTTGCCCGAGATTCGATCGTCAGTATCCCTATACCTTGTTCAATCTCGTTGCCGGAAAGTCTCTTTACTCGTTCCGTAACACATCGTCCCGTGGCTAACTCCTTAGTCACATTGAGCTCATTATGATGATGGATTATCAAGTGGGCCCACAGATACCTCTCCGTCACACGGAATGACAAATCCCAGTCTCGATTCGTACAACCCAACAGACACTTCCGGAGATACCTGTAGTGCACCTTTATAATCACCCAGTTACGTTGTGACGTTTGATACACCCAAAGCACTCCTGCGGTATCCGGGAGTTGCACAATCTCATGGTCTAAGGAAATGATACTTGACATTAGAAAAACTTTAGTAGATGAACAACACGATCTAGTGCTATGCTTAGGATTGGGTCTTGTCCATCACATCATTCCCCAATGATGTGATCCCGTTATCAATGACATACAATGTTCATGATCAGGAAACCATGATCATCTATTGATCAACGAGCTAGCCAACTAGAGGCTCACTAGGAACACATTGTGATCTATATATTCACACATGCATTATTGTTTCCGGTTAATACAGTTATAGCATGAATAATATATAATTATCATGAACTAGGAAATATAATAATAACCACTTTATTATTGCCTCTGGGGCATATTTTCAACAGAAACGGGAGAGGTGGAACCTGCCGGCGGGGATGGGAGGAACCGTTCGGCGGCGAGAGGAGGAACCGACCGGCGGCGAGAGGAGGAACCGGCCGACGGGGAGAGGAGGAACCAACCAGCGGGGATGAGAGGAACCGACCAACTGGGAGATGAGGAAAACGGTCGGCTGGGAAAGGAGGAAACGACTGACGGGGAGAGGAGGAACCGGTCGACGGGGAGAGGAGGAACCGACCGACAAGGAGGGGAGTAACCGACCGACAGGGAGAGGAGGAACCAGGCGACGGGGATGGGAGAAACCCACCAACGGGAGAGAAGGAACCGTCCGACGGGGATGGAAAGAACCGGCCATGGGGATGGAAAGAACCGGGTGGCAAGGAAGGAGAGAAGAGGAGGGGAAGGGGGAGGAGGGGGAGGCGGCCACGGTCGACGGGGAAGGGAGGAGCGCCGACGCAACTCAGATCCATGGAGGCGAAGGGATGAGGGGGAGGGAGGAGCGGGAGGCGACGCAGCGAGGGTGAGTTCGGGGAAGGCGGCCGTTCCGCGTGGTCCGACCGTTTTCGAGGTATGACCTCATTCCGCGTCTGGACCGAATATTCGATCGGGAAAAACCACTTCATGTCGGTTCCAGATGCAACTAAACGCGAGTAAATTGATTCGGAAGGGTCGAATCCATGCCATTCCATGCCATCCCTGAACACACCTTAAACAGACAGAATCCAAGCCGAGGTCGATAGAGTTGGCCCCACACCCATGGTCCACTCGAGCTCTGACCTCATTTGTCGGTGACCGATAGACACAACGTCGCGTACACGCAAAACCGTCGCAGCTGGCCGGCCGCCTGCCACGTCATGCCGATCAGGCAATAAATAAGTTGCCTCAGTGACTTGTGGGCCCGAGAAGCTCAGTTAGCGTACCGTCTATTAACTCTCGAAATGGCCGGATAGCTCCTCTCGCGCAAAGCTTTTCGTCTCCGTCCCCTGCCCAACTACTCCTCCACCTCGATCGAGAGAAGCTCGGATCCGCGGAGGAGAGGAGAGGTGCCCACGAGCTATCGGTTGCGCCGCGGCGATGGGTAGCCTGCGAGGTGAGCGGCGGACTGAGCTCCCGGCGGCCGGGTTCGGCGCGGCGATTGAGCGGCTTCTGCTTTCTGGGGGGTTTTGATTTCGTGCGCTGGTATCGTGCAGGCGGAGAGGGAAGGAACGAGGACGGAGTGAAAGTCGGGCTACCGGCGCTGGAGGTGGCGCTCGCGTTCCCGCAGGCCACGCCGGCGTCCCTGTTCCCGCCCGCCGGTGAGATCCCCTGTTCCGTTTCTTTAATTTTGTTCGTTGACCATTTTTTCGGGTTTAATTGCAGGTTTTGGTTTAACTAGTGGTAAGATGGTTTTATAATTATAGGGTCAGTAGAGCAATCGTTAGGTGAACTGTCTTATTTGTCTCTTTTGGGGAGGAGGGTGCACCGTTCTGTTCATCATTTTGAGGTTATCATCCAGCCTGCTCTTGAGAAAACGAGAGTTTTGAGCGCTTTATTGGATACTCAGAGTCTGGAAATGCATTTTGAATGTTGGGTTAATATTGGTGGATCTGTGTTTGTGATTTGGTTATGTTCATATAATTAATACTCCATCCGTCTCAAAATAAGTGTTCCAACTTTATACCAGCCTTACAAATTTGTACTAAGCTTGAGACACTTATGGAGGGAGTAACATTTAGTGAGTTGCTTTCGCACCTGTTCACAATAATAGTAGGAGTTCCTTAATGTCATTTTCAGTTTAAATATGGGGTAGTTTTCCGTTTGCACTCTGCAACAGACCAATAAAGAACAAGTTTACGAGAATGATCTGGATTTTCAGTGTAAACATGATTTTAGTTTTTGCTTGTGCTTTTGAGAATGCTTGTCTTGGACTTATTGATCATTGGGTTGGTCGCTTTCGCAATGTATACAATTAATTAGCAAGTTCTCCTTGCACGGCCAAGCAGAAATAGACATTTTATTTTTGTCAGGAAGTAGTTGTATCCACTCACAAAAATTAAAGAGAAAAAGAAGGCACTTGGTCCTCTTGTTTCACAATCTTTCACCTGCTTACAGCGTACTAATAAATTAATTAATTTCTGTGTCAGTTATATTATTAAACATTGCACAGTTTTTCTTGCAGACTTTGGTTGCCACATATTAATCTACAGCATTTGAATTATGCACTGTGCTACACATTACCTGTTTGTAAGCTCATTAATTGCTGTTTGCAGTGTCGGACTACTACCAGCTTGATGATTTGCTGACCGATGAAGAGAAGGCGCTTAGGAAGAAAGTCCGTGCTATTTCAGAGAAAGAAATTGCACCCATTATGACCGAAGTATGTTCTTGCTACAGACATTTCCCGTCTCATTTCATGTTCTCAGAGAAATAAAATATAATTTGGACTAATGTTATGGTGCAACATGTCTTCATACTGAAACCCTGTAGTACATACTGCTGCTAGTTTTGTCATGTTTAGATGCCTCTCTTCTTTGTAGTAGCTGTTGTTAAGCTGATGTGTCAAAAACTTTGTTATTTTGCTTTTGCAGTACTGGGAGAAGGCAGAATTCCCATTTCATGCCATTCCGAAACTTGCAACTCTTGGCTTAGCTGGAAGTACAACGAAGGTTCAAACTACTCAATCTTCTATTCATGCTGTACTATGTAATGTTGGATTTGTACATGTACAATGTTAGAAAAAAAAATCACAATCTTTGTGGGGTTGCAGGGATATGGGTGCCCAGGACTCTCGCTTACAGCGAGTGCCGTTTCTATAGCAGAAGTTGCACGGGTTGATGCAAGCTGCTCCACATTTATTTTAGTGCACTCCTCTTTGGCAATGTCCACAATTGGTAAAGTTGTCATTTAAAAAAAATATTATGTTTGATATTCTGTTTGACTTTGACCAACAACTTACTTGAGCTCATGTTTTAATTCTGTATATGTGAAGAACAGCTCTTTGTGGATCAGAGGCTCAAAAGCAGAAGTACCTACCATCGTTAGCTCAGTTTAAAACTGTTGGTTGCTGGGTGAGTCACATTATTCAGTAGCTTATATATACAATATGCAATGTTTTATTATCATTATCCCCTCTTCCTAAGAGTGTGTCCGCTTTCTGTAGGCTTTAACAGAGCCAGATTATGGAAGTGATGCAAGCTCCTTGAAAACTTCAGCAACCAAGGTTTAATATTTATTACTGTATTTGAGAAAAATTAAGTTTTTTCTTCAGTACCTTATTATGTTATGATTTTTAAGGTACCTGGCGGTTGGCAATTAGATGGCCAAAAGCGCTGGATAGGTAACAGCACGTTTGCAGATGTGCTTGTAATTTTAGCTAGGAATGCAGACACAAAGCAACTAAATGGGTAATCATCTTGTTTTGGACTACTGTCGATAGCATTGTGTTAATATCATGTACATGTCGGTATGAAGTTATTTCTATCTTATTAATGCAAAACTACCCTGCTTGTGAATGATGAACCTGATACTCTTTCTCCAGATTCATTGTGAAGAAGGGAGCGCCTGGTTTGAGAGCCACAAAAATTCAAAACAAAATTGGACTTAGAATGGTTCAGAATGGCGATATCCTTCTGAATAAAGTATTTGTCCCAGAAGAAGACAGATTAACAGGCATCAACTCATTTCAGGATATAAGCAAGGTACCTATCACCCCTAGCTTCCCTGCTCTTTGTTAGCCGATTAGAGTTGCCGCTTGGTGATGTAACCCTAGTTCTTATTTACTCTTGGACTGCTGAAATAGGTCCTAGCAATGTCACGTATTATGGTTGCTTGGCAGCCAATTGGCATATCGATGGGCGTCTACGACATGTGCCATCGGTCCGAACCTCGTCTATCCTTTAATTTACAATTATCTTTGTACTGGTTTATACCTATTTGACTTTGCACATTTGCCACTGGATAGGTATTTGAAAGAAAGGAAGCAGTTTGGAGCTCCCCTGGCAGCCTTTCAGATCAACCAAGAAAAGCTTGTTCGGATGCTTGGTAACATCCAGGCCATGCTTCTTGTCGGCTGGCGCTTGTGCAAGCTCTATGAGTCAGGCAAAATGACACCAGGCCATGCTAGTTTGGGCAAGGTTTGTAAATTGCTATGCAGCTAGCCAATGGTCTCTTTGTTTAAATCGCGTATGGTGTCTTGACATGTACAGTGTACTTACCAACATTTGAATTCAGGCATGGACGTCCAGCAAGTCAAGGGAGGTAGTTTCTCTGGGTCGAGAGCTATTGGGCGGCAATGGAATTTTGGCTGATTTTCTAGTAGCAAAGGTAAAAAGTGCTAACATTTAATATCCATTTGATCATCCCCGAACATGGTGCACTGGATTGGATTATATTTAAATATTATCTCACGGGCTGATGGATGGCCTATTATTAGGCACAGTACTTCATAAACCACTTGATCTTCTCCATTTCTCGGTGTCTAGTAAAGAAACATTGATCATAACTATCTCAACCTTTGCAGGCGTTCTGTGATCTGGAGCCGATTTACTCATACGAGGGCACCTATGACATCAACAGCCTTGTGACCGGAAGAGAAATCACTGGGATCGCGAGCTTCAAACCCGCTGCAGTAGCAAAATCTCGGCTGTAATTCTTCTTCTGCCTCCAGCTACGATGAACAGCAAAGTATGACCCCCCACCTTGTATTCTGGTGGGTACGAGTAAGATCGGAATAAGTGCAATGGAATGATCAAATGTAATTTGTAAGGCGGAAGGATAAAGTCGGAGCTGGATTTGTATCTATGTAATGGTGCAGCATATGGAGTCACATCTCACGATCAGTATTTGTGCACTGGGGGGTCGTACAGCTTCTACATATTGAAATTGTGCAGTTCAGGAGAATTTTCCCATGAGACTTACCTGTGAGATGAGATGGGTGCGGATCATGTGCCATTTTTTGGTTGAGAAAATATGTTATGACCGGTGCAAAGTACCAACGGAGGAGGCCCAATGGGCAGGGTTAATTACGGGCTTAGCCCAAGTTATCTTACCTATCTTAGAGTCCAAGTTATATTAGAGTCCAAGTTATCTAGGGTTTAGTGGAGGTTGTCCTCCTATATAAACACATGTACCCCTCGATATTAAGCAGACAATAAACAGTATATTTTGTTGTCGTCTTCCTCAGGAGACGAGAGCCCCAAACCCTAGCCGCCTCTCTCTCTCTCTCACGCCGCGACGGCGCCCAACCGCCAGCGCCGGCGTCCCCAACCTCGCAGCCCGCACTTCCACCCCTGCAACCTACGTCCGAGACCTGGTAGAACCCTAGCCTCTACCAATTTGGTATCAGGTAGCTTGGGTTCGATGAATTTGTCGGACCTTCCCACCACCACCGCCTTCCCCGCCACCTCACAGCAGCCGCCGCCGCACCACTCGCCGCCGCCGGCCACCTCAGGTCCGACCGCCTCCGGTCCCGCGGCCCTGGCGGTCGAACCCGCCCCCGTCCTCTCCCCGACGGAGATGTCCTCGGCGATCCGCGACCTCAACCTGGCAGTCTCGAACCTCCGGACTTTCCTCCAGGCTCCGTACGCAACCCCGCCACCACCGCCTCCGCCGGCGGCGCCCTTCGCGCCACCGCCCCCGGCGACTTTCGTGCCCCAGGGCCTGCCGATCACCCAGGTCCGGTGGCCGCCGTCGCCGTCCCCGCTACCGACGTGGATTGACACGCCGACCTACACGACGACGCCACTACAGCCGACGATGTTGCAACCACCCGCCCCCACCTTCGGGGGGGGGGGGGGGGTCGGCGGGTACACTGATCCGTACGCCAGGAGCTCCGTGGTGCCGCAACACTCTCCTTCCTCCACGCTGGGTCGTCACGAGGGCACCTACGCGGCCTCCCCACACGTGCAGCAGCCACCCCGCTTCACCAAGCTGGAGTTCGCCACCTACGACGGCACCGTCGACCCCCTGAACTGGCTCAATCAGTGCGACCAGTTTTTCAGGGGGCAACGGACCATGGCGTCCGACCGCACGTGGATCGCCTCCTACTACCTCCGTGGCGCCGCCCAGACTTGGTACTACGCCCTCGAGCAGGACGAGGGCGGGATGCCTTCGTGGGAGCGCTTTCGCGACCTGTGTCTCCTCCGGTTCGGCCCCCCCATACGTGGGAGCCGCTTGGCCGAGCTCGGTCGCCTTCCCTTCACCACCTCGGTGCAGGACTTCGCCGACCGCTTCCAGACGTTGGCCTGCCATGCGCCTGACGTCACGGCTCGCCAATGCGCCGAGCTCTTCGTCAGCGGCCTTCCCGACCACATCCGCATCGACGTCGAGATGCGCGACCCCCAGGACCTGCAGACGGCCATGTATTACGCACGCGCGTACGAGCAGCGCACCAACGCCCTGCAGCAGGCGTTCCCGGGCCGCGGCACCCGCCCCGCCCCGGCGGCCGCCACCCCGACACGCCCCGCCCTGCCGGGCGCTACTGCGGCTGCCCCCGCGCCGACACGCACCTTCCGGCGCTTGACGTCGGCCGAGCAGCTCAAGCGGCGCCGCAAGGGCCTGTGCTTCAACTGCGACGAGCCGTATGCGCCGAGCCATACGTGCGCCCGCCTGTTCTACTTGGAGACCGTCGACGACGCGGAGGTGGAGGCCCTCGCCGCGGAGCTCGACGCCACCACACTCTCCGAGGCCGGCGTCACGACCTACGGGCCGGTCGACGCGACCGCCTTCGTCGTCTCCCTTCATGCCATGGCTGGCATCAAGACGGCAAAGACGATGCTGCTTCCGGTGATGATCAACGGGGAGCGTCTCACCGCGCTCGCGGACACGGGTTCGACGCACAACTTCCTGTCCGGGGACGCCATGCGCCGCCTCGCACTCCAACCGGCGGGCTCGGAGAAGTTCAGCGTCACCATCGCCAACGGGGACCGCCTTGCTTGCCAGGGGGTGGCGCGGCAGGTTCCCGTCCTCATCGGCGACGAGCCGTTCTCCATCGACTGCGTCGGCATCGACCTGGGCTGCTACGACTTCATCCTCGGCATCGACTTCCTGTTCACTCTCGACCCCATCCTTTGGGACCTCGATGTGTTGTCCCTCATCTTCTGGCGCGAGGGCGGCCGTCGCGTTCAGTGGACAGGCATCGGCGGCTCCGGCGCCGTGACTCCACAGCTCCAGTTGATGGCGTCCGCACTGGACGAGGCGCATCCCCTCCTGGCCGATCTCCTGCAGCAGCACAGCGACATCTTCGACGAGCCTCAGGGCCTCCCTCCCGTGCGGCCCTGTGACCACCGCATCCACCTGCTGCCGGACACGGCACCTGTAGCCGTGCGTCCGTACCGGTACCCTCAGCTGCAGAAAGACGAGCTCAAGCGTCAGGTGGCGGTCATGCTCGCGCAGGGCATCATCCGAATTTCGACATCGCCGTTCTCCGCCCCGGTGCTCCTTGTGCGCAAGCCCGACGGCACATGGCGCTTCTGCATCGACTAC
Source organism: Hordeum vulgare subsp. vulgare (assembly GCF_904849725.1). NCBI lineage: Eukaryota > Viridiplantae > Streptophyta > Magnoliopsida > Poales > Poaceae > Hordeum > Hordeum vulgare. The sequence goes on along the minus strand of NC_058518.1, from coordinate 104,446,401 downwards.
CGCGCCCTCAACGCCCTGACGTCCAAGGACAAGTTCCCCATCCCCGTCGTGGATGAGCTCTTGGACGAGCTACACGGAGCGCGCTTCTTCACCAAGCTCGACCTTCGCTCGGGCTACCATCAGGTGCGCATGCACCCTGACGACATCGAGAAGACGGCGTTCCGCACTCACCATGGCCACTTCGAGTTCCTGGTGATGCCGTTCGGCCTCTCCAACGCGCCGGCGACCTTCCAGGCCCTGATGAACGACGTGCTCAGCCCATACTTGCGCCGCTTTGTGCTTGTTTTCTTTGATGACATTCTCATCTACAGTGCATCTTGGGCGGAACATCTACAACATGTGGCCATCATCTTCAATGAGCTTCAAGCGCATCGTCTTCACCTCAAGCGGTCGAAGTGCTCGTTCGGCACGACCTCCGTCGCGTACCTGGGGCACGTCATCTCGGCGGACGGGGTAGCGATGGACGCGGACAAGGTCGCCGCCGTCGCCCCGTGGCCGATCCCGCGGTCACCGCGGGCGCTCCGCGGCTTCTTGGGCCTCGCCGGCTACTACCGGAAGTACATCCGGGACTTCGGCCTCATCGCCGCGCCACTGACGCGTCTCCTTCGACGCGACGCCTTCTCCTGGGACGAGGAGGCGACTACGGCATACGAGGCTCTCAAGCGGGCGCTCACGACGGGACCCGTCCTCCAGATGCCGGACTTTGATATGACGTTCATCGTGGACTGCGACGCCTCTGGCATCGGCTTCGGCGCCGTCCTTCACCAGGGTGAGGGACCGCTCGCCTTCTTCAGCCGCCCCTTCGCCGCTCGCCATCACAAGCTCGCGGCCTACGAGCGTGAGCTTATTGGGCTGGTTCAGGCGGTGCGCCACTGGCGGCCTTATCTTTGGAGCCGATCATTCCGTGTGCGCACGGACCACTACAGCCTCAAGTTCTTGCTGGACCAGCGCCTCTCCACAGTTCCGCAACACCAGTGGATCAGCAAGCTCTTTGGCTTTGACTTCACCGTTGAGTACCGCCCCGGCCGTCTCAACACGGTCGCCGACGCCTTGTCCCGCCGCGACACTGAGGATGTCGCGGACGACGTCGCCATGGTTGGCACTATCATGTGCATTCGCTCCGGGCCATCTTTCGCCTTCATCAACGACATTCGTCGGGCAACTTCGACGGCCGTGGACGCCCAGGGCCTGCGCCAGCGCCTTGACGCCGGCGAGCTGGACGCGCCCTGGCGCTTGGATGAGGGGCTACTCCTACATGGCCGCCGCATCTTCGTGCCCGACCATGGCGACCTGCGCCACCAGGTCTTGACCTTGGCGCACTCTGCAGGGCACGGGGGCATGCAGAAGACTCTCCATCGTCTCCGTGCTGATTTTTACATCCCCGGTGATGGCGCGATGGTCCGCGACTGGGTGCGATCGTGCGTGACGTGCCAGCGGAACAAGACGGAAACACTACGACCCGCGGGTCTACTGCAGCCGCTGGACGTACCCTCCCAGGTGTGGGCGGATATTTCCATGGACTTCATTGAGGGCCTCCCCAAGGTGGGCGGCAAGTCCGTCATCCTCACGGTGGTTGACCGCTTCTGCAAGTACGCGCACTTCATCGCCCTGGGTCATCCATATACAGCCGCCTCCGTGGCGCGGGCCTTCTTCGACGGCATCGTTCGCCTCCACGGTTTTCCGTCGTCCATCGTCGGCGATCGTGATCCCGTGTTCACGGGACATGTCTGGCGGGATCTCTTTCGACTGGCGGGCGTGAAGCTCCGCATGAGCACGGCGTTCCACCCTCAGACAGACGGCCAATCCGAGGTGGTCAACAAGGTGATCGCCATGTACCTGCGCTGTGTTACTGGTGATCGTCCACGAGCTTGGGTGGACTGGTTGGCGTGGGCGGAGTACTGCTACAACACCTCCTATCACTCCGCCCTGCGCACCACGCCTTTCGAGGTGGTCTACGGGCGCCCACCTCCGACGATGCTCCCTTACGAGCCTGGGACGGCTCGGTCCGAGACGGCGGGCGACTTACTCCGCACCCGCGACGACATTCTGGCTGAGGCACGCCAGCGTCTTCTCCAAGCACATCAGCTGGCTCGGAAGTACTACGATGCTCATCATCGCGAGGCGGAGTTCGCGGTGGGCGATTGGGTGTGGTTGCGCCTCCTCCACAGGACCACGCAGTCTCTGGACCCGCGCTCCAAGCACAAATTGGGACCTTGCTACGCCAATCCCTTTCGTGTGCTGGAGCGTGTCGGCACACTCGCATACCGCTTGGAGCTGCCAGCTGGTTCTCGCCTCCACGACGTCTTCCATGTCGGCTTACTGAAGGCCTACCGCGGGGACCCTCCTGCAGCGACACCGGCCCTTCCTCCTACTTCGGATGGCCGCCTCCTTCCAGCTTCCGCACAGGTGGCGAAGGTGCTACAGGCGCAGCAGTGTCGCGGCGTCTGGCATGTCTTGGTACAATGGACCGGCCTGCCAGAGGAGGAAGCGACTTGGGAGAAGCTCGACGATTTCCGCCAGCAGTTTCCAGATGTTCGGCTCGAGGACGAGCTGTTTGAGAAGGCGGGAAGAGATGTTATGACCGGTACAACGTACCAACGAAGGAGGCCCAATAGGCAGGGTTAATTACGGGCTTAGCCCAAGTTATCTTACCTATCTTAGAGTCCAAGTTATATTAGAGTCCAAGTTATCTAGGGTTTAGTGAAGGTTGTCCTTCTATATAAACAAATGTACCCCTTCGATATTAAGCAGACAATAAACAGTATATTCTGTTGTCGTCTCCCTCAGGAGACGAGAGCCCCAAACCCTAGCCGCCTCTCTCTCTCATGCCGCGACGATGCCCAACCGCCGGCGTCCCCAACCTCGCAGCCCGCACTACCAAATATTCCTTGCGTTTGCTATGGGAACAGCAGATCCCCTGTGTAGGGATGAGGAGTCCAGGACTGCCTGAGTGGCCGTCAGAAATGCCAAGACTTGCCTTCTAATGCATCTACTGCTAGAAACGAGGACTAGCACAACTGATCAGATTCCACAACATTTTTCTTTCAAATGGAGACAAAAGATTTGTCTTATCCCATTAATTAAGCAAAGAAGAGTATGGATTGTCGTTTACATGAACACAAAGGCCGGCCGGATATAAGATACATAAGGATTACTCTCCTGAAAAATACATACTCCCGGGAAACATTGCTCCCACAACAGCCGTAAGTTGAATCTCCTGGACCTTGCTCCATAGATTGACAAATTGTTGTATGTGATCAACAGAGAGGCCTCCCTGCATGTCAATGCGGCGGATCCAATCACTGTTTGTTGGAGCCTTTGCCACACAGACGTGCTTGCGCATTGAAAGGACGAACATACCCGAAGCCAAGTCCTTTAGCTTTTGCCCCTGTAGCCAAGGCACGAACCTGAAACTCGCTTGTTGCCGTCGCCCATGGTAACATTCGTCGTGGAGTAGAAAAGATCTGTGTCGGCATCATTATAAGGGATGTCAAAACCAACCCAAGCTCTTGTGAGGGTCCACCATTGAAACCATAGCCAACATAGAATATCAACATCAAACTAGCCCCTAGTGTAATCCGAGAGAAATTGGTCTGGCGCCTACATAAAGATCAATCCACAAACCGTAATAATCGACCACATATAAACACAACGAGAGCTCTGTATTTGATCTGTATATGTACAATATGACCAGCCCTTGTTCCCAACAAGAACAACAAACACATACGTGGATACTGGGTAGCCATAGAGGCCAGGGGCAGCTAGATGTGCAGAAACGCTTCCACATTGCAAGAAGGACAGTGCTTGAGCAGCGCTCCACTCACGACCAATTTTCGATGTTTGTCCGACTTGCTCAATCACCCTTGGATCAAATCACTACATCATACGGGAATCATTGGACAACAGGGTTGGACAGAAATCATACGCAGAGAAATTTCGTGAGAGAAACTATCCTCCGACCTAACTATGGAAATGATCAGGTACAACAACTACAGAAGTTGATTGCCCTGCAGAACTTCATGAAAAAACGATCATTTGTGGGCAATACAAAAATAAACAATCTTTTTCGCATAAGGAGATAATGTATATTCAAGGACTATAACATGTTATTATTCTCCCTACAAAAGATCATGGAAATTTGATAACTTGTGAACAATACCAAAATAATAACCGTGTGAATTACTGCATTATATGATTGATATACCAGCAATATCTCTTATATTAAAATAAACAACCTTTTCACGCATAAAGAGGGAATATATATTCAAAGATTTACAGCATGCTGTTGGTCTACCTGATGGGAATATGATAACTTGTGAACAATACCACAATAACAACTATAGTTGCAGTTAAGCCGACCGGCCTCTTTGATAGACCATCATTCTTTATGTGGAAGTGGTCAGCTCAAAATTTCTATACCTCTTCCTGTCGACAATGTGAAAAGTCCTTATATGCTGCGGAGATACTGTTTCCAGTTAGACCATTCTATGGTGTATACAGCAGTCATAGGGGCTTTCCCTGGCATCCAACCTGACCACGGAGCAGCACAGTAGAATATTCTACCTGCAACCACCTGTGGTTATGCTTTGCCCGCTCATATGACATGCGTGATACGTTTCATCCATGTCGTCGTCCTCCTCTTCCAGATTTCAGAATGGATGTATCAGTCGGCAGTCCAAGTCCACAACCACCCAACTTTGCCACAATGTCCAAGTTATAGTCCACCGCCCAAAGAGCCAACACCATGAAGTAGCACTGAGATGATAGAAGTCTCTACCTAATAATAAAGCGGCTATTGCTTTCGTCGGAAAACCCATCACTGTATTTTTATAAAAAAGCCCCTGTAATTTTTGTTATTCAACCCGCGCTCCATCATTTATCTGCAACGCAAAAGGAAAAAACGATTCACTGCAAAAATTTATACTCGTACGCATCGCCTCCTCCCGTCGACCCTGGGCCACCCTGGCCTGTGCCCAGGCCGCCGCCACACCACTCGCCGCCGCGACCGACCTCAACCGCTACCGATCTCAACCCACCCGCCTCCGCGACTGTACCTCTCCCCGCTCACTGCCCCCATTGCGGCGCTCGAGCGCATCTCTTCGACCCCTGGTCCACCATGGCATGTGCCCAGGCCGCTGCCACACCACTCGCCGCCGAGGCCGACCTCAGCCACCACTGCTGTCGATCTCAACCCACCCGCCTCCGCGGTCGTACCTCTGCCCGCTTGCTTCCCCCGTTTCGACGCTCGAGCACAGCTTCTGGATCAAATCAACGCAATAGCTACAGCGACTTGGGATGATGTGTCTGCTCGATGCAGAACGGCGGCGGCGCGCGGATAAGGCGCGGCGGAGCGAAGTACTTGCAGGTGAAGGCGGGCCTCCATGGCTCACACGGGGAACTCCGAGGTTATGGCGCGGCAACGGCGACTCCTTATGGCCAGATAGAGGCGCCTAACCCTTGCCCCCCTCATCGTATCCCCACCTCCGGCAGGAACTCATCATCTGGTGAAATCCCCTCCCCATGCCTCCAACCGTGTGCCAAGCACCGACAAGAAATTTTGTTTTGTGAGAATTTGTTTGCTGATGAATGAATGTATTGAATGTAAGATTGTATGGTTGTAGAGAGAGAGAATGGAACACCACCTTCAGTTTGTCATCTCATCCCACATTATCTACCCCATGAGTGAAATAAGATAACAGTCCATTGATCAATTCACGTAGCCTCTTTGTTTTGCTTTGCTTGTCCCGCTCAATTTCTCATCATGATGGAATTAACAATGGACGGGTTGATTTCTCAACAAAATAGGATAGGACTGACTACATTAGTTAGTTAGCTTATTATTTTAATAAATCAAAAGGATTATAAAAAGATTAAAAGCGCGTGGTATTTTTTCTCCCGTTGCAACGCACGGGCCCTTTTGCTAGTAGTACCAATCATCATATCACACCACCATGTATTATAAGACCCTTCACCTCCAGATGTTAAAGCATGACCTGGTACAGCATCCAACCTTCAAACGCAATGCTTCTTGTTGCCATCCTATACGTACTTCTCCTCTCTGCCCTCCACGCTCCATGTTCTGCAGCAAGAAGCACGATTGTAGCCGGTGATCGCCTCACCGGCGATGACAAGCTCGTCTCTCGCAATGGCAAGTATGTGCTTGGCTTCTTCCAACCAGGCAGTGAGTACTCCTCCCAACAGACTCCCGTTCACTGGTACCTAGGCCTATGGTTTGGTAAGATACCCAAGTTAACCCCAGTATGGGTTGCAAATAGGGACAGCCCGATCGTAGATCATAGGATATCGGAGCTCACAATCTCCGATGATGGTAACCTTGTCATCTTAAATCAAGTCACCAAATCGATAATTTGGTCGACCCATGCTAATATCACATCCAAGAACACTGCAGTTGTGCTCCTGGACAGTGGGAACCTCATCTTAGGAGATGCATCTAACTCATCCAACGTCATATGGCAGAGCTTTGATTATCCTACTGATGGTTTGCTCCCTGGTGCAAAGCAAGGCGTGGATAAGGTCACCGGTTTGAACCGCCACCTTGTTTCCAAGAAGAGCTTGATAGATCCAGCTCCTGGCCGTTATTGTGTGGAATTAGATACCGCTGGTCCTGGCCAATTCCTCTACAAACTATGCAATTCGTCCATAGTATATTGGTCTAGTGGGGAATGGAATGGTCATTACTTCAGTTCGCTGCCAGAAATGAGTGGACCCAATCTTTTTAACTTTGAATTTGTCAACAACAAAAAAGAGGAGTACTTCATAAAATATTTAACAGATGACAAGCTGATAACTGTTAGCCTTTTGGACATTTCTGGACAGGAAAAGCAACTTGTCTGGGTTGAGAGTTCACAAGCTTGGGTGACAGTCTTCACCCAGCCTAGAGATCAATGTGATGTCTATGCTACATGTGGATCATTCACAATCTGCAACAGCAACACAACCCAAGTGTGTAATTGCCTGAAGGGCTTCTCAATAAGGTCACCTAAGGATTGGGAGATAGAGGACCGATCTGGCGGGTGCATAAGAAATGTGCCACTGGACTGCGGTGCCAGGAATCAAAGCAGAAATGCAACGACTGACAAGTTCTACCCCATGACAAGAGTCAAATTGCCTGCAATGCCCATAGTTATAGAAGCTGCTGGGAGCATAGACCACTGCGCACAAGCTTGCCTAGATAATTGCTCTTGCATTGCATATTCCTATGGCAACCGATGCTCCCTGTGGTATGATGACTTGATTAACATTAAACATGATAATATTGGAACCACTAGTGATGACGAGGTTCTCTACTTACGCATCTCTGCCAAGGATGCAGAAAGTTGGAGAAATACAAAGAGAGGGAAGGAGGTTATTTGGGCTATTACTGCTGCAAGCATCGTTGCTTTGGTTTTGTTGGCAGTTGTCATGTGGTTTCTGCTGATATGGAGGAGCAAGAGGAAGCAGACTACCGGCATGTACAATAATGTACAAGGTGGCAATGGAATTATGGCTTTCAGATACATTGATCTGCAACATGCAACCAAAAATTTCTCAGAGAAGCTAGGGGGAGGGAGCTTTGGATCTGTATTCAAAGGGTCACTAACTAACTCTACAACTATTGCGGTGAAAAGGCTTGATGGTGTCCGTCAGGGAGAAAAGGAATTCAGAGCCGAAGTGAGTTCAATTGGGATCATCCAACACATCAATTTGGTTAAACTAATTGGATTTTGCTGCCAGGGCAGTATGAGACTGCTTGTGTATGAATACATGCCAAATATTTCCCTCGATGCACATCTCTTCCGCAGCAATACAAAGATACTAAGTTGGAATGTCCGTTACCAAATAGCCATCGGAATTGCAAGAGGATTAACATACTTGCATGAGAGTTGCAGGGATTGCATCATACACTGTGATATCAAGCCACAGAACATACTTCTTGACGCCTCATTCATACCTAAAGTTGCAGACTTTGGTATGGCCAAATTTCTAGGGAGGGATTTTAGCCGAGCCTTGACTACATTTAGAGGAACTATAGGCTATCTCGCACCTGAATGGATCAGTGGAGTGGCCATTACACCAAAAGTGGATGTCTACAGCTACGGTATGATGTTGCTTGAAATAGTATCGGGTCAGAGCAACAATACATGTAAGGAGAATAGCAGCACCAGTGATCATTCAGCATATTTCCCGGTTCAAGTTGCAAGGAAACTTCTCGAGGGAGATGTTACGAGCTTGCTGGATGACAAGCTACATGGTGATGTTAACTTGGATGAAGCTGAGAGGGTCTGCAAGGTAGCCTGCTGGTGTATCCAAGATGGCGAATCCAATCGACCGACCATGGGTGAAGTGGTTCAAATCCTTGAGGGTTTGTTAGAAGTTGAAGTACCCCCAATGCCAAGACTGCTACAAGCTGTTGCATGAAGCTCACCATAAACTTTATTATATTCAGAATCTGAAGGCAAAGCAGTACTGATTACTGTTAAGATCTGGTACTCGGCGAGAATAAGATCATAGACTTGCTTCCATGGTCCACAATCATTGTAAGCATTTATGTTCTGCAACTTATCTTCGATGCATCTAAGGATTGTATTCTGGGAGAGACTGAACCATGTACTCCCTCCGTTCCAAAATAAGTGTCGCTGCTTTAGTACAAAATTTGTACTAACGTAGTACTAAATTTGCGTCACTTATTTTAGGACAGAGGGAGTATATTTTGATGGACCTGCTTCTATGGCCCATAATCACTGCAATTTGTAAGCATATATCTTCTGCTAATTATCTTTGAGGGAAGCATCCAAGGATGATATTTTGGGAGAGACTGATCCCACAATTATTTCATACTACTCGGACTAGACTGTAGGAGTCTCTGTTAAATCTGTTTGTGTGCATTCTCTGGATGTATGGCATACGATCTGTGCTATTTAGGCAATTTAGTTAGTGAATAACCTCGCAAAACCTAGAACTCAAACACGATTCACCATATTGCTAAAGCAAAAGACAACGAAGCCGAGGGTTCCGCGATTTGGATTTACCTGTCGCCCGTTGCAACCGCCGGTGGACGGGCACCGCCGCGACCGCTCCCGTCGGTCGGCTCCGGTCTCTGGCCCGCTCGTGGCCGTCGTGACGAACGGGGCCGCAGCGCCTCGTACCCGTCTTGGCGGCACCGCTGTCCGCCGGAAGACCGTCGCCGTTACGCAGCCGCGTCGGCCCTCGCGGCACCTCATCAAGTATGCTCACAGTGAGCCTGAACTTCCTCCCCTTCCTGGCCAGCAGCAACGTGCGAAACAGCAAACAGCGATGTTTTTCTCTATCGCATTCCACTCGCAAGAGGGTTTGTTTCCTTTTTCTTTTTGAGGATCACTCGCAAGAAGATTTCCCGTGTGTATTTAATTGTCTAAATTCCATTATACAAAAAACTCCCTCTCCAAGTCTCGCAGTTTTCAGCAAATGGTCTAAACTTCACAATGTTCTTTAGGTTCCGCAACTCCTCAAGACGAGTCCGGTCCAAGGTTGCGGAGCGAGAGCGGACGTCGTAGACGAAGTAGTCGAACACACGGAGTCAAAGAACACGAGGAAGTAAAGAGATGAGCAAAGCTTTATTAATCATCAAGTCTCTGTTACAATGATGACCTCTCCTCTGTTTATATAGGGACAGGGCCGGCCCTAGGTAGGGGCAAGAAGGGCGACGCCCTACGGCCCAGCCCAGCCTGATGGGGGGGGGGGAGACACTATACATATATACACTATGTATGTAATTTTAAGCCCAATAGAAAAAAATCCATAATTGTCCATAAACTAACTAGGTTACGTATAGGGTCCGGAAGAATGTGAGGAGGCAGCGAGCCAGCGATCGATCCAGCCGCCGCCGCCGTTTCTTCTCTCGAGACTCAGTTATTCCTCTGTCTTCTCGTTCCCCATCCCGCTCCTGTGCTCCTACTCCCAAAGCTAGCAAATTAATGGATATTTCCGTTGTAACTGAAGCAGATTTCTTCTCCTTCTCCATCTCACTTCCCTATGGATTTCCCATTTTCCCTATAAGTATTTGCATCGAGGCATAGAGCCAGGGACATCAGACGCCCTGCTGCTCACCGTGTTCCAGCCTCCGGGGCCAAGGAGACGCCCTGCTGCTCGCCGTGCTCCAGGCTGCGGGATCAGTACTGGCTCAAGGAGAGTAGGAGACGCGAGGCCGCTCGGGAGAGCCTGATGGCTGATGCAACACCTACAGGGCCTGAACACCTGTTGCCTGCACTAACCTGACAACTCCATTCACAAGGTTCTTGTTATTTCTGAGTAGTTTTCCGCTCCATCTTTGTACAGTTTTTTTGGTGTTTTAGCTATTCCCTGACTGATCTTCTCTGCTGCTTATTTAGGCTGTTCATTTGAGGATCCAATCATCCAAGGACCATTGCAAGATCCGATATGCTTGGGACTGGATAGCTGGATTTCTTCAATTCTCTGAAAAATTCTGGTGTTCCCTATCCTTTCCTGTAAAAATGTTGCCTAAAAAGCATTTGTCTGGTTCTGAGAAAAGGAAGAAGAAAAAGGCAGAAAAATAGTTCATTGGTACTCAAAAAGGTACTATGCACAAGTTTCTTCCTAGGAATGTCACTGCTGTGAGTTCAAATGAATTAGATCAACAACGTGTAGAAGCCTTAGATTCTACAAATGATCACAATCAGGGCAGAAATTCGAGTGAGCATGAAAATGATGCCAATACTCCAAATGAACAAGAAACTTGTCCTTTAGATATTTATGACCCCCGGAATTGGGAGAATCCTACAACACGTCGTGTTACCAGGAAACGACATTTCGATGAACTGAATGAAAATGATCAGAATGATGAAGAAGTGCAAGAAGACGAGGATTCATTTAGAATAAATTATTTTCTTGTCATCATAGATGTGGCAATTGCTTCACTAACCAAAAGATTTGATGAGCTAAAGTCATTTGGAAATATGTTTGGTTTTCTGTTCAACTCGAAAGAATTGAAGTCATTAGAGGACGATGTTCTAAGAAAATGTTGCACCAACTTTGCAAATACTTTTACTCATAACAACTCATCAAATGTTGATTCAAATGATTTGTTTTCTGAATTGAAAGTTCTGCAAATAATTTTGCCAAATAACCTCATGTCAGCTGATGAGATTTTTGAATTTGTCCGAGCTGCAGATTGTTACCCAAATGCATCAATTGCTTATCGAATCCTCCTAACGATACATGTGACTGTAGCATCGGCTGAGAGAAGCTTTTCCAAGTTAAAATTACTGAAAATTTATTTGAGGTCAACTATGTCCCAGGAAAGATTGAATGGTCTGGCCATGTGTTGCATTGAGAAAAATATGTTGGATAATATCAAACTTGATACAGTAATTGCTGATTTTGCTTCAAAGAACCCTCAAAGAAGTCATTTCCTATGATTACATGTCTTTCACTTTTGCTCAGTTTGTTTTTTCAGGTGAGAGACTTGCTGGAAAGAAGAGTGATCATCTTTTGATAATTGTTGAAGTAATTCTGCTGGGCTGAGGACATAAAGCGCAAAGTTTCGAGTGTTAGGAATCCTTTCTTCATTGGTTATGTAAGAATAAAAATTTTGTTGGTTGTTGGCAAGAAGTGCATGTGCATCGTGTTTGTACATGCTGTATTATGGGACGTTATTTGGTAATGAAATTCCCTAGATCTTTCAAACCAAAAAAAACTTTGGGCTTTATATCAATATATAAATTGTTTTTTTTACTAGAGGGCCCATTTTTTTAGTTCGCCCCGGGCCAATAAAAATTCAGGACCGACCCTGTATAGGGGTATGGGGTGAAGGGACAAGTACCCATCTAACGTGAGTTTAGGAAGCGAGAGAGGCTACCTGTGTGCCTCCCACGCTATCTGGATTTACCGCATCGTGCGTGGCCTTTGGGCCAAGCCCGGTTCCCCAACACTCCCCCTTGGGTAATTATCCATATATCCATGTCTCAAAACTCCGAAAAATCCAGTGGGAAAAATGTGAAGAAAGAACACATAGTATACGTTGTTGTATTGCACGAATTGCCTCGTTAAAAACCTTAGGTGAGAAACATCAGGAAAACTCACTCAAGGGAAAAAGAGTACAATCCACTCAACCACCTGGTTGAGTACTCAATCATCGGGATCGAGATTTTAGCGACGAATTTGTGAAGTTTCTCCCCCTGAACCTTGCACCTCTCTAAGTCTCATCATACCGATTCCGCGCACACACACCTCTCAAAAGATGATGCCGGTAATGATTTAGTGAACATATCAGCAAGATTGTCACACGACTTAGTATCCAAGACTCTCAGCTCGTTCATCTGTTGCAATTCGTGTGCATAGAAGAACTTGGGACTAATATGTTTTGTGAGATTACTCTTCACATAACCCATCTGAACTTGTGCAACACAAGCAACATTATCCTCATAGATAATGGTAGGGGTTTGTACGGTGTTTAGCCCACACGTCTGCTAAATGTGGCTGATCATCCGCCGAATCAATACACATTTCTTTGACGCTTCGAATAGTGCCATAATTTCCGAGTGGTTTGTGGAGGTCGACACAAGTTTTTGCTTGGTCGATCTTCAGGAGAACGTCGTTCCACCACAAAGGAAAACATATCCAGTCTGTGATTTGCAATCATGCGGGTCCGACAGATACCCAGCATCAGCATAGCCTATAAGGGATAGGTCTTGATTCCTTTTATAAAATAGGCCAAGATCTTTGGTTCCTTGCAGGTAGCGGAAGACGTCCTTGACACCTTTCCAATGTCTCTTGGTAGGTTCAGAACTGTACCTAGCTAGCAAATTGACGGCGAAGGCAATGTCTGGCCGTGTACAATTCGCGAGGTACATGAGTGCCCCAACTGCACTCAGGTAAGGAACCTCTAGTCCCAGAGTTTCCTCCCGCTCTTCCTTAGGCCTGAACGGGTCCTTGTCTGGCTGTAAAGATCTCCCGACCATTGGGGTCTTAGAAGGATATGCCTTATCAAATCCAAATCTTTCCAACACCTTCTGGGCGTAGGGCGACTGGTGCACTAGAATCTAATCAGGGGAATGTTCAAGTTGCAGACCTAGACAAAACTTGGTTTTACCCAAATCATTCATTTCGAATTCCGACATCAGGTAGGAACTCGCTTCCTCAATATCCTTAGGTGTACCGATTATGATTAAATCGTCCACGTACATCAAGATTATACAAAATCCATCTTGAGATCGTTGTATAAAAACACATGGGCGATATGTATTGCTCGTGTAGCCCTTCTGATGAAGGAAATCGCTTAGGCGATTATACCTCTTTCTACCTGATTGTCTAAGTCCATACAATGCCTTTTGAAGTTGGACATTGTATAGACTCATGTTTGCTCTATCATGGTTCGGAACAGGGATACCTTCAGGAACCTTCATGTATATGTTCGAATTCAAGTTACCATACAGGTAAGCAGTGACAACATCCATCAATTTCATTTTCAAGCCCATGTTTACTGCCATTAAGATCAAGTATCTAAAGGTAACTTCATCCATGACCGGGGAATAGGTCTCCTCAAAATCGACACCGGGTCGTTCAGTGAAACCTTGAGTAACAAGCCTTGCTTTGTACCTTACTACCTTATTATTTTCATCTCTCTTTCGAACAAAAACCCACCTATGGCCAACTGGGCGAATGTGGGGAGGAGTTCGCCAAACTGGTCCGAACACCTTCCTTTTGTTGAGAGATATTAATTCGGCAGTAATTGCCTTCTGCCAATCATTCCAATCCGACCTTTTCTTGCAAACAACGAGTGTTTTAGGCGCTGGGTTAAGATCTATGATTGAGGCAATTTTCGTAGCAAAGTTAATGTCGACAATCAACGTTGCTCGGCTTAGAGACTCTCTCGTATAAATATAATCTATGGCCATTTCGTCATGGGGCGCATCTGGCCCGAATACTTGCTCTACCAAATTTCCCATTTTGGGAGCAAGGTCCTTCAGACTCCCCGCACCAATGTGTGCGCACACATCTACGTTGGGTGTTTCCCCTATGGGAAAGTTTAAGTACAGAATTTCATGCACTGAATTTTTCGTACTTGGGCCAGGTCTCGACTGGCTCCCCGTTTCACTTTGGGCACTTTGGTGACAGGCTGTGATAAATCTCTCGTATCCTTTTTGTCAGGCGTCCCCGAGTACATGGGATTTGAGAAGCCGTATCTCTCGTCCTTTTAGGCCTTTGGACGGGAGCGGGTATACCATCATTCTTCTTTGGTATTTCGACCCTTTTCGGTGCATTGCGTGCATGCACATGCAATTTTGTCACAGTCTTTAAGTCATTAAAGTGATCAGGCAGTTGATTTGCTAATGGCTGCAAATATATTATCTTTTGGACTTCTCTCTCAGTCTCAGCAGTGCGCGAGTCATGGGTGTGGATTCCCGTGGCTTGCCACGTGATTTCTCGACTTTTAGAATCAAGGGGTTGATTCACTCCCCCTAAAGTCAGGAAAAAATCCTCGTCAAAAATGCAATCAGCAAAACGAGCCGTGTGACAGTCGCCTGTCATGGGGTCCAGATACCTGATTATGGACACAGTCTCATAACCAACATATATCTCCGACTTACGGAGCGGGCCCATTGTTGATCGCTAGGGTGGTGGTATTGGTACGTATACCTGGCAACCGAACCTACGAAGGTGGGAAATTTTCGGTGCCGACCCTTGCGCAAGCTGAACATGAGAGTGGATGTTGTAGGCCGACGGTCTAAAGTTGATGAGTTTGGCCATATGTAATACAGCGTGGCCCCAACATGTAGTTGGTATACAACCCTGAAGGAGCGGTCGGGCAATGAATTTAATTCTTTTGATCAATGCCTCGGCAAGTCCATTTTGTGTATGAACATGCGGGACCGAGTGCTCAACTTTGATTCCCGTTGCCATGCAATAATCATCGAATGCCTTTGAAGTAAATTCTCTGGCATTGTCCATTCGAATAGACTTTATACGATGATCAGGGAAATTATTCCTCATTTGTATGATCTGAGAGATCAACTTTGCAAAGGCATGGTTCCTTGTTGACAGCAGGCAAACGTTGGACCATTTAGAGGAAGCATCGATGAGCACCATGAAATACCTAAATGGCCCTGTCAGGGGCTTAATTAGACCGCATATGTCCCCTTGGATACATGCGGAGCATACGAAATCATCCCTCACCTTTAGGGGCGATGGCCTAATGACTAAATTCCCCATGGCACATGCGGAGCATACGAAATCATCGGGATTCGGGAAGTTCTTCACGTTAACATTATGGCCATGCGAGTTGTTAATTATATTCCTCATCATCCTAAGTCCGGGGTGGCCTAACCTATCATGCCAGAGGCAGAAAAGTTTGGAGCTTCTAAAGACGGTCTGAAGGGTACTGTACACGGGCGGTGCTACTATCTTGGTGTAGTATAGCCCAATGTCAAACGAGGAGGCACTCCTTGCCGTTCATAACATGTTTACCATTTGCATCCCGCTTCGTGATGAGGAGGCACTCCTTTCCGTTGTCATCACCGGTCTCAGCATGGAAACCATTAGCACGGATGTCTTCAAAGCTCGGAAGAGTACGAGTCGACTCCGGGTACAACAATGCATCATGAATGATCAAAGTTGTTCCCATGGGAAGTATGATAGTAGCTCGTTCGGAGCCGACTATGTTTGAACCGCAGTCGGCGATTGTCATAATACTTCCCGGAGATTTTTTAATAGACTCAAAGTACTTAGTTTCACGTAAAATGGTATGTGTAGTGGCGCTATCGGCAAGGCACGTTTCCTACATTCGGGCGCCACACACATTCTAAAATATGACATCTAATTAATGTAACAAGGAAGAACATACATTAATAATAAATGCACACATTTCTGAACATAACATACTATCATGTATAAATAATGAAATAAATGAATGATATAAATGTCATCCAAGCGTCATGAAATAAAGAATAAGTTTTGTGCTCTCATAGAGCTTACAACCAAATCGAATTTATTCGAATGCATTGTCTCAAATCACGGAATCATGATCACTAATGAGGTAGGCTAAGTAGACTCGGCAAAGAATACATTGACTTCAGCCTGAAGTCAGCCCCTCCTCGATAGTCATCATCTTGGTAGCAGGATCAATATCCAGTGGCGGCCCCGTAGGGGCGACCGTGTGCTCAACCTCCATGGCAACGTCTGCGTCGTTAGAGACTGCCAAGGCTGCCCCTATGGGCACAGCTGCGGTTGCCATGATGGGCACAGGAGGAGGCGTAGGGATCATCACGGGTGTTGCTGGGGGCGCCAGTGGTGATTCCTCCTGAACCAAGGCGAGGTGCATCTCACGCTCCTTCCGAGCCTTGTACGCAGCAACCACCTACTTTGGTGCGCGGCACTGGCGGGAGAAATGCTCCAACGGTCCACACCATAAGCAGTCCTGAGGCATCTGCCCCCCCTTTCTCGGCTTCTACTGCTTAGCCGGAATGGGGGGTTGAGGGCCCTTCTTCTTGCCCTTGCGACCTCTCTTCCTCTGGAGAGGCTTGCGGACCTTGAGGGCGTTTACCTCCTGATGAGAACTCCCCCCAAGTGGTTGCGCGACAAAATTCTTTTTCAGAACCTTGTCCCGCGCCTCTGCCACCTGGAGGATGTCGATCAGCTCTGAATACCTCGTGTAGTTCCCCTGGCGGTAGTTCCATGAGGACTGGACCGCGTCAAGATGGAAAGTGGATAGGGTTTTCTCAATCTTCTGACTATCGGTAACCTCAGTACCACACAGATGAAGAGTTGTACAAATCTGGTGCAATGCCGAACTGTACTCCCTAATCGTCTTGAAGTCTGCAAACCTCAGACGGATCCACTCCGCCTCTGCACGTGGCCTGACAGTGTACTTCAGCCTCTCAATCCGCTGCTTACGAGCGGTCCAAAGGCCACAAGCACTCCGTTCAGCCATATACTCGTCTTTCAGAGTAGGGCAGAGGTGATGACGGAGGAAATGCAGAGCCTGGGCATTTTCTAGCGCGAACTTGGGGTCGGTGGGGGCCAGCATGGCCCCCTTACCAATCGCTCTCAGAAGGCCCTTGCCCTAGAACCATATCTCTGTTGGAATTATGCCCTAGAGGCAATGATAAATAAGTTATTATTATAATTCCTGTATCAAGATAATCGTTTATTATCCATGCTATAATTGTATTGAATGAAGACTTAGATACATGTGTGGATACATAGACAAAACACTGTCCCTAGCAAGCCTCTAGTTGGCTAGCCAGTTGATCAAGGATAGTCAAGGTCTTCTGACTATGTACAAGGTGTTGTTGCCTGATAACTGGATCACGTCATTGGGAGAATCATGTGATGGACTAGACCCAAACTAATAGACGTAGCATGTTGATCGTATCATTTTGTTGCTACTGTTTTCTGCGTGTCAAGTATTTATTCCTATGACCATGAGATCATATAACTCACTGACACCGGAGGAATGCTTTGTCTGTATCAAACGTCGCAACGTAACTGTGTGACTATAAAGATGCTCTACAGGTATCTCCAAAGGTGTTCGTTGAGTTAGTATGGATCAAGACTGGGATTTGTCACTCCGTGTGACGGAGAGGTATCTCGGGGCCCACTCGGTAATACAACATCACACACAGGGCTTGCAAGCAATGTGACTTAGTGTAAGTTGCGGGATCTTGTATTACGGAACAAGTAAAGAGACTTGCCGGTAAACGAGATTGAAATAGGTATGCGGATACTGACGATCGAATCTCGGGCAAGTAACATACCGAAGGACAAAGGGAATGACATACATGATTATATGAATCCTTGGCACTGAGGTTCAAACGATAAGATCTTCGTAGAATATGTAGGATCCAATATGGGCATCCAGGTCCCGCTATTGGATATTGACCGAGGAGTCCCTCGGGTCATGTCTACATAGTTCTCGAACCCGCAGGGTCTGCACACTTAAGGTTCGACGTTGTTTTATGCGTATTTGAGTTATATGGTTAGTTACCGAATGTTGTTCGGAGTCCCGGGTGAGATCACAGAGATCACGAGGGTTTCCGGAATGGTCCGGAGACGAAGATTGATATATAGGATGACCTCATTTGATTACCGGAAGGTTTTCGGAATTACCGGGAATGACGAATGGGTTCCGGATGTTCACCGGGGGGGGGGGGGGGCAGCCCACCCCGGGGAAGACAATAGGCCTTAGGGGTGCCACACCAGCCCTTAGTGGTCTGGTGGGCAAGCCCAAGAAGGCCCCTGCGCAGGAGATAATAAAATCAAAGAGAAAAAAGGGGAAGTGGGAATGAAGGGAAGGACTCCACCTTCCAATCCTAGTTGGACTAGGATTGGAGGAGGAATCCTCCTCCCCCTTCGGCGGACCCCCTGGGGGCTCCTTGAGCCTCAAGGAAAGGCCCCTCCCCTCCCACCTATATATACGGAGGTTTTAGGGCTGATTTGAGACAACTTTGCCATGGCAGCCCGACCACATACCTCCACGGTTTTTCCTCTAGATCGCGTTTATGCGGAGCTCAGGCGGAGCCCTGCTGAGATTAGATCACCACCAACCTCCGGGGCGCCGTCACGCTGCCAGAGAACTCATCTACCTCTCCATCTCTCTTACTGGATCAAGAAGGCCAAGATCATCATCGAGCTGTACGTGTGCTGAACGCGGAGGTGTCGTCCGTTCGGCACTAGATCGGAGCGGATCGTGGGACGGATCGCGGGACGGTTCGCGGGGCGGATCGAGGGACGTGAGGACGTTCCACTACATCAACCACGTTTATTAACGCTTCTGCTATGCGATCTACAAGGGTGCGTAGATCTGAAATCCCCCTCGTAGATGGACATCACAATGATAGGTCTTCGTGCGCGTAGGAAATTTTTTATTTCCCATGCGACGTTCCCCAACAGTGGCATCATGAGCTAGGTTCATGCGTAGATGTCATCTCGAGTAGAAAACAAAAGTTTTTGTGGGCGGTGATGTGCGATTTGCTGCCCTCCTTAGTCTTTTCTTGATTCTGCGGTATTGTTGGATCGAAGCGGCTCGGACCGGCATTACTCGTACGCTTACGAGAGACTGGTTTCATCGCTACGAGGAACTCCGTTGCTCAAAGATGACTGGCGAGTGTCGGTTTCTCCAACTTTAGTTGAATCGGATTTGACCGAGGAGGTCCTTGGATGAGGTTAAATAGCAATTCATATATCTCCGTTGTGGTGTTTGCGTAAGTAAGATGCGATCCTACTAGATACCCATGGTCACCACGTAAAGCATGCAACAACAATTAGAGGACGTCTAACTTGTTTTTGCAGGATATGCTTGTGATGTGATATGGCCAACAATGTGATGTGATATATTGGATGTATGAGATGATCATGTTGTAATAGTTAATATCAACTTGCACGTCGATGGTACGGCAACCGGCAGGAGCCATAGGGTTGTCTTTAAACTAATGTTTGTGCTTGCAGATGTGTTTACTATATTGCTAGGATGTAGCTTTAGTAGTAATAGCATGAGTAGCACGACAACCCCGATGGCGACACGTTGATGGAGATCATGGTGTGGCGCCGGTGACAAAGAAGATCGTGCCGGTGCTTTGGTGATGGAGATCAAGAAGCACGTGATGATGGCCATATCATGTCACTTATGAATTGCATGTGATGTTAATCCTTTTATGCACCTTATTTTGCTTAGAACGACGGTAGCATTATGAGGTGATCTCTCACTAAAATTTCAAGACGAAATTGTGTTCTCCCCGACTGTGCACCATTGCTACAGTTCGTCGTTTCGAGACACCACCTGATGATCGGGTGTGATAGACTCAACGTTCACATACAATGGGTGCAAAACAGTTGCATACGCGGAACACTTGGGTTAAGCTTGACGAGCCTAGCATGTGCAGACATGGCCTCGGAACACATGAGACCGAAAGGTCGATCATGAATCATATAGTTGATATGATTAGCATAGGGATGCTTACCACTGAAACTATCCTCAACTCACGTGATGATCGGACTTGAGCTAGTGGAATTGGATCATGAACCACTCAAATGACTAGAGAGATGTACTTTTTGAGTGAGAGTTTAGCAAGTAATTTGATTAAGTTAAACTCTAATTATCTTGAACATAGTCTAAGTCCACTTTGAATATATTTGTGTTGTAGATCATGGCTCACGTGACAGTCACCCTGAATTTTAATACGTTCCTAGAGAAAGCTAAGTTGAAAGATGATGGAAGCAACTTTGTAGACCGGGCTCATAATCTTAAGTTGCTCCTCAAGTTGGGAAGAAGGATTATGTCCTTAATGCTGCGCTAGGAGATGAACCACCCGCTACGGCCGACCAAGATGTTAAGAACGCTTGGTTAACACGTAAGGAGGACTACTCAGTAGTTCAAT
Source organism: Hordeum vulgare subsp. vulgare (assembly GCF_904849725.1). NCBI lineage: Eukaryota > Viridiplantae > Streptophyta > Magnoliopsida > Poales > Poaceae > Hordeum > Hordeum vulgare. The sequence goes on along the minus strand of NC_058518.1, from coordinate 104,426,032 downwards.
GTGCAGTCCTGTATAGCTTAGAGCCGGGACTTCAACATCGCTTTGAGCGTCATGGAGCATATGAGATGTTCCAGGAGTTGAAGTTTATCTTTCAGAAGAACGCCCGGATCGAGAGGTATGAGACCTCCGATAAATTCTATGCTTGCAAGATGGAGGAGAATTCGTTTGTCAGTGAACATGTGCTCAAAATGTGTGGGTACTCAAACCGTCTTGCTGAGCTAGGGATTGAACTCCCGCAAGAGGCTATCACTGACAAAATTCTTCAATCACTGCCGCCAAGCTATAAGGGCTTTGTGTTGAACTACAACATGCAAGGGATGAACAAGTCACCCGGCGAGTTGTTCGCGATGCTGAAAGTCGCAGAGTCAGAACTCCGTAAAGAGCATCAAGTGTTGATGGTGAATAAGACCACTAGTTTCAAGAGAAACGGCAAAGGAAAGAAGGGTAATTCAAAGAAGAGCGGCAAGCCTGTTGCCAATCCGACGAAGAAACACAAAGCTGTACCTCAGCCTGAAACGGAGTGCTATTATTGCAAGGGTATGGGTCACTGGAAGCGCAACTGCCCCAAGTATCTGGCTGATAAGAAGGCGGGCAAAGAAAAATCAGGTATATTTGATATACATGTTATTGATGTGTACTTAACCAGCTCTCGTAGTAGTGCCTGGGTATTCGATACCGGTTCTGTTGCTCACATTTGCAACTCGAAACAGGAACTGCGGAATAAGCGAAGGCTGGCAAAGGATGAAGTGACGATGCGCGTGGGAAATGGTTCCAAGGTTGTTGCAATCGCCGTCGGTACAGTTTCACTTCAATTACCATCAGGATTAGTTATTAACTTGAATAATTGATATTTAGTGCCTGCGTTAAGCATGGACATTATATTTGGATCTTGTTTATTGCGAGACGGTTACTCATTTAAGTCAGAGAATAATGGTTGTTCTATTTCTATGAGTAATATCTTTTATGGTCATGCACCCAATGTGAGAGGATTGTTCATATTGAATCTTGATAGTGATAATACACATATACATAACATTGAGACCAAAAGAGTTAGAGTTAACAATGATAGCGCCATGTTTTTGTGGCACTGCCTCTTAGGTCATATTGGTGTAAAGCGCATGAAGAAACTCCATACCGATGGAATTTTGGAGTCACTTGACTTTGATTCACTTGACACGTGCGAACCATGCCTCATGAGCAAGATGACTAAAACTCCGTTCTCCGAAACAATGGAGCGTGCAAGTGACTTGTTGGAAATCATACATACCGATGTGTGTGGTCCGATGAGCGTGGAGGCACGCGGTGGATATCGTTATTTTCTCACCTTCACTGACGATTTGAGTAGATATGGTTATGTCTACTTGATGGAGCACAAGTCTGAAACATTTGAAAAGTTCAAGCAATTTCAGAGTGAAGTTGAAATTCATCATAACAAGAAAATCAAGTTCCTACGGTCTGATCGTGGGGGTGAATATCTGAGTTTCGAGTTTGGTGCTCACTTAAGACAATGTGGAATTGTTTCACAGTTGACACCGCCTGGAACACCACAACGTAATGGTGTGTCCGAACGTCATAATCGTACTTTATTAGAGATGGTGCGATCTATGATTTCTCTTACCGATTTGCCGTTATCATTTTGGGGTTATGCATTAGAAACAGCTGCATTCACTTTAAATAGGGCACCATCAAAATCCGTTGAGACGACACCATACGAACTGTGGTATGGCAAAAGACCAAAGTTGTCGTTTCCTAAAGTTTGGGGATGTGATGCTTATGTCAAAAAGCTTCAGCCTGAAAAGCTGGAACCCAAAGCGGAAAAGTGCATCTTCATAGGTTACCCAAAAGAGACAGTTGGGTATACCTTCTATCTCAAATCCGAGGGCAAAGTGTTTGTTACTAAGAACAAAGCTTTTCTCGAGAAGGAGTTTCTCTCGAGAGAATTGAGTGGGAGGAAGATAGAACTTGATGAGGTTGTCGAACCTCTCATCCCTCTAGATGGTGGCACAGGGCAAGGGGAAACCCCTGTCATTGCGACGCCGGTTGAGGATGAAGTTAATGATGATGATCATGAAACTCCAGATCAAGTTCCTGTCGAACCTCGCAGGTCGACGAGACCGCGTACTACTCCAGAGTGGTACGGTAATCCTGTCTTATCAATTATGTTGTTAGACAACAATGAGCCTGTGAATTATGAAGAAGCAATGGTGGGCCCGGATTCCAACAAATGGTTGGAGGCCATGAAGTCCGAGATAGGATCCATGTATGAAAACAAAGTGTGGACTTTGGAAGTACTACCTGAGGGCCGCAAGGCTATTCAAAACAAATGGATCTTTTAGAAGAAGACGGACGCTGACGGTAATGTGACCGTTTATAAAGCTCGACTTGTGGCAAAGGGTTTTTCACAAGTTCAAGGAGTTGACTACGATGAGACGTTCTCACCCGTAGCGATGCTTAAGTCCGTTAGAATCATGTTAGCAATAGCTACATTTTTCGATTATGAAATCTGGTAGATGCATGTCAAAATGGCATTCCTTAACGGTTTCCTTAAGGAAGAGTTGTATATGATGCAACCTGAAGGTTTTGTCGATCCTAAAAATGCTAACAAAGTGTGCAAACTCCAGCGATCCATTTATGGACTGGTGCAAGCATCTCGGAGTTGGAATAAACGCTTTGATGAGGTGACCAAAGCATTTGGGTTTATACAAGTGGTTGGAGAATCTTGTATTTACAAGAAAGTGAGTGGGAGCTCTGTGGCGTTTCTAATATTATATGTGGATGACATATTGCTGATTGGAAACAACGTGGAGTTTTTGGAGAGCATAAAGGATTGCTTGAATAAAAGTTTCTCTATGAAGGACCTAGGAGAAGTTGCTTACATTCTAGGCATTAAGATCTATAGGGATAGATCGAAACGCGTGATAGGACTTTCACAAAGTACATACCTTGATAAAATTTTGAAGAGGTTCAAAATGAAACAGTCCAAGAAGGGGTTCTTGCCAGTTTTACAAGGTACGAGATTGAGTAAGACTCAGTGCCCAACAACTCATAAAGATAGAGAGCATATGAGCACCGTCCCCTATGCTTCAACCATAGGTTCTATCATGTATGCAATGTTGTGCACTAGACCGGACGTTAGCCTGGCTATAAGTATGGCAGGCAGGTTCCAGAGTAATCCAGGAGTGGATCACTGGACGGCGGTCAAGAATATCCTGAAGTACCTGAACAGGACTAAGGAGATGTTTCTCGTGTATGGAGGTTACGAAGATTTCACCGTAAAAGGTTACGTCGATGCAAGCTTTGACACAGATCCGGATGACTCTAAGTCACAGACCGAATACGTATTTATTCTTAATGGGGGTGCGGTGAGCTGGTGCAGTTCCAAGCAAAGCGTCGTAGCTGATTCTACATGTGAAGCGGAGTACATGGCTGCCTCGGAGGCGGCTAAGGAGGGTGTCTGGATGAAGCAGTTCATGACGGATCTTGGAGTGGTTCCAAGCGCACTGAATCCAATAACCGTGTTGTGTGACAACACGGGTGCCATTGCCTTAGCAAAGGAACCACGGTTTCACAAGAAGACCAGACACATCAAACGACGCTTCAACCTCATCCGCGACTACGTCGAAGGGGAGGACGTAAATATATGCAAAGTGCACACGGATCTGAATGTAGCAGACCCGCCGACTAAACCTCTTCCACGGGGAAACCATGATCAACACCAGAACTGTATGGGTGTTAGATTTATTACAGTGTAATTCGCATGGTGATGTGAGGGCTAGATTATTGACTCTAGTGCAAGTGGGAGACTGTTGGAATTATGCCCTAGAGGCAATGATAAATAAGTTATTATTATAATTCCTGTATCAAGATAATCGTTTATTATCCATGCTATAATTGTATTGAATGAAGACTTAGATACATGTGTGGATACATAGACAAAACACTGTCCCTAGCAAGCCTCTAGTTGGCTAGCCAGTTGATCAAGGATAGTCAAGGTCTTCTGACTATGTACAAGGTGTTGTTGCTTGATAACTGGATCACGTCATTGGGAGAATCATGTGATGGACTAGACCCAAACTAATAGATGTAGCATGTTGATCGTGTCATTTTGTTGCTACTGTTTTCTGCGTGTCAAGTAGTTATTCCTATGACCATGAGATCATATAACTCACTGATACCGGAGGAATGCTTTGTCTGTATCAAACGTCGCAACGTAACTGGGTGACTATAAAGATGCTCTATAGGTATCTCCGAAGGTGTTCGTTGAGTTAGTATGGATCAAGACTGGGATTTGTCACTCCGTGTGATAGAGAGGTATCTTGGGGCCCACTCGGTAATACAACATCACACACAGGGCTTGCAAGCAATGTGACTTAGTGTAAGTTGCGGGATCTTGTATTACGGAACGAGTAAAGAGACTTGCCGGTAAACGAGATTGAAATAGGTATGCGGATACTGACGATCGAATCTCGGGCAAGTAACATACCGAAGGACAAAGGGAATGACATACGGGATTATATGAATCCTTGGCACTGAGGTTCAAACGATAAGATCTTCGTATAATATGTAGGATCCAATATGGGCATCTAGGTCCCGCTATTGGATATTGACCGAGGAGTCCCTCGGGTCATGTCTACATAGTTCTCGAATCCGCAGGGTCTGCACACTTAAGGTTCGACGTTGTTTTATGCGTATTTGAGTTATATGGTTGGTTACCGAATGTTGTTTGGAGTCCCGGATGAGATCACGGACGCCACGAAGATTTCCGGAATGGTCCGGAGACGAAGATTGATATATAGGATGACCTCATTTGATTACCGGAAAGTTTTCGGAATTACCGGGAATGTACCGGGAATGACGAATGGGTTCCGGATGTTCACCGGGGGGGGGGGGGAGTTCACCCCGGGGAAGCCCATAGGCCTTACGGGTGACGCACCAGCCCTTAGTGGGCTGGTGGGCAAGGCCAAGAAGTACCCTGCGCAAGAGATAAGAAAATCAAAGAGAAAAGAAAAAAAAGGGGAAGTGGGAAGGAAGGGAAGGACTCCACCTTCCAATCCTAGTTGGACTAGGATTGGAGGAGGAATCCTCGTCCCCCCCTTCGTCCGACCCCTTGGGGCTCCTTGAGCCTCAAGGCAAGGCCCCTCCCCTCCCACCTGTCGTGGGTATAAGTCTGACAGTAGATGTGTAGGGTACGAAAGGATGGGCAGAGCCTTAGCTACGGCGAGGTTGTATGAGTTCAGGCCCCTCTACGGTGGAGGTAAAAGCCCTACGTCTCAGTGTTCTTGGGAGCTTAGTATCGAGTGGAATATAGGGTTACAGTAAATGCCAACCCCTGCACCAGTGGGGAAGGGCGGCTTATATAGAGTGCGCTACCCTTCAAAATGGCCCGGTGGACATGGGTGGAATAGTGGCGAATAAACGCCTACGTTACAGGTATCGTATGCCTTAAATGTTAATAATGGTGTATGAAAACGTATGACTGTTGCCCTCCTGGGAGGTTACGATGTACAAAGTGGAATTCAGTCGGTACGTTAAATACGCTCCGAGTGTTCGTCACCGACTGGATCATGGGGGGAGTCCTTAGTTCCGTCGGAACTGTCTAAGGGCCTTGTCCTCTATGAAGGGTAGTCCTTGGGTAGGACCTATAGGGCAGGCCTATGACCCTACCCTGGGACCATAACCCCATCATTAGTCCCCGAATGGATCGGGGTTGGAACAACGAAGAGATGTCTGGAGTACGGATCCGACTGGTATGGATGTGACTTTGGCGTTGTTTGCCTCGATCCATTTTATCCTTTCAACCAGTGATCCGAGTGAATATACCAGTGAAACGAACCGTCAGGGACCAAGTGCTTCCGCGGAATCTTTTGATGTGACCGGTCAAACTGACAGCGGCGGATTTTCTGGGATCCTCAAATTTCGGTTGCCGCGCGCTCAGCGGGGATGACGACATCGCCATCGAGTAGTTTCTGCCGCCTCGATTACCGTGCCTTTATCTTCTCCACTAATGTCGCAGCAGCCGGTCGGGGGATAAGATTTCGGGGCCACCTGTTAGTGACTCAGTCGGAAGCTTATTTAAGCTCCTCCAGCGGGGATTTCTTGTTGCGCTGCTCTTCTTCCTCGCATTAACCTCGCTCCTCCCGTAGCTCCCTGCGCGGTCCAAGCCTCCTCCTTCCTCTCCTCCTCTGCGGATCTGTTGCCTTCACCATGATGAAGGGACAGACCAGCAAACTCGAGTCGCAGAAGAAGAAGAAGAAGGGGGCGGCCCCTGCTCAGCGGCGACAGCGGGCACTGCCATCGGGTTGGATCCAGGGGGATTTGCTCCCCTCTACGGTGACGGCGGACGACTTCCTAGAGCTAGTGAAGCATGGCATGATCGCCAACAAGTCGTGGAGGCTGCCGACGGAGGGCGAGACGGAGCCGGCGCCGCAGGAGGGGGAGCGCGTCCTGCTGCTCAGCCATGTGTTCAGGGGCTTCTCCTTGCCTCCCCACCCCTTCTTCCGAGGTATTATGAATCACTTCGGGGCACAGCTCCATCATTTTCCTCCGAACGCGATAGCCCATCTTGCCGCATTCTTCACCCTTTGTGAGTGCTTTATTGGATGCCCCCCCACTGGGGGCTCTTTAAGTACATCTTCTCCGCTAGGTCCCAAACTGTCAAAAAGCTTAGCTAGTCGGACGATAAAACCCATCTCCTCCAGCTCTGCGGGGGCTTAGGCTTTCAAAAGAAAACGAAGAGTAGCTACCTCCCTCTCCAGTTGTTCGAGTCAGTTAGGAACTGACAATCGACCTGGTTCTATTGCCAGGACATCGCTTGTCCGAATGCTGCGACTGGGTTGCCACCTTTTAGCCTAGACCGTCCGGCCCCTCCCAGGCATCTTGCGCTCTCAAAGGTGGAAAAGATCCAGATCCATCCTCTGGTCGACGCGCTGATAGCTGTCGTCCGCAAGGGAGTCACTCGCACGGATTTGCTGGAGACTTTTCTGGGTCGGCGCATCCAGCCGCTGCAAGCCCGACACCACGCCATGTGGCACTACGCGGGGCCTGAGGATTCCACTCGGACTCATCCAGAATGCATGACCGGGGAGGTTGTGACAACGTGGGTCCGTGGCATCACACGCGCATGCGACAATCCCCGAGGAGCCCCGCGAGTGAAGCCCTTCCGCGCCGATAATCCTCCTCCGAATGAGGTGGGCACCTCTTGTCGAGTGCTTTCAATCTTCTTAGATTTATCGCTTTTCTTGTACCGCCGCCTGACTTGTGACGTTGCTGACTGTGTTTTGTGCAGGAGTGGACCAACTGGTATTCTCCCGTCTCGAACGGGAATCCAGCTGAGGAAGAGGAGGGCAGCCAGGAGGGCAGCATGGACAGCGCCGAGTACGTCTCCGACAGTGGGGAGACGGAGGAGGAGACTGAAGAGGAGGAGGGGGAGGTTGGGGAGCAGAGCTCGCCACCTCCACCATCAGAGCATCGAACTAAGCGCCGTCACGAATCCGCGGCTCCGCCGGCTCCTCCAGCGGCCCCGAGTGCTCCGCCAGCCTCTCCCGTGGCCCCGAGTGCTCGGAGTGTGAAGAGGACCAGGGACGCTGCTGCCGAGCCCATGGACCAGCCGTCCAAGGTGGCCAAACCTAGTGGGCCCAAGCCTCGGAAAGCTTTGCCTCGGATGAGGATCACTGTTCCAGTCACCTCAGCGTAAGTGACTTGTTCTCCCATCTTCTTTTAGTATCTGATTGAACTCGTGCTTATCCATCGAGTGGATTTCACCCAACAGGGCTGCTACCTCCGCCACCTCTCTGCCGCGCCAAGACGATGATCCCATGGACACGGATAACGCTGCCACATCCCAGCAAGGTACGCTATCACGACTCCGAGAGTTTGTATTATTGTTTCGCGAGTGCTGTCTTTAATCTTGCCCTTTTTCTGTAATTTCATGTTGTTTAGTCGGGCTTCCTTCGGAGGTGATTCATCTGGAGGACGACGACCAAAGGGGGTCAGGGCCAGCTTTGGCGCCTGTCCTTGAGGTTGTCCCATCTGCTGCTGCTCCCACCATGAACATGCCGCCGACCGAGATGATGCCGCCGACTGAGACGGTGCTCCTTGCAGCGGAACCGACTGGAGCGGAGCTTGGGATGCCCAAGGAGTCTTCTGACGTGTCGGGTCCGTCAACATTCAATATGACGCCCGACACCTCCCGGAAGACCATGTGGGGGCCGCCAAGGCCGCCATGGTGCAGGTGGAGCTGATGGTGGGTGACGCCAAGGGAGCGTATGACTCCATCGCGTCTTTATACAAGAAAAGCTTGGAACTCCGGGACGATATTCGAGTAAGTGCGCTAGTAAGTGTTTACTTTCCTCTTGTTATCCACTGGGGGTTTTAAGTGATTTACTCAGATACAGTAGGATTATTTTGCAGTGGGTTCACTCCGAGTGAACCCAGTGGGTGTAGTCCCCGAGACTTCTGTCGAGTGCTTGCACCGGCAGTTGTCTTTATATGTATTTCTCGTGATCTGAGCAGATCAGAGCTGATCTGCCTGAATAGTACGAGTGGGGGCACTCGGAGTGCACCTACTGGATGTAGTTCCCGAGAGTAGTGTTACTCAGGTCGGGTAATAGCATTCTCGTAGATTTGTCTGTTTGTCATGGAGCTCAATAGGGCCGACCTGTTCGAGCTTCATGCCAGTCGGGTCACTCTTAGTGAACCCACTAGGTGTAGTCCCCGAGACCGCTGTTGATTGCTTGCATCGGCAGGGGTCTGAAGAACTTTGAGCTTGGATTGTTTTCCTTGTAGAATGTGTCTGATCTTCCCTTTGCGCTTATTTGGCAGAAGACTTGTGAAATGGGATCCACGTACAATGCTTTGAAGGCTGAAAAGACTCAGCTTGCTGCGGACTTGGAGGCGGCTGTGAATGACCTGGCTGGTGTGAAGGGGGCTCTTGCTGACCGAGAGAAGTCTTTGGAGGAGTCCCGGAGACCAACAAGGCATTGGTAGCCAAAATTAAAAAAATGAAGAGTCAAAGAACCGAACGGATGAGTCAGCTGAAGTTGATGAACAATCGGTGCATGGCGCAGGAGAAGTACGTGAGCGACTGGGCAAGGAAGATGGTTGCACTGCTCGGTGGTAAGCTTTTTGCCGAGTGCTTCTTGACTTTGGAGTTCATTCTGCGCTTACTTTCTGCTTGTCTTTTCTTTGCAGATTTTTGTCTGGACGCTGAGGCTGAAGCAGCCAACATTGAACGGTCGGTTGTTCCGAACGTTCCACTCGGCGATGAAGCCAATCGGGACTTGCTCCGAGCGCATATTCGCCTTGGCAGAGTGGGACCTTTCATTGGCCGCCTAAGAGAAGTCATCGGCCGGATCGACAAGGAGCTGTGGCCCGAAGACGATTCCCGGCGATAAATAGAAGGGTTGATGACTCGGCTGGAGGATGTCCCGAGCAGGGTGCAGGCATGGAAGAAGTCTGCCGCTCGTTGTGGTGCGGACGTGGCGCTATCTCTGGTCTGAGTGCACTGCAAGGAAGCTCGCGAAGAAAAGCCGAAGACGCTGCATGTCGCCAACACCAAGAAGCTTTGATTCGAAGATTTCATGGAGACCTTCCTCGACACAGCCACTCGCATCGCAGACGGGATCGACCTTGACACCTTTTTGGAGCCTGCCAGTCCTGGTGACGCTTAAAAAACTTTATGGTGAACGCACATTTTCCTCGGTATGCCGAGTGGTATCTGTATCAAACTTTGGCCACTGCTGTTGGCCGTCACATTCGTGGTTCCAACTTTGAATTCGAATTGAATATTTCGCTCTTCTTTCGCTAAGTTTTTTTGACACGATTTTGGCTCGTGGTTCTTGTTTGGCGTTTCTTGGTGAAGCCAATGGCAAACATGCGGAGCATGTAGTTGTCAGTTGTCTTCACATCCACATGAGCCTCAATGAGGGTCTGCCAAGTCTCCGAGTGAGCACTCGGAGCGAGCTTTTACTTAGGTGACTCAGGGTCGCGGCTAAGTCTCCGAGTGCGACTTTTAGTGCACACTCAGAATGAGTTGTTACCCATGTAGTTGTCAGTTGTCTTCACATCCACATGAGCCTCAATGAGGGTCTGCTAAGCCTCCGAGTGGATTTCGAGGATACACTCGAAGGAAGCTTTTTTTACTTAGGCGATTCTGGATCGCGGCTATGTCCCCGAGCATGACTGTGAGCTCGCACTCGGAGCGAGTTGTTACTCATGTAGTTGTCAGTTGTCTTCACATCCACATGAGCCTCAATGAGGGTCTGCTAAGCCTCTGAGTGGATCTCAAGGATACACTCAAAGGAAGCTTTTTACTTAGGCGATTCTGGATCACGGCTAAGTCCCCGAGCGCGACTGTGAACTTGCACTCGGAGCAAGTTTGTAGTTAGGCGATTCCGGATCGCAGCTAAGTCCCGGAGTGCAGCTTTTAGTGCGCACTCGGAGCGAGTTTGTACTTAGGGGATTCTGGATCGCAGCTAAGTCCCCGAGTGCGGCTTTTAGTGCGCACTCGGAGCGAGTTTGTACTTAGGCGATTCTGGGTCGCAGCTAAATCCCCGAGTGCGGCTTTTAGTGCGTACTCGGAGCGAGTTTGTGCTTAGACAACTCTGGGTTGCAGCTAAGTCTCCGAGTGCGGCTTTTAGTGCGCACTCAGAGCGAGTTTGTACTTAGGCGATTCTGGATCGCAGCTAAGTCCCCGAGTGCGGCTTTTAGTGCGCACTCGGAGCGAGTTTGTACTTAGGCAATTCTGGGTCTCAGCTAAGTCCCCGAATGCGGCTTTTAGTGCGCACTCGGAGCGAGTTTGTACTTAGGCGACTTTGGGTCGCAGCTAAGTCCCCGAGTGCGGCTTTTAGTGCACACTCAGAGCGAGTTTGTACTTAGGCGATTCTGGATCGCAGCTAAGTCCCCGAGTGCGGCTTTTAGTGCACACTCGGAGCGAGAGTTTTTTACTTAGGCGACTCTGGGTCGCAGCTAAGTCTCCGAGTGCGACTTTTAGTGCGCACTCAGAGCAAATTTGTACTTAGGCGACTCTGGGTCGCAGCTAAGTCCCCGAGTGCGGCTTTTAGTGCGCACTCGGAGCGAGTTTGTACTTAGGCGATTCTGGATCGCAGCTAAGTCCCCGAGTGCGGCTTTTAGTGCACACTCGGAGCGAGAGTTTTTTACTTAGGTGACTCTGGGTCGCAGCTAAGTCCCCGAGTGCGACTTTTAGTGCGCACTCGGAGCAAATTTTTGAGACCGGAGTCTGCAAACGCGGAAGAACTTTGAACCTGCAAGAAATCAATCTGCTTTGTATTACTTCAATGATACTTTTTCTTTACATTGCCCTCGTCGGCGGTCATGTGTTGAAGAGCTTCAAGAGATCTCCGTTCCATGCTCGCGGCTCGTCCGTTTCCCTGTCGAGGTTGTAGAGTCGATATGCTCCGTTGTTCAGCACCTTAGAGATGATGAAGGGTCCTTCCCAGGAGGGAGCCAACATGTGAGGTCTCTGCTGATCCACTCGGAGCACCAGGTCGCCTGCTTGGAATGTGCGACTCCTGACGTGCCGCGCGTGAAAACGCCACAGATCTTGTTGATAAATTGTTGAGCGAGTGAGTGCCATCTCGCGCTCTTCTTCTAGAAGACCCACTCCGTCTTGCCTGGCTTGTTCTGCTTCAGCTTCGGAGAAGAGTTCGACTCGTGGAGAGTTGTGAAGCAAGTCACTCGGAAGGACTGCCTCTGCTCCATAAACGAGGAAGAATGGGGATCGCCCTGTAGATCTATTCGGAGTTGTGCGGAGGCCCCACAACACTGAAGGCAGCTCGGTGACCCATGCACCGGCGGCATGTCCAACTTCTCGCAGGAGTCGAGGCTTCAACCCTTGAAGAATAAGTCCATTCGCCTGCTCTGCTTGCGTGTTTGTTTGGGGGTGTGCCACGGATGCAAAATCCACTCGGATTCCCTGGCCTGTGCAAAAGCCTTTGAACCTGTCCGAGTCGAAGTTTGTGCCGTTATCGGTGATTATGCTGTGCGGAACCCCGTATCTGGAGATGATGTCTCTGACAAATTTGATGGCCGTAAGGGCGTCAAGCTTCTTGATGGGCTTGGCTTCAATCCACTTGGTGAACTTGTCGACTGCTACTAGCAAATGAGTGAATCCCCCTTGGCCTGTTCTGAATGGTCCGACTGTATCTAATCCCCACACGGCGAACGGCCAAACAAGAGGGATTGTCTTCAGCGCAGATGTTGGCTTGTGGGACTTGTTCGAATAGAACTGACAGCCTTCGCATCTATCAACCATATCTTTTGCCATTTCATTCACCTGCAACCAGAAGAAACCAGCTCTGAATGCTTTGGCGACGATTGCTCTTGAGGAGGCATGATGGCCGCAGGTTCCCGCATGAATTTCTTCCAAGATTAACTGTCCCTCCTCAGGGGAGCTGCACCGCTGAAGGATGCCTGAAACACTTTCCTTGTACAACTGGCCATCAATGACGGTGAAGGACTTCGATCTGCGGACGATCTGCCTAGCTTGGACTTCGTCTTCTGGTAACTCTTGCCTCAGGATATACGCAAGGAACGACACAGTCCATTCGGGGATGAGAGCAAGAATCTCCATGATCAAATCAACCACAACAGGGACCTCGACTTCAGTCGGATCTGTTGAGCTCTTCGGTTGTACTGGTTCCTCTGTAAAAGGATCTTCTTTTACTGAGGGGAGGTGTAGGTGCTCGAGGCAGACATCACTCGGGATTGGTCTCCGAGTGGATCCAAGTTTTGCCAATTCATGAGCTGCTTGGTTTTTCAGTCGTTGAACATGGTGAAGTTCCAGACCTTCAAACTTCTTCTCGAGTTTCCTTACTCCGTTGCAGTATGCAGTCATGGTGGGGTTCCTTACATCCCACTCCTTCATCACTTGATTAACCACCAAATCCGAGTCGCCATAGACCATCAGGCGACGGACGCCGAGTGTGATGGCCATGCGCAATCCGTAAAGGAGAGCTTCGTACTCTGCCTCATTGTTGGAAGAATCAAAATGTATCTGCAACACATACTTGAGTTTATCACCTTTTGGCGATATGATCACTACGCGAGCGCCGAAGCCATTCAACATCTTGGACCCATCGAAGAACATGGTCCAATGAGCCGAGTAGATGTGAGTCGGTTGCTATTGTTCTACCCATTCTGCTATGAAGTCAGCCAGAGCTTGAGACTTTATAGCCTTCTTGGCTTCGAACTTGATGTCGCAGTATAACATCTCCATTGCCCACTTCGCCACTCGGCCTGATGCGTCCCGACTGTGGAGGATTTCCGACAACGGAGCATCAGAAATGACAGACACTGAGTGGTCTTGGAAATAATGAGCCACCTTCTTTGCAGTCATGTAGATCCCATAAATAAGCTTTTGATAATGGGGATACCTCTGCTTGGAAGGAGTGAGGACTTCGGAGACATAATATACTGGCCGCTGAACCTTGTACGCTTTGCCTTCTTCTTCGCGTTCGACTGTGAGAACAGTGCTGACGACTTGATTTGTAGCCGCGATGTACAGAAGAAGGGGTTCTTTACTGAGCGGGGTAGTAAGAACCGGCTGGGTGGAAAGCAGGGCTTTGAGGTCGTCGAATGCAATTTGGGCTTCGTCTGTCCACTCGAAAGTATCTGATTTCATCATGAGTTGGTACAGAGGTAGCGCCTTCTTGCCGAGTCGAGCGATAAACCTGCTCAAAGCCACTAGGCAACCCGTGAGCCTTTGAACATCATGTATTCTGACTGGCCGTTCCATTCAGACGATGGTCCCGATCTTTTCGGGGTTGACATCGATCCCTCGTTCGGAAACGAAGAAACCGAGTAACTTCCCACTGGGAATGCCAAATGAACACTTGGCTGGGTTGAGCTTGATATCGTATCTACGTAGGTTGGCGAATGTTTCTGCCAAGTCAGTCAGCAGGTCGGAACCTTTGCGTGACTTGACTATGATATCGTCCATATATGCCTCCACATTTCGACCGATCTGGTCAAGGAGGCATTTTTGGATCATGCGCATAAAAGTTGCTCCTGCATTTTTCAAACCGAATGGCATAGTGATGTAGCAGAAGCACCCGAATGGGGTGATTGAAGGCTGTTTTTAATTCATCCGGACCGTACAGACGGATCGGATGATAGCCCGAATAGGCATCAAGGAATGATAAACGCTCGCAGCCCGCAGTCGAATCAACAATTTGATCAATGCGGGGGAGCGGGAAATGATCTTTCGGGCAGACCTTATTGAGATGCTTGAAATCGATGCACATACGGAGAGACTTGTCCTTCTTGGGCAGCATGACAACATTGGCGAGCCACTCGGAGTGGTGTACCTCGCGAATGAAGTTGGCCGCCAAAAGTTTAGCCACCTCCTCTCCGATTGCCTTCCTTTTGTGCGCGGCGGACCTATGCAGGCGTTCTTGGACGGGCCGAGAAGTAGGATCCACATGCAGTCGGTGCTCAGCCAACTCCCTGGGTACACCTGGCATGTCAGCGGGCTTCCATGCAAAAATGTCCCAGTTCTCACGGAGGAATTGGATGAGCTCGACTTCCTATTTTGGATCAAGGGTGGTGGAGATGTTCGTCGGGGCAGCGGTGTCGTCCGTCGGGTGGATGCTGACTTACTTTGTGTCTCCCGCCGACTGGAATGCGGACTCCGAAGATGGTTTCTCCGAACGCATCAAGTCAGCGGGGTCGGCTGTCTTCTTGTACTCATCCAGCTCGAGGATAGCCATCTTCTGATCGGCAATCCTCGACCCCTGCTGCAGACACTCCTCGGCCCGCTGCCGATTGCGTGTGACCGTGATCACACCTTTGGGACCCGACATCTTCAGCTTCAAATACATGTAACATGGACATGCCATGAAACGCGCATACGCCGGACGGCCCAGAATCGCATGGTATGCACTCTGGAAGTCCACCACCTCGAATGTCAGCTTTTCCTTGCGGAAGTTCTTGTCGGAGCCGAAAACAACGTCCAACGCGATCTGGCCGAGTGACTTGGCCTTTCGTCCTGGGACGACTCCGTGGAACTGCATGCTGCTCTCGCTAAGTTTGGACATTGGAATGCCCATCCCCTTAAGAGTGTCGGCGTACATGATGTTCAAGCCGCTGCCGCCGTCCATGAGGACTTTGCATAGTCGGACTCCTTCCACCATCGGGTCGACGACCAGAGCTTGCCTCCCTGGGGTGGGTACGTGTGCTGGATGGTCCGACTGATCAAAGGTGATCGCAGTCTGAGACCATTTGAGGAATGTGGGGTTGGTTGGGGTTGCCTTGTTCACCTCCCTGTTCACCAGCTTCAGTCGACTCTTGCTTTCCACGTCAGCAAAAATCATTAATGTTGCATGGACTTGGGGGAACGGATCCTCCTTGTCCTCATCATCCTGCTCGTAGTCCTTTTCACTCGGCTGCCCTTCGCCGATCCCTTGGATCAGGAGGCGACATTGCCGAGTGGTGTGCTTCGGGAATATGGCGTTGCCTTCTTCGTTCATCTTCCTGTGGATTGGACACGGCTGATCCAGGATGGAATTTCCGAATTGTTTCTTCTTGGGGGTATACTGAGCTTTCCCCTTACCCTTGAACTTGGCATTCGTAATGGCTGCTGCCTCTGCCTGCGGAGTGGATGGAGCTTTCTGCTTTTGCTTCCGATTGCTGTTCCCATCTCCGTCGGCGACTGCCTTATGCTTGCCGCTACATATGCGGTCCTCTTCTTCGCCATTTGCATAGCGTGCGGCTATCTCCATCATCTTGCTCATGGAGATGTCACTTGTCCGACCGAACTTCAGGTACAGATCTTTGTACCGCACGCCTGCCTTGAAGGCGCAGACTGCTTGGTGCTGTGTGACGTTCTTCACCGTGTGGATGAGGGTCGTCCAGCGCTGGATGAAGTCACCCAGGGGCTCATTCTGCTTCTGGACACAGTGCTGGAGCTTCACGAGACCAGCAGGGCGTTTGCACGTGCCCTCGAAGGTCCTGATGAAGACTCGGGACAGATCCGCCCCGCTGTAGATGCTTGACGGAGCCAACTGGTTCAGCCATGCTCGTGCCGAGCCGTCGAGCATCAGGGGGAGATGTTTCATGGCGACCTGGTCATCTCCACCACCGATCTGGACCGCCACTCTGTAGTCATCCAGCCATGTTTCTGGCTTGGACTCTCGTGTGAACTTGCTGATTCCCGTCGCCAATCGGAAGTTGGGAGGGATGTCAGCTGAACGGATGGCCCGACTGAAGCACTCGGGACCACAGACGATGGTCCTGCTTCCACTCGGACGGTCTCTATCGTGACCATCACGGTGGGCTCGGCTCCTGTCAACCTTCCTCTGGGCGATGTACCCTCTTGCGTCGGGCCTTGGATCATACGCGTCACCGGCTAAACGCCGATCATCGTGATGCCGGGGCCCGTAAGGCCCGCCCCGTGGAGGGGTGCGTGAACAGCGACGATCTTCGGGATTCCTGGAACGGCTGCCCCCTCCGCGTCGGTGATGAGAGTCGGGGCTGAAAACCGACCGATGCGTGTTCACGTGAACATAACTGTTGTGGATCCTGTTGTGCGACTGGGAGACCGCCGAATTTTGCTACTGCGCCGTATGCAACAGGGCACGGATCTGCTCGATCCCTCTACCAGCCTCTGAATCAGTCGGTTGGAGGGAATCGACTATCTTGGCGGCGATAGCCAGGTTGAGGATGGGTGTGCGGAACACCTCAATGTTGCTCTGGCGAGTGCGCCGACTAGCAGAACGGCGGTGTTGACGACGAGCGCCGGATGATTCGCCGACCTCATGCTCGTTCCGACCAGTTCAGAGGGGACTTTCATGGGAATCAGCCATGAGAACTTCAGCTGTTGGCCCGCGACCCAAGTACTCGGAAGGTAACTCAGTCGAAACTGAGTCCAAGCACTGGGACGGCGGCGCGACCACAACCGACTCGAGGACCGCCACTTGAGAGGACGCGTTCTGTCGCGCCTGGGCGTGTCGCACCCAATGCTGGAGCCGCGGACGGCGGGACCGCTTGTTGCGGCGCGTGACGGGGGCGAAGATCGACACCGGGGACGATTGCTAGAGAAGAAGGACGCCGCAGGTACCGGCACGGAAGTGCGTAGCCCCGTGACTGAGGAGCGCCTTGACGTCGAGAGGCACATCCCGAAGCCATGCCGAATCATCGACGATGAAGGAGAGTGCGCCGAAGAGGATCTCATGACCCATGCACAAATCTCCGTCGGACGACATGATGAAAAGATGAAGTTGCAAACTCGCCAGAAGTCGCTTAGAGCCAACTGTCGTGGGTATAAGTCTGACAGTAGATGTGTAGGGTACGAAAGGATGGGCAGAGCCTTAGCTACGGCGAGGTTGTATGAGTTCAGGCCCCTCTACGGTGGAGGTAAAAGCCCTACGTCTCAGTGCTCTTGGGAGCTTAGTGTCAAGTGGAATATAGGGTTACAGTAAATGCCAACCCCTGCACCAGTGGGGAAGGGCGGCTTATATAGAGTGCGCTGCCCTTCATAATGGCCCGGTGGACAGGGGTGGAATATTGGCGAATAAACGCCTACGTTATAGGTAACGTATGCCTTAAATGTTAATAATGGTGTATGAAAACGTATGACCGTTGCCCTCCTGGGAGGTTACGATGTACAGAGTGGAATTCAGTCGGTACGTTAAATACGCTCCGAGTGTTCGTCACCGACTGGATGATAGGGGGAGTCCTTAGTTCAATCGGAACTGTCTAAGGGTAGTCCTTGGGTAGGACCTATAGGGCAGGCCTATGACCCTACCCTGGGACTATAACCCCATCACCACCTATATATACGGAGGTTTTAGGACTGATTTGAGACAACTTTGCCACGACAGCCCGACCACATACCTCCACGGTTTTTCCTCTAGATCGCGTTTTACGGAGCTCGGGCGGAGCCCTGCTGAGATTAGATCACCACCAACCTCCGGAGCACCGTCATGCTGCCGGAGAACTCATCTACCTCTTCGTCTCTCTTGCTGGATCAAGAAGGCCAAGATCATCGTCGAGCTGTACGTGTGCTGAACGCGGAGGTGTCGTCCGTTCGGCACTAGATCGGAGCGGATCGTGGGATGGATCGCGGGATGGTTCGCGGGGCAGATCGAGGGACGTGAGGACGTTCCACTACATCAACCACGTTTATTAACGCTTCTGCTGTGTGATCTACAAGGGTACGTAGATCTGAAATCCCCCTCGTAGATGGACATCACCATGATAGGTCTTCGTGCGTGTAGGAATTTTTTTCTTTCCCATGCGACGTTCCGCAACAATCTCGCAGTCGGAAGACCAGATCAGGTAGTTCAGCCATGTCTGGGCCAACTCAGAAAACTCCGTGTTAACGATTCCGGCCATCTGCAATTTATGCAAGAAAATAATGAGATCACAACAGGTAATCTTTTGCATAAATGCGATGTACATCAACTTATTCAATAAAATGACGTTTCATTATTTAATACATTTTTATTTTATGATTTACCTAAGGATTAAAAGTGCTAAACAATTAATCTACAACAGAAATAACATATAATAAAATATTGTTAAATGAGATGGTATATTACGTGTATCTAATACGTGAAAAATAGTTAGAAAAACAAATTCCCGAGCTTTTTTAAAGCCAGTATATACGTTTTTACGAGAAAAATTGGACAACCAGCCCAATCAGACTATTCCCAGCCGTCCCGACCACTTTTTTTAGCTAGCCCGACAGCCACCTTTTTTAAGCCCATCAAGCCGGCCTCGCAGCGAACCAGCAGCCCACCGGGACATTAGGGTTTCCTAGCACCCGAGTGGGTGGTGGCGGCGGGACGCGGTCGATGCCCGAGCGGACAGTAGGGCACAATGCGCGGGGCGCAGCGGCCGGCCGGCAGGGCACTGCATCCTGGCTCACGACAGTGGGCGGCGACCTGGCGCGGCGGCATGACGCGGTGGCCTGGCGCACGGAAGTTGGCGGGCGGCTCAGCGCAGCAGGCGGCGAGCGAGGCGGTAGCCGTCCAACAGGGCACGACGGCGGCTGGCGGCTCAGCTCGGCAGGCGGGAGGCGGCTCAGTGTAGCAGGCGGCGAGCGAGACAGCAGCCGTCCAGCAGGGCGCGACGGCGGTTGGTGGCTCAAAGCGGCAGCGGGCGAGCGTGGCGGCGGCGCGATCGGCGTCTCGAGCTG
Source organism: Hordeum vulgare subsp. vulgare (assembly GCF_904849725.1). Taxonomy (NCBI): domain Eukaryota; kingdom Viridiplantae; phylum Streptophyta; class Magnoliopsida; order Poales; family Poaceae; genus Hordeum; species Hordeum vulgare. The sequence continues at coordinate 104,406,876 of NC_058518.1, read as the reverse complement.
GCGCTCATGCATGTCGCTGAGTTAGCATCAGCAGCAATGCTCATGTATGTCTCTAGCCGCCGTGGATCGATATGAGCAGTGCTCATGCATGTCACCAAGTTAGCGTCAACAGCAGCCGATGGCAACCGATCGTCGAGTGACATGGTTGCTGCCAGCAGCCGGCGTACGTGCTCAACGACGATGTTAGCGTCAGCTGGACGCAATACAACGACGACTGTATGGCATATGCGCATCGGCGCACATGTCAACGGACGGTGACACATCGAGGTTGGCGTCAGCATCGTCTTCCTAAAATCTGCGCGTTGGTGCAGCAGGCACACGATGGACACGTGCACATAAGTGATGCATCGTGGCGGTGTCGTGCTCGTCTGGAGCATGGACATCCTTTCCCTATATGTAGTCAACAAGTTTCTCATGAATGCGAGATCGATCCACATTGGCGGGCGACATCCGGTCCGCCGTGATCTCGCGAGGAAAATCTACATAATAGGTAAAACTAATCCGAAAAAATTACGGGACCACAAAAACGGAATCGTGATAACGAGGGGGATCCGTTTTTGCAAAGAGGGGATCGTATTTATACCTCCGTGCGATCGACGATAGCCTACTTGGTGCAGGCTTGATGCAGGCTCCATGGAGAGTTGGTGGAGCGAAGCGTGGTGATAACGTGTTCCAGAACTCTTGCCGGTGAGTCTGGTCTAAGGTTGCGGAGAGAGAGCGGGCGTCGTAGATGAAGTAGTCAAACACACAGAGTCAAAGAACACCAGGAAGTAGAGAGAGGAACAAAGCTATATTAATCATCAAGTCTCTGTTACAATGATGGCCTCTCCTTTGTTTATATAGGGGTATGGGGTGAAGGGATAAGTAACCATCTAACGTGACTTTAGGGAACGAGAAAGGCTACCTGCGTGCCTCCCATGCTATTTGGATTTACCGCCTCATGTGTGGCCTTTGGGCCAGGCCTGGTTCCCCAACACTTTAGACAACGTTGAACAAAAGTTGAGGTTTAGACGGTGTGGAGGGAGTTTTTGTTTTTGACTTTGCTAACTTTCAACCGTACTAGGGGCCTTCTCACAAGGTATCCGTCCGTCCCATGAGTGGTGATTCAGTGAGAAGCAGCGACTCTGGTGACAAACTGCTAGGTTCGTGCTCCTCTCTGTCTCCCCCTAGATTCGCCAGTCCCCTCCCTCCCTGCTTCCAACCCCGACGAGCCCTTCCAGTTTGAGTCAAGGTACGACGACCTTGGGGGCGACCTGCTAGGGTTCGTGCTCCTCCCCGTCTCCTCCCCAGATCCGGTCAGTCCCCATTTCCCTGCTTCTAGCCCGGCGAGCCCTCACCAGCGGGGGTGGGGGGGGCAGTCCCCTCGCCCAAATCCTGCCAGTTCATGGCCTTTCGCGAGTTTGACCAGGGGCTGGCGATCGTATTTCACCCTGACCTGGGTCCCTGGTTTCTTGGGGTGGCGGTGGTGGGAGATGGAGAAGATGGAGGGGATGCTAAGGAGCATGAGGCTGTTGGAGGCAAAGAAAGCAGGCCTCCGAATCGGGGGCAAGGGGATGGAGGCGGTCGATGGGGAGAGGACAACTTTGGTGGAATCCAGAGCGGTGGGGAAAGTTCTGTTGGAGAAGGAGGTATCTGCAGAAGGACTCATACAAGCTGTGGGAAAAAATTTGTGCCCGCTCCGAAGCATCCGATGCCGCAAAATGGGAGAGAATATTTTCCTCTTCACCTTCCTGCAAGCCTCGGGGAAGAAGAAAGCTTTGGACAGTGGTCCTTGGGTGCTAAACAACGATCTAGTGGTAGTGGTGGATTTTGACCCAAATAAAGCTCTGGAGGAGTATGTTTTCAGTAGGGTCCCGATCTAGGTGCAGGTGCTCAAGCTTCCCCTTGGCGGAATGGATAGGGTGACAGGGGAGATGATCGGGGAAAAGGTGGGAGATTTTGTGGATGTGGAGGTGGGGAAAGACAGGATGGCGGAGGGAGAATCGTTGCGAATTAAGGTCAAGCCAAACATTACAAAGCCTCTGATGAGGGGAACGGTCATCCACATAGGGGATGATGAGCGCGTTAGGTGGTGCCCCTTTTGGTATGAATACCTCACGGAATTTTGCTATATATGTGGGGTTATTGGGCATGAAGAAAAGAATTGCTCCGTCAGTTTGACAAAGCAGGAAGAGAAGCAATTCGGCAGTTGGCTCGGAGCCTATATACCAAGGAATCAGTTCAGTAGTGAGAAGTAAAGATGGAGTGGTGGGGGTGGTAGCAGCGTGGAGGAAGATCCTATGGATTTGGGGACAGAGAGGGAAAGGCAGTAAGTAACAGTTTGTCTTGGAGGAAGGAGAGCGTCGTCTATGGCGCCTCGGCTGGGGTGGGGGAAGAGTGGGGGAAAAGAGGATGAAGTGACAAGTCCGACGAAGAGAAAAGAAGCGCGGTCTATGACGGGGCCACAGAGAGTGCTAGAGTTTAGGAAGGAAAATGATACGATAAAAGAGGCGGGTGTGGATAAGCGGGAAGTCGCCCATGGGACAAGTTGTGTGCGGACTAGTGGAGAACTAAACGAGGAGAAGGAAGAGATCCAGATGATACAGAGTAGCCAGATGCAGCAGGGAGGGGATAGTGACCTCCCACAAGCTCGGGGAGAAGGTGAGGCTATCATTGCAAAGGAAAAAAGGCCGGTGAAGTGTAAACCTGAGGCAGATGCTCCCCAAGCTGGTGGAAAAATAAAAAAGAAGAAGGATGATGCAAAGGAGAACAGGGTGACGAGGACTTTCGAGAAGAGGGAAAGAAAATTGGGAGGCTCATCTAAAAACTAAGGGTGCAATTAGGGGCAAAATGACCGGCAAACCCTATAGAGGTTGATGAATAGCCCAAGATGTACGTAAAGAGAGGAAAGATCGAAACGGTGGAATACTCTGTTGTGGAAGCGGGGCTGTCGGGATAGCCGTGCGGGGATCAATGACGATTGTGATATGGAATGGACGGGGATTGGGGAACGGCCCGACCATTCGGGGGCTTCTGGACCTGCAGAAGCGGGAGGATCCCGGTGTAATTTTTTTCTTTGAAACAAAGATGAAGGGGGGGGGGAGATGGAATGGTGGAGGTGGAAGCTGGGTATGCCAAATATGGTGGTCAATGACTACAAGGGACTCAGTGGTGGGCTTGCTCTATTCTGGAAGAATTCAGCCAATCTTAGGGCTGGTTTAAAGTCAAGATACCATATCGATGCTGAAATCACTAAAGTTGATGGCTTTATCTGGCGGTTCACGGGGATCTACAGAGAACCAAAGGCCGAAGCAAAGGAGGCAACCTGGAGGCTTATGAGAACCATCAAACGTCACAACAACAAACCGTGGATGTGTGCGGGCGATTTGAACGAAATTCGGATGGCGTGTGAGAAGGAAGGGGGCCAGCTCGGTCCCAAAGCTACATGGACCGTTTCAAGGCTGCTTTAGAAGATTGCAAGTTGCATGATCTCGGCTTTGTTGGAGACCCCTTTACTTGGCGGAATAATTGGCGAAAGAAGGATGGGTACATTTGCGAGAGGCTTGATCGTGCCTGCGCTACACAGGAGTGGTGCGCTCGGTTCCCAAGCTACAAAGTACTTAATGAGGATCCAAGACACTCTGATCATAGACCCATTATCTTTGATGTGGAGTGGGAACACGGTGAGCCAGCGTCGCTCGCTTGGTGCTAGTTTTGGGCCGCTTTTTGAAGCCTGCTGGCTCGAGGAGGAAAAATGTGATGAGGTTGTGGCGCAAGCGTGGCAGAGAGCCTAAGACTGTGGGGAACCTACGGCGGAGGCTTTTAGGTCCATTTTGGCTGTTCTAAAATAGTGGAGTAATAATTATTCGGGTGAGCTGGAAAAACGTATCTCTCGAGCAAAGAAGAATCTGGAACAATGTAGAAGGGGAGAGCTCACACAGGAAAATGTGAGTAGGGAACAATTGCTCGGGGACAAGCTGGGGAAGATGGAGAACCAAAGAGACATGTACTGGAAGCAACATGCTCATGTAAATTGGCTCAATAAAGGGGACCACAACACAAAATACTTTCATGTGTTTGCTTCAGCAAGGAGGAAAACAAACCGAATGAAAAAATCATTATGGATGATGGCAGGGTGATGGAGAAGGGGGAGGAGATGTTGGAGGCGGTCACTAACTTTTTCACATCCATATTTACTTCTAGTGCAGGCCACAGAGTGGAAGAACTTCTCAGCTAGTTCCAAAGCCGGCTCACACCGGAGATGAATGATGCTTTGCTGATAGAGTCCACTGCTGGGGAGATCAAGACGGCCCTAGATGGGATTGGGGATCTTAAAGCCCCAGGACTGGATGGGCTCCCGGCTATTTTCTTCAAGAAATACTGGGACCTAATTGGGGAAAAGGTTACTGAACATGTGTTGAGAATTCTGAACGGGGGTGATTTCCTGGAGGATTGGAACAAAACTTGCGTCACCTTAATCCCCAAGGTAAAAACTCCAGAGAAACTGAAAGACCTCAGACCTATCAGCTTATGCAATGTGGTGTACAAGCTGGTGTACAAGCTGGTGTCCAAAGTGCTTGCAAATAGGCTAAAAATGATCCTGCATGATGTCATTGCCCCCTACCAGAGTGCTTTTGTCCCCGGGCGCTTAATATCAGACAACATTCTGCTGGCTTATGAGGTCACACACTTCATGCAGGGGGAGTGGGGTATGCAACTTTGAAGCTTGACATGAGCAAGGAGTATGATAGAGTGGAATGGTCGTTCCTTGAGAAGATGATGCAGAAAATGGGTTTCCGGGAAAGATGGGTCAGGTTAGTCATGAAATGTGTGTAAATGATATCCTATAGGTTCAAGCTAAATGGGAATTCAACGGAGGAGGTCAAGCCGGAGAGAGGGCTACGACAGGGAGATCCTATATCCCCATATCCTTTCCTCTTCTCTGCTGAAGCCTTCTCTAGTTTGCTAGATGGTGCTAAACAAGAGGGAAAGTTGGAAGGTGTCAAGGTAGGCTATAATGCACCGAGTTTCATGTTGGAAATATGCCCTAGCGGCAATAATAAAATAGTTATTATTATATTTCCTGTTTCAAGATAATCATTTATTATCCATGCTATAATTGTATTGAATGGAAACATAAATGCATGTGTGGATATATAGACAAAACAATGTCCCTAGTGAGCCTCTAGTTGGCTAGCCTATTGGTCAAGGATGGTTAAGGTTTCCTAGCCATAGACAAGGGTGTCACTTGTGACGGAATCACGTCATTAGGAGAATGATGTGATGGACAAGACCCAAACTATGAACGTAGCATATGATCGTGTCATTGATAACCCACAAGTATAGGGGATCAATTGTAGCCTTTCTCGATAAGTAAGAGTGTCGAACCCAACGGGGAGCTAAAGGTAGGACAAATATTCCCTCAAGTTCTATCGACCACCAATACAACTCTACGCACACTTTATGTTCGCTTTACCTAGAACAAGTATGAAACTAGAAGTACTTTGTAGGTGTGATAGGATAGGCTTGCAAGAAAAGAAAGAACACGTAAATAAAAACTAGGGGATGGTTAGATAAAGAAACAATTACGTTAGTTTAACGAGTGTGGAAAAGTGGTGGTAGGAGTTGCGGAATTGTCCCTAAGCAATTGACTACGTTACTAGACTGATAACAAGTTTTATGTGGGAGGGGCCACTGCTAGCATGTCATCCCTTACTTGGAATTCTATGCACTTATGATTGGAACTATTAGCAAGCATCCGCAACTACTAACGTTCATTAAGGTAAAACCCAACCATAGCAATAAGATATATTGGTCCCCCTTCAATCCCGTATGCATCAATTTCTATGCTAGGCTGAAGCTTCTGTCACCCTTGTCTTGGGGAACGTCGCATGGGAAACAAAAAATTTCCTACGCGCACGAAGACCTATCATGGTGATGTCCATCTACGACAGGGGATGAGTGATCTACGTACCCTTGTAGATCGTACAGCAGAAGCGTTAGAGAACGCGGTTGATGTAGTGGAACGTCCTCACGTCCCTCGATCCGCCCCGCGAACAATCCCGCGATCAGTCCCACGATCTAGTACCGAACGGACGGCACCTCCACGTTCAGCACACGTACAGCTCGACGATGATCTCGGACTTCTTGATCCAGCAAGAGAGACGGAGAGGTAGAAGAGTTCTCCGACAGCGTGACGGCGCTCCGGAGGCTGGTGATGATCTTGTCTCAGCAGGGCTCCGCCCGAGCTCCGCAGAAACGCGATCTAGAGGAAAAACTATGGAGGTATGTGGTCGGGCTGCCGTGGGAAAGTCGTCTCAAATCAGCCCTAATTGCTCCATATATATAGGAGGAGGGAGGGGGGGACCTTGCCTTGGGGTCCAAGGACCCTCAAGGGGTCGGCCGAGCCAAGGGGGAGGACTCTCCCCCCCCAAACCGAGTTGGACTAGGTTTGGTGGGAGGGAGTCCTCCTCCCTTCCCACCTCCTCCCTCTTTTTTTTTTTATTTTCCTTTGATTCTTTATCCTTGGCGCATAGACCCCTTTGGGGCTCTCCCACCAGCCCACTAAGGGCTGGTGTGTCTCCCCAAAGCCTATGGGCTTCCCCGGGGTGGGTTGCCCCCCCGGTGAACTCCCGGAACCCATTCGTCATTCCCGGTACATTCCCGGTAACTCCGAAAACCTTCCGGTAATCAAATGAGGTCATCCTATATATCAATCTTTGTTTCCGGACCATTCCGGAAACCCTCGTGACGTCCGTGATCTCATCCGGGACTCCGAACAACATTCGGTAACCAACCATATAACTCAAATACGCATAAAACAACGTCGAACCTTAAGTGTGCAGACCCTACGGGTTCGAGAACTATGTAGACATGACCCGAGAGACTCCTCGGTCAATATCCAATAGCGGGACCTGGATGCCCATATTGGATCCTACATATTCTACGAAGATCTTATCGTTTGAACCTCAGTGCCAAGGATTCGTATAATCCCGTATGTCATTCCCTTTGTCCTTCGATATGTTACTTGCCCGAGATTCGATCGTCAGTATCCATATACCTATTTCAATCTCGTTTACCGGCAAGTCTCTTTACTCGTTCCGTAATACAAGATCCCGCAACTTACACTAAGTTACATTGCTTGCAAGGCTTGTGTGTGATGTTGTATTACCGAGTGGGCCCCGAGATACCTCTCCGTCACACGGAGTGACAAATCCCAGTCTTGATCCATACTAACTCAACTAACACCTTCGGAGATACCTGTAGAGCATCTTTATAGTCACCCAGTTACGTTCCGACGTTTGATACACACAAAGCATTCCTCCGGTGTCAGTGAGTTATATGATCTCATGGTCATAGGAATAAATACATGACACGCAGAAAACAGTAGCAACAAAATGACACGATCAACATGCTACGTCTATTAGTTTGGGTCTAGTCCTTCACATGATTCTCCCAATGACGTGATCCAGTTATCAAGCAACAACACCTTGTTCATAATCAGAAGACACTGACTATCATTGATCAACTGGCTAGCCAACTAGAGGCATACTAGGGACGGTGTTTTCTCTATGTATCCACACATGTAAATGAGTCTTCATTCAATACAATTATAGCATGGATAATAAACTATTATCTTGATACGGGAATTATAATAATAACTATACATTTATTATTGCCTCTAGGGCATAATTCCAACAGTCTCCCACTTGCACTAGAGTCAATAATCTAGCCCTCACATCACCATGTGAATTACATTGTAATAAATCTAACACCCATACAGTTCTGGTGTCGATCATGCTTTGGCCGTGGAAGAGGTTTAGTCAGCGGGTCTGCTACATTCAGATCCGTGTGCACTTTGCATATATTTATGTCCTCCTCCTCGACGTAGTCGCGGATGAGGTTGAAGCGTCGTTTGATGTGTCTGGTCTTCTTCTGAAACCTTGGTTCCTTTGCTAAGGCAATGGCACCAGTGTTGTCACAGAACAAGGTTATTGGATCCAGTGCACTTGGCACCACTCCAAGATCCGTCATGAACTGCTTCATCCAGACACCCTCCTTAGCCGCCTCCGAGGCAGCCATGTACTCCGCTTCACATGTAGAATCTGCTACGACGCTTTGCTTGGAACTGCACCAGCTTACTGCACCCCCATTAAGAATAAATACGTATCCGGTTTGCGACTTAGAGTCGTCCGGATCCGTGTCAAAGCTTGCATCGACGTAACCTTTTACGGCGAGCTCTTCGTCACCTCCATACACGAGAAACATCTCCTTAGTCCTTTTCAGGTACTTCAGGATATTCTTGACCGCTGTCCAGTGATCCACTCCTGGATTACTCTGGAACCTTCCTGCCATACTTATGGCCAGGCTAACATCTGATCTAGTGCACAACATTGCATACATGATAGAACCTATGGCTGAAGCATAGGGGACGGAGCGCATATGCTCTCTATCTTCATCAGTTGCTGGGCACTGAGTTTTACTCAATCTCGTACCTTGTAACACTGGCAAGAACCCTTTCTTGGACTGTTCCATTTTGAACCTCTTCAAAACTTTATCAAGGTATGTGCTTTGTGAAAGTCCTATCAAGCGTTTTGATCTATCCCTATAGATCTTAATGCCTAGAATGTAAGCAGCTTCTCCTAGGTCCTTCATAGAGAAACTTTTATTCAAGTAACCTTTTATGCTCTCCAAAATCTCTACGTTGTTTCCAATCAGTAATATGTCATCCACATATAATATTAGAAACGCCACAGAGCTCCCACTCACTTTCTTGTAAATACAAGATTCTCCAACCACTTGTATAAACCCAAATGCTTTGATCACCTCATCAAAGCGTTTGTTCCAACTCCGAGATGCTTGCACCAGTCCATAAATGGATCACTGGAGTTTGCACACCTTGTCAGCATTTTTAGGATCGACAAAACCTTCGGGTTGCATCATATACAACTCTTCCTTAAGGAAACCGTTAAGGAACGCCGTTTTGACATCCATCTGCCAGATTTCATAATCGAAAAATGCAGCTATTGCTAACATGATTCTGACGGACTTAAGCATCGCTACGGGTGAGAAAGTCTCATCGTAGTCAACTCCTGGAACTTGTGAAAAACCTTTTGCCACAAGTCGAGCTTTATAAACGGTCACATTACCGTCAGCGTCCGTCTTCTTCTTAAAGATCCATTTGTTCTGAATAGCCTTGCGGCCCTCAGGTAGTATCTCCAAAGTCCACACTTTGTTCTCATACATGGATCCTATCTCGGATTTCATGGCTTCTAGCCATTTGTTGGAATCTGGGCCCACCATTGCTTCTTCATAATTTGCAGGTTCATTGTTGTCTAACAACATGATTGATAAGACGGGATTACCGGACCACTCTGGAGCAGCGCGTGATCTCGTCGACCTGCGTGGTTCAACAGAAACTTGAACTGGAGTTTCATGATCATCATCATTAACTTCCTCCTCAACCGGCGTCGCAATGACAGAGGTTTCCCCTTGCCCTGCGTCACCATCCAGAGGGATGAGAGGTTCGACAACCTCGTCAAGTTCTATCTTCCTCCCACTCAATTCTCTCGAGAGAAACTCCTTCTCGAGAAAAGCTCCGTTTTTAGCAACAAACACTTTGCCCTCGGATTTGAGATAGAAGGTGTACCCAAATGTCTCTTTTGGGTAACCTATGAAGATGCACTTTTCCGCTTTGGGTTCCAGCTTTTCAGGCTGAAGCTTTTTGACATAAAGCATCACATCCCCAAACTTTAAGAAACGACAACTTTGGCCTTTTGCCATACCATAGTTCGTATGGTGTCGTCTCAACGGATTTTGATGGTGCCCTATTTAAAGTGAATGCAGGTGTTTCTAATGCATAACCCCAAAATGATAACGGCAAATCAGTAAGAGACATCATAGATCGCACCATTTCTAACAAAGTACGATTACGACGTTCGGACACACCATTACGCTGTGGTGTTCCAGGCGTGTTAACTGCGAAACAATTCCACACTGTCTTAAGTGAGCACCAAACTCGAAACTCAGATATTCACCCCCACGATCAGACCGTAGGAACTTGATCTTCTTGTTACGATGATTTTCCACTTCACTCTGAAATTGCTTGAACTTTTCAAATGTTTCAGACTTGTGCTTCATCAAGTAGACATAACCATATCTACTTAAATCGTCAGTGAAGGTGAGAAAATAACGATATCCGCCGCGTGCCTCTACGCTCATTGGACCACACACATCGGTATGTATGATTTCCAACAAGTCACTTGCACGCTCCATTGTTCCGGAGAACGGAGTCTTAGTCATCTTGCCCATGAGGCATGGTTCGCACGTGTCAAGTGAATCAAAGTCAAGTGACTCCAAAAGTCCATCAGCATGGAGTTTCTTCATGCGCTTTACACCAATATGACCCAAGCGCCAGTGCCACAAAAATATGGCGCTATCATTGTTTACTCTAACTCTTTTGGTCTCAATGTTATGTATATGCGTATCGCTATCAAGATTCAATATGAACAATCCTCTCACATTCGGTGCATGACCATAAAAGATGTTACTCATAGAAATAGACAACCATTATTCTCAGACTTAAAAGAGTAACCGTCTCGCAATAAACAAGATCCAGATATAATGTTCATGCTCAACGCAGGCACTAAATAACAATGATTTAAGTTCATCACTAATCCCAATGGTAGCTGAAGTGACACTGTGCCGACGGCGATTGCATCAACCTTGGAACCATTTCCTACGCGCATCGTCACTTCGTCTTTCGCCAGCCTTCGTCTATTCCGCAGTTCCTGCTTCGAGTTGCAAATATGAGCAACAGAACCGGTATCGAATACCCAGGCACTACTACGAGAGCCGGTTAAGTACACATCAATAACATGTATATCAAATATACCTGATTTTTCTTTGCCCGCCTTCTTATCTGCCAGATACTTGGGGCAATTGCGCTTCCAGTGACCCATACCCTTGCAATAGAAGCACTCTGTTTCAGGCTTAGGTCCAGCCTTGGGTTTCTTCGGCGGATTGGCAACAGGCTTGCCGCTCTTCTTCGAATTGCCCTTCTTGCCTTTGCCGTTTCTCTTGAAACTAGTGGTCTTGCTCACCATCAACACTTGATGCTCTTTACGGAGTTCAGACTCTGCGACTTTCAGCATCGCAAACAACTCGCCGGGAGACTTGTTCATCCCTTGGATGTTGTAGTTCAACACAAAGCCTTTATAGCTTGGCGGCAGTGATTGAAGGATTCTGTCAGTGATAGCTTCTTGCGGGAGTTCAATCCCCAGTTCAGCTAGACGGTTTGAGTACCCAGACATTTTGAGCACATGTTCACTGACAGACGAGTTTTCCTCCATCTTGCAAGCATAGAATTTATCGGAGGTCTCATACCTCTCGATCCGGGCGTTCTTCTGAAAGATAAACTCCAACTCCTGGAACATCTCAAATGCTCCATGACGCTCAAAGCGACGTTGAAGTCCCGGTTCTAAGCCATACAAGACTGCACATTGAACTATTGAGTAGTCCTCCTTATGTGCTAACCAAGCGTTCTTAACATCCTAATCAGCCGTAGCGGGTGGTTCATCTCCTAGCGCAGCATTAAGGACATAATCCTTCTTCCCAGCTTGTAAGATCAGCTTAAGATTACGAGCCCAGTCTACAAAGTTGCTTCCATCATCTTTCAACTTAGCTTTCTCTAGGAACGTATTAAAAATCAGGATGACTGTCGCGTGAGCCATGATCTACAACACAAATATATTCAAAGTGGACTTAGACTATGTTCAAGATAATTAGAGTTCAACTTAATCAAATTATATGCTAAACTCCCACTCAAAAAGTAAATCTCTCTAGTCATTTGAGTGGTTCATGATCCACTTACACTATCCCAAGTCCGATCATCACGTGAGTTGAGTATAGTTTCAGTGGTAAGCATCCCTATGCTAATCATATCAACTATATGATTCATGATCGACCTTTTGGTCTCATGTGTTCCGAGGCCATGTCTGCACATGCTAGGCTCGTCAAGCTTAACCCGAGTGTTCCGCGTGCGCAACTGTTTTGCACCCGTTGTATGTGAACGTTGAGTCTATCACACCTGATCATCACGTGGTGTCTCGAAACGACGAACTGTAGCAACGGTGCACAGTCAGGGAGAACACAATTACGTCTTGAAATTTTAGTGAGAGATCACCTCATAATGCTACCGTCGTTCTAAGAAAAATAAGGTGCATAAAAGGATTAACATCACATGCAATTCATAAGTGACATGATATGGCCATCATCACGTGCTTCTTGATCTCCATCACCAAAGCACCGGCACGATCTTCATGTCACCGGCGCCACACCATGATCATCCATCAACGTGTTGCCATCGGGGTTGTCGTGCTACTTATGCTATTACTACTAAAGCTACATCCTAGCAAAATAGTAAACGCATCTGCAAGCACAAACGTTAGTATAAAGACAACCCTATGGCTCCTGCCGGTTGCCGTACCATCGATGTGCAAGTCGATATTTCTATTACAACATGATCATCTCATACATCAATATATCACATCACATCGTTGGCCATATCACATCACAATCATACCCTGCAAAAACAAGTTAGACGTCCTCTAATTTTGTTGTTGCATGTTTTACGTGGTGACCAAGGGTATCTAGTAGGATCACATCTTACTTACGCAAACACCACAACGTAGATATATGAGTTGCTATTTAACCTCATCCAAGGACCTCCTCGGTCAAATCCGATTCAACTAAAGTTGGAGAAACCGTCACTTGCCAGTCATCTTTGAGCAAAGGGGGTTACTCGTAACGATGAAACCAGTCTCTCGTAAGCGTACGAGTTATGTCGGTCCAAGCCGCTTCAATCCAACAATACCGCGGAATCAAGAAAAGACTAAGGAGGGCAGCAAAGCGCACATCACCGCCCATAAAACCTTTTGTGTTCTACTCGAGAAGACATCTACGCATGAACCTAGCTCATGATGCCACTGTTGGGGAACGTCGCATGGGAAACAAAAATTTTCCTACGCGCACGAAGACCTATCATGGTGATGTCCATCTACGACAGGGGATGAGTGATCTACGTACCCTTGTAGATCGTACAGCAGAAGCGTTAGAGAATGCGGTTGATGTAGTGGAACGTCCTCACGTCCCTCGATCCGCCCCGCGAACAATCCCGCGATCAGTCCCACGATCTAGTACCGAACGGACGGCACCTCCGCGTTCAGCACACGTACAGCTCGACGATGATATCGGCCTTCTTGATCCAGCAAGAGAGACGGAGAGGTAGAAGAGTTCTCCGGCAGCGTGACGGCGCTCCGGAGGTTGGTGATGATCTTGTCTCAGCAGGGCTCCGCCCGAGCTCCGCAGAAACGCGATCTAGAGGAAAAACTATGGAGGTATGTGGTCGGGCTGCCGTGGGAAAGTCGTCTCAAATCAGCCCTAATTGCTCCATATATATAGGAGGAGGGAGGGGGGACCTTGCCTTGGGGTCCAAGGACCCTCAAGGGGTCGGCCGAGCCAAGGGGGAGGACTCTCCCCCCCAAACCGAGTTGGACTAGGTTTGGTGGGAGGGAGTCCTCCTCCCTTCCCACCTCCTCCCTCTTTTTTTTTCTTTTCCTTTGATTCTTTATCCTTGGCGCATAGACCCCTTTGGGGCTGTCCCACCAGCCCACTAAGGGCTGGTGTGTCTCCCCAAAGCCTATGGGCTTCCCCGGGGTGGGTTGCCCCCCCGGTGAACTCCCGGAACCCATTCGTCATTCCCGGTACATTCCCGGTAACTCCGAAAACCTTCCGGTAATCAAATGAGGTCATCCTATATATCAATCTTCGTTTCCGGACCATTCCGGAAACCCTCGTGACGTCCGTGATCTCATCCAGGACTCCGAACAACATTCGGTAACCAACCATATAACTCAAATACGCATAAAACAACGTCGAACCTTAAGTGTGCAGACCCTGCGGGTTCGAGAACTATGTAGACATGACCCGAGAGACTCCTCGGTCAATATCCAATAGCGGGACTTGGATGCCCATATTGGATCCTACATATTCTACGAAGATCTTATCGTTTGAACCTCAGTGCCAAGGATTCGTATAATCCCGTATGTCATTCCCTTTGTCCTTCGATATGTTACTTGCCCGAGATTCGATCGTCAGTATCCATATACCTATTTCAATCTCGTTTACCGGCAAGTCTCTTTACTCGTTCCGTAATACAAGATCCCGCAACTTACACTAAGTTACATTGCTTGCAAGGCTTGTGTGTGATGTTGTATTACCGAGTGGGCCCCGAGATACCTCTCCGTCACACGGAGTGACAAATCCCAGTCTTAATCCATACTAACTCAACTAACACCTTCGGAGATACCTGTAGAGCATCTTTATAGTCACCCAGTTACGTTGCGATGTTTGATACACACAAAGCATTCCTCCGGTGTCAGTGAGTTATATGATCTCATGGTCATAGGAATAAATACTTGACACGCAGAAAACAGTAGCAACAAAATGACACGATCAACATGCTACGTCTATTAGTTTGGGTCTAGTCCATCACGTGATTCTCCCAATGACGTGATCCAGTTATCAAGCAACAACACCTTGTTCATAATCAGAAGACACTGACTATCATTGATCAACTGGCTAGCCAACTAGAGGCATACTAGGGACGGTGTTTTGTCTATGTATCCACACATGTAAATGAGTCTTCATTCAATACAATTATTGCATGGATAATAAACTATTATCTTGATACAGGAATTATAATAATAACTATACATTTATTATTGCCTCTAGGGCATAATTCCAACACCTTGCCCTCCAATACATAGTCCTATCAACATACTACTAACCCCATGGTGTGATCCACGCGCGGGCTCATATGATGGGCACCAAAGGACAACAACATAACCACAAGCAAATTAAACCAATCATAGCAATTCATCAATCACCGATAGGACAACAAAAATCTACTCACACATCATAGGATGGCAACACATCATTGGATAATAATATGAAGCATAAAGCACCATGTTCAAGTAGAGGGTACAACGGGTTGCGGGAGAGTGGACCGCTGAATATAAATGGGGAAGGTGATGGAGATGTTGGTGAAGATGACGGAGGTGTTAGTGTAGATCGCTGTCACACGATGATGTCCCGGGCGGCATTCCGGCGCCGCCGGGGGAGAGGGGGAGAGAGCCCCCCTTCTTCTTCTTCCTTGACCTCCTCCCTAGATGGGAGAAGGGTTTCCCCTCTGGTCCATGGTCTCCATGGCGGCGGAGGGGCGAGAGCCCCTCCGAGATTGGATCTCTCTCTCGGTGTCCTTCTGTTTCTGCGCTCCCAGATTCTGCCTTTCACCGTTTCTTAGATTACCGAAGATCTGTAACTCCGATTGATGTATCCTTTTGACACGATTTTCACCCGGATATTAGCTTTCTTGCGGCGAAAGAAGGTCCCCAACCGCCTTAGGGATTGGTCACAAGCCTGCCAGGAGCGCCTGGAGGGGTAGGGCGCGCCTCCTGGGCTTGTGACCCCCTCGGGCATAGTTTCGCGTTGATTCTTCTTCCCAAAAATCATAAATATTCCAAGAAAAATCCCCGTAGGTTTTTTATTGCATTTGGACTTCGTTTGGTATGGATATTCTGCGAAACAAAAAAAAGCAACAAACAGGAACTGGCACTGGGCACAGGATTAATATGTTAGTCCCAAAAATAGTATAAAAAGTTGCCAAAAGTATATGAAAGTTGTAGAATATTGGCATGAAACAATCAAAAATTATAGATACGACGGAGACGTATCAGTCATTTTGTTGCTATTATTTTCTGCATGTCAAGTATACATTCATATGACCATGAGATCATGTAGCTCACTGACACCGGAGGAATGCCTTGTGTGTATCAAACGTCACAACGTTACTGGGTGACTACAAAGGTACTCTAGAGGCATCTCCGAAGGTGTCCGTTGAGTTAGCATGGATCAAGACTGGGATTTGTCACTCCGTGTGACGGAGAGGTATCTCGAGGCCCACTCTGTAATACAACATCACAAACAAGCCTTGCAAGCAATGTGACTAAAGTGTTAGCCACATGATCTTGTATTACGGAACGAGTAAAGAGACTTGCCGGTAACGAGGTTGAAATAGGTATGGCGATACCGACGATCGAATCTCGGGCAAGTAACATACCGAAGGACAAAGGGAATAATATACGAGATTGTGTGAATCCTTGACATAGAGGTTCAACCGATAAGATCTTCATAGAATATGTAGGATCCAATATGGACGTCCAGGTCCCGCTATTGGATATTGGCCGGAGAGTATCTCGGTCATGTCTACATAGTTCTCGAACCCACAGGGTCTGGACACTTAAGGTTCGGTGACGTTTTCGGTATAGTTGAATTATTGATGTTGGTAACCGAGTGTTGTTTGGAGTCTCGGATGAGATCCCAGACATTACGAGTGTCTCCGGAATGGTCAGGAGAAGATTGATATATAGGATTGTTGCATTTGGCTTCTGGAAAGATTTCGGGCATTACCGGTAAAGTACCCGGAGTGACGAATGGCTTCCGGGGTTTTACCGGGAGGGGCCACCCACCCGGGAGAGGACCTAATAGGCCCATGCGTGGTGCAACAACCCTTAGTGGGCTGGTGAGGCCAATTCAATAAGCCTATTTCGGCCAAGGCAAAAATAAAGGAAAAAGAAAGGAAAAAAGGGAAGGAGGTGGACAAGAAGGAAAGGACTCCTCCACCAAACCGAATTGGAGGAGGAGACCTTCCTCCTTGGCTCGGCCCAACCCTCCTACTTGGAGTAGGAGGCAAGGAAGCCTCCCTCTAGTTCCTCCTATATAGTGGAGATTTGAGAGGTTTTTTTTCACCTCAAGCCTTTGTGCAAACCTCTCTCTCTCCACTACTTCGTGACACCTCGTAGCTAGATCGGTACGGCACAGCGTAGCCTTGCTAGAGTAGCTCCACCATCATCACCGCCATGCCGTCATGCTGCCGGAGAATTCAACTACCTCTTCGTCTCTCTTGCTGGATCAAGAAGGCGGAGATCGTCATCGAGCTGTATGTGTGCTGAACGCGGAGGTGTCGTCCATTCAGTGCTAGATCCGGACGGATCGTGGGACGACGGCAATTTGGATCGCGAAGACGTTCCACTACATCAACCGCGTTTCTTAACGCTTCCCGCTTAGTGATCTACAAGGGTATGTGGATCCAATATCTCTCTTGTAGATGATCATCACCATGATAGGTCTTCGTGTGCGTAGGATTTTTTTTGTTTCTCATGCAACGTTCCCCAACAATGGCCTTATGAGCTAGGTTCGTGCGTAGATGATATCTCGAGTAGAACACAAAATAGTTTGTGGGAATTGATGTTCAATTTTTTGCCCTCCTTAGTATTTTCTTGATTCAATGGCATTGTTGGATTGAAGCGGCCGAGACCAACTTTACTCATACGCTTACGAGAGACCGGTTTCATCGACTGACATGCAACTTGTTGCATAAAGATGACTGGTGGATGTCTGTTTCTTCAACTTCAGTTGAATCGGATTTTTCCGAAGCAGTCCTTGGAGAAGGTTAAATAGCAATTTGCATATCACCATTGTGGCTTTGCGTAAGTAAAATGCGATCATACTAGATACCCATAGCAGCCACGTAAAACATGCAATAAAAAATTAGAGGACGTCTAACTTGTTTTTGTAGGGTATGCATGTGATGTGATATGGCCAAAGACATGATATGATATATTGGATGTATGAGATGATCATGCTGTAATAGTTAAATATCGACTTGCACGTCGATGCTACGACAACCGACAAGAGCCATAGGGTTGTATTTAAACTAACATTTGTGCTTGCAGATGCTTTTACTATATCGCTAGGTTGTAGCTTTAGTAGTAATAGCATAGATAACACGACAACCTCGATGGCGGCACGATGATGGAGGTCATGATGATGGAGATCATGGTGCGGTGCCGGTAACGATGGAGATCATGTCAGTGCTTTGGTGATGGAGATCAAGAAGCACAAGTTCATGGCCATATCATGTCACTTATGATTTGCATGAGATGTTAATCCTTTTATGCACCTTATTTTGCTTAGAATGAAGATAACATTATAAGGTGATCCCTCACTAAAATTTCAAGATAAAATTGTGTTCTCCCGACTGTGCACCGTTGCAACAGTTCGTCGTTTCGAGACACCACGTGTTGATCGGGTGTGATAGACTCAACGTTCACATACAACGGGTGAAAAACAGTTGCACATGCAGAACACTCGGGTTAAACTTGACGAGCCTAGCATGTACAGACATGGCCTCGGAACACAAGAGACCGAAAGGTCGAGCATGAATCGTATAGTTGATATGATCAACATGGAGATGTTCACCACTGAAACTATACTCAACTCACGTGATGATTGGACTTGAGTTAGTGAATTTGGATTGTGCGACACTCGAATGACTAGAGGGATGTCTATTTGAGTGGGAGTTTATTAGTAATATGATTAGCTAAACTCAATTGTCTTGAACATAGTCTAAGTAATCTTCGCAACATTTTATGTTTTAGATCAATGGCTTGCACAGTAGCAACCGTGAATTTTAATACGTTCCTAGAGAAAGCTAAGCTGAAAGATGATGGAAGAAACTTTGTTGATTGGGCTCGAAATCTGAGGTTATCCTCCAAGCTGTCCAAAAGCAATATGTGTTTGATGCTGCGCTAGGTGATGCACCACCCGCTACGACAGACCAAGATGTTTTGAACGCTTGGCAGGCACGTAAGGATGACTACTCACTAGTTCAATGTGCAGTTTTGTATGGCTTAGAACGGGGACTTCAAAGACGTTTTGAATGTCATGGAGCATATGAGATGTTCTAGGAGTTGACGTTTATCTTTGAGAAGAATACCCGGATCGAGAGGTATGAGACCTCCGATTAGTTCTATGCTTGCAAAATGGAGAATAATTCGTCTGCCAGTGAACACGTGCTCAGAATGTCTGGGTACTCTAACCGTCTAGCTGAGCTGGGGATTG
The DNA here is from genome assembly GCF_904849725.1 of Hordeum vulgare subsp. vulgare. Classification (NCBI taxonomy): domain Eukaryota; kingdom Viridiplantae; phylum Streptophyta; class Magnoliopsida; order Poales; family Poaceae; genus Hordeum; species Hordeum vulgare. The sequence goes on along the minus strand of NC_058518.1, from coordinate 104,387,874 downwards.
AACTCCCGCAAGAAGCTATCACTGACATAATTCTTCAGTCACTTCCACCTAGCTATAAGAGCTTCGTGTTGAACTATAACATGCAAGGGATGAATAAGTCACCCGACGAGTTATTTGCGATGCTAAAAGTCGTGGAGTCAGAAATCCGGAAAGAACATCAAGTGTTGATGCTCAGTAAGACCACTGGTTTCAAGAAAAGCAGCAAAGGCAAGAAGGGTGACTCCGAGAAGAGCGGCAAAACTGTTGCTCCTCCGGCAGAGAAACCCAAGGCTGGACCTAAGCCGGAAACTGAGTGCTATTATTGCAAGGGGATGGGTCACTGGAAATGCAACCGCCCCAAGTATTTGGCTGATAAGAAGGCGGCCAACGCCAAACAAGGTATATGTGATATACATGTTATTGATGTGTACTTAACCAACTCTCGTAGTAGTGCGTGGGTATTTGATACCGGTTCTGTTGCTCACATTTGCAACTCGAAGCAGGAACTGCGGAATAAACGAAGGTTGGCGAAGGATGAAGTGACGATGCGCGTGGGAAATGGTTCCAAGGTTGATGCAATCGTCGTCGGCATGGTGTCACTTCAGTTACCATCGGGATTAGTTATGAACTTAAATAATTGTTATTTAGTGCGTGCGTTAAGCATGAACATTATATCTGGATATTGTTTATTGCGATACGGTTACTCATTTAAGTCAGAGAATAATGGTTTTTCTATTTATATGAGTAATATCTTTTATGTTCATGCACCCAATGTGAGGGGTTTGTTCATATTGAATCTCGATTGTGATGACACTCATATCCATAACATTGAGACCAAAAGAAGTAGAGTTAACAATGATAGTGCCACTTTCTTGTGGCACTGCCGCTTAGGTCATATTGGTGTTAAGCGCATGAAGAAACTCCATGCTGATGACTTTTGGAGTCACTTGATTTCGAATCACTTGACACATGCGAACCATGTCTCATGGACAAGATGACTAAGACTCCGTTCTCTGGAACAATGGAGCGTGCAAGTGACTTGTTGGAGATCATACATACTGATGTGTGCGAACAATGAGCATAGAGGTGCGCGACGGATATCGTTATTTTCTCACCTTCACTGACATTTGAGTAGGTATGGCTATATCTACTTGATGAAGCATAAGTCTGAAACATTTGAAAAGTTCAAACAATCTCAGAGTGAAGTTGAAAATCATCATAGCAAGAAGATCAAGTTCCTATGATTTGATCGAGGAGGTGAATATCTGAGTTATGAGTTTGGTGTTCACTTAAGACAATGTGGAATTGTTTCACAGTTGACACCACCTGGAACACCATAGTGTAATGGTGTGTCCTAACATCGTAATCGTGCTTTATTAGATATGGTGCGTTCTATGATGTCTTTTACCGATTTGCCATTATCATTTTGGGGCTATGCATTGGAGACAACTGCATTCACTTTAAATAGGGCACCATCAAAATCCGTTGGGACGACACCATATGAGCTATGGTATGGCAAGAAGCCGAAGTTGTCGTTTCTTAAAGTTTGGGGATGTAATGCTTATGTCAAAAAGCTTCAGCCTGAAAAGCTGGAACCCAAAGCGGAAAAGTGTGTCTTCATAGGTTACCCAAAAGAGACAGTTGGGTATGCCTTCTATCTCAGATCCGAGGGCAAAGTGTTTGTCGCTAAGAACATAGCTTTTCTTGAGAACGAGTTTCTCTCGAATGAATTGAGTGGGAGGAAGATAGAACTTGATGAGGTTGCGGAACCTCTGCTTCAACAAGATGGTGGCACACGACAATTTTTTTTTCTGTTGTGGCAACACCAGTTGAAGAGGAAGCTAATGATGATGATCATGAACCTTCAGATCAAGTCACTGTCGGACCTTGCAGGTCGACAAGAGCACGTACTACTCCTGAGTGGTACAGGAATCATGTCTTGTCAATCATGTTGTTGGACAACAATGAGCCTGCGAGTTTTGGAGAAGCAATGGTGGGCCCAGATTCCAACAGATGGTTAGAAGCCCTGAAATTCGAGATAGGATCTATGTATAAAAACAAAGTATGGACTTTGGAAGTATTACCTAAAGGTCGGAAGGCTATTTAGAACAAATGGATCTTTAAGAAGAAGACTGACGCAGACGGTAATGTGACCGTTTATAAAGCTCAACTTGTGGCAAAGGGTTTTTCACAAGTTCAATGAGTTAACTACGATGAGACATTCTCACCCGTAGCGATGCTTAAGTTCGTCCGAATCATGTTAGCAAATAGATGCATTTTTCGATTATGAAATCTAGCAGATGGATGTAAAAACTGCGTTCCTTTATGGGTTTCTTAAGGAAGAGTTGTATATGATGGAACCCGGAGGTTCTGTCGATCCAGAGAATACTGACAAAGTGTGCAAGCTCCATCGATCCATTTATGGACTGGTGCAAAAATCTCGGAGTTGGAATCAGCGCTTTGATGAGGTGATCAAGGCGTTTGGGTTTATACAAGTTTTTGCAGAAGCTTGTATTTACAAGAAAGTGAGTGGGAGCTCTATAGCGTTTCTAGTATTATATGTGGATGACATATTGCTGATTGGAAAAAATGTAGAGTTTTTGGAAAGCGTAAAGGATTACTTGAATAAAAGTTTTTCAATGAAGGACCTAGGAGAAGCTGCTTACATATTGGGCATAAGGATCTATAGAGATAGGTCAAGGCGCCTAATAGCTCTTTCACAAAGCACATACCTTGATAAAGTTTTGAAGAAGTTCAAAATGGAACAATCCAAGAAGGGGTTCTTGCCTGTGTTACAAGGTATAAAGTTGAGTAAGACTCAATGTCCAGTAACTGCAGAAGATAGAGAAAATATGAGTGTCGTCCCCTATGCTTCAGCCATAAGGCCTATCATGTATGCAATGCTGTGCACAAGACCGGATGTCAGCATGGCCATAAGTATGACATGCAGTTTTCAAAGTGATCCAAGAGTGGAACACTGGGCGGCGGTCAAGAATATTCTGAAGTACTTGAAAAGGACCAAGAAAATATTTATCGTTTAATGAGGTGACGAAGAGCTCGTCATAAAGGGTTACATTGACGCAAGCTTTGACACTGATCCGGATGACTCTACGTCACAAACCGGATACATATTTATTCTTAACGGGGGTGCGGTAAGCTGGTGCAGCTCCAAGAAAAGCGTCGTAGCTGATTCTGCATGCGAAGCGGAGTACATAGCTGCCTCGTCTAAGGAGGGTGTCTGGATGAAGCAGTTCAGGTCAGATCTTGGAGTAGTGCCAAGTGCACTAGGTCCAATCAATATGTTCTGACAACACTGGTGCCATTGCTCTAGCCAAGGAACCAAGGTTTCACAAGAGGACCAGACACATAAAGCGACGCTTCAATGCCATCCGTGATTACATCAAGGAGGAACAAATAAATATTTGCAAAGTGCACACGGATCTCAATGTTGCAGATCCGCTGACTAAACCTCTTCCACGAGCAAAGCATGATCAACACTAGAACTGTATGGGTGTTAGATTCATTACATTGTAAATCACATAGAGATGCAAGTGGGAGACTGTTGGAAATATGCCCTAGAGGCAATAATAAAATAGTTATTATTATATTTCCTGTTTCAAGATAACCGATTATTATCCATGCTATAATTGTATTGATTGGAAACATAAATGCATGCGTGGATATATAGACAAAACAATGTCCCTAGTGAGCCTCTAGTTGACTAGCCTGTTGGTCAAGGATGGTTAAGGTTTCCTAGCCATAGACAAGTGTTGTCTCTTGATGACGAGATCACATCATTAGGAGAATGATGTGATGGACAAGACCCAAACTATGAACGTAGCATATGATCGTGTCATTTTGTTTCTATTGTTTTCTAGCATGTCAAGTGTACATTCCTATGACCATGAGATCATATAACTCACTAACACCGGAGGAATGCCTTGTGTGTATGAAACGTCGCAACGTTACTGGGTGACTATAAAAGTACTCTACAGGCATCTTCGAAGGTGTCCGTTGAGTTAGCATGGATCAAGACTAGGCATTGTCACTCCGTGTGACGGAGAGGTATCTCGGGGCCCACTCGGTAGTACTACATCACAAACAAGCCTTGCAAGCAATGTGACTAAAGAGTTAGCCACAGGATCTTGTATTACAGAACGAGTAAAGAGACTTGCCGGTAACGAGGTTGAAATAGGTATGGCGATATCAACGATCGAATCTCGGGCAAGTAACATACCGAAGGACAAAGGGAATGATATACGGGATTGTGTGAATCCTTGACATAGAGGTTCAACCGATAAGATCTTTGTAGAATATGTAGGATCCAATATGGACGTCCAGGTCCCGCTATTGGATATTGGCCGGAGAGTGTCTCGGTCATGTCTACATAGTTCTCGAACCCGCAGGGTCTGCACACTTAAGGTTCGGTGACGTTTTCGATATAGTTGAATTATTGATGTTGGTAACCAAATGTTGTTTGGATTCCCGGATGATATCCCGGACATCACGAGTGTCCCCGGAATGGTCCAGAAACGAAGATTGATATATAGGATTGTTGCATTTGGCTTCCGGAAAGATTTCGGGCATTACCGGTAAAGTACCGGGAGTTACGAATGGGTTCCGGTGTTTTACCGTGAGGGGTCACCCACCCGGGAGACGACCTGATAGGCCCATGGGTGGCGCAACAACCCTTAGTGGGCCGGTGAGGCCAACCCAATAAGCCTATTTCGGCCAAGGCAAAAAAAAGGAAAAGAAAAAAAAGGGAAGGAGGTGGACAAGAAGGAAAGGACTCCTCCACCAAACCGAATTGGAGGATGAGACTTTCCTCCTTGGCTCGGCCGAACCCTCCTACTTGGAGTAGGAGGTAAGGCAACCTCCCTCTTGTTCCTCCTATATATAGTGGAGATTTGAGAGGGTTTTTGCACCTTAAGCCTTTGTGCAAACCTCTCTCTCTCTCCACTACTTCGTGACACCTCGTAGCTAGATCGGTACAAGGACTTGCATTCCTTTTATATGGCAATGTTGGAAAAACAGGGCTGGAGGATGCTACATGACCCAAACTCTGTGTGTGCTAGGATCCAAAAGGCTAAATATTTCTCCCATTGCTTTGTCCTCGATGCACAACCTTGTAGTGGTATGTCCTACACATGAAGAAGCATTTTGAAGGGTATTGAGCTGCTAAGGGAGGGTGTAATCAAATGGGGTGGGGACGGTCTGTCCATTGATTTGTCGAACGATCCCTGGTTCCCAAGAAAATGGAATAGACTACCCATCACATGGAAGGGAAATGCGGTTTTGACAAGGGTCACCGAACTCATAGATCCAACTACTGGTCTGTGGGATCAGGAGTTGGTGGAGAATATCTTCTTGCCGGTGGATGCCCGCACCATCCTTTCAATTGCACTGCGAGAGGGAATGGAAGATTTCTGGGCCTGGTTTTACGAACCAAAAGTTTACTTCTCAGTGAAGTGTGCTTATAAACTGCACCGACATATCCTCCGTAACAACAACCCTGTCTACGAGGGTGAAATTTCTACCGACCATGAGGCTTTTAACTAGTATGATATTTGGAATAGCCCCTGCCCTCCAAATGTGAAAGTGTTCCTTTGGAGAATTGCCCATAACAGCCTCCCTGTTAGGTGGAGCATTGCTCGCAGAGGTCTTGAGGCTGACCCTGTTTGCCCGGTTTGCAACCGTCTGAATGAAGATGACACGCATGTGCTGTTTCGCTGCAAAGGTGTTCACACATTTTGGAAACTCTTGGGAATGGAAGATATCCAACAAAAACTTCTCTCCTAGTTAGGCCCAAAACATGTCCTCTCTGAAGTTATGAAACTGGACCCAAAGTTTAGAGTAAAGTGTGTTGCTTTATTCTGGACTTGGTGGAAGACGTGAAACAAGGTAAACTCTGAAGGTACCCCCTGGCAGCCAAACCGAGTGGTGTCGCAGGTCTTTGGGTTGGCGAGGGAGTATGGGGAATCCTTCCTGAAGGAGAAAAATTCCCAAACCCTTTCTACCCCTCGACGGAACCCCCTGAAGACGAGGTCCTCAAAATCAACACTGATAGCTGCTTTAATTATATGTCTGGAAGTGCTGGTTGGGGCTTCGTGGTGAGAAACTCCAATGGCGAGGCTGTGGGGTGCCAGCTGGTCGTCTGGACCATCCTCGGGATACGCTCCATATGGAAGCTGAGGCATGTAGCAGAGCTTTACACCTGGTCCAGGAATGGGGGCATATCAAGAATTAAGATTGGTTTTGACTTGGAACTACTGGTTCAGGCGCTAAACAATGAAGGCAACGAGATGGGGCAATGCGGGGCACTATTCAAGGAAATAAAGGAGTCTCTTTTCCTAGATTTCTTTTTCTTCAATACCAGTTTCTTCCCTAGAATTTGTAATAGAGTTGCGGACGGCCTCGCCGCATTTCGTGCAATGCTCACGGACGTTCCCGAGGTAGTTTGGCTGGGCCATGCTCTTGATTTTGTACACTGTTATCTAGCCATCGATCTTGCTCTGCTCGTTGAGTAATGGGTTTGCGTTTGTTTCAAAAAGACTTCCAACCGTACTGGTTTTAGCGACAAATTCGGATGACCATCCCTCTTTTCAATTTTCTTTCTTCCTGATTTTCTTCCAACCGGTTTTTATTCTCACCGTGGTTCATTGTAATTGAACTCAGGTCTCATGAGAAGCTACTAAACATACTAACCAACTAACCCATCTTTCTTTGTTGTCTGCAATACATAAAGGTGGTATTTGAACCCTTCTTCTTTATATCATATTAGCAAAAAATAATCTTGATAACTTTTGCATAAGCAATGTGATAACTATGACATGGCCATCCTGGTAAATTCAACATTAACACCCTAATAAAAATTAAAACATGATAAAAAGGTTGATAACTATATCATTAGAAGACTGATAACTAGAACGCGAGAAGCATGATAACCTTACATGATAAGGTTGATGAGTTCAACATTAGCACCCTCTAACAAATAGCATGGTAAGGTTGATAACTATATCGTTAGAAGACTGGTAACTAGAACATGAGAAGCTTTATAAATTTGGTGTGATAAGGTTGATAAGTTCAATATTAGCACCTTGGTAGCAAATAGCATGGTAAGGTTGATAACCATATCGTTGGAAGGTTGATAACTAGAGCGTGAGAAACATGGTAAGTTTAGCATGATAAGGTTGATAACTTCAACATTACCACCCTAATAACAAATATTCCCTCTGACCCAAAATAAGTGACTCGACTTTGTACTAATTTTGTACTAGAGTTAGTACAAATTTGAGTCACTTATTTTGGGACGGGGGGAGTAGTATTGTAAGGTTGATAACTATATTATTAGAAGGCTAATAACTAGAACGTGAGAAGTGTAGTAAGTTTAGCAAGGGCAGCATGATAACTTTACACATAAATTATCGGGCTATATTTGAATAACTTTCCCGTGGTGAAAATTTACCATGGTGTTTGAGTGTAAGTTATTAGCTATGTGATTTGCAAAATACAATGCTTTATGCACATAAATTATTGGTGTAAGTTTTTAACAACTTTTGCCCTCGGTCAAAACTTATGACTGTGTTTATACGTATACTATCATGTTTAAGGTACATATATTAACATGTTATTTAAGCAGAAGTTTTCGGGGTATATTTCAGAAACCGGGGTATATTATCGTTGTTTTTGTACCTAAGTTATCAGGTCCGCGATGCATATAGTACCGTGTTATTTGCATAGAAGTGAAAACCGGGGTATGTTTCAACAACTTTTTATTCGGGTCCAAAGTTATTTTGATGTTTGTATTAAGTTATTAGGTCTATGATGCTTATATTACCATGATACCTGTACAATAATTACCGGGGGTGTATTCAACTATTGTTTTTCTATGCGTACAAGTTATCACGGTGTTTGTACCTAAGTTGTCATGTCTATGGTGCTTTTATTACCATGTTATTTATATAGAAGTTATCGGGCGTATGTTTTCTAACAACTTTTTTACTGGTTCAAAATGTTAGCATGGTGTTTGTACGTGAATTATCAACTCTATTGTGCATATATTTATATTATATTTCCACAAAAGTTAGTGGGATTATGTTTTCAACAACGAAAAATCACCCGGTCAAAGTTTTCGTGGTGTTTCGAGTAAGTTACCAGCTCTACGGTGTGTATATCATCATGATATTTCTGCAGAAGTTACCAGGGTATGTTTTTAACAATGTTTTTCCCTCGTTAGTAGTCATCGTAGTGTTTGTGTGTAAGTTATAACATCTGCGATGGCTATCGGGGGTATGTTATCAGGTCGAAGTTACCATGCTATTTTCATAGAAGTTGACAAGGGTATATTATCAGATCGAAGTTACTTACCATGGTGTTTGTACCTCAGTTCTCAGGTGTATGATGTGTATATTGTCATGTTATTAACAAAGAAAATACCAGAGGCCACGTAAAAGTGTAGGTAAAGAAATAGTGTGATATGATGGAGGACATGGAGAAAAATCAATAAAACTATGTCAACTAGTGTAGAACATGCAAAACAAATTGTGTAATTGGTAGCCCGACTGCTTATTTTTTTATTAAAACTCGTAATATCCAAGGTACAAGTATAACATAACTTGACTGTAAACAAAAAGATTGAGCTAACCTCATGGTTAGTCAAGTAGTAATACTTACTTGAGGTCTTGGGTTCAATTCCCATCTAGCACACTATTTTTTAGCATGGTGATTGAGACAAACTATCACAACATGGCCTTGATTTAGCGCGTCAAAGCGGAGTTGAGCGGGGGTTGGAGCGGATATTGAGCGATATGTAGAGATAAAATCAAAGATCGAGCGGGAATTATGGATCACACGAAGAAGAGATGCAGTTGGAGCGGGATCGCGACAACCGTTTGATTCGAAACCGACGAAATCGGAGGCGTTCGGATCTGTAGTGGAATTCCGAACATCCGGAATTTAGCCTTCTCGTTTTGTTTTTGTTTTTGAAAGGCCATCATGACAACCTTTATTGGAAAAAAATACTCCATCTTAAGCAAGACAAGTAAGTAACCAACTAGGGACCCATCATATTAGTTATTATGAAAACTAAAAAGAGCTAGCTCATGGGACACTTCATTGGCTTCTCTTGTACATGTTTGAATTTCACCATGCCAATTTGCAATGTCATATCCACAAAAACCGCATAAATTACTGTGCCCAAGTCCCACCATTGCATCCGTCTTTTGCAAAAAACCGATTACCTTCATAAATTCAGATTCCGCCTAAATTTTTGTAGCTCCCAAAAAGTTACCCAGATGTAAACCATCTTTTATAGCTAGGGCTTCTATCCTTTCTGCATCAGCTGCATATTGATAAAAGGTACTCCCTCCATCCATATAAATAAGGCATAATATAATTTTTCAGGTTGCGTTTGACCATTGACAAGATTAAAAATATATGAGATGTATGATATAAAACTTATATCATTAGAAACTCCTTTCACATACGAATCTAACAATATGCTTTATGTAACACACATCTCATATATTACTGCTCTAACCCATGGTCAAATGGAATCTCAAAAAGTGTATTAGGCCCTATATATATGTACGGAGGGAGTACATTATCTTGCCACAAAAGTCCCCTGAGTATTCTTTAGGATGGCAGTCGTGGATCTCATTCCAGATTCCCCACAAAATGATGCGTCCATGTTGAGTTTCAAGAATCCATGATTTGGTTTTGGACCATTCTAGTTAACTACAAAGTCGCTTGATTTGGAACCAGCCAAAGAGTAGGAACATCAGCTTGGGAAGCACCATTACCATCCATGGGATGCTTTCTGAACAACCCCCACTGCTCAATACTGATACATGTCAGATTCCATAGCTGATGAATCTCTTCCCTTTTCCACTCTTTCGCCATCACGCAAGACGCTTTGACACAAACCTAGTAGCTATTTTGTCGTGTTGATCTTTGGTGAACTTATGACATTGATGCTCCAAGACCAAGAGTTTTCACAGCTAAAGCCATTGAAGATGTTCCCTCCCATTGGAGTTGTGACAGTTATGTAAACTACTTCTCTAAGAACTAATGAATCTGAGGTCAAAGCCAATGAGTACGCCCAATGTTGCAATTTTGCAGTGAGGGAAGGTCAGCTTGACATGCTTCGTTCTGGATGATGTAATCTTTTCTCATGGCCTTTGTTTGCTTTATTATCCCGTTGTCAGAATGTTTAGGACCGTGGATCCACACGCCAGGGATTAACCCTATTTGTCGGCTCATGTTTTTTTTTGATTATATACAGTGGAGCAAGGCTTCACAACCCCTTTATTAATAAAATAATACAAAGTACAAAAAAGGGTCTAACAAACAGAGAAAAGGAACTAACCTACCTGAGTGCACCTATAAGTTATACAAGGGAATTAACCCAAGCCTTGGGTTTAACCTTGATTCTATCATTAAGCCTATGTACAAGGAGGTTAATATCATGTACAAATTTTCCCCTCTAAGAGGCAAATGAAGCTCTTTCTCCTCTAAAATTCCTTACATTTCTCAAAATCCAGAATTCCATACTGATGTGAGCATGACTTCAAAGAAAAAAGGATGCCCAAATCTATTCCTCGCATGCTGAATTCATTCTAGAACATTAGAGCCATGTGTCCAATCAATTTGTAGATAGTTCTAGATTATGCGACTAAAGGTGCAGTCAAAAAAGAGATGTGCCCTATCCTCATGAATATGGGAATTGCAAATGACACAGAGATTATCCTCATTTGGAGAATGCTAGTGTCTTCTAACCAACAAATCCTTGGTATTTAGTCTATGAAAAAACAAAAGCCAACCAAATACCTTGATATTCATGGTGCATTTGCTCTTCCATAGCCATTTGCATGGTTGAATTGTGCACAAGCGGGAATGCATAATATCATAGAAGCTCTTAGCTATGTATTCACCACCTTTCCCAGGACACACCAAGACATTTGGAATTAGGGGATCTCTTTGGAGGTCCAGCAACCAACCGTCAAGCAAGTGCAGTTCAGAGGCAGCCTCCTTAGAGATTGGCAGCAAGAACAATGAAAAGATGTCTTGAGTCTAAAGAACCTCAATCACAGAAACCTTGACATCTAGCAAAAAAGAGTACAATCTAGGCAATCTCCAACATAGTGGTCTTGAGGATCCCCCAACATGCCAAGGATTAGTCCAAAATAAAGCAGAATTTCCCATGTTTATGTGAACTGAGGCAATAGCTCTGTAAGCCTCATTCGGTCTGAAAATATCTTTACACCAAAAAGATGCAACCAAAACAGTGGCTTGTGGTGTTGTGCCATCATAATAACTGTCCCAAATCAAAGAAACCCAAGGTATATCAGCTTGATTATAAAATTTGTGAAGGTGTTTCATGAGGATCCCCTGGTTCTGAATGTTCAAATTGATTATACCCAATTGTTCGGGCATTTTCCTACATTAGTGTTTTGGTGATGATGACAACATTATGTGATATAACTGTGTGTCAAGCTCTCTAGGGACATCACTTTGGACACAAGATGATTGGGCTTCCCCTCTGGACGGAAAAGAACGAAGACGATGTTCTCTACATGCTTATTCCTTTGGTCGTAGGGAACCCATACTATTAAGAGGGAATTCACATCAGAAGGTAGTGGGTGAATCAATGCACGTACACATCTTCTATCTCCCACCCTGGTTCCTTCTGATCCCTGAGAGAGACCCTCATTTCTTCTCAAAATTAGTTGTTTTCCTTGGGCGGTTGTACCACTCGGAGGGGTACGTCAGGTATAACTCCCCTCAGGTTGCTTCGCAGTGGTTGTACCGCAGCCTCCGCGCGGTTGTACCGCCAAAGCACCTCTAGCGGTTGTACCGGCCCAATACCGCTCCACCACTGGACTTGTTTCTGTTTTGGTGTTGTACTTGAGCGGTTGTGGGCCGGTAGTTCCTATAATTCACCTTGACCGCTACTACCGGTGTGTAGGGCATTTGTATCGCCCAGGACTTAGCCACATCCTCGTACCCTCCTCGCGGTTGAACCGTGGCAACCACCGAACCAACACTGCATGAGAGTGATTCCTCGCTGTTTCCAAGCGGTTGTTGGGCGGTGGTAGGGTGGTTGTTCCTGTCATCTTCGATGACCGGTACTACAACCCCTGCCATCGGTTGCACCGAGGTTAGGGTTGGTGCGAATTATCTCTGTGCACTAGTTATACCGGTGCACACAGTGGTTGTACCGTCCCTATGAGAAATTGGTTGTAACGGTTGGAAATGATGGTGACTATACAAAGAGGTGCTTCTTCCACCTCCCACCTAACTCTTACCTCTCTCTTTCCACCATAATGCCCTCCAAGCTTTCTTGCCTTATCTCTCTATCTAGCCAGTCAAACTTGTTGATTTGCCAGGGATTGAAGGAGGAGATCTATATCTACACTTCCACCAAAGGAAACTTGATTCCCCCATTATCTCTTGTGTGGATTTTGTTACTCTTGGGTGTTTGAGCACCCTAGACAGAAGAGGTCATCTTGAATCCATAGTCCATTTTGGTGAAGCTTCGTGGTTTCATTGAGAGCCTCCAATTCAGTTGTGGAGATTGCCCAAACCTTGTCTGTAAAGGTTCAGTCGCCGCCTTCAAGGGCACGACTTAGGGGAACCAGGGCATCTCGCATTGTGTGAGGGCGTGAGGAGAATGCGGTGGCCTTAGTGGCATCTTGGGGATCACTGTGCCTCCACACCACTCTAACGGAGATGTACTTCCCTTCAAAGGGAAGGAACTTTGGAAACACATCCTCGTCTTCATCGGTTCCGCTTGTGGTTATGTGACATCCTCAGCTTTTGCTACAGTAATGTATGTAATTAAGCTATAGTGATCCCACGCTAATGTTGCCACGTCACCATGATTACCGTTGTTAAACTTGCGTTGGTTCAAACTCCATTCAATTCCGTTGCAAATTTAATTCGTCTGAAAAGTTGATTTTAAAAGTTTTGCGAAACTGAAAATAAAAATATTGGATGGGTTGCAAATATTCCCTAAGATTTTATATAATTGAAACGGGCATTTTTGGGAGTACTTTAGAGCCTATAAATAAATAAAACAAAAACTATTAAAATAGAAAACAAAATAAATAAATAATAAAAAGCAAAAAAAGCCCCGGCCCAATTGGGCCAACCGGCCTAGCCGGCCAGTGATAACCCACAAGTATAGGGGATCACAACAGTTTTCGAGGGTAGAGCATTCAACCCAATTTTTTTGATTCGACACAAGGGGAAGCCAAAGAATATTCTCGAGTATTAGCACTTGAGTTGTCAATTCAACCACACCTGAAAGACTTAGTATCTGCAGCAAAGTTTCAATAGCAAATTAGTGTGATAGTAACAGTAGCAGCGGTAATAGTAGCAACAGTGACAACAGTAGCAGTAAAGTAACTTAGCAAGGACCAGTAGGAAAAGACTCGTAGGCATTGGATCGGTGATGGATAATTATGCCGGGTGACATTCATCATGTAACAGTTATAACATGGGGTGATTTGAAACTAGCTCCAGTTCGTCAATGTATTGTAGGCATGTATTCCGTATTTAGTCATACGTGCTTATGGAAAAGAACGTGCATGACATCTATTGTCCATCCCTACCGTGGCAGCGGGGTCCTAATGGAAACTAAGGGATATTAAGGTCTCCTTTTAATAGAGAAAAGGAACAAAGCATTAGCACATAGTGAATACATGAACTCCTCATACTATGGTCATCTCCGGGAGTGGTTCCGGTTATTGTCACTCCGGGGTTGCTGGGTCATAACACATAGTAGGTGACTACAACTTGCAAGATAGGATCAAGAACACACATATATTGATGAATACATAATAGGTTCAGATCTGAAATCATGGCACTCGGGCCCTAGTGACAAGCATTAAGCATAGCAAAGTAGTAGCAACATCAATCTTAGAACATAGTGGATACATGATAGATCTCATCCAACCCATCACCGTCCAGCAAGCCTACGATGAGATTACTCAGGAACGATGAAGAGCATCATGGAATTGGCAATGAAGGATGGTTGATGATGACGACGACGTCGATTTCCCCTCTCCGGAGCCCAGAACGGACTCCAGATCTGCCCTCGAGAGGAAGAACAGGCTGTGGCGGCGGCTCCGTGTCATGAAACGCGATGAACTCTTCTCTCCTAATTTTTTCTAGGCGAGAGAGAATATATAGAGCTGGAGTTGGAGGCTACGGATCCACGAGGGCCTCACAAGCCTGCCAGGCGCCACTAGAGGGGGGGCGCACCTCCTTGGCTTGTGGGCTCCTGGCTCCGCGTCTCGAGGTAATTCTTGCGCCACTATTTTTTATATATTACACAAAAAATCCTCGTAAATTTCCAGGTCATTCCGAGAACTTTTATTTCTGCGCAAAAACAACACCATGGCAATTCTGCTCAAAACAGCGTGAGTCCGGGTTAGTTCCATTCAAATCATGCAAATTAGAGTCCAAAACAAGGGAAAAAGAGTTTGGAAAAGTAGATACGATGGAGACGTATCAACTCCCCCAAGCTTAAAGCCTTGCTTGTCCTCAAGCAATTCTGTTCACAAACTGAAAGAGACAAAAGAAAAACTTTTACGAGCTCTGTTTGATCTTGTTGTTGTAATTATGTCCAACTCATATTCAGATTTTCAGCAAGATCATAAGCTAACCATAAGCAATGACATTTAGGTCTCATGATGTACTCATATCAATGGCATAATCAACTAGCGAGCAATAATAGTAAGTTTCAAACGTCAACACTTCAATCAAAGCAATCATGAAGCAATATGAACAGATGGTATCTCGCTAGCTCTTTCTGAGACCGCAAAACATAAATGCAGAGCACCTTCAAAGACCAAGGGCTGACTGAACATTGTAATTTATGCCAAAGAAGATCCAGTCACAGTCATACTCAATATCAATTAATAGCAAAGCATAAAAATGGCGGGGGTTGTCTCTAACTGGTGCCTTTTAATAAGAAGAGGATGACTCAACAGAAACGTAAATAGATAGGCCCTTCGTAGAGGGAAGCATTGATTTGCAGAGGTGCCAGAGCTCAAGCTTTTAAAACAGATATACATAATTTTGGGTGGTATGCTTTCATTGTCAACGCGATGACCAAGAGTTTTCACCATCTTCCATGCTACACATATTATAGGCGGTTCCCAAACAGAAAAGTAAAGTTTTGACTCCCCCACCACCGATCAATCACACTCCACGACTAGCCGAATCCTCGGGTGTTGTCCATACCAACAACAATCCAAGGGGAGTTCTGTTTGCAATTATTTTTTAGATTTGAGCATGGAACTGGGCATTCCGATTACCGGCCCCTTTCTCGTGAGTGATAGTGAATAAACACGTATCGATGATAACACACCTATCATGGAAGATACTGACCGCCCCTTGTCACCACATGAGCGGTTCGGGCATACAGAATAGATTATTACTTGAATATTTAGAGAGTGGCACATGCAAATTTACTTGGAACGGCACGTAGATACCGCATATAGGTAGGTATGGTGGACTCATATGGAACAAATTTGGGTTTATGGAAGTGGATGCACAAGCAGTATTCCTGCTTAGTACAAGTGAAGGCTAGCAAAAGACTGGGAAGCGACCAACTAGAGAGCGACAATAGTCATCAATATGCATTGAAATTGACCAACGTTGAGTGCAAGCATGAGTAGGATATAAATCACCATAAACATGAATATCATAGAGGCTATGTTGATTTTGTTTCAACTACATGCGTGAACATGTGCCAAGTCAAGCCACTTGAATCCTTCAAAGGAGGATACCATCCTATCATACTACATCATAATCATCTTGAAATTCGTGTTGGCATCCAAGGCAAACCATTATAAGCTCCTAGCTAATTAAGCATGGCATGAGAAACTATGATCTCTAAGTTGTCATTGCAAACATGTTTCTCTCATAACAATGCTGAATTAGGAACGATGAGCTAGTCATATTTACAAAAACAAAATAGGACGAGTTCATACCAGCTTTTCCAGGTTTAGTCACTTCATCATATATCGTCATTATTGCCTTTCACTTACATGACCGAATGATGTGAATAATAACAAGAGTGTTCGTGCATTGGACTAAGCTGGAATCTGCAAGCAAACTCAGAGGAGAAGACAAAGTGATACGGCTCTGCAACGGATAAACAATTAGTGCACATGAGAGCCACTAAACATTTTAACCATGGTCTTCTACATTGACCCAAAGAAAAAGAAAACTATTTACACGGGAAAGCTCCCAACAAGCAAAAGAAGAAAGGGAAATCTTTTTGGGTTTTCTCCCTAATTACCACTAAGCAAGTTGGAAAGTAAACTTACAACTAACTTTTTTTGTTTTTCTCAATTTAAACAAACACACGAGAAGAAAGCGAGAAAAAGAAATAAACTAGCATGGATGATACAATGGCAAAGTGTGAACACCGACTATCAAAGTGAAAGTGTGAGCATGAATATAAAGTCGGTGAGAAACACGTACTCCCCCAAGCTTAGGCTTTTGGCCTAAGTTGGTCTACTCCCAAGGAGGGAAGTAACCGTCTCCGGGGTACTCTAGAGTGTACTGAGGGTGCCACTGTTGGGTGTGCTCCTCTGGCTCCCACTGATAAAATGGCGTCTGGTACTCGACTGGTAGCTCGGGCACGGGCTCCTATGGTGGCGCTATGCCCCAATATGCGTAGATGTCCGAGGGCATAATAATGTACTTGCCAAGATGAAGATTGAACAAAGAAGGAGCAGGCAAAGTAACAGTCTCACGAGTACCCTGACTAAATACCAAGTTATAAATCATCCTCTTATTTATATCTTTATCAACAAAGTCATGGCGAACCATGCTATCATAATCTAAATATCTCTTAGGAATAAGCATCTCTTCTTCCTCGTACAGTCTAATAGGTATCTCAAAATGTTTAGCAAGACGGGTAGCATAGATACCTCCATAAACATCGCCTTTAGTACGGTTCGTGTTCAACCGTTGAGACACTATAGCGCCCAAGCTATAAGTTTTATCACTATAAAGAGCTTCGCGCAAAACCACAAGATCTGGGGAGCTAAGAGCTCCAGCTTTTCCATGGCCAATCAAACATTTTCCCACGAATAATAAGAGATATCGAAGCACGGGAAAATGTACACTAGCAACTCTAGCACAAGACACTCCTCTCTTCTCTTCTACAACAATAGTATCAATGAAAGCCTCCAAGTCCCGTGGATGAGGTTCATGAATATCCCCAACATAAGGTAAATTGCAAACATTGCAAAAATCATGAAGTGACATGCGCTGGGGGATATCATATAACTTGAACTCAACCATAGGAGGATTCTTCCTTAAATAGAAATTAAAGCTTTGCACGAAAATATTAGTGAGGAGGAGGTATTGTGGACACTTATCTTCAACAATTGCGGTAAGGCCTGCGTTGTCCACCAAGTAATAAAAATCATCATAAAGACCGGCGGCACGTAAGAACACATCGCTTGGACACTCGCATGCTCGAACTTCTGCAACTCGGGGTCCGGATACTTGGGTTTCTTCTTTTCATTTTCATCTTCCTTGGGGTCACGGCTCGAAGAGCCTCTTAGGAACCTCCTTATCTTTTCCTTTTTCTTTCTCTGAAAATTTCTGAAATTTTTAGTGACTCAAAAGAAAAGTGAACAAGGCTCAACAAAACTCATAGCAAATCCTTTCACGAAGCCACCAAAACTAAAAAAGGAAATGCAACGGTGTACGTGAAAGAAAAGAGGATATCAATTAGAGATGTAACTTCTCTCATGTGTAAAAGATTCTAAGTAGAAGACAATCATGATGATATATATCCACAAAGAAGGATGTACACACGAATTGTTACAAGAAGGAACAAACAAGATATCCAAAAGGAAGTCGTAAATATATCAATAAGATCTTTGCTTGGAAGCATAGCACATGGCCTAATATTTTCTTATTGTACAATATGAAATTCCAACATACGAACATCAAAGACATCCCAACTAGCAATAAGACATCATCGTTTGGATGCTTTGAGAAAGGAAACAAGTACTACAAGAACGAATCAAGAGATTCATGCCATGATGCAACCTGGAAAAGAAAATACAGGTTTGGGCCTTTGCAATAAATGAATGCATGAAGTAGATACTTGTTACCGAGACAACAATAGATTGATGTAGTAGATAATTGTTCGTTGATCATCCTAACTTGGCTCCAATAATCACGTGGTCTCAACACCTTCCTTGTTGGTGAGCCGAGCATCCAACGCATCTCCAATTGTTCCTGAAACAACAAAACAAACAAAATGGTGCCCAAGCTCATTGGGACCAAAGAGTTATAAAACCAACAATACATAGGAGAAACTAATTCTACTTCTTGTGAAGCATCCATTTTAAAGGAGAATGTTGAGCTAAGGGCTCAACTCGAGTTGCTATCTAGCAATTATGGGAAATTGGAAGAAAGTCATGTAATGCTCACAAGCTCTCATGATGATCTTCTAGTATCCCATAATGTGCTAAAATTAGCTCATGAGTCTATTACTACCACGGTAACATCGAGTGAGCCTCATGTGGACATTAGCACTACTTCTAGTCAAAAAGCTATATTGCCATGTGCTAGTCCTCGTAATTCATCTATCACAATGTTGCTACATCTTGTGATGAATTACTTTGCATGCCTTGTTGCTGTAACAATGAAGCTTATACTTCCTCTAGTACTTGTGTTGATACTAACCGTGTAGAGGAAATCAAAGAGCTCAAGGCCCAAGTCACTTCCTTGAAGAATGACTTGGAAAAGAGTCATGAAGGAATGTCCACAATCAACAATGTCTTGTGTGGGCAAAAATCCCCGAATGACAAATATGGACTTGGATTCAACTCCAACAAGAAGAATAAGTCCAAAAGATTCAAGAAGAAGGGCCAAGAACAAGTCAAGAATTCGGCCAAGATTATTTGCTTCAAGTGCATAATTGAAGGGCACCATGTTAGATCTTGCCCACTAAAGAAGAAGCCCCAAAGTCACAAGCAACAAGGAAAGAGGCCGCAAGTGCACTCACATACTCAACTATAAGTTGAAGAAAGGCCCCTTTCCAATAAGACCCAAGCCAACACTCCTCATGTTGAGAAATCAATATGGAAGAAAGTAAAGGGTAGATGTTGCTACTTATGTCGTGAGAAGGGTCACTTCGCTTCTTCTTGCACGAGAGGTAATTTATCCAACCCAATCATTATTGATGATATCTATTCACTTGGGAAGGATAAGGTTGGCAATGTGTTTGCCAAGTTTGTTGGTACTCAAAGTGGTGTCAAGAAAAGTACCATTTGGGTTGCCAAGCCTGTTGTGACTGACCTCTTAGGACCCAACGTGGTTGGGGACCAACAAGCTCAAACTTTATCAATAGGTATTTGTGGAGGACATTAGAGACTTGGATACATAATGAATAATTAAGGGGTCTTCACCATTCATATTTTCTCAATCAAGTCATTTGGATTATCGAGTTTCTATCTTATATCCAATGTGCCTCCTTACGGTAACTTGTACTTAAACTGTTTACATTGTTAGTTGCTTACCCCTTTGCATGTTGTGGTTTTGTACCTTGCATGTGTTTGTACATGTTGTGCTTCCAACTTGCTTATGTTGAGTAATCGAGTATGTGTATGTTGGTTTGCATATCATGTACATGTGAGTCTTGTATTGAGCCTTTTTGCATATTCTTTGTACCTTTGTTGGCTCTTGTGAGATATTAATGGATTATCCCATTGTGGGGGAGTGATGTGCTTTGCACACCTCACAATATTATAAATGTGTATACATGGGGAATACCACTTAGGATTGATATTTCAAGATTATCTAGTTTCTATGTGGTATGTCTTACTCATGAGAAATTCAAATTCTATATGGTCCATTAATTATCTCTTGTTGGTTTTAATTTGCCACTTTTTAATATTGTTGGGTTATCACATTATGGGGGAGTAATATGCTATGTGCATATTACAAGCCTAGAGAATGTGTACATTTGAGGTATTGCCACTTAGTGTTGATATTGTAAATTATCTTGTTCCTAGGTGGCATGTTTGCTCTACAAGTGTCATTTGCTTGCGTTTTATGGGTAAAGATGATCTTGGATATATTTGCGATCTACCAATGAGTATCATTTCCAAAATACTTCTTGTCCTTGACAATTGGTATTCACATCATGTGGTAGGAATTGCTAATCGTCTTTACATTGGATTTTGTGTTTCGTTTGTCTTCCTTGCCTCTTGTGGATCTATTTTAACATGTCTAGTGTTGTTATAGATATAGAGAAAGTGATGATCCCATCTTGTGCATTTTGTATTTAAATGCAAATTCTATATAATGCACATCCCTTGGGGGAGCTATCCTATTTTCTTTAGAACACTCTCTTTATTCGCCCATCATAAAATCTTTTGATCCCCGTCAAGTGTGTGTTGATGGGAGACAAGTCTTGCTCTTTATGATGCTTTGTGCCATCATGAAAATTTGTCGAGGGTTTGGTTTGTTGGAACCTAGCTCTCTTTTGGAAACTAGATACCTCGTGTTTGTTTTCCTTCAATTGGTATCTTGTTTCCTTTTATTTGGCATGTGTAAATGGATATCTCATTCCTTGAGGTATCTTTTAATTGATATCCTTGAAGTGATAGTTTTTCGTTTGGTATCTTATTATCACTTGATACCTTGTCTTTTGGTGTATTATCAACTTTGTGTTGAGTTGATTCTTCAAAGCCTTGAGCATGCATATTTACTATATATAGCTTCTTTTGCTTGCTTTCTTTCTTTGACCCAATATATAGGGGAAACTCGACCTTGTCATAAATTGGCTAAAGTGTGCATGAAATTCAAATTCATATATATGTGCACATATTTATGTGGAGTTTCTCCTATGTATTGTTGGTTTTCTAACCCTTTGGTCCCAATGAGCTTGGGCACCATTTTGTTTGTTTTGTTGTTCCAGGAACAATTGGAGATGCGTTGGATGCTCGGCTCACCAACAAGGAAGGTGTTGAGACCACGTGATTATTGGAGCCAAGTTAGGATGATCAACGAACAACTATCTACTACATCAATCTATTGTTGTCTCGGTAACAAGTATCTACTTCATGCATTCATTTATTGCAAAGGCCCAAATCTGTATTTTCTTTTCCAGGTTGCATCATGGCATGAATCTCTTGATTCGTTCTTGTAGTACTTGTTTCCTTTCTCAAAGCATCCAAACGATGATGTCTTATTGCTAGTTGGGATGTCTTTGATGTTCGTATGTTGGAATTTCATATTGTACAATAAGAAAATATTAGGCCATGTGCTATGCTTCCAAGCAAAGATCTTATTGATATATTTATGACTTCCTTTTGGATATCTTGTTTGTTCCTTCTTGTAACCATTCGTGTGTACATCCTTCTTTGTGGATATATATCGTCATGATTGTCTTCTACTTAGAATCTTTTACACATGAGAGAAGTTACATCTCTAATTGATATCCTCTTTTCTTTCACGTAGACCGTTGCATTTCCTTTTTTAGTTTTGGTGGCTTCGTGAAAGGATTTGTTTTGGTGGCTTCGTCAACCATTTGTTTTGTGCAAGTGATATTCTTATTGTCTCATCTATCTTCTTGCACTCGTTGTGTGTTTTTTATTAATTTTGGGGCAGCAACGATCCTATTTTGTGCACTTGTATCAAATACAAAAATCTCTTATTAGTGCACAAATCATGGGGAGCTTCTCTAGTTTTGATAAAACACTCCTTTTCCTTTATCATAGTATCTTTTATTCATGTGGTTCGAAGGACCATGTGATTGTTTGTTCCATACGGTATATTTTGATTGCTTGCTTCTATTTTGTATGTCTTTGTGCCATACGATCCTTCTTTTTGCAATCTTTGGGTCCTCAATATAGTTTGTTTTCCTTCAACTACTTATCATTGTATTTGTGTATTTCTTTGCACTCATTTGCTGAGAAGTACATAATTTTTGGAGGACCACCTACTATATTGGCTTTCTAAACTTTTCGTCCATTTTGGCAATCGATGCCAATGGGGGAGAAGTTTAGAGAGTTTACTTTGGATATGTTTAGAGGGTTTTGCTTTTATTGCGTAAGCATTTACATCTTGCACGCATGCATTATTACTTTGTAGGTGTGCGCTTGGTTATGCTTATTTCCTTATATAAACTCTCTTGAAGTGGTTGTCATCAATTACCAAAATGGGGGAGATTGTTAGAGCATATATCTCCATATCTGGTTTTGGTAATTGATGACAATTCCTATGGACTAATGGTTGCCTTAAGTTATATTTATAGGATTTTTCCATAGGCACTTCTTGAACTCCATCTGTTGGGTTCAAGGAGTTTATATGATGACCAAGGTGGTATTCAAGGTATTATCCAAAGAATGGTCATAGATACACAAGGTTGATCAAGATCGTGAGACAAAGAGTAAATCAAGATGATCAACACACAAAGCGTACAAGATGTACCGAGAGGGATCAAGTGATCCCATGGTATGGTAAGCATTGTCCAGTACGTATTTGTGTACTAACCCATGGTCTTCTTGAGAGTTCTACGTGGGGTTAGGTGTGTTTCCATGGGCTTGCGTCAAGAGGAATATCTCATACAACCCATGGAGGATGATGTCAAGTGATGGAGGATGGTGGCAATGGACTTGTGAAGATATGCTGAAGAGCGGTCACCCATAGCGTGTATGGGGGAGCAATCAACTAGTCTTCATCAAGCCAACGCAAGCAAGAAAGGTGGTCCATCTTGAGGAAGCCAAGATCAACGTCATCTAGCTCAAGAGGACGAGGTGCAAGGTATAGGTTTGCCCTTGATAGGTTTTTCTATTTTAGGATAGATTGTCGTACTGTCAAGGGGGGCTCTCAAGTGAGTAGCTTGATCGTATCGTTCGTTGAGAGCTCAAAGCATTTGCATCCTTGCATCATACTTCTTGGTTCTTGTTTGGTATTTCTCTTTGTGAGTTTTAGAGCTTATGGTCATCTTCATGACATGCTCGAGTTCATCGAAAACGGAGTCCATATGCATCTTCTATGAAGTTTTCGATATTGGGAGTTTTTACCGGTTTTATTCGAAGAAGGGTTCTCACCATTTTCTTATGGGACTTTCCCACTTGCCTCTTATTGATATTTATATCAAGATTGTTTTAGCCCATGTCGTTATCTTTCCAACAAACTTGGTTTCGTTGAATTCGGAGTCCGTATGCAAAAGTTATAGTAGTTTCAGTATCCAGCGGTAGTACCGCTCCTGGTGCTAGCGGTAGTACCGCTCTTGTAGCGGTAGTACCGCCCCCGGAGCGGTAGTAATTTTTACTACCGCTCCAGGAGCGGTAGTACCGCTCCGTCGGACTGTTTTTTGCATCCTTTTTGGCCTCAGCATGGTTGGTGAACCTACCGAGCGGTAGTACCGCTCCATGAGCGGTAGTACCGCTCTGTGCGGGCTGTGAGGTTTAACGGTTGGATTTTTCCCCACCTATAAAAGGGGGTCTTCTTCCCCATTGAACCTTATCTCTTTAGCTCGTGTTCTCCCCCATTGTTGACCATCTTCGAGCTTGCTAACTCTCAATCACTCCAATGATTCTTGCTAGTTCTTGAGTGAAAAGAGAGAGGAGATCTAGATCCACATTTCCACCAATCACTTTCTCTTCTAAGTGAGGGGAACCCCTTGGGTCTAGATCTTGGAGTTCTTCGTGTTCTTCTTTGTTCTTCCTATCATTTTCCTCCCTAGAATTAGTTGCTTTGGTGGGATTTGGGAGAGAAGGACTTGGCTACTCCGTGTGCCCTTGCTATTGCATTAGTTGCATCGGTTTGAGTTCTCCACGGTGATAGGTGGAAGTGAAGTTTGAGAAGCTTATTACCTTTGGTACTTAGTACCCTAGATATTGTTCTTCGTGGATGCTTTGGCGTCCTAGAAGCTTGGTGGTGTCTCGAAGCTCAATCATTGTGGTGTAAAGCTCCGGGCAAGCATCGGGGTCTCCAATTAGGTTGTGGAGATTGTGCCGAGCAATTTGTACGGGTACCGGTGACCGCCCCCAAGGTTTGCCATTTGTACGGGTTTCGTGACCGCCCTCAAGGGTCCCTTAGTGGAATCACGACATCTTGCATTGTGCGAGGGCCTGAGGAGATTACGGTGGCCTTAGTGGCATCTTGGGGGCATTGTGCCTCCACACTGCTCCAACGGAGATTAGCATCCGCAAGGGTGTGAACTTCAGGATACATCATCGTCTCCGCGTGCCTCGGTTATCTCTTACCCGAAACCTTTAATTATGCACTTTACTTTGTGATAGCCATATTGTTTATTGTCATATATCTTGCTATCACTTAGTTGTTTATCTTGCTTAGCATAAGTTGTTGGTGCACATAGGTGAGCCTAGTTGTTGTAAGTTTTGTGCTTGACAAATTAAACGTTAGTTTTATTCCGCATTTGTTCAAGCCTAAACCGTAATTATTTTAAAGCACCTATTCACCCACCCTCTAGGCGACATCCACGTCCTTTCAACAGGGAAATAAAGCTAAATTTATCATTTTTCTTCTAAGCAACAGAAAGTAAAAGTTGGGACCAGAAGGTTGTGACTCCTAGATTCACCCATCTCATGGTCATCAAAATAAATCCGTCAATGAGGTTGATCAAGTCTCCTTGACAAACTTTTTTCGAATCACATAAAACCGGAGAATTTTCGAATAATCACTAGGTTACCTCAACAGGGATGTCATATCCCCAACAAGTAAATCATACTTCATCTTGACAGTAGGTATAGGGAATTCAAAGCTTCCAATAAGCATTGATGAAGATTTTTCAATAGCATTGATGCAATGAACTCGATATTGTTTCTTCGGAAAGTGCACCGTATGCTCATTACCATTAACATGGAAAGTGACATTGCCTTTGTTGCAATCAATAACAGCCCCTGAAGTGTTTAAAAAGGGTCTTCCAAGGATGACCGCCATGGCATCATCCTCGGGAATATCCAAAATAACAAAGTCCGTTAAGATAGTAACATTAGCAACCACAACAGGCACATCCTCGCAAATGCCGATAGGAAAAGCAGTCGATTTGTCGGCCATTCGCAAAGACATTTCAGTAGGTGTCAACTTATCCAATTCAAGTCTACGATATAAAGAGAGAGGCATAACACTAACACCAGCTCCAAGATCGCATAAAGCAGTTCTAACATAATTTCCTTTAATGGAGCAAGGTATAGTGGGCACTCCGGGATCACCTAGTTTCTTAGGAGTCCCACCCTTAAAAGTGTAGTTGGCAAGCATGGTGGAAATCTCAACCTTAGGTATCTTCCTTTTATTAGTCACAATATCTTTCATGTACTTAGCATAAGGAGACATTTTGATCATATCTGTCAAACGCATTTGCAGAAAGACAGGTCTAATCATTTCAACAAAGTGCTCAAAATCCTCATCATCCTTTTTCTTGGATGGTTTGGGAGGAAAGGGCATGGGTTTCTGAACCCATGGTTCTCTTTCTTTACCATGCTTCCTGGCAATAAAATCGTTCTTATCGTATCTCTTGTTCTTAGGTTGTGGGTTATCGAGATCAACAACAAGTTCAATCTCCACATCCTTATCATTACTAGGTTGAGCATCAACATGAACACCACTATCAATATTATCACTTGGCTCATGTTCATCACTGATACGTCTCCAACGTATCTATAATTTTTGATGGTTTCATGCTATTATCTTGTCAAACTTTGGATGTTTTGTATGCCTTTTATATTTTTTGGGACTAACTTATTAACTCAGTGCCAAGGGCCAGTTCCTGTTTATTTCCATGTTTTTGACTCCTTTGAGAGGAGGATTTTGAACGGAGTCCAAACGGAATGAAAGCTTGCGCCTATATATTCCCTGAAATCCCAGAAAAAAAATCAAGAGATCATCGAAAGTACTTTTCCGCCGCCGCAAGCTTCTGTCTCCGCAAGATCCCATCTCGGGCACGTTCTGGTGCCCTGCCGGAGGGGGATTCGGATACGGAGGGCTTCTTCACCAACACCATGACCTCTCCAATGATGCGTGAGTAGTTCACCATAGACCTACGGGTCCATAGCTAGTAAGGCTTCTTCTCTCTCTTGGATCTTGAATACAAAGATCTCCATGATCTTCATGGAGATCTATCTGATGTAATCTTCTTTTGCGATGTGTTTGTCGAGATCCGATGAATTGTGGATTTATGATCAGATTATCTATCAATCTTATTTGAGTTTCTTTTGATCTCTTTTATGCATGATTTCATATCCTTGTAATTCTCTTCGAGTTGTGGGTTTTGTTTGGCCAACTAGACCTATGATTCTTGCAATGGGAGAAGTGCTTGGTTTTGGGTTCATACCGTGCGGTGACCTCACCCAGTGACAGAGGGGATAGCGAGGCACGCATCATGTTGTTGCCATCAAGGGTAAAAAGATGGGGTTTTCATCATTGGTTTGAGATTATCCCTCTACATCATGCCATCTTGCTTAAGGCGTTACTCTGTGCGTCATGAACTCAATACACTAGATGCATGCTGGATAGCGGTCGATGTGTGGAGTAATAGTAGTAGATGCATAAAGTATCGGTCTACTTGTCTCGGACATGATGCCTATATGTATGATCATTGCCTTAGATATCATCATGACTTTGTGCGGTTCTATCAATTGCTCGGCAGTAATTTGTCCACCCACCGTAATACTTCCTATTTTGAGAGAAGCATCTAGTGAACACTATGGCCCCGGGTCTCCACACCATATTTTCAGCCTTACACTTTTTACTACGTTGCACTTTCCGCCTTCAGATCTCACTTTGCAATCAATCTTGAAGGGATTTACAACCCCTTTACGTTGGGTGCAAGCTCTTTTGTGTTTGCGTAGGTAGTTTGGACTTGACGAGATTCTCCTACTGGATTGATACCTTGGTTCTCAAACTGAGGGAAATACTTACTGCTCCTGTGATGCTTCACCCTTTCCTCTTCAAGGGAAAAACCAACGCAAGCCCAGTCTCCGTCAACGTGTCAATTTCTGGCGCTATTGTCTATTGTCATAGCAGAAGAATTTGTGGCGCCGTTGTCGGGTAGGATCAAGTCAATAACTCATCAAAGTAAGTGTCGCAGACTCATCTCTTGCATTTACTTTGTTTGGGAGTTGCCTCTCGTTTTCCTCTCCCCCACTTCACAATTTGCCTTTTTCGTTTGCCGTTTCGTTCGCCCTTTTTCTCGCTTGTGTGCTTGCTTGCTTGCTGAAGTCACCATGAATGAAAACACCAAACTCTGTGACTTCTCGAATACTAATAATAATGATTTTATTAGTACTCCGATTGCTCCCGCCACTAGTGCAGTGTCATACGAAATCAATGCCGCTTTGCTGAATCTTGTTATGAAAGAGCAATTCTCCGGCCTTCCTAGTGAAGATGCCGCATCCCATCTTAATACCTTCATTGAGCTTTGCGATATGCAAAAGAAGAAAGATGTGGATAATGATGTGATTAAATTGAGCTTTTTTCCTTTCTCGTTGCGAGATCGCGCAAAAACTTGGTTTTCTTCTTTGCGCAAAAATAGTATCGATTCTTGGGATAAGTGCAAAGATGCTTATATATCCAAGTATTTTCCGCCAGCTAAGATTATCTCTCTCCATTATGATATGATGAATTTCAAGGAACTTGATCATGAACATGTTGCACAATCTTGGGAGAATATGAAATTGATGATTAGAAATTGTCCCGCTCATGGCTTGAGTGTTTGGATGATTATTCAAATCTTCTACGCTGGCTTGAATTTCGCTTCTAGAATTATCTTGGACTCCTCCTCAGGTGGAACATTCATGGAAATAACGTTAGGGGAAGCCACAAAACTCCTAGACAATATCATGACGAACTACTCTCAGTGGCACACAGAAAGGTCACCTACTAGTAAGAAGGTACACGCTATAGAAGAAATTAACTCGTTGAGTGCTAAGATGGAAGCGTTAATTAATTTTGTTGCTAGTAGAAGTGCTCCTTTAGATCCTAATGATATGCCCTTGTCTTCCTTGATTGAGAGTAGCAACACTAGCTTGGACGTTAATTTTGTTGGTAGGAATAATTTTGGCAACAACAATGCTTTTAGAGGAAACTATGTTCCTAGGCCTTTTCCTAGTAACTCCTCTAATAACTTCGGCAACTCCTACAACAATACTCATGGAAATTAAAATAGATTACCCTCTAATCTAGAGAGTAATATCAAAGAGTTTATCAACTCACAAAAGATTTTCAATGCGTCCATAGAGGAAAAAACTACTCAAAATTGACGATTTGGCTAAGAGAGTTGATAGAATGTCTAGTGATGTTGATGCTTTGAAAGTTAGATGTGCTCCTCCCGAGATCAATATGGATGAAACTTTGAAAGCTATGCGTGTTTCCATGATTGAGAGCAAAGAAAGAACCACCCAAATTCGTGCTAGACATGAATGGCTTAAAAAGGCGTGTTCTCGTGATAAGAATCGCGAAGATCTTAAAGTGCTTGGTGTGACTCCCATTGAATCTCTGTTTTCTTGTGTCAAACCTAATGATTATGGGGCTGGATATGAATCCACTTTGGTTGAAAAGTGCCCCAATGATTCGGAGTCCATCTATCTTGATGCTAAAAGCATTGAAAGTGGAGTAGAAGATATTAAAACTTTGAGTAGTAATGAAATTACTACCATGGATTTCAAGGAATTCAATTATGATAGTTGCTCCTTGATTGAATGCATTTCCTTGATGCAATCCATGTTGAACTCTCCGCACGCTTATAGCCAAAACAAGGCCTTTAACGATCATATCGTCGAAGCTATGATAAAATCTCTTGAAGAGAAACTTGAATTGGAAGTCTCTATCCCTAGAAAGCTTCATGATGAGTGGGAACCCACTATCAAAATCAAAATAAAAACTATGAATGCAATGCTTTGTGTGATTTGGGTGCTAGTGTTTCCGCGATTCCAAAGGCTTTATGTGATGTTCTGGGTTTTAATGAGATTGAAGAGTGTTCTCTTAATTTGTGTCTTGCGGATTCTACTATCAGGAAACCCATGGGAAGGATCAATGATGTTCTTATTATTTCAAATAGGAACTATGTACCCGTGGATTTCATTGTTCTTGACATTGATTGCAATCCTACATGCCC
Organism: Hordeum vulgare subsp. vulgare; assembly: GCF_904849725.1. Lineage (NCBI taxonomy): Eukaryota > Viridiplantae > Streptophyta > Magnoliopsida > Poales > Poaceae > Hordeum > Hordeum vulgare. The sequence goes on along the minus strand of NC_058518.1, from coordinate 104,358,764 downwards.
TATTATTCTTGGTAGACCTTTCCTAAGGACTATCAGTGCTATCATCGATATGAAGGAAGGGAATATTAGATTTCAATTTCCTTTAAAGAAGGGGAAGGAACACTTTCCTAGAAAGAAAATAAGATTGCCTTATGAATCCATGATGAGGGCCACTTATGGTTTGAGCACCAAAGACGACGATACGTGATTCTATCGCTTTTATGCCTAGCTAAGGGCGTTAAACAATAGCACTTGTTGGGAGGCAACCCAATGAATTTATCTTTTTTCTTTCTGTTTTGTTGCGTCCACACCATCATAATTCTATTGTGATTGTGTTATTTGTGTTTCTTTTTGTGTTTGAGCCAAGCAAAACCTTTATGACTAGTCTTGGTAATGGTTGTTTGATCCTGCTGGAAAAAGACAGAAACTTTTTGCTCACGAGATGATTTTTAATATTTATTCAGAAAGATATTTTGAGTTGATTATTTTTGCTGCTGGTTCATATGCCTTTTTCCCAGGCAGTCGTAATGTTTCAGAATTTTTGAGGTACCAGAAGTATACGAAGTATGCAGATTGCTACAGACTGGTCTGTTTTTGACAGATTCTGTTTTTATTGAGTTGGTTGCTTGTTTTGATGAAACTATGGATAGTATCGGGGGATACTAGCCACGGAAAAGTGAGAATACAGTAGCCCAACACCAATATAAATAGAATTCAAGATTGCTATAGTACGTAAAGAGGTGGTAGTTTGTTTTCTTGCGCTAATGATATCACGAGTTTCTTTTTAAGTTTTGTGTTGTGAAGTTTTCAAGTTTTGGGTGATGTTCTCATGGACAAAGAGATAAGTAGTGGAAAGAGCTCAATCTTGGGGATGCCCAAGGCATCCCAAGCCAAATTCAAGGACACCAAAAAGCTTAAGCTTGGGGATGCCCCGGGAAGGCATCCCCTCTTTCGTGTTCAATCCATCGGTAACATTACTTGGAGATATATTTTTATTCACCACATGATATGTGTTTTGCTTGGAGCGTCTTGTATCGTAGGAGTCATTTCTTTTTCTTGTGTCACAATCATCCTTTCTGCACACCTTTTTGAGAGAGAGAGACATGCACTCATCGTGATTTTTCTAGAATGCTCATAGTGCTTCACTTATATCTTTTGAGCTAGATAATTTTTCTCTTTGTGCTTCACTTATATCTTTTAGAGCACGACGGTGTGTGACTTGGTAGTTGGCTTATGCCATGAAAGTAGTCCCAAAGGTGATAGGTACCCAAAGAGGATACAAAAACTTCCATCTTCATGTGCATTGAGTAGAAAGAGAAGTCTTGATTCCTCTCAATTAGTTTTGAGACATGTATTCGGTAATATTAAGAGTTATGTTAGTAGGGTGTTGTGAATCTAGAGATACTTGTGTTGAAGTTAGTGATTCCCGTAGCATGCACGTATGGTGAACCGCTATGTTAGGAAGTCGGAGCGTAATTGATCTATTGATTGTCATCCTTTGTGTTGAAGTCGGGATCGCACGATGGTTAACACCTACCAACCCTTCCCTTAGGAGTATGTGAGTTCTTCATGACTAATGTGAGTCCATGGTATAGATGCACTTTCACCTTCCACCATTGCTAGCCTCTCTAGTGCCGCGCAACTTTTACCAGTACACAAACCCACCATATGCCTTCCTCAAAACAGCCACCATACCTACCTACTATGGCATTTTCATAGCCATTCCGAGATATATTGCCACGCAACTCCCACCGTTCCATCTCATGACTTGTGCCGTCACTCTCATATTTCCATTACATGATCGTAAGATAGCTAGCGAGATGTTTCAACGTCATACGCCAAGCTAGATCGTTGCACATCCCGGTACACTGCCGGAGGCATTTCCTATAGAGTCATCATCGTTCTAAGCTTTGAGCTGTGAGTAAATAAAAGTGTGATGATCATCATTATTAGAGCACTGTCCCATGTGAGGAAAAAAGAGAGGCCAAAGAGCCCAAAAATAAAAAAAGAGAAAAGAGAAAAAAGAGAGGCCTAAGAGCCCAAATAAAAAAAGAGAAAAAGAGAGAAGGGACAATGCTACTATCTTTTTCCACACTTGTGCTTCATAATAACACCATGTTATTCATGATTGAGAGCTTCTTGCTTTGTCACTACCTTATGCTAGTGGGAATCTTCATTATATAACTTGGCTTGTATATTCCAATGATGGGCTTCCTCAAAAATTGCCCTAGGTCTTCGTGAGCAAGCAAGTTGGATGCACACCCACTAGTTCTCCTTTTGAGCTTTCACATACTTATAGCTCTAGTGCATCCCTTGTATGGAAATCCCTACTCATTCACATTGATATCTATTAATGGGCATCTCCATAGCCCTTTGATACGCCGAGTCAATGTGACCATCTCCTCCTTTTTGTCTCACAACCACCACCACACTCTATTCCACCTATAGTGCTATATCCATGGCTCACGCTCATGTATTGCGTGATAGTTATAAAAGGTTTGAGAAAGTAAGAGTGCGAAAACAATTACTTGGCCAATACCGGGGTTGTGCTTGATTTACATTAGTTGTGTGAGGATGATGGAGCATAGCCACTATATGATTTTGTAGGGATAACTTTCCTTGGCCTTGTTATTTTGAAAGTTCATGATTACCTTGCTAGTTTGCTTGAAGTATTACTGTTTTCATGTCAATAGCAAACTATTGTTTTGAATCTTATGGATCTGAACATTCATGTCACGTGAAAGAAGTTGCAAAGGACAACTATCCTAGGTAGCATTCCACATCAAAAATTCAGTCTTTATCACTTCCTTACTCGAGGACGAGCAGGAGTTAAGCTTGGAGATGCTTGATACGTCTCCAATGTATCTATAATTTTTGATGGTTTCATGCTATTATCTTGTCAAACTTTGGATGTTTTGTATGCCTTTTATATTTTTTTTGGGACTAACTTATTAACTCAGTGCCAAGTGCTAGTTCCTATTTTTTCCATGTTTTTGACCCCTTTGAGAGGAGGATTTTGAACGGAGTCCAAACGGAATGAAACTGCCAAAAAGATAATTTCTGAAATAGAAAAAGATCGGGAAGCCGGAGAATCAGGGCAGGGGGCCTGCAGGGACCCCACAAGCCCTCATGGCGCGACAAAGGGGGCCCGCGCCCCTGGCTTGTGGGCTCCCCGGGCCACCTCTGCTCTAGGTTTTGCGCCTATATATTCCCTAAAATCCTAGAAAAAAATCAAGAGATCATCAAAAGTACTTTCCCGCCGCCGCAAGCTTCTGTCTCCGCAAGATTCCATCCGGGGCACGTTCAGGTGCCCTGCTGAAGGGGGGATTCGAATACGGAGGGCTTCTTCATCAACAGCTTGACCTCTCCGGTGATGCGTGAGTAGTTCACCATAGACCTACGGGTCCATAGCTAGTAACTAGATGGCTTCTTCTCTCTCTTGGATCTTCAATACAAAGTTCTCCATGATCTTCATGGAGATCTATCCGATGTAATCTTCTTTTGCGGTGTGTTTGTCGAGATCCAATGAATTGTGGATTTATGATTAGATTATCTATGAATCTTATTTGAGTTTCTTCTGATCTCTTTTATGCATGATTCCATATCCTTGTAATTCTCTTCGAGTTGTGGGTTTTGTTTGGCCAACTAGATCTATGATTCTTGCAATGGGAGAAGTTCTTGGTTTTGAGTTCATACCGTGCGGTGACCTCACCCAGCGACAAAAGGGGTAGCGAGGCACGCATCATGTTGTTGCCATCAAGGGTAAAAAGATGGGGTTTTCATCATTGGTTTGAGATTATCCCTCTACATCATGTCATCTTGCTTAAGGCGTTACTATGTTCGTCATGAACTCAATACACTAGATGCATGCTGGATAGCGGTCGATGTGTGGAGTAATAGTAGTAGATGCACAAAGTATCGGTCTACTTGTCTCGGACGTGATGCCTATATGTATGATCATTGCCTTAGATATCGTCATGACTTTGCGCGGTTCTATCAATTGCTTGACAGTAATTTGTTCACCCACCGTAATACTTGCTATTTTGAGAGAAGCCTCTAGTGAACACTATGGCCCCCGGGTCTACTACACACCATATTTTCAGCCTTACACTTTTTACTTCGTTGCACTTTCCGCCTTCAGATCTCACTTTTCAATCAATCTTGAAGGGATTGACAACCCCTTTAAGGCGTTGGGTGCAAGCTCTTTTGTGTTTGCGAGGTACTCTGGACTTGACGAGATTCTCCTACTGGATTGATACCTTGGTTCTCAAACTGAGGGAAATACTTACTGCTCCTATGCTGCATCACCCTTTTCTCTTCAAGGGAAAAACCAACGCAAGCCCAGTCTCCATCAACGTGTCAATTTCTGGCGATGTTGTCTGTTGCCGTAGCAATCACCAGATTGTGTTTCGGCATCAGAAACAGAGACATCATTTGGATTCTCGGGTGTAACAGCAACAGGTTTGCTAGCATGCAAGTTCCTATCATCTTTCTTTTTCTTCCTAATACCAGGATGACTAGTTGCATCAGTGTTACCTTCTTGAGAATCTTGTTCAATTCTCTTAGGGTGGCCCTTAGGATACAAAGGTCCCTGAGTCATTCTACCACCTCTAGTGACAACTCTAACAGAATTGTCATTCAACTCATTGAGCAAGTCATTTTGAGCCTTAAGTACTTATTCTACTTGAGTAGTGACCATAGAGGCATGTTTACTCAAAAGCTTAAGATCATTGACATTTCTATCCACACAAGCACTTATATGATCAATCATACGAGAATTTTGTCTCAATTTTCTGCTAACATAATCATTGAAACTTTGTTATTTGGCAACAAAGTTATCAAATTCATCTAATCATAAGCTAGAAGGTTTATCATAAGAGAATTTTCCGCTACTACCTGTGTCGGGTTATCAAGACCATGTATTTCTTTGATAGGTGGTAGATTCTTAACATCTTCAGATTTAATACCTTTCTCTTGCATAGATTTCTTGGCTTCTTGCATATCTTCAGGACTATGGAATAGAATACCTCTTTTCTTCGGAGTTGGCTTCGGAGGTGGTTCGGGAATAGTCCAAGCATTATCATTGCTCAAGGTATTATTCAATAGAATTTCAGCTTGTTCCACATTTCTTTCCGTGAAAACATAACCAGTATCGAGGTGGTCCCTAGAAGCATCGGTTAGCCCATTATAAAAGATATCAAGTATTTCATTCTTCTCAAGAGGGTGATCAGGCAAAGCATTAAGTAGCTGGACAAGCCTCCCCCAAGCTTGTGGAAGACTCTCTTCTTCAACTTGCACAAAGTTATATATATCCTGCAAGGCAACTTGTTTATTATGGGCAGGAAAATATTTCTCAGAGAAGTAGTAGATCATATCGTGGGGACTGCGCACATAACCAGGAGCAAGAGAAGTAAACCAAGTCTTAGCATCACCCTTTAGTGAGAAAGGAAACAACTTAAGGATATAGTAATGGTGAATTTTTTACCCATTCGTGAATAGGGTGGCTATGTCATTCAGCTTAGTAAGATGTGCTACAACTATTTCAGACTCATAACCATGAAAAGGATCAGATTCAACCAAAGTGATCAACTCAGGATTGACAGAGAATTTATAATCCTTGTCAGTAACAAAGATGGGCGAAGTAGCAAACTTAGGATCGTATTTCATTCTAGCATCCAGAGGTTTTTCTTTCCACTTGCGCAATAAATTCTCAAGATCATAGCTATCCTTACAAGCAAGAAAGTCTTTAGCTACATCTCCCTCCATAACATAATCCTTAGGTATATCACGCAATTCATAGCTAGGAGAGCTAGGTCTAACAGGTATAACAGCAGGTTCTACTTCAATAATTTCATCAGTTTCAGAAGTATCATCACATTCAGCAGTAACTCTAGCAATTTGTGCATCAAGAAATGCACCCAGTGGCAAATAATTATCAAGCAAAGCATCATCATAAGCATCTTGGATAGCAGAAGCAGCATCATCAAGAACAGGCGACATATCAGAATTACCAATAGGTGGTGGTGTCGCAAATTTACTCATAACTAAAAGTGAATCAAGTGCAGAGCTAGATGGCGGTTCCTTACTTGTCCTAGTAGTTGAGGGCAAGACTTTATTTTTTTGGATCTCTCGGATTCCTCATAGTGATCAACAGACGTAAATCCCAAGTGACTCAGATAATAGAGCTATGCCTCCCGGCAACGGCACCAGAAAAAGGTCTTGATAACCCACAAATGTAGGGGATCACAACAGTTTTCGAGGGTAGAGTATTCAACCCAATTTTTTTGATTCGACAAGGGGAAGCCAAAGAATATTCTCGAGTATTATCAGTTGAGTTGTCAATTCAACCACACCTGAAAGACTTGGTATCTGCAGCAAAGTTTCAATAGCAAAGTAGTGTGATAGTAACATTAGCAGCGGTAACAGTAGCAACAATAGCGGTAAGGTAACTTAGCAAGGACCAGTAGGAAAAGACTCGTAGGCATTGGATCGGTGATGGATAATTATGTCGGATGACATTCATATTGTAATAGTTATAACATGGGGTGATTTGTAACTAACTCCAGTTCCTCAATGTAATGTAGGCATGTATTCCGTATTTAGTCATACATGCTTATGGAAAAGAACTTGCATGACATCTATTGTCCATCCCTCCTGTGGCAGCGGGTCCTAATGGAAACTAAGGGATATTAAGGTCTCCTTTTAATAGAGAACCGGAACAAAGCATTAGCACATAGTGAATACATGAACTTGTCATACTATGGTCATCTCCGGGAGTGGTTCCGTTTATTCTCACTCCGGGGTTGCCGGGTCATAACACATAGTAGGTGACTACAACTTGCAAGATAGGATCAAGAACACACATATATTGATGAAACATAATAGGTTCAGATCTGAAATCATGGCACTCGGGCCCTAGTGACAAGCATTAAGCATAGCAAAGTAGTAGCAACATCAATCTTAGAACATAGTGGATACTAAGGATCAAACCCCATCAAAACTAACTCGATTACATGATAGATCTCATCCAACCCATCACCATCCAGCAAGCCTACGATGAGATTACTCACTAACGATGAAGAGCATCATGGAATTGGCGATGAAGGATGGTTGATGATGACGACATCGTCGATTTCCCCTCTCTGGAGCCCAGAACGGACTCCAGATCTGCCCTCCAGAGGAAGAACAGGTGGTGGCGGTGGCTCCGTGTCGTGAAACGCGATGAACTCTTCTTTCCTAATTTTTCTAGGCGAGAGAGAATATATAGAGCTGGAGTTGGAGGCTGCGGAGCCACGAGGGCCTCACAAGCCTGCCAGGTTCGACCAGGGGGGCCCGCGCCTCCTGGGCTTGTGGGCTCCTCGATCCGCGTCACTAGGTAATTCTTGCGCCAATTTTTTTTATATATTCCACAAAAAATCCTCATAAATTTCCAGGTCATTCCGAGAACTTTTATTTCTGCGCAAAAACAATACCATGGCAATTCTGCTGAAAACAGCGTTAGTCCGGGTTAGTTCCATTCAAATCATGCAAATTAGAGTCTAAAACAAGGGCAAAAGAGTTTGGAAAAGTAGATACGATGGATTCGTATCAGCCACACACTAGCCCACCTCCACTAGGGGGTATAAAACCCCCTAGGAACCCTAGCCCATAACGTTGCCTCCCCCACTCCCTCCACCCCGCCGCCAGAACCCACGAGGGGACCGACCCCCTCGTCCCCCACCTTTCGCTCGCTCCCCCCACGAGAGCCCCTCCCCTCGTTCTTCCTCAGCCCTCCAACAGACCCCCATCGAGCCTCCCGCTCGCCTCCTCCACTCCAGTGCTCCCCAGCGCCTCCCACCGAGCTGCCACCACAGGCCGGGCCACCCACCAGCGTCGGCCCTCCCCATCACCCTCATCCGACGCGCCAGGACCAACCCATGCCGGAGCTCCTCCGTCACCTGAACCGCACCGCCGCCACCAGATCCGGCCTCCCCACCACGACCACGCTGCCTCCTCCGCCCCTCCCCGTGGACTCCGGCTACACCGGGCCTTCCCATCAACGCCGGTGAGCCCTCCATTCGGGCTCCTCCCTCCCCTCCACCTCTACCCCCTCTGGCCACCACATCAAGCCACCCCACGCTCCGGCGAGCCCACCCCCTCATCACGCGCCACCTCTCCCCCCAGCGTGCCCCGCTGCGGCCCCGAGCCCATCTACACCGTGCATGCCACCCCGTTCCGCCCGCGCCGGTGCACCCCATGGCCCCGCTCGTCCGTGGCCTTGGCCTCGGCCACGATGGCCTCGATCCATGCTGGCTCGGGCCCCTGCTATCCAGGGGGATTACCCCCCCTTGTGATTTGTTTTGTTGCCATTTGGACATTTTGGCCCTTTCCTGAAACTCACAAAGGGGGCCGAGGACCCCCCTTAAACTACTGTAAAAAATTAGGAATTAGAAAAACAAAAAAAATTATATGTTTTAAAAATAAATAAATAATTAATTAGATATATTAACTAGTTAATTAATTATATAATTAAGGATTAATTAGACTAGTTAATTACTATGTTAATTAGTTAATTATGTTTAAGATCAAATAGAAAATAATAATTAAATCTGTTAATTAATTAACCTAAACAGTATGACAGCTCGGTCCCACCTCACTACTTAACTTGATTAAACATTAATTAACCCTAATAATAATTGTGTCTATGACGTATGGGACCCAGTCGTCACTTTGACCAGTCAACATGGCTGTTGACTGCTCATGTCATGTTGGCATCATGCAGATGTCATATCTAATTATCTAATATAATTAAATCTGTTTTAATTTCTGAATATTGATTAAATCTTTGAAAATTAATATAAAATAATCTGTAGCTCACATGAAAATATTTTGAACATGAAAGTTGATGAGTAGAACGAGACAAACCTGGATACACTATCCGTTCGTGTGTCACGTGTTCCTAGCATAGCAAACGTGGAACTTTTCCATCGTTTTCCTTCTGACCCGTAGTAGCCAGAGACCCGGGAAATCCCATCTGATATTTTTCTGATCCGTCTATGACGGATAGCACTGCGTTAGATCATGCCTAGACCTGCATATTGCCATGTCATGCTTAGTGTTGCACCTCTTGCGATTATTTATTGTTTCTCCCCCCTCTTCATACCGATAAACCCCGAGACTGATGCTGCTACCGGGTACATCTACCCTCCTGACGACCAGCCCTTTGCCGCAAAGCAACAAGGCAAGCAAACCCCCCTTGATCATTCCTATATCTCCCATTTCTTTCTCCGCCATGCTTGCATTAGAATTTTGCTACTGTTGTAGTTAGCTCCTATATCTGATGCATAGCCTAATTTTGATGAACTACTACTTTCAGTACTGCACTTTAAACTGTTTAGTATAGGTGGAGCAGTATTCCCCTCTGACCCCTTAGTCTAGTTGCCCCACTTTATTGTCGAGTCTCGATTCCTGATCGACGAGCCAAGACCCGACACAGCACTACACCCCCTTAGTTGTATGACGCTACAGAGCTACTATCGGGTACCAAGGGTGATACCTCGCGAAGTACTCATGATGATATCTCTGTAGTCCAGCTAGTCGGTCGTGGTTATCGAGGGTGATTCCTCCTTAACCACTCTCGACGATGGCTCTGTCGTGCAACCCTCAAGTGTTAGACCCTCGAGGGTGATTCCTCTAAGTCCACCTTGACGGTTACATCATTCGGAATCCAACGAGGGTGATGCCTCGGATCCCCTTGATGTTACAACAACACAGTTACTTGACTGTGTTAGTGGGAACATTGATGAATAAATGTTAGGTGGGTGGATTTGGGTATTTGATCTGGGTCGATGTGTCGATGAGTTAATTAAAATGTTAATGGATTTGGGTATTTGATCTGGGTTGGTCGGAGACCTTTTCGCACTAACCGGCTACGCGGGAGAAGTTATGGGTACTCGGCGTTGTGGTATCAGCCGAAGCTCTTCAGACGTCAGCAATGGAGCGACGAGCGTCCGAGTGGTCTGGATATGCATCGCGCTTGTAATAAGGGGTGCTAGGACTGACCTCGGCCGCCCATGCATCGTGTAGGAGTGCAAAGGGTGATGGTCCCATGACCCTTGCGTGCTTAGTTTTAAGACTGGCGGGCTGGCCTCTTTGTTGATTCTAGTTGGGGCTGCGACGTGTCGATATTTCGAGGCCGGGCATGACCTAGAAAAGTGTGTCCGGCCGAAGTGTTATCGTGCGTGACGGGAAACTTGGTGCATCCGTGCAGGGATGAAATTTAACTATTCGGATAGCCGTGTCCACGGTTACAGGACAACTTGGAGTTGTGCGCTAATCTTATACAACTACAACTGTTACTTAACTGGAATATTTGATCCGGGATTGCTTCCACGCAGGGAGTCGAAGGAGAATCTCTGGGCGTGACCTCATATTAATTATTGCTGCAACAATAAGGCTAGTAATTGTGTTACCTGTTCTACTCTCGTCTATTGCTACAAGACCCCTGGAGATGCTAGTCTTCGATAGGACTAGGCTTTCCCTCTCTTTCTTGCATTGCTGCAGTCAGTCCACATATAAACCCCTTCCTTTGATACTGATGCATACTTAACATAGTTCTGATGTCAGTCTTGCGAGTACTTTGGATGAGTACTCACCGTTGCTTTGCTTCCCCTTTGTCCCCTAGATCTGTTGCTGCGACCAGATGATGGAGCTCAGGAGATGGAGTATCCCGCCGACGTAGACCGCTACACCGATGGTGCCTACTACTACGTGGAGGCCGTTGAAGACCAGGAGTAGTTAGGAGGCTCACAGGCAGGAGGCCTCGCATCGTTCAACCGTTGTATCTTTTGTGCTAGCCTTCTGTAAGACACCCCATGTTTAATGTTTGAACTCAGATATTTGTTGCTTCCGCTGACTCTGTGTTTATCGTGCTTCTGTATTATAGCCCTCGAGGCCCCTGGCTTGTAATATGAAGCTTGTATGTTTTATTTGTGTCTAGACTTGGGTTGTGATATCTTCCCGTGAGTCCTTGAGCTTGGGCATACACATTTGCATGTATGATTAGCGTACGATCAAAACGAGGGCGTCACAAGTTGGTATCAGAGCCGACTGCCTATAGGTAGCCCTCTTTCCAACTCCTTGGCCAAAGTTGAGTCTAGTGTTTGAAAAAACTTACTAACTTTTATGTTGTGGCTTACGGGCCCACATCTGAATTAGGTGGTATTAGTATCTTTTACTCCTTTTCTATACTCTGGGTTCTACCCTCTCTTCTCTTTCAGGTTAAAGAATTTACTAACTCTAACATTAGGTTCTCGTAATCACATCAACTCGGAGTGCTGGACTATCTACTCTTGTTCTTCTCTGACAATATATTACACACACTGTCATTTGACATCCTTGAATCTTTCTTTTCAGATGCGTCCCACAAGGCCGCACGTGCGCCTGACACTGGCCACTGAGACGATTGGGTTCCCGGCCATTTTGGTCGACCTCTTGACCAGGCTGGGATATCGCTGGTAACCCGAGTACACTGCGTACGAGGACTTCCATGAGTTCAACCAGTACCAGTATGTAACGCCCCAGACACACCCGCCGGCGGTCATTACTCCTGGCGGGATCTAGACTGGCCCCACATATCAATACTAGTCTTTCTACGCACTTTCGAATGGGCTCCCGGAAAAGAAGGAATTACTTATTGGTATGAGCAGTCTATCATCCCTAATAATCCAGGCTATCACATACACCACCACTCAGAGGAACCGACGTCCTCGTCGGGCCACATGAGCGTTCCCTCTTGGTACAAACGTACCTGGGAGTTCTGTTCGAATGGGCATGGGCTCCCGGAAAAGAAGGAATTCCTTATTGATATGAGTAGTCTATCATACCTAATAAGCCAGGCTATCACATACACCACCACTCACAGGAACCGACGTCCTCGTCGGGCCACAAGAGCGTTCCCTCTTGGTACAAACGTCTGTGCATCCAGTCTAGTACATGTACCATGCCGTGTGCCACGACGGGTCACAAACATCATGAACAACATGACCGCACACCTGTCCGCAAACATCCGTGTAACCGCGAGGGTCGACTCTGATACCAAACTTGTAACGCCCTGGACACACCCGCCGGCGGTCGTTACTCCTGTCGGGATCTAGACTGGCCCCACATATCAATACTAGTCTTTTCTGCGCACTTTATCCTCACTCATGCGCACCCAGGACCAACTTCACGGTCAGTCACCCATCCTAGAACTACTCCAAGACAAGCACGCTTAACCTGAGAGTTCTGTTCGAATGGGCTCCCAGAAAAGAAGGAATTCCTTATTGATATCAGTAGTCTATCATCCCTAATAAGCTAGGCTATCACATATCTAACTTGTAACGCCCCGGACTCCCGGTCGGTCACCCATCCTAGAACTACTCGGGAGTTCTGTTTGAATGGGCTCCCGGAAAAGAAGGAATTCCTTATTGATATGAGTAGTCTATCATCCCTAATAAGCGAGGCTATCACATACACCACCACTCAGAGGAACCTACGTCCTTGTCGGGCCACATGAGCGTTCCCTCTTGGTACAAACGTCTGTGCATCTAGTCCAGTACATTTACCATGTCGTGTGCCACGACGGGTCACAAACGTCATGAACAACATGACCGCACACCTGTCCGCAAACATCCGTGTAACCGCGAGGGTCGGCTCTGATACCAAACTTGTAACGCCCCGGACACACCCGCCGGCGGTCGTTACTCCTGGCGGGATCTATACTGGCCCCACATATCAATACTAGTCTTTTATGCGCACTTTGTCCTCACTCATGCGCACCCGGGACCAACTTCCCGGTCAGTCACCCATCCTAGAACTACTCCAAGCCAAGCACGCTTAACCTGGGAGTTCTGTTCAAATGGGCTCCCGGAAAAGAAGGAATTCGTTATTGATATGAGTAGTCTATCATCCCTAATAAGCCAGGCTATCACACAGTACCAGGCTGAGGTTCACATCTTCGATCAGATGGGCAACTCCACCCACGAGCGCCACACCTTCTACGGTATTGGATTGTCAATCGAGATGGATGTCCATGATGCGACCTATATCGCTATCACCCATCTCCGTGGAGTGTACCCTCACCTGGAGCGAACTGCTTTCACATACATCCCGTATGTTCCTGCTGGGGATGAGTCTGGGTCTGATCTCAGTGCCTACACTGCCCGCTTTCGGGAGCACAACGACCGGTCCTACGTCGCTGTCTACGCCCCCTACATGACGCGTCACTATGACGCACGGGTTCTTGTGTAGTACGCTGAGGCAGTGGATCGTGCTTTTTGAGCTCTAACTATGGAGTTTTATGCTACGCGTATCCGTCTTTACGACGCATTGACAAAGCTCAGTCCACCCGAGGGTCCACCCTCTGCACATCCTCGAACTGAGCAGGACAGAGCTACCACCAGGTCTTGAGTGGACTGATGTTGGAGGTAGTACCCCTGCACTTGGACCTCTGCTCCCCGATTGGATGCGGTACCCTCACTAGAGTCACCATGGAACACAGGGTCTTGTTCCTACCTTCTATCACCACCAGCTACCTGGATTTGATCGTTTTCTCCGACGTTGATGTAGCCTTATCGCTATGTCTCATTGTGGTACTCTTCCACCGCGTGCCTGCGTGCCACCTAGTGAGTCCAGGTTATCGTCTAATGCATCCAGGTTATCGCCAAATTTCAAATCTGTAATCGATGGTCTGTAATCGAACTGATGTATGGGTCTGTATGTCGAACTCAACTACTATGAAGTATCTATCACATTTCCCATTTGTCATGCTTGATTACCCCATGAATGCGTACTATGCCTTTGCAATTACATTAAGCTAAACTACCCTTTTAAATATTTAGCAGGATGGTTAGACCAGCTAGCCGCCCGCATGGCCCCGCCAACGAAGCACCACCCCGCCTCCTGAATATATGGCGGGGATGATCCAACAGTTTGAACCGAACCGCCAGTTTATGCAAGGGCTCATGGACCAGTTCCAAAGGCCGAACATGAACCAGCAGCAAGGCGTGACAGTGCAAGACTTCTGCCGCCTCAACCCTGCGATCTACCGCAGCTCAACTCAGCCTCTTGATGCTGATGACTCGCTCCGTGACATTGCTTATGAGCTGGAGTCTGCCAATGTGCCCCTGGCGAGCTATGTCAATTTTGCCGCCTACTTCCTAAAGGGTCCCGCTGCTCAATGGTGGGACAGTCATAGGCGCTCTTAGCCCGTTGGAACTGTCATCACTTGGACGAAGTTCAAGGCCGCCTTCCGTGCTCGCTACATTCCTTAGGGAATCATGGACCGAAAGAAGCGTGAGTTCCGCAACCTTGTCCAGGGCAACAAGACTGTTGATGCTTATCGGCGTGAATTTCTTGATTTGTCCCGCTACACTCAAGAAGACATTGCAACTGATGCATGCAGGCATGAGAAATTCCGTGAGGGCCTCCACCCTGATATCAATATGGCACTCCTTGTTCAGGACTATGCTGATTTTTCCACCCTGGTGAACATGGCTATTCAGGTTGACACTGGTCTACAGGAATACAAGGATAGCAGGAAGCACAACCGTGACATCGGCTCGTCTTCGGGCTCATCTGCACAGAAGCGGAAGATCTGGATTCCCAACTACATGTACCATGCACCTGCTCCTGCTCCAAGGCCGTCCGATGCCGTGATACATCTCCATCGTATCTACTTTTCCAAACTCTTTTGCCCTTGTTTTGGACTCTAATTTGCATGATTTGAATGGAACTAACCCGGACTGACGCTGTTTTCAGCAGAACTGCCATGGTGTAGTTTTTGTGCAGAAATGAAAGTTCTCGGGACATCCTGAAAATTTACGGAGAATATTTCTGGAAAATATGAAAAATACCTGCGGAAAGGTCCACCCGAGGGACGGGCCAGTGGGCCACAAGCCCTGTTGTCGCGGCCACCCCCTGGCCGCGGCAACCAAGCTTGTGGGGCCCACGTGGGTCTGCCGCCCCCAACTCCAGCTCTATAAATTCACTTTCGACCAGAAAAAATCAAGACAGAAGATTTCATCGCGTTTGCGATACGGAGGCGCCACCACATACTGTTCTTCATCTGGAGGGCAGATCTGGAGTCCGTGTTGGGCTCCTGAGAGGGGAAATCGCCGCCATCGTCATCATCAACCTTCTTCCCTCTCCAATTCCATGAAGCTCTTCATCGTTCGTGAGTAATCTATTCGTAGGCTCACTGGGCGGTGATGATTAGGATGAGATCTATCATGTAATCGAGTTAGTTTTGACGGGGATTGATCCCTAGTATCCACTATGTTCCGAGATTGATGTTGCTACTACTTTGCCATGCTTAATGCTTGTCACTAGGGCCCGAGTGTCATGATTTCAGATCTGAAATTATTATGTTGTCACCAATATATGTGTGTTTTAGATCCGATCTTGCAAGTTGTAGTTACCTACTATGTGTTATGACCCGGCAACCCCGGAGTGACAATAACCGGAACCACTCCCGGTGATGACCATAGTTTGAGGAGTTCATGTGTTCACCAAGTGATAATGCGTTGTTCTGGTTCTTTATTAAAAGGAGAACCTTAATATCCCGTAGTATCCTTTTGGACCCCGCTGCTACGGGAGGGATGGACAATACATGTCATGCAAGTTCTTTTCCCTAAGCACGTATGACTACACACAGAATGCATGGCTACATCACATTGACGAACGGGAGCTAGCCACATATAACTGTTGCAAGTTCGTGTTATAACTGTTGCATGATGAATGTCATCCAAACGAATCACCGACCCATTGACTACGAGTTTGTCCCACTGCTGGTGTTACTTGTTTTGCTCTGCTGCTGTTACTACTGTTGTTGTTGCTGCTACTTGCTACTGCTGTTACTTGCTACTGTTGCTACTTGCTACTTCTGTCACTACTGCTGTTCCTTGCCACTTCTATTACTCGTTACACTGCTGCTACCTGCTACAATACTTGTTCTCTCGATTTTGCTGGGAAAAGACTATTTCCCATCTATGGGCAACTTCTGGCGCCATTGATACAACCGCTAGGAATAGTCTGTCGCCAACAGATCGTTTCCGGCACCGTTGTTATCATACGACTTTGCTGCTGATACTTTGCTTGCAGATACTAATCTTCAGGTGTGCTTGAATCTGACACATTCAGCTGCTAATATTTGAGAATATTCCTCCACTTCCTGACGGGCGAACCAACAAATTTGGGTTGAATACTCTACCCTCGAAAACTGCCGTGAACCCACGCGCTGGTGGGCCATTGCAAGACAATTGCTAGTTGTTGAGCAACTGGGAGCAGTTCTGGCTGTGTTGCCGCGAAGGCATCAAGTCAGGAACACGTCAACAACATTTTTCTAGTGTCGTTGCCGGGGACTGCTAGCAGCACTTTTCTGGCGCCGTTGCCGGGGAAGGATTGCTATATTCTCTGAGTCACTTGGGATTTATATGTGCTGGTCAATATAAAGAATCTGAAAGATCCAAAAACCAAAGTCTTGCCCTCAACTACGAGGGGGAGGTAAGGAACTGCCATCTAGCTCTGCACTTGATTCACCTTCAGTTATGAGTAAGTTTGCGACATCACCTTCTACTAGAAATCTTGCTATGTCGCCTGTGCTTGATGATGCTTATGATGCTGCTATGCGTGATACTGCTAGAGATGTTATGCCTAATACTGCTAGAGATGCTATGCCTGATACTGCTAGAGATGCTATGCCTGATACTGCTTTGTGTGATGATGCTAGAGATGCTATTTTGCCTGATGATGCTATGCTTGATACTGCTAGAGATACTACTTTGCCTGATGTGCCACTAGGGGTATTCCTTGATGCTCATATTGCTAGAGTTACTGCCAATGCTCGTGATGCTTCTGAAACTGCCGATACTATTGAGATAGAACTTGCTTTTGCTCCTGCTAGATCTAGCTCTCCTAGATATGAATTGCCTGATATACCTGAGGGTTATGTTATGGAGGGAGAGATAGCTGAGGATTTTCTTGCGTGTAAGGATGCCTATGATGCTGAGAAATTACTTCTCAAGTGGAAGGAAAATCTCTGAAAGCTAGGATGAAATACGACCCGAAGTTTGCCACTTCACCTATCTTTATCACCGATAAGGATTATGAATTCTCTGTCGATCCTGAGATAATCTCTCTAGTCGAATCTGATCCTTTCCACGGTTATGAGTCTCAGACGGTCGTAGCCCATCTTACCAAACTACACGACATAGCCACCCTTCTCACTAGTGAGGAGAAGATCCTCTACTACTATATCCTTAAGTTGTTTCCTTTCTCTCTAAAGGATGACGCTAAAGCCTGGTTCACTTCTCTTGCTTCTGGATGTGTGAGTAGTCCCAAGGATATGGTCTATTACTTTTGTGAGAAATATTTCCCTGTCCATAAGAAGCAAGCTGCCTTGCAGGAAATATATAACTTTGCTCAACTCAAAGAAGAGAGTCTCCCACAAGCTTGGGGGAGGCTCATCTAGCTACATAATGCTTTGCCTGATCACCCTCTAAAGAAGAACGAGATACTTGATATCTTCTACAACGGACTTACCGATGCTTCTACAGACCACCTAGATAGTTGAGCTGATTGTGTTTTTAGGGAACAAACTGTAGAACAAGCTGAGACTCTACTGAATAACATCTTGATCAACGATAATGCTTGGACTATTCATGAACCACCTCCTAAGCCAACTCCAAAGAAAAGAGGTATTCTATTCCTCAGTCCTGAAGATATGCAAGAAGCCAAGAAATCTATGCAAGAGAAAGGCATTAGATCTCAAGATGTCAAAAATCTACCACCTATCGAAGAGATCCATGGTCTCGACAACCCGATACAGGTAGTGGAAGTAAATTCTCTGCGTAGGTTCGATGAGAGTGATATTACTTTTGATAAACCTGCTAGCCTATGCTTTGATGAATTTGACAACTTTGTTGCCAAACAACAGGGTTTCAATGATTATGTAATCAGACATTTGGAACAAAGTACTCGTATGCTTAGTCATTTAAGTGCTTGTGTAGACAGAAATGTCAATGATCTCAAGCTTATGAGTAAACATGCCTCTATGATTACTACTCACGTAGAACATGTACTTAAAGTTCAGAATGACCTGCTCAATGAATTAAATGACAACTCTGTGAGAGTCATTACTAGAGGAGGCAAAATGGCTCAGGAACCTTTGTATCCTTAAGGTCATCCTAAGAGAATTGATCAAGATTCTCAAGGAATTAATGATGATACACCCAATCATCCTAAGGAGAAGAAGAAGGATGATAGAAACCTGCATGTTAGTTCACCAAATACTGTCACACCTGAAGAACCAAATGATATTTCTGCGTCTGATGCAGAAACACAATCTGGTGATGAACATGAACCTGGTGACAATATGGTCAGCGATGTTCGTAATGATGCTCAACCTAGCAATGATAAGGATGTGGAGATTGAACCTACGGTTAATTCTGATAACCCACAACCTAAGAGATATGATAAGAAGGACTTCACTGCTAGGAAGCATGGTAAATAAAGGGAGCCATGGGTTCAGAGACCTATGCCCTTTCCTCTTAAGCCATCCAAGAAAAAGGATGATGAGGATTTTGAGCGCTTTATTGAAATGATAAGACCCGTCTTTCTGCAGACGCGGTTAGTTGATATGCTCAAAATGTCTCCATATGCCAAGTACATGAACGTGACCAATAAACGGAAGATTCCAGATCTGGAGATATCCACCATGCTTGCCAATTACACTTTTGAAGGTGGAACTCCTAAGAAACTTGGTGATCCCGGAGTGCCCACTATACCTTGTTCCATTAAAGGAAACTACGTAAGAACTGCCTTATGTGACCTTGGAGCCAGAGTTAGTGTTATGCCTCTCTCTCTTTATCGTAGACTTGAACTGGATAAGTTGACACCCACTGAAATCTCTCTGCAAATGGCCCACAAATCAACTGCTTTCCCTATCGGCATTTGCGAGGATGTGCCTGTTGTGGTTGCTAATACCACTATCTTAACAGACTTTGTTATCTTGGATATTCCTGAGGATGATGCCATGGCTGTCATCGTCAGAAGACCCCTTTTAAACACTGCAGAGGCTGTTATAGATTGCAACAAAGGCAATGTCACTTTCCATGTCAACGGTAATGAGCATACTGTGCACTTTCCGAAGAAATCATATCAAGTACATTGCATCAATGCTATCGAAAAAACTTCATCGATTCTTATTGGGAGCTTTGAATGCCCTATTCCTCGTTTCAAGATGAAGTATGATTTGCTTGTTGGGGAGATACATATCCCCATTGAGGTAACTTAGTGGCTATTCAAAAATTCTCCGTTCTATTTTGCGATTCGAGAAAGTTTTGTCCTGAGGATTTGATCAACCCCATTGACAAATTTCTTTCGATTACCATGAAATGGATGAATCAAAGAGTCACATACGTCTGTTTTAAGCTTTCACTTTCTTTTGCTTAGAAGAAAAATGATAGATTTAGTTTAGTTTTCCCTGTTTCCTGTTTTAGCGTCCCGGAGAAAAATACCCCGAAAATAAAAGTTCTCCGATGGTCCTGAAAATATAGTATGATTTTTTCTGGAATATTTGAAAAATACTGGGACTAAGAGCTGGCCTGGGGGCCACACCAGTGGGCCACAAGCCCTGTCACCGCGGCCACCCCCCCCCCCCCCCCCGGCCGCGGCAAGCAAGCTTGTGGGTCCCACATGGACCCCCTCCACTCATTCCAGCTCCCATCCTCTTCTTCTACCTCCAGAAAAAATCGTTTCGCAGCTCAAACCCGTGTTCTTGCTCATTTGGCTGTGATTTTCGATCTCCTTGCTCAAAGCACCATTCTCCAAACCGTGTTGGGGAAATTACTCCTTGGTGAGTGACTCCTCCATTGGTCCAATTAGTTTTTGCTCTAGTGTTTTATCCTTCGCGTATTCTTGATACCTTGGTGACCCTGTTCTTGAGCTTGAAATGTTGATTTTAGCTGGTCCCAAGTAGTTTTAGCACGTGATACGGTCTCTAGACACTAGTAGGAGTAGTTGCTACAAGGTGTGGTTGATCTTTATTCACTTTTCTCTTGAACTTCAAAATTTCAGCAAAAAGAAATTATGTTCAGGAGGAAGTTTCACGGTGGTTCCTCAAGTAAGAAGGGTCCCCGTCTTTCTATTCGGGAGGCCGATCCTTATCAACTAAGGGACGCACTGGTACAACCATGTGAATGGCCTTTTGATGAGTTCATGATCGAAGCTGGCTTCAAGGATGAGTTTGATACACTTGTCCGCAATGCCGGGTTAGAAGAATTCCACTCAGATAAATGTGAATAGTATGCTATGCTCACTGCCTCTTTCGTGCGTAGATTTAAATTTTCAGTTGGACGTGACTCATTCATACTATTTGATCTATATGATAAATCCTATGCCATGGATTTGGAGGATTTTAACAAAATTTGCAAAATACCCGATGGGGGTAATCTTAAAGATCCTGCTAAATCTTCGGTTAGAGATTTTTTCTCTAGTATATCTGTTGGAGCAACTAGAGATATCACGCAAGCTACCATAGGAAGCATTCATTTCCTTGCCTTGCACTACTTTGCCCTCTTCATAGCTAGATGCATTAACGGTAAGGTTGAACATTGTCACCTATGCACATCCGACCTTAGTATCCTTAAGAGCGCAGTTACGGGTGACAAAAGCTTCAACATGGGAGCTATTATAGCAAGGAGGCTGAATAAGAACGCTATTGAGGGGGATTTCTTTGGCGGCATCTATGTCACTCACATAGCAAATTTTCTTGGAGTACCCATCCGCGCAGGAGATCCCCCGCTCCATACAGCTTTCCTTGACCGCGTCGCTATGACACGCTACCAGTTCCTTGAGAGGCATGATGAATCCCTCCTATACCGATTGATATTTAACCGGCAGCGTGTCTTCCATATTACCCTTCCTGCTCCTGCTTTCTTTGACTTTCAGGTAAAACAGAGATACTACATAACCATAGGAGAGGCAGAGGAGTATGAGAGGGAGGCGACGGCTGCTCGTCTTCGTGAGGCAGCTATTCAGGCAGTGGCTGCAGCGCTCCCATATAACCCCGATTATGATTTTGGGTTTCGCCAGGACTGTCCTTGGGAGTAGACCAAGCTAGGCCAAAAGCCTAAGCTTGGGGGAGTACGTGTTCTCACCGACCTTACATTCATGCCTATGCTCTCACTTTGTTCGTCGGTGTTCAAACTTTGCCACTGTATTATCCATGCTAGTTTGTTTTCGTTTTCTTGTTTTCTTGTTTTGTGTCCTTTTGAGAAAACCCAAAAAGATTTTCCTTTCTTCTTTTTCCTTGTTGGGAGCTTTCCCGTGTAAATAGTTTTCTTTTTCTTTGGGTCAAGGTAGAAGATATTGGTTACAATGTTTAGTGGCTCTTGTATGCATACCTGTTTAGCTTTCAAAGAGCCATATTACTTTGTCTTCTCCTTTGTGTTTGCCTGCAGATTCAGCTTAGTCCAATGCACGAGCACTCTTATTATTGTTCACATCGTTCGATCGTGCAAGTGAAAGGAAATAACGATGATATATGGTGAAGTGACTGAGACTGGAAAAGCTAGTATGAACTCTATCTATTTTGTTTATGTAAATATGACTAGCTTGTCGTCCCAGATTCAGCTTTGTTGTGAGAGAACCATGTTTGCAATGACAACTTAGAGATCATAGTTTCTAATGCCATGCTTATTTAGCTAGGAGCTTATAATGGTTTGTCTTGAAGGCCAACATAGATTTTGAGATGACTATGATGTAGTATGATAGGATGGTATTCTCCTTTGAATGATTCAAGTGGCTTGACTTGGCGCATGTTCATGCATGTAGTTGAAACAAAATCAACATAGCCTCTATGATGTTCGTGTTCATGGTGATTTATATCCTGTTCATGCTTGCACTCCATGTTAGTCAAACTCATTGCATCTTGATGACCGATGTCGCTCTCTAGTTGGTTGCTTCCCAGTCTTTTGCTAGCCTTCACTTGTACTAAGCGGAATACTGCTTGTGCATCCACTTCCATAAACCAAAAGTTTTTCCATGAGAGTCCACCATACCTACCTATTTGCAGTATTTACTTGCCGTTCCAAGTAAATTTGCATGTGCCATTCTCTAAACCTTCAAGAAATAATCTGTTTTGCATGCCCGAACCGCTCATGTGGTAACAAGGGGCTATTTGGTATCTTCCATGTTAGGTGTGTTATCATCGACATGTGTTTATTCACTGTCATTCACGAGAAAGGGGCTGGTAATTGGAATGCCCAGTTCCACGCTTAAATCGAAAAATAACTATAGAACAAGACTACCCCCGGATTGATGTTAGTATGGACGGTACCCGAGGATTCAGCTAGCCGTGGAGTGTGATTGATTGGTGGTGGGGGAGTTAAAACTTTACTTTTCTGTTTGGGAACCGTCTATAGCATGAGTAGCGTGGAAGATATTGAGAACTCTTGGTCATTGCGTTGACAATGAAAGCATGCCATCCAAAATTATTATCTCTGTTTTCAAAGCTTGAGCTCTGGCACCTGTGCAAATCAATGCTTCCCTCTGCGAAGGGCCTGTCTATTTATTTTCCTGTTGTGTCATCATCTTCTTATATAAGCACCAATTAGTTAGCACCTCTATCATTTTTAAGCTTTGCTTTTGATTGATATTGAGTATGACTATGAATGGATCTTCGTTGCTATGAATTACAATGTTTAGTCAGCCCTTGATCTTTGAAAGTGCTCTGCATTTATGTTTTGCGCTCTCAAAAAGAGCTAGCGAGATACCACCTATCCATATTGCTTCATGCTTGTTTTGATTGAATTGTTGGTATCTGAAACTCATTATTATTTGCTCGCTAGCTGATTATGCCACTGATATTAGTTTACCATGAGACCTTTGTGTCACTTGCTTATGTGGTTAACTTGTGAGCTTGCTGAAATTCTGGTTATGAGTTAGACATAGTTGCAACAACAAGATCAAACAGAGTTTGTCAAAGTTTTTCTTTCTCATCCAGTTTGTCAACTGAGTTGCTTGAGGACAAGCAAGGTTTTAAGGTTGGGGGAGTTGATACGTCTCCATCGTATCTACTTTTCCAAACTCTTTTGCCCTTGTTTTGGACTCTAATTTGCATGATTTGAATGGAACTAACCCGCACTGACGCTGTTTTCAACACAATTGCCATGGTGTAGTTTTTGTGCAAAAATGAAAGTTCTCGGAACGTCCTCAAAATTTACGGAGAATATTTCTGGAAAATATGAAAAATACCTGTGCAAAGATCCACCAGAGGGGACGGGCTAGTGGGCCACAAGCCCTATTGCCGCGGCCACCCCCCTGGCCGCGACAACCAAGCTTGTGAGGCCCATGTGGGTCTGCCGCTCCCAACTCCAGCTCTATAAATTCACTTTCATCCAGAAAAAAATCAAGAGAGAAGATTTCATCGCGTTTGCGATACGGAGGCGCCGCCACATCCCGTTCTTCATCTAGAGAGCAGATCTGGAGTCCGATTTGGGCTTCGGAGAGGGGAAATCGTCGCCATCATCATCATCAACCTTCTTCCATCTCCAATTCCATGAAGCTCTTCATCGTTCGTGAGTAATCTATTCGTAGGCTCGCAGGGCGGTGATGAGTAGGATGAGATCTATCATGTAATCGAGTTAGTTTTGATGGGGATTGATCCCTAGTATCCACTATGTTCTGAGATTGATGTTGCTACTACTTTGCCATGCTTAATGCTTGTCACTAGGGCCCGAGTGCCATGATTCCAGATCAGAAATTATTATGTTGTCACCAACATATGTGTTTTTTAGATCCGATCTTGCAAGTTGTAGTTACCTACTATGCGTTATGACCCGGCAACCCCGGAGTGACAATAACCGGAACCACTCCCGGTGATGACCATTGTTTGAAGAGTTCATGTGTTCACCAAGTGCTAATGCGTTGTTCTGGTTCTTTATTAAAAGGAGAACCTTAATATCCCGTAGTATCCTTTTGGACCCCGCTGCCACGGGAGGGATGGACAATACATGTCATGCAAGTTCTTTTCCCTAAGCACGTATGACTACACACGGAATGCATGCCTACATCACATTGACGAACGGGAGCTAGCCACATATCTCTCCGTGTTATAACTGTTGCATGATGAATGTCATCCAAATGAATCATCGACCCATTGCCTACGAGTTTGTCCCACTACTGCTGTTACTTGTTTTGCTCTCCTGCTGTTACTACTGTTGTTGTTGCTGCTACTTGCTACTGCTGTTACTTGCTACTGTTGCTACTTGGTACTGCTGTCACTATTGCTGTTCCTTGCAACTTCTATTACTCGTTACACTACTGCTACCTGCTACAATACTTGTTCTCTCGATGTTGCCGGGAAAAGACTATTTCCCGTCTACGGGCAACTTCTGGCGCCATTGATACAACCGCTAGGAATAGTCTGCTGTCAACAGATCGTTTCTAGCACCGTTGTTATCATACTACTCTGTTGTTGATACTTTGCTTGCAGATACTAGTCTTTCAGGTGTGGTTGAATCTGACACATTCAACTGCTAATACTTGAGAATATTCCTCCACTTCCTGACGGGCGAACCAACAAATTTGGGTTGAATACTCTACCCTCGAAAACTGTCGCGAACCCACGCGCTGGTGGGCCATTGCAAGACAATTGTTAATTGTTGAGCAACTGGGAGCATGCCGCACCTCGTCTGCCTCCTCCACCACCTAGGGAGACGAGGCTTCCAGCTCCACCGCCTTGAGTTCCTCCTTCCCGTCCTGAGGACGGGCTGTGCTTCCAGTGTGGCCGTCTAGGTCACCGTGCTAGAGATTGCAGGCAGAATCCAAATTAGCTGGCACTTTCTTCAACTCGCAGTGGCAACAACTAGTACAACAACAACAATGCCAGCCTGCTTATGTTCGTGTTCAGGCCAACAACATTGAGATGGGTCAAGCTCAGGACCAGCCTGATACCGTGATGGGTACACTTCTCATTAACTCAGTACCTACTTCTATATTGTTTGATACAGGAGCATCACATTCCTTTATGTTAGAAAATTTTGCATACATGCATGACATTAGGAGCGAAGAGATGAACATCCCGATAGTGGTAAACACCACCGGGGGTGAATGCCAAACCTCTGCGGTTTGCCCCCATGTTCTGGTTGAAATTGAAGGATTAGAATTCCTTGCCAACCCCATCTTACTAAATTCGTCCAACATTGATCTCATACTGGGAATGGACTGGTTGAAAGCTCATACGGCTTCAATCGTTTGTGCCACCAAGACCGTCCACCTCCTATACCCTTCAGATGAATTAATAAGCTACCATGCTCATCTCGTCTGAGATGCTGAGGCACTGCTATATGCCTTGAATGCATTAAATGCATCACCTCTTGAAGGGATCGAAAACATTCTAGTTATCCAAGAATTCCAAGATGTCTTTCGAGAAGAACTTCCGGGGATTCCCCCTGCTTGAGCTGTCGAGTTTGTCATTGACTTGGTACACGGTACCACTCCTATCGCCAAGTGTCCTTATAAAATGCCACCACATGAACTTCTTGAACTTAAGTAAGAAATTGACAATTCACTTCGTCTGGGTTTCATTCGTCCGAGTTCCTGTGCTTGGGGAGCACCTTCTCTCTTTGTTAAGAAGAAGGATGGGACAAATTGTTTGGTTCAAGACTATCGTCCTATCAACCAGGCTACTATTCAAAACAAATATCATCTTCCTGAGATAAATGATAGGAATAATCAACTTCCTAGTTCCTCAGTCTTCTCTAAGCTCGACTTGAGGTTGGGATACCACCAGATCCGTGTTCGCAAAGAGGATATTCCAAACACCACCTTAGTTACTCGTTATGGATCATATGAGTACACCGTCATGTCCTTCGGATTAACGAATGCACCAGCAACCTTCTCTCGATTGATGAATTATATATTCATGGACTACCTCGACAAATTCGTCGTGGTATATCTGGATGATATTCTCCTATTTTCGAAGAATAAAGAAGAACATGCCGAACATCTTCATCTTGTACTGGATAAGCTTCGGGAGCATAAACTCTATGAGAAGTATTCTAAATGTGAATTCTGGCTGGACGAAGTGACATACCTTGGTCATGTGATCTCCAAGGATGGTATTGCAGTCATCCCCGAACGAGTTCAAGCTATCCTTGACTGGACTCCCCCGAAGAATGTTAAGCAAGTTAGAAGTTTTCTCGGACTCGCCAGCTATTGCCGTCGATTCGTCGAGAACTTCTCCAAGATTGCGAATCCCTTAACCAATCTGCTGCTCAAAGGTGTTAAGTATGAGTGGACGGATAAATGTCAGGAAAGTTTCCAAGCACTCAAGGACAATCTGACATCCAATCCAGTATTTGCTCCTCCGGATACAAAACGGGATTTCGTCATATATTGTGATGCTTCTCATCAAGGAATATGATGTATTCTGATGCAAGATTGCAAAGTGATTGCTTATGCCTCACGTCAGCTACGTGCTCATGAAGAGAACTATCCAGTTCATGATCTCGAACTTGCCGCGGTTATACATTCACTAAAAAAATGGCGACAATGCCTTAAGGGTAATCGCTGTGAAATCTACACCGACCATTAAAGTCTGAAGTACATGTTCACTCAGTCGGATCTGAATCTACGTCAATAGAGCTGGATGGAGCGTATAGCATATTTTGAGTGTGGTATATCATATACCCCCGACAAAGCTAATGTAATGGTTGATGCCTTGAGTCGCAAGTCATACTGCAACCACCTCCAGGTTCATAAGGTTCATGATAGTCTGCAAGAGGAATTCCGTAAGCTGAACCTCCATATTGTTCCTCAGGGTTATCTTGTTCCCCCTCCTGAAGAGTATCAAAAGATGAACCTCCATGTTGTTAATCAGGGTTCCCTCAGTAACCTGATTGTTGAATCAGATCTTCTGGGCACCATCAAGACTCTCCAAGGTTATGACGATGATGTCGAAAGGATTAAACGTTACCTTGCAGAAGGTAAACCCTCCTTATTCACTGTTGCTGAAGATGGCTTCTTGTACTTCAAGGGTCATCTATTCGTCCCAAATAAAAAGGAAAATCTCTGAATGACTGAAAAGGTGATGAAAGAAGCTCATGACACGCCATTGTCTATTCACCCGGGTAGTACCAAGATGTACCAAGACATCCGTCAATGATTCTGGTGCCCCAATATGAAGCAAGACATTGCATGCTATGTGGCAGAATGTGATATTTGTCGGCGAATAAAGGAGAACATCAAAAGCCTGCTGGAACTCTGCAACCTATCTCTATTCCCGTGTGGAAATGGGACCATATTGAAATGGACTTTGTCACTGGTTTTCCCAAATCTCAGAAGGGTAATGATGTTATTCTTGTCGTCATTGACCGACCGTCCAAAGTTGCACATTTTCTGGCAGTCAAAGAAACAATTAATGCTAGCCAACTGGCAAATCTTTATATGTCAAGAATTGTTTCATTTCACGGTATTCCGTTGGTAATCAGCTCGGACCGTGGCAACTTGTTCACTTCAAAATTCTGGGAAAGCTTTCAGAAAGCTATGGGGACTCATCTGTCCTTCAGCACCGCATTTCGTCCTCAATCCAAGGGACAAGTTGAACGAGTCAACCAAATTCTCGAGGACATGCTTCGAGCTTGTGTCATTTCTTTCGGTAAGAAATGGGAGGAATCTCTCCCGTATGCCGAGTTCTCTTACAACAATAGCTGTCAAGCTAGTCTGAAGATGGCCCTTTTTGAAGTATTGTATGGACGAAGGTGTCGAACTCCTCTGAATTGGTCAGAAACTGGGGAAAGATCGCTCTTCGGTCCGTATATTATCCAACATGCCGAAGATCAAGTCCACATTATTCATGAGAATCTGAAGGTTGCTCAGTCTCATCAGAAGAGTCAGTATGACCGTCATCATCAAGATATGGTCTATCAACCTGGCGAAAAGGCTTATCTACGTGTCACACCAATGAGAGGCGCACACGTTTTGGGATCAAGGGCAAGTTAGCTCCTCGCTATATTGGTCCTTTCACTGTTCTTGAGCGGCGTGGAAGAGTAGCTTATCAATTGGAACTATTGGTGAACCTTCCTCAGTTTCACGATGTCTTCCATGTGTCTCAGCTCCGCCGTTGCTTCAAGGATCCAATTCGAGCAGTGGATCATGATATGCTTGAGCTGCAACAAGACCTCTCTTATAAAGAGCACACGGTCCGCATTCTCGACTAGGCTGAACGTCAGACTCGTCACAAAGTCACCAAGTTCCTTAAAGTGCAGTGGTCAAATCATTTTGAAGATGAAGCCACTTGGGAACGTGAGGATCATCTTCGTGATGAATACCCTGAGCTCTTTCCTTCTACCTCTTAATTCTCGGGACGAGAATTCTTATTAGTAGGGGAGAGTTATGATTTCCTCAGCTTTTGCTATAGTAATGTATGTAATTAAGCTACAGTGATCCCATGCTAATGTTGCCACGTCACCATGATTGTCGTTGTTAAACTTGCGTTGGTTCAAACCCCGTTCAATTCCGTTGCAAATTTAATTCGTCTGAAAAGTGAATTTTAAAAGTTTTGCGAAACTGAAAATAAAAATGTTGGATGGTTTGCAGATATTCCCTAAGATTTTATAAAATTGAATCGGGCATTTTTGGAGTAATTTTAGAGCCTCTACATAAATAAAACAGAAACTATTAAAATAGAAAAAAAAACAAAAAAAAACCGGCCCGACTGGGCCAACCGGCCCAGTCGGCCACACACTAACCCACCTCCACTAGGCGGTATAAAACCCCCTCGGAACCCTAGCCCATATCGCTACCTCCCATGCTCCCTCCACCCCGCCGTGAGAACCCACGAGGGGACCGGCCCCCTCGCCCCCACCTTTCGGTCGCTCCCCCCACGAGAGCCCCTCCCCTCGTTCTTCCCCATCCCCCCACCAGACCCCCACCGAGCCTCCGGCTCGCCTCCTCCACTCCAGCGCTCCCCAGTGCCTTCCACCGAGCTGCCACCACAGGCCGGGCCACCCACCAGCGCCGGCCCTCCCATCACCCTCATCCGCCGCGCCAGGACCACCGCACGCCGGAGCTCCTCCGCCACCGGAATCGCACCTCCGCCACCGGATCCGGCCTCCCCACCATGACCACACTGCCTCCTCCGCCCCTCCCCGTGAACTCTGGTTACACCGGGCCTTCCCATCAACGCCGGTGAACCCTCCATTCGGGCTCCTCCCTCCCCTCCACCTCTACCCCCTCTGGCCACCATGTCGCGCCACCCTGCGCTCCGGTGAGCCCACCCCCTCGTCACTCGCCACCTCCCTCCAGCATGCCCCGCTACGGCCCCGAGCCCATCTACACCACGCATGCCACCCCGTTCCGCCCGCGCTGGTGCACCGCGTTGCCCCGCTCATCCCTGGCCTTGGCCTCGGCCACGATGGCCTCGATCCAGGCCAACTCAGGCCCCTGGTATCCTGGGGGATTACCCCCTTGTGATTTGTTTTGTTGCCATTTGGACATTTTTGCCCTTTCCTGAAACTCGCAGAGGGGGCTGAGGACCCCCCTCTAAACTACTGTAAAAACATAGGAATTAGAAAAACAGGAAAAAAATATATGTTTTAAATAATAATAATAATAATAAATAATTAGATATATTATTTAATTAATTAGTTAATTAATTTAATACATAATTAAATATTAATTAGTCTAGTTAATTACTATGTTAATTAGTTAATAATGTTTAAGATCAAACAGAAAAAATTAATTAAAGTTGTTAATTAACTAACCTAAACAGTATGACAGCTGGGTCCCACTCGTGAGTTTAACTAACCTAACTTGATTAAATATTAATTAACCCTAATAATAATTGTGTCTATGACGTATGGGACCCACTCGTGAGTTTGACGAGTCAACATGGTTGTTGAGTGGTGATGTCATGTTGGCATCATGCAGATGTCATATCTAGTTATCTAATATAATTAAATCTATTTTAATTTCTGAATATTGATTAAATCTTTGAAAATTAATATAAAATAATCTCCACCTCAGATGAAAATATTTTGAACATGAAATTTGATCAATAGAATGAGACGAACCTCGACACACTATCCGTTCATGTGTCACACATTCCTAGCATAACAGACGTGGAACTTGTCCATCGTTTTCCTTCTGACCCGTAGTAGCCAAAGACCTGGGAAATACTATCTAATATTTTTCTCACCCGTCTATGACGGTTAGCACTGCGTTAGATCATGCCTAGACCTGTATATTGCCATGTCATGCTTAGTGTTGCACCTCTTGCTGTTATTTATTGTTTCTTCCCCCCTCTTCATACCGGTAAACCCCGAGACTGATGCTGCTGCCGGGTATATCTACCCTCCTGACGACCAGCCCTTTGCCGCAGAGCAACAAGGCATGCAACCCCCCTTGATCATTCCTATATCTCCCATTTCTTTCTCCCCCATGCTTGCATTAGAATTTTTCTACTGTTGTAGTTAGCTCCTATATCTGATGCATAGCCTAATTTTGATGAACTACTACTTTCAGTACTGCACTTTAAACTATTTAGTATAGGTGGAGCAGTCTTCCCCTCTGCCCCCTTAGTCCAGTTGCCCCGCTTTATTGTCGAGTCTCGATCCCTGATCGACGAGCCAAGACCCGACACAACACTACACCCCCATAGTTGTACGACGCTACACAGCTACAATCAGGCACCGAGGGTGACACCTCGCGAATTATTCATGATGATATCTCGATAGTGCAGCCAGTCGGTCGTGGTTCTTGAGGGTGATTCCTCCTTAACCACTCTCGACGATGACTCTGTCGTGCAACCCCTCAAGTGTGAAACCCTCGAGGGTGATTCCTCTAAGTCCACCTTGAACAGTTACATCCTTCGGAATCCAACGAGGGTGATGCCTCGGATCCCCCTGATGTTACTACTGAAAGGATGTGGATGTCGCCTAGAGGGGGGGTGAATAGGCGCTTTAAAATAATTAAGGTTTAGGCTTGAACAAATGCGGAATAAAACTAACGTTTAATATGTCAAGCACAAAACCTACAAACAACTTGGCTCACCTATGTGCACCAACAACTTATGCTAAGCAAGATATATTACAATAAACAATATGTCTATCACAAAGTAAAGTGCATAAGTAAAGGGTTCGGGTAAGAGATAACCGAGGCACGGGGAGACGATGATGTATCCCGAAGTTCACACCCTTGCGGATGCTAATCTCCGTTAGAGCAGTGTAGAGGCACAATGCTCCCCAAGATGCCACTAAGGACACCGTAATCTCCTCACGCCCTCGCACAATGCAAGATGCCATGATTCCACTAAGGGACCCTTGAGGGCGGTCACCGAACCCGTACAAATGGCAAACCTTGGGGGCGGTCACCGAACACGTACACGTGGCAACCCTTGGGGGCGGTTACCGGTACCCGTACAAATTGCTCGGGGCTATCTCCACAACCTAATTGGAGACCCCGACGCTTGCCCGGAGCTTCACACCACAATGATTAAGCTCCGAGACACGACCAAGCTTCTAGGATGCCAAAGCATCCACGAAGAACAATATCTAGGGTACTAAGTACCAAAGGTAGTAAGCTTCTCAACTTCTCACTTCCACGTATCACCGTGGAGAACTCAAACCGATGCAACTAATGCAATGGCAAGAACACACGAAGTGGTCAAGTCCCTCACACTCAAAACCCTCCACAACAACAAAAGCTATGGAGAAATATGAGAGGAAGAACAAGGAGCTCACAAAGAACTCCAAGATCAAGATCCAAGGGGTTCCCCTCACATAGAGGAGAAAGTGATTGGTGGAGATGTGGATCTAGATCTCCTCTCTCTTTTCCCTCAAGAACAAGCAAGAATCATTGGAGGGATTGAGAGTAAGCAAGCTCTAAGAATGTCAACAATGGAGGTAGAAAAAGAGCTTAACGGATAGATGAGGCCAAGGGGGAAGAAGACCCCCTTTATATAGTGGGGGAACAAATCAGACCGTTACCCCCACTTATAGCCCAAGCCCAGCGGTACTACCGCTGGCTGCAGCGGTACTACCGCTGACCAGGGGCGGTACTACCGCTGGCTGCAGCGGTACTACCGTTGGCACTCCAGCGGTACTACCGCTCGTCCCAGCGGTACTACCGCTGGGCCCCTGGTAGTGCAAAGGCACTACCACCGCCAAGAAAGTCTTCGCAAAAAGGTCCGACGCAGTACAACCGCAAAGATGACGGTACTAAAAACTTGGAGAGGTACTACCGCTGGCCAGGGGCGGTACTACCGCTGGCCAGGGGCGGTACTACCGCTGGACAGCGGTACTACCGCCAGCTCTAGCGGTACTACCGCTAGGGCCAGCGGTACTACCGCTCGCCACTGAAATAGCCATAACTTTCGCATACGAGCTCCGAATCGAGCAAACCCAAGCTTGTTGGATTCAGGACGACAAGAGCTATCCAACAGATATGAAAATGCCAATGATATAGAGATGTGAGTCCTCTATGAATGAAGAACCAGCAAAAACACCAACATCGAAAACATCATAGTAGATGCATATGGACTCCGTTTTCGATGAACTCGAGCTTGTCACGAAAATGACCATAAGCTCTAAAACTCACAAAGACAAACACCAAACAAGAACCAAGAAGTATGATGCAAGGATGCAAATGGTTTGAGCTCTCAAGGAACGATACGATCAAGCTACTCACTTGAGAGCTCCTCTTGATAGTATAGCAATCTATCCTAAACAGAAAACCTATCAAGGGCAAACCTATACCTTGCACCTCGTCCTCTTGAGCTAGATGATGATGATCTTGGCTTCCTCAAGATGGACCACCTTTCTTGATTGCATTGGCTCGATAAAGACTAATTGATTGCTCCCCCATACTCACTATGGTGAGCCACTCTTTAGCATATCTTCACAAGTCCATTGCCACCACAATGGACGGCAAGCTTCAAGCATGATATCTTCGTGCTGATCCAGTTGAACTTGCACATTGCAATCTTGATGATGATCACAACTTGACGTCATACTTCATGGGTTGTATGAGATCTTCCCTTTGACGCAAGCCCATGGAAACACACCTGACCCCCACATAGAACTCTCACGAAGACCATGGGTTAGTACACAAACACGTAATGGACAATGCTTACCATACCATGGGATCACTTGATCCCTCTCGGTGCATCTTGTACGCTGATCCCTCTCGGTACATCTTGTACGCTGATCCCTCTCGGTACATCTTGTACGCTTTGTGTGTTGATCATCTTGATTTACTCTTTGTCTGAGATCTTGATCAACCATGTGTCTCTATGACCATTCTTTGGATAATACGATCACAACTTGACGTCATACTTCATGGGTTGTATGAGATCTTCCCTTTGACGCAAGCCCATGGAAACACACCTAAACCCCCACATAGAACTCTCACGAATACCATGGGTTAGTACACAAACACGTAATGGACAATGCTTACCATATCATGGGATCACTTGATCCCTCTCGGTACATCTTGTACGCTTTGTGTGTTGATCATCTTGATTTACTCTTTGTCTGAGATCTTGATCAACCATGTGTCTCTATGACCATTCTTTGGATAATACCTTGAATACCGTCTTGGTCATCATATAAACTCCTTGAACCCAACAGATGGACTTCAAGAAGTGCGTATGGACAAATCCTATAAATGTAACTTAAGGCAACCATTAGTCCATAGGAATTGTCATTAATTACCAAAACCACATATGGAGATATATGCTCTAACAACTACCACATAGTTACTTGATCGAGTTACTGGGAACATTGATGAATAAATGTTTGGCTTGTGGATTCCTACGTGGATGTGTCGATGAGTTAATTAAAATGTTAATGGATTTGGGTATTTGATCTGGGTTGGTCAGAGACCTTTTCGCACTAACCGGCTACGCGGGAGAAGTTATGGTTACTCGGCGTCATGGTATCAGTCGAAGCTCTTCAGACGTCAGCAATGGAGCGGCGCGCGCCCGAGTGGTCCGGATATGCATTACGCTTGTAATAAGGGGTTATAGGACTAACCTCGGCCGCCCACGCATCATGCAGGAGTGCAAAGGGTGATGGGCCCATGACCCATGCGCTTAGGATTTAGACCGGCGGGCTGGCCTCTCTGTTGAGTCTAGGTGGAGCTGCGATGTGTCGATATACCGAGGTCGGGCATGACCCAAAAAAGTGTGTCCGGCCAGAATGTTATCTAGCGTGATAGGAAACTTGGTGCACCCCTGCAGGGATGAAAATTAACTATTCGGATAGCCGTGTCCACGGTTCCAGGATGACTTGGAGTTGTGCCCTGATCTTATACAACTACAACTGTTACTTAACTGGAATAGTTGCTCCGGGATTGCTTCCACGTAGGGAGTCGAGGGAGAATCTTTGGGCGTGACCTCATATTAGTTATTGCTGCAACAATAAGGCTGGTAATTGTGTTACCTGTTCTACTCTCGTCTATTGCTGCAAGACCCCTGGAGATGCTAGTCTTCGATAGGACTAGGCCTTCCCTCTCTTTCTTGCATTGCTGCAGTCAGTCCACATATAAACCCCTTCCTTTGATACCAATGCATACTTAGCATAGTTCTGATGTCAGTCTTGCGAGTACTTTGGATGAGTACTCACCGTTGCTTTGCTCCCCCTTTGTGCCCTTGATCCGTTACTGCGACCAGATGATGGAGCCCAGGAGATGGAGTATCCCGCCGACGACAACTCCTACACCGATGGTGCCTATTACTACGTGGAAGCCGCTGAAGACCAGGAGTAGTTAGGAGGCTCCCACGCAGGAGGCCTCGCCTCATTCGATTGTTGTATCTTTTGTCCTAGCCTTCTCTAAGGCACCCCATGTTTAATGTATGTACTCCGATATTTGTTGCTTCTGCTGACTCGTGTGTTTATCGAGCTTCTGTATTCTAGCCCTCGAGGCCCCTGGCTTGGAATATGAAGCTTATTTTTTGTGTGTGTCTAGAGTTGTGTAGTGATATCTTCCCGTGACTCCTTGAGCTTGGTCGTACGCATTTGCGTGTATGATTAGCGTACGATCAAATCGAGGGCGTCACAGGTTACTTCTTACCTTTACTTGTGCTTATTACTTGCTTGTCATTATTGTTGATAGCATCATATAGGTTTCTCACCTAGTTGCATATCTAGACAACCTATTTGTTGCTAAACCTAATTTGTTAAAGAAAATCTTAAAAATTGGTAGTTTCCTATTCACCCCCTCTAGTCAACCATATCGATCCTTTCAATTGGTATGAGAGTTATGTCTATTTGTTAAAGGTTTCACACCCCAAAGAGTATGGGTGACAATGGGGAGCCAGTTGTGGAGTTGACCGAGGATAGGGTTGTGAACTAGGTCTCCCGAGAGGATCTAAATGAAGCTATTTTCTCTCTTAGATCCTTAGTGGCTATCGAGGTCCAATCTATGCTTAAGGATTTCCTTGAAGGCCTCAGACTTCCTACCGATCCACTGTGTGTGGTTAATCCCACAGCTTTTGAGTCGGAGACAAACTCCGAGAAGGAGAATGCTAGTAGTGATAAGAATAAGTTGCCTCAATGAACGAGCGGGGCAGGTACCTATGCCTCGATTCCCCATCCCGCGGTCTATGGAGGACCGATTCATCCACCACATATTATTAACCTTGGTCCTCCTCCTAAACTTGTTAAGAATGATTTTGTTAATTGGGTTTTTCGTATCAAGGCTAATTTGAATCACAACTCAACACAACTTTGGAGAATCATTGAGCAAGGGTACTACCCGCATGATCCAAGCAACCTCACTCAAAGAGAAGAGGTCGACAATCAGTTCGATCACTCCGCCTTGTTCATCCTTCAAGCAGTTGTTCCCATTGAAGATAGTACTCACTTATGTCCCTTCACTCACGCCAAAGATTGTTGGGAGCACATTATTTCCATGTACAAGGGAAGCTCAAGTATTCAACGGTCGAACTATGAAGTTATTTTTGATGCGGTCGATGAATTTGTGATGCTTGATGGTTAGGACCCTCGAGATCTCTACCGAAGAGTGACAACCCTTGTCGTTGCTATTCAAGTTCATGGATTCAAGGATGTGGATGAAAATTGTATCAAGAGGAAGTTTTTGAAGGTTATCATGCCTTTCAACAAGGCCATATCCTCATTAATCCGGCCAAGGACTGTACTTTCACTCATTCTCCTCAAGCAATGTGTTGGCTGAGTTCATAGTAATGAACATGTTGAACAAGACCGCATGCAAAGCTCTTGCTTGTGTACAAAGGTCAATAAAAGACACCTCCAACCTTGCTTTGAAGGCCAAGGATGTTTTTGATTAAGATGATGAAGAAGAATAGAAAGGTTGTCCCGAAGACACCACATATGCTTACCACAAGCACATGGCTCTTGCGTCAAGGCATTTTTGGGGCGACAAGAGGAACTCAACACTTAACTTCTCCAAGAACAACTCGAGTCGGTCCAAGGGTAAGCAACGCGTCAGGACTTGCTACAATTGTGGCAATGTGAGTCACTTTCTAGCAGACCGTCCCTATGAGAAGATGGAAGACAATGGTGGAAAACTTATTTGCAAAGACAAGGCCAAGTCCTTCCCCAACAAGAGCAACTTCTACAAGAAGATGCCCCAAAAGGTGTTGGTAGCTCAAGAAGAGTACCTCTCCAATGAGGATGATGACGATGACGAAAGTGGTGAGGTAATGGGAATGGCCACGGTGGCCATTGCATCCTGTTCTCCAAGAAAAGGTGTCCCTCTTCGACGCCCCCAACGAGAACCGCATTGCCAAGTGCCTTATGGCCAAGGAAACCAACAAGGTAACCGGAAACATTAAAACTACCATTTCCACTACCCCTTCTCCTATGGATAGTGGAGATGAACAAGAGGAGGTAAATGATGAGGAAAATTCCTTTGATAGATTCATGAGAAGGGTCAAGGGTAAAACAAAGAAGCATTTTGTTGCTCTCCTCGAACAACTAGGAGAGGCTAGTGACCTCACTGAAACTCATGAAGGAACTATCTCTATGTTACAAGGACATAGTTGTGACTATGCTAATGAGATAGCGGATCTTTCCATTGCTCTTCAAAAAGAGCAAGGTCTTGGTTTGGCTCTTGAAGAGTCACACAACGATAATTTTGCTAAATTGCAAAAGGATCATGATCATGCTCTTGTTCTTACTTGTGTGCTCCAATCCAAAAATTAGACTAGTCAATTACTGTGTTAATTAGTTAATAATGTTTAAGATCAAATAGAAAATAATAATTAAAGTAGTTACTTAATTAACCTAAATAGTATGACAGTTGGGTCCCACCCCACTACTTAACTTGATTAAATATTAATTAACCCTAATAATAATTGTGTCTATGACGTATGGGACCCACTCGTGAGTTTGACCAGTCAACATGGCTGTTGACTGCTGATGTCATGTTGGCATCATGCAGATGTCATATCTAATTATCCAATATAATTAAATCTATTTTATTTTCTGAATATTGATTAAATGTTTGAAAATTAATATAAAATAATCTGCACCTCGGATGAAAATATTTTGAACATGAAAGTTGATCAATAGAACGAGACGAACCTGGATACACTATCCGTTCGTGTGCCACACGTTCCTAGCGTAACAGACGTGGAACTTTTCCATCATTTTCCTTCTGACCCCTAGTAGCCACAGACCTAGGAAATACCATCTTATGTTTTTCCAATCCGTCTATGACGGTTAGCACTGTGTTAGATCATGCCTAGACCTGCATATTGCCATGTCATGCCTAGTGTTGCACCTCTTGCTGTTATTTATTGTTTCTTCCCCCCTCTTCATACCGGTAAACCCCGAGACTGATGCTGTTGTCGGGTACATCTACCCTCCTGACGACCATCCCTTTGCCGCAGAGAAACAAGGCAAGCAACCCCCCTTGATCATTCCTATATCGCCCATTTCTTTCTCCCCCATGCTTGCATTAGAATTTTTCTACTGTTGTAGTTAGCTCCTATATCTGATGCATAGCCTAATTTTGATGAACTACTACTTTTAGTACTGCACTTTAAACTGTTTAGTATAGGTGGAGCAGTCTTCCCCTCTGACCCCTTAGTCCAGTTGCCCCGCTTTATTGTTGAGTCTCGATCCCTGATCGACGAGCCAAGACCCGACACAACACTACACCTCCTTAGTTGTACGACGCTACAGAGCTACGATCAGGCACCGAGGGTGACACCTCGCGAATTATTCATGATGATATCTCTATAGTGCATCTAGTCGGCCGTCGTTATCGAGGGTGATTCCTCCTTAACCACTCTCGACGATGACTCTGTCATGCAACCCCTCAAGTGTGAGACCCTAGAGGGTGATTCCTCTAAGTCCACCTTGAACGGTTACTTCGTTCGGAATCCAACGAGGGTGATGCCTCGGATCCCCCTGATGTTACTACCACACAGTTACTTGACCGTGTTACTGGGAACATTGATGAATAAATGTTAGGCTTGTGGATTCATGCGTGGATATGTCGATGAGTTAATTAAAATGTTAATGGATTTGGGTATTTGATCTGGGTTGGTCAGAGACCTTTTCGCACTAACCGGCTACGCGGGAGAATTTATGGGTAGTCGGCGTCGTGGTATCAGTCGAAGCTCTTCAGACATCGGCAATGGAGCGGCACGTGCCCGAGTAGTCCAGATATGCATCACGCTTGTAATAAGGGGTTCTAGGACTAACCTCGGCCGCCCACGCATCATGCAGGAGTGCAAAGGGTGATGGGCCCATGACCCCTGCGCTTAGGATTTAGACCGACGGTCTGGCCTCTCTGTTGAATCTAGGTGGAGCTGCGATGTGTCGATATTCCGAGGTCGGGCATGACCCAGAAAAGTGTTGAAAGGATCGATATGGTTGACTAGAGGGGGGGTGAATAGGCAACTACCAATTTTTAGCTTTTCTAAATAAATATGGAGTAGCAATCATAAAGGTTCACTAACATGGCACTAGGAGGACAACCTATATGATGCTACTTAGTAACGAGTAACGAAGCACGTAGGAGATACTCTACAACACCAACATATACAAAGTAAAGGTAAGAGATAACTACAAGTGGAACCAATGAAGACGAGGATGTGTTACCGAAGTTCCTTCCCTTTGATAGGAAGTACGTCTCCGTTGGAGCGGTGTGGAGGCACAATGCTCCCCAATAAGCCACTAGGGCCACCGTATTCTCCTCACGCCCTCGCACAATGCAAGGTACCGTGATTCCACTATAGGTGCTCTTGAAGGCGGCGACCGAACCCTTACAAACAAGGTTGGGGCAATCTCCACACAAAGCTTGGAGGCTCCCAACAAGACCACGGAGCTTCACCACAATGGAATGTGGCTCCGAGGTGACCTCAACCATCTAGGGTGCTCAAACACCCAAGAGTAACAAGATCCGCAAGGGATTAGTAGGGGGAATCAAATATCCTTTGGTGGAAGTGTGGATCAAGGCCTTCTCAAGCAATCCCTAGAAAATCAACAAGGTTGATTGGCTAGGGAGAGAGATCGGGCTAAAATGAGCTTGTGGGGGCAACAATGGAGCTTAGAGAGGTTAAAGGTAGGCTCAAGGAAGAAGGATATGCATTTATATAGTAGGTGGGGCAGATCCAACCGTTACCCACCTACCACATAAATGCACGAGCGGTACTACCGCTCCTCGAGCAGTACTACCGCTTCCCAGAGCGGTACTACCGCTCGTGGGAGCGGTACTACTGCTCAGCTCCTCACCAACCACGGTAGTACTGGTGGTACTACCGTGCCACCCCCTCCGTGGGAAAGTATGCGAGAAAAGGCCCGTCGGTGCGGTAGTACCGCCCTTGGAGCGGTAGTAAAAAACTACTACCGTTCTTCACGCGGTAGTACCGCTCCTGGAGCGGTAGTACCGCTCCTGGAGCGGTAGTAAAAGTTTACTACCGCACCTGGAGCGGTAGGAAAAATTTACTACCGCTGTGCCAGCGGTACTACCGCTGGTATAGCGGTACTACTGCTTACCCTTTTTCACATAGGCAAGGAAAACACAATTGTGCTCCATTGAGGCTAAAATATGGGTGGGTGCATGAGGTGTGCGCGTGAGGATTCCACCCAAACCTTTCCGGCGCGGACCCCCTCTTGATAAGAAGACTTTCCTATGACTCAAACTAGGAAGAGAAATGTAGAAGAAAATCCATCTTCGAGATCCTCCGAGGGGCGTCGACTCATCTTGTGCCTAGAGGAGAATATTCTGAAATGCTCAGGACACAAGATTAGTCCGCACAACAATTGTCATCAATCACTAAAACCACTTAGGAGAAATATGCCCTAACAATCTCCCCCATTTCGGTGGATCGATGACAATGTTGGATTTGCACAAATAATAGAGATAGGCATATGCAAACTTCAAAGATATCACAAGGGGGCTAGTTTCCTCTGGGTATGTGCATACCAACAACTAACCACAGAGAGAACACTCCCCCTAGATTATATAGACTAAGCCATCCTTACTACATACATACAAGAGATGAAGAATATTGAAGCATGGCAAAGCATGTGAGCAAAGGAATACTGGCACAAGATACTATGTCTCATAGGTTAATAATAAAATGATAAAACTGATAATACTGAGACAAAAGATAAGCAAGATAAAACATATATCTCACATTAAGATAGGATCTGACGACTCAATCTCAACCATAAAGAAAAAGTAGCGAACGAAAGCAACAAAGTTTTATCAAACCAAAAGACCAGAAAAACTAGAGAGCGAGAAAATCCTACACTCTCTCCCCCTTTGGCATCAAAACACCAAAAAGGCAGAGAGGAGCCCTAACACCCAGGTGGTAGAAACATCAGTCGGTGTCCTCCTCATCACGATACTCCTCATCGGAGCCATCGTTGGTGTCCTCCTCCTCTTCAGATGCAGCCCACTGAAGATGATGCTTCTCCATCCATGCCGCCTCGGGGGTGATCTCACTCTCAGAACCACTGGAGAACGGTATGTCAAGCTTCCTCATGATCAACTTGTCGCGCTGGCGACTCTCCTTCTGAGCAACATGTGTGATGTACTGGCCCTTGGCCTGCATACAGAACAGGGTCTTCATCCTGTCAGTGAGCCGTGTGGCCCAAGATGGTGCCGCAGATGTGTGGGAACCCTCACCCTGTCGAGGAGCCTCTGGAGGGGCCTCATCCTCAGCGCCTGGCAGATCGTCATCAGAATCCCTTGGGGCAGCCTAACGAGAGGAGGTGTTGGCCCATTTGTCTTTCTGACGCAGCTTGATGGGCTCATGGCGGACCCAATCAGGAGCAACAAACTCAGCCCCAGGGAAGATCTTGGTCCAAGTGGCCTTGATAAAGTAGAATAGGTAGGGACCGTAGATTGGGACCTTACGGTTAATGACTACAGAGTAGAGTTCAGTCCACATGACATGAGAAACATCAAGGGGTTGACACTGACGATTATTCGCTTTCTGACACAAGAGGAGCATGTCTACCATGTAGGAGTGCACCTGGTCCTTGTTGCCAACCCTGTGAAACAGTGTGTTGCGAAAGATCCGGTGCATAACATCCAAGAAGGGTATCATGACATAGGATACCTCGCCAGTGGGGGTGTGCTTCACAGAGAGGTACGAGAGCAGCTTCTCCTTTGGAGCGTCTTGGGCCTTGGCATGGGGGTGCAAGCCAACAGTAGTAGTGAGGCCCTCATCCCTGACCTGAAGAAGATCCATGTAGTCTTTCCAGGTAGCAGTCAGTTGCATTCCATTTGTCA
Organism: Hordeum vulgare subsp. vulgare; assembly: GCF_904849725.1. Classification (NCBI taxonomy): domain Eukaryota; kingdom Viridiplantae; phylum Streptophyta; class Magnoliopsida; order Poales; family Poaceae; genus Hordeum; species Hordeum vulgare. The sequence goes on along the minus strand of NC_058518.1, from coordinate 104,317,025 downwards.
TCCAAGTCATAGTACGGGCGTCATCATGGTGAAAGTGCACTGTAGCAAAGAAGTGAGCTACAATGGAAATATCAAAATCCTGGTGAAACGAGATGAGGTCTGCAATCTGAAGTTGCTCCACCATAGCAATGGCCTCCCCAAAATAAGTCATGTCCTTCCTCAAATGTGAAAGATCTATACACTGTACCTGGACATAGAGGTTCTTCTTTGATCTGAGCACGTCTTCATAGATTAAGAATTGATCGCGAGTCCAAAACTGATCACCGCCAGGGAACTCCTCCCTATTGTTGGCATATGGGTTGAGCTTGCGACGGTGTTGGAACTCGGCAAGCGGCATAGTGTTCCAGTTGACTGAGGGCTTCTTTGGTGCAGGCTTCTTGAACGAGCGCTTGGGGGCATTGGAGCCTTCAGACGGATCAGAGGAAGGTCGCTTGGAGCTGGCAGTGCGAGACGGGTTGGAACGACAGGAACCACCACCTGGGATATGCAAAACAACACACAAAAAATGAAAGAAGGGAGAAACAAGTCAAGGCAATGAACAAGAACGACCAAAAATCCCATAAAACACAATAAATCAGTGTGTGTGCACAAAGGGGAGCGATAGTAAAATTTTACTACCGCTCTGGGAGCGGTAGTAAAATTTTACTACCGCTCTACAAGCGTTAGTACCGCTCCTCGAGCGGTAGTACCGCGCCACGAGGGGCGGTAGTACCGCACGGGATGACCTAATCACAGATCTAATCAAATTTGACAGGGAAAAACTTGTGGAGTAGATTGAAAACCGTAGATCTGGATCGTATGCAGGCCTAGGCACACAGACCACCTATGCAAGGAATAATATTACCCAAAAAGCTACCACTAACTCCCAATCACGATGCCATGAGACCATATGCCCTATCCCTAGAAGGAATCAACGAACAAAGCATAAGATTGCAGATGATGGGCAGTACCGGTGTCCATGGCGCGTGGGGAAGAGTCCCACCAGTCGGAAACGGAGGACGATGGACGGATAGGGAGATCCGGCGATGCCTTAGAGCAGTTTTTGAGGAGAGGAGAGAGAGAGGCAGGGAAGAACTCGGGGCACACGGGAAAAAGAAAGGCCTCCCGGCCCTTTAAATAGCCCCCTGGGCGAGGCGGCGCGGTAGTACTGCAGTCATCGCGGTAGTACCGCTCTACGTGCGGTAGTACTGCGCCCACAGCGGTAGTTAAAAATTAGTACCGTGCTGGGGGCGGTAGTACCGCTCCCCCAGTGGTAGTAAAATTTTACTACCGTGCTGGGGGCGGTAGTACCGTGCTTGAAGTCACAAAAATGGCCAAAAAGAGCACTCTACTCCTTAGGTGGTGGAAAAACTTGATCAAGCCAAGAGAAAACAAAACACGGAAACAAGAAAGACACACCGAAGAAAGAGAAACAACACAGAGACTCCAGGGGAGAGGGCTGTGTCCTATGCCACCAATGTTTGAGACAAATGGTATGACACCGCGAAGAATTATCCTTGGGTTCATGACCATATCTCGTCTTTGAAGCACAAGTGCCATTTGGTGATGGCCAAAGTGAAAGACTTGATCGATTTATGCATAATGGGGGGAGGGAAAGTTCATTGAGAGAACAACATTCCCCTTATGTCCATGCCTACATCTAGAGCAAGATGTAATGTAGAGTGAGGTGCAAAGTGCCTAGTTTCAATGCACATTACTTGAATCAATGATATTTAGCTCATGCCTTAACTCCAGGAACCTTGCTTCATCTAGGGGCTTAGTGAAAATATCTGCAAGTTCCTCTTCAGTGTTGATGAAGTGAATCTCAATATCACCTAGCTTGATATGTTCATGAATGAAGTGATGGCGAATATCAATGTGCTTGGTCTTGCTCTGTTGAACCGGATTGAGAGAAATCTTGATAGAACTTTGATTGTCACATAGGAGAGGCACTTTGTCACAGGTGACACCGTAGTCCTTTAAAGTTTGCCTCATCCATAGCAACTGGGCACAACAACTTGCAGCTGCTACATACTCAGCTTCGGTGGCGGATAGTGATACACAATTCTGCTTCTTTGAAGACCAACTTACCAGTGAATGACCAAGGATTTGGCATCCTCCAGAGGTTGACTTCCTCTCCACACAGTCGCCTGCCCAATCTGAGTCAGAATAGCCCACTAGGTTAAAGTTTGCTCCTTTGGGATACCATAGACAAAGTTTGGGGTATGAGCCAAATATCAAAAGATTCGTTTGACAGCCATGTAATGACTTTCCTTTGGTGCGGATTGAAACCGTGCACAAATCCCTACACTCAACATGATATCAGGTCTAGATGCACAAAGATAAAGGAGGGACCCAATCATGGAGCGATATACCTTTTGATCCACTGCTTTACCATTGGGATCACTGTCAAGCTTGCATCGTGTTGGCATGGGAAACTTGACCGGCTTGACATCCTCTAGCTTAAACCTCTTGAGCATGTCTGGAGTGTACTTGGCTTGTTTAATGAAAGTCCCTTCTAAGCCTTGTTTGATCTCGAATCCGAAGAAGAACTTCAACTCACCCATCATAGACATCTCAAATTTCTCGGTCATCAGTGCAGCAAATTCTTCATTGAAAGATTCGTTAGGAGAACCAAAAATGATGTCATCAACATATAGTTGGCATATGAAAAAATCCCTTTGACCCTCTTAGTAAAAAGAGTGGGATCAATCTTCCCAATTTCAAACCCATGATCTTGTGATAACTCAGTAAGATACTCATACCACGCACGTGGGGCTTGTTTAAGGCCATAGAGTGCCTTATTAAGTTTGTACAGATGATTGGGGAGCTTGGGATGTTCGAACCCCGGGGGTTGTTTGACATATACCAACTCATCTAAAGGACCATTAAGAAAGGCACTTTTCACATCCATTTGTTGTAATTTGAAATTATGATGAGAAGCACATGCAAGCATCATGCGAATAGATTCTAAACAAGCAACAGGGGCAAAGGTTTCACCGTAGTCGATACCCTCGACTTGGGAGTAGCCTTGAGCCACCAATCTTTCCTTGTTTCGAATCACAATCCCATTGGCATCTTGCTTGTTTTTGAAGATCCATTTGGTCCCGATGACATTATGTTCCTCCTTTGGCCTTGGCACTAAATCCCAGACTTGATTGCGCTCGAAATTGTTGAGTTCTTCATGCATGGCCATAAGCCAATCCTCATCATCGAGCGCTTCCTGTACCTGTTGAGGATCACAATACGAAACAAACGCGTGATGCTCACAATATTTCCAAATTTGTTGACGAGTGGATACTCCCTTTTTCAAACTACCAAGTACATTCTTCATAAGATGTGACTTGACTCTCAGCTTGTTCGCAATCTTGGTTGTGCGACGCTCCAAGAGTTCTTCATTGGATAACTGGGGAACATCGACTTGATTGCTTTGCATGCCCTTGCGTTTTGATCTTCCCTTGGCACCAGTATCCCTTGTAGGCACCGCAGACGGGAATTGAGAGACAACATCCTGATCAACTTGATCTTCGTCTTGAGCAGGTTCACTAGTTTGTCCTTGTTCTTGTGGTTGCTCTTGATCTTGATCTTGTGCTTCTATTTGGTCTGGATCATGTGGTTGCACTTGATCTTGATCTTGAGCCGGTTCGGAACCTTGGGTGAGTGCTTGTACTTCATGGGGCACGTCACCATCTTTAGGAACTTGGTCTTGATCTTGAGTTTGTTCAACTTGTTGAGGGTCTTCTCTTTGTTCATCGGAAGCGTGTGGGACTTGTGAGGATGATGGCTCCACTTGAGTAGAGCATTGTCCTTCTACTTCGGCCACAAGGGGTTCCTCAATGGGGAGTATTTGACCAATCCCCATTCTTCTTATGGCTTGGGGAGGAATTTCATCACCTACATCACATATACCACTTTGCTCCACTTGGGAGCCATTATTTTCATCAAACTCCACGTTACACGTCTCCTCAATGAGTCCAGAGGACTTGTTGAGGACACGGTAAGCATGAGAGTTTGTACCATAACCATCAAATATGCCCTCATGTGCTCTAGAATCAAATTTAGCTAAACGTGCACCTTTCTTGAGAATGAAACACTTACACCCGAATACCTGGAAGTACTTGAGATTGGGTTTGTTTCCGGTGAGAATCTCATATGGGGTCTTGTTCAAGCCTTTGCGGATATAGAGCCGATTTGACGCATGACATGCTGTGTTGATGGCTTCGGCCCAAAAGTTATATGGAGATTTGAATTCCGCGATCATTGTTCTTGCAGCGTCCATCGGTGTCCGATTCTTCCTTTCCGCCACACCATTTTGTTGAGGGGTATATGGTGCCGAATATTGATGTTTTATTCCCTCATCACCTAGAAACTCATCCAAGGTGTAGTTCTTGAACTCGGTGCCGTTGTCACTTCTGATCATCAAAATCTTTGCTTCATGTTGACGTTGAGCTTCATTAGCAAAGTTGATAACAGTCTGTTGAGTCTCACTCTTCCTCTTGAAGAAATATACCCAAGTGTATCTTGAGTAATCATCAACAATCACCAAGCAGTACTTTCTGCCCCCAAGACTATCAAATGATGGGGGACCGAAGAGATCCATATGAAGGAGTTCCAACGGTCTCTTAGTGTAAATGAGAGTCGTTGGACGATGAGCAGTTTCATGGATTTTTCCTTCAATGCAGGCACTGCAAGCACGATCTCTGGCAAAACTCACATTTGTTAGTCCACAAGTATGGTCCCCTTTAAGGAGACTTTGCAAAGATCTCATATTGACATGGGCTAGTCGGCGATGCCAAAGCCAGCCCACATCAACTTTAGCCATTAGACATGTCGCAGTCTTAGTGGGTCGCTTTGAAAAGTTCACCACATAGAGACCATTTTCGACATGTCCAACATACGCTACTTTAAGAGTCTTGCTCCACAAAAGGACCACAGTATCAAGATTAAAGAATGTGGAGAAGCGCATGATTGCAAGTTGACGAACCGAAAGTAAATTATAAGCAAGGGACTCAAGAAGCATGACCTTCTCAATAGATAACTCTTGAGAGATGACCACCTTACCAAATTCCAATACCTTTGACGATGATGCATCGGCAAATTGGACATGGGTGGGCATAGATGGGGAAGGTTGCACATCCACCACTAAGTCCTTGCTTCCGGTCATATGATTTGTTGCTCCACTATCGAGCAACCATGACACCCCTCCCGAAGCAAACTCCTGAGTGATACCTTTAGCCATGAGGCACTTGGCGATGTGATTATCGTTGGGGGCGTTGAAGAGGGACACCTTCTTGGAAGAAGGAGTGGCAATGGCGACAGTCATAGTTGCCACCATATCATCATCATCATCATCATCATCATCATCGGAGGGGTACTCTTCAAGTGCCACCATACCCTTTGGATGGGGTTTCTTGACAAAGTTGTTCTTGCTTGGGAATGACTTTGTTTTGTCCTTGCGAATGAGCTTGCCTCCGTTGTCTTCCCTCTTCTCATAAGGACATTCCGCCACGAAATGGCTCACATTACCACAGTTATAGCATGTCCTCACTCGTTGCTTGGGTTTGAACCCACTTGAGTTGTTCTTGGTGAAGTTGGGTCTTGATTTCCTCTTGTAGCCCTAGAATTGCCTTGACGCAAGAGCCATGTGCTCGTGATAAGCATACTTAGTCTCTTCAGGGCAGCTCTCCTCTTCTTCATCCTCCTCCTCTTCTTCAGAAGCAGCCTTTGCCTTCAAAGCAAGGTTAGGTGAAGCTGTCTTTGACCAAACTCGAGCAAGTGCATTTTCAACGGTCTCGTTCATGATTGACATTGCAATGAATTCATCCAACACCTCACTTCAATACAACGAGTGGAAATCTGGTCGTTGGCGAATGACTCATGACATGGATTTTAAGAAATGCATGATTCCCTCAATTAACTCTTTAAGCATGGTCTTGACTTCATTCGTCAAGGACGTCTTGAGGTGGGCCATAGCCGCATTCAAGTCGTCCCTTGTGACCGAAGTCAAGGCCATGGTCTCGGGTTGCCCAGGGGGTCCTCCCTCATCATCCTCCATACTCTTCAGGTGGTGAAACCCTTAATAAAGAGACGTGGCTCTCATACCAATTGAAAGGATCAATATGGTTGACGAGAGGGGGGGGGGTGAATAAGCAACGACCACTTTTTAATTATTCTTAACAAGTTAGGGTTAGCAACATAAAGGTTCTTTAAAATGACAACTAGGTGATGACGATATATGATTCTACCAACTATAATCGCTAAGGCAAGTAAGAAATAGTCTACAACAAAAACATACACAATGTAAAGATTAGAGATAACCACAAGTGGAACCAATGAAGACGAGGATGTGTTACCGAAGTTCCTTCCCTTTGACAGGAAGTACGTCTCCGTTGGAGCGGTGTGGAGGCACAATGCTCCCCAATAAGCCACTAGGGCCACCGTATTCTCCTCACGCCCTCACAAATGAAAGGTGCCATGATTCCACTATAGGTGCTCTTGAAGGCGGCGACCGAACCCTTACAAACAAGGTTGGGGGAATCTCCACACAAAGCTTGGAGGCTACCAACAAGACCATGGAGCTTCACCACAATGGAATGTGGCTCCGAGGTGACCTCAACCGTCTAGGGTGCTCAAACACCCAAGAGTAACAAGATCCGCAAGAGATTAGTAGGAGGAATCAAATATCCTTTGGTGGAAGTGTGGATCAAGGCCTTCTCAAGCAATCCCTAGAAAATCAACAAGGTTGATTGGCTAGGGAGAGAGATCGGTCTAAAATAAGCTTGTGGGGAAACAATGGAGCTTAGAGAGGTTAAAGGTAGGCTCAAGGAAGAAGGAGATGCATTTATATAGTAGGTGGGGCGGATCCAACCATTACCCACCTACCACCTAAATGCACAAGCGGTACTACCGCTCAGCTCCTCACCAACCACGGTAGTACCGGGAGGTACTACCGTTCCACCCCCTCCGTGGGAAAGCATGCGAGAAAAGGCCCGTCAGTGCGGTAGTACCGCCCTTGGAGCGGTAGTAAAAAACTACTACCGTTCTTCAAGCGGTAGTACCGCTCCTTTCTACTACCGCACACGGGACGGTAGTACCGCTCCTGGAGCGGTAGTAAAAATTTACTACCGCTCTGAGAGCGGTACTACCGCTATGCCAGCGGTACTATCGCTGGTATAGTGGTACTACCGCTTACCCTTTTTCACATAGGCAAGGAAAACACAATGGTGCTCCATTGAGGCTAAAATATGGGTGGGTGCATGAGGTGTGTGCGTGAGGATTCCACCCAAACCTTTCCAATGCAGACCCCCTCTTGATAAGAAGACTTTCCTATGACTCAAACTAGGAAGAGAAATGTAGAAGAAAATCCGTCTTCGAGATCCTCCGAGGGGCATCGAGTCATCTTGTGCCTAGAGGAGAATATTCTGAAATGCTCAGGACACAAGATTAGTCCGCACAACAATTGTCATCAATCACTAAAACTACTTAGGAGAAATATGCCCTAACAAGTGTGTCCGGACAGAATGTTATCTAGCCTGACAGGAAACTTGGTGCACCCCTGCAGGGATGAAAATTAACTATTCCGATAGCCGTGTCCATGGTTATAGGACGACTTGGAGTTGTGCCCTGATCTTATACAACTACAACTTTTACTTAACTGGAATAGTTGCTCCGGGATTGCTTCCACGCAGGGAGTCGAGGGAGAATCTGTGGGCGTGACCTCATATTAATTATTGCTGCAACAATATGGCTATTAATTGTGTTACCTGTTCTACTCTCGTCTATTGCTGCAAGACCCCTGGAGATGCTAGTCTTCGATAGGACTAGGCCTTCCCTCTCTTTCTTGCATTGCTGCAGTCAGTCCACATATAAAACCCTTCCTTTGATACTGATGCATACTTAGCATAATTTTGATGTCAGTCTTGCGAGTACTTTGGATGAGTCCTCACCGTTGCTTTGCTCCCCCTTTGTCCCCTTGATCCGTTGCTGCGACCACATGATGGAGCCCAGGAGATGGAGTATCCCGCTGACGACAACTGCTACACCGATGGTGCCTACTACTATGTGGAGGCCGCTGAAGACCAGGAGTAGTTAGGAAGCTCCCAGGCAGGAGGCCTCACCTCGTTCGATTGTTGTATCTTTTGTCCTAGCCTTCTTTAAGGCACCCCATGTTTAATGTGTGTACTGAGATATTTGTTGCTTCCGCTGACTCGTGTGTTTATCGAGCTTCTGTATTCTAGCCCTCGAGGCCTCTGGCTTGTAATATGAAGCTTATATTTTTTATTTGTGTCGAGAGTTGTGTAGTGATATCTTCCCGTGACTCCTTGAGTTTGGTCGTACACATTTGCGTGTATGATTAGTGTACGATCAAATCGAGGGCGTCACAGGTTACTTCTTACCTTTACTTGTACTTATTACTTGCTTGTCATTATTTTTGCTAGCATCATATAGGTTGCTCACCTAGTTGCATATCTAGACAACCTATTTGTTGCTAAACCTAATTTGTTAAAGGAAATATTAAAAATTGGTAGTTGCCTATTCACCCCCCTCTAGTCAACCATATTGATCCTTTCAATTGGTATGAGAGCTATGTCTATTTGTTAAAGGTTTCACACCCCAAAGAGTATGGGTGACAATGGGGAGCAAGTTGTGGAGTTGACCGAGGATAGGGTTGTGAACTAGGTCTCCCGAGAGGATCTAAATGAAGCTATTTTCTCTCTTAGATCCTTAGTGGCTATCGAGGTCAAATCTGTGTGGTTAATCCCACAGCTTCGGAGTCAGAGACCAACTCCGAGAAGGAGAATGCTAGTAGTGATAAAAATAAGTTGCCTCAAGGAACGAGCGGGGCAGGTACCTATGCCTCGGTTCCCCCTCCCGCGGTCTATGGAGGACCGATTCATCCACCACATATTATTAACCTTGGTCCTCCTCCTAAACTTGTTAAGAATGATTTTGTTAATTGGGTTTTTCGTATCAAGGCTAATTTGAATCATAGCTCAACACAATTTTGGAGAATCATTGAGCAAGGGTACTACCTGCATGATCCAAGCAACCTCACTCAAAGAGAAGAGGTCGACAATCAGCTTGATCACTCCTCCTTATTCATCCTTCAAGCTGTTGTTCCCATTGAAGATCTTACTCACTTATATCCCTTCACTCAAGCCAAAGATTGTTGGGAGAACATTATTTCCATGTACAAGGGAAGCTCAAGTATTCAACGGTCCAACTATGAAGTGATTTTTGATGCGGTCGATGAATTTGTGATGCTTGATGGTGAGGACCCTCGAGATCTCTACCAAAGAGTGACAACCCTTGTCGTTGCTATTCAAGTTCATGGAATCAAGGATGTGGACGAAAATTGGATCAAGAGGAAGTTTCTGAAGGTTATCATGCCTTTTAACAAGGCCATATCCTCATTAATCCGGCCAAGGACCGTATTTTCACTCATTCTCCTCAAGCAATGTGTTGGATGAGTTCATAGCAATGAACATATTGAACAAGACCACATGCAAAGCTCTTTCTTGTGTACAAGGTCAATAAAAGACACCTCCAACCTTGCTTTGAAGGCCAAGGATGTTTTGGATTAAGATGATGAAGAGGAATAGAATGGTTGTCCCGAAGACACCACATATGCTTACCACAAGAACATGGCTCTTGTGTGAAGGCATTTTTGGGGCGACAAGAGGAACTCAACACTTAACTTCTCCAAGAACAACTCGAGTCGGTCCAAGGGTAAGCAACGCGTGAGGACTTGCTACAATTGTGGCAATGTGAGTCACTTTGTGGCAGACCGTCCCTATGAGAAGAGGGAAGACAATGGTGCAAAACTTATTTGCAAAGACAAGGCCAAGTCTTTCCCCAACAAGAGCAACTTCTACAAGAAGATGCCCCAAAAGGTGTTGGTAGCTCAAGAAGAGTACCTCTCCAATGAGGATGATGACGATGATGAAAGTGGTGAGGTAATGGGAATGGCCACGGTGGCCATTACATCCTGTTCTCCAAGCAAGGTGTCCCTCTTAGACGCCCCCAATGAGAACCGCATTGCCAAGTGCCTTATGGCCAAGGAAACCAACAAGGTAACCTGAAACATTAAAACTACATTTTCCACTACCCCTTCTCCTATGGATAGTGGATATGAACAAGAGGAGGTAAATGTTGAGGAAAATTCCTTTGATAGATTCATGAGAAGGGTCAAGGGTAAAACCAAGAAGCATTTTTTTGCTCTCCTGGAACAACTAGGAGAGGCTAGTGACCACATTGAAACTCATGAAGAAACTATCTCTATGTTACAAGGACATCGTTGTGACTATGCTAATGAGATAGCGGATATTTCCATTGCTCTTCACAAAGAGCAAGGTCTTGGTTTGGCTCTTGAAGAGTCACACAACGAAGATTTTGCTAAATTTCAAAAGGATCATGATCATGCTCTTGTTCTTACTTGTGTGCTCGAATCCGAAAAGGTTGCACTTGGGATTGACCTTGATAGACTCAAGGAAGAGTTTGCTGTGACAGCCCGAGACCGACGCCACAGAAGATTCCCCTCTTTTCCATTGCTAGCGTGTGTTTATTTCATTTGTCGCATCATCATCGCATCATGCGCATCATCCGCTTTGCATCGGCACTCCGTTTCCGCCAGTTTTCGAACTTGCATCCGTTATTAGTTGCCAGTTCTCTCCGTGTTCGTCGTTGCCCGTGTTGAGCCGGACCACACTCGCACGCACCCGCGGCATCGTCAAAACCTTGTTTTTAGAAGTGTATAAAATATTCTCTGATTGGGTTGAAACTTGGCGTGCGGTCTTATTTTGATTTAGGTAGGCCGCGTGCCAAATTTCGTCGCAATCGGAGTCCGTCTGGTACCCGAACGGTCGACCGTAGCGGCATCGTCTTCGGTTATCCCTCGGACGTGTTTCAGTGTTTTAGTTCGCGTTGTCGCGCCGCGCTATTTCCCTCTCATCTCCGCCCAAGCCACTCTACACATCCACTTAATCGTCCCGCGTTCGAGATCGTTTGATTCCAATCGTGCGGTTGAAACCTGGGAGAAATTCTGCTAACCCTAGCCCTTGTCTATAAATAGATAGCCCCACCTGCCTAATCTAGCCCCCTCTCTCTCCTCCTCGAATCCCGTGCCAAACCCCTAACCCTAGCCACCACCCTGCCTCTCTCTCCTCCTCCCCCAGCCGCCTCTAGGGCCTGCCAGCCCGAGCCACGCCCACCCGGGCCCGAAGGGAGCCGCGCTCGTGAGCTCGCCCGAGGCAAGCACGAGCTCCTCCAGTTCGTGCCGCCTGCCCCTGCCCTCCCATCGTCCCGCGCCTTTGCCAGCCCTTCGCCTTGCCGCCGTCGCCTCGGCCAGATCCGACAGCCCCGAGGCCGGATCCACCGCCGAGGACCCTGTTCCCGCGTTCCCTGGCCCCTCCGGCGAGCAGCGCCGCCAGGAATAGCCGTCGGTTGCCTCCAGCTCGAGGGAGCAGGGGGACGTCGCCCAATCCAGCCGCCTCTCGCCTAGGCCCAGCGCACCGCCAGGCTAGCTGGCCCAGCCGAAGCTCCTAAGGCCCCTGCGCAGCAGGCAGCGCCAGTGCGGCCCATCGCCTGGCCTCCTCCGCCGCCTCGGCGCAGATCCGCCCCCAAGCCGAGGCCCAGCTCGCGCACCTCTCCAGTCGGCCCAAGCGGCCGAGGTGAGAGCCCGTGCCGCCTCTCTATTTTCGCATCAGGCGTTGGATAGTGTTGTGCACCTGCAGTTTCGGCCCGTTAGATTTTTTTACGTTTTCGGAGTTATTTATATTCAGAAAAATGCTATATATTTCAAATGCCCGTAGAAAATTAACCGTGTGTCGAATCGCGACATTTTATATATGTAACTCATGTAGTTTTTCGCGTAGAACAATATTTTGCAACTTGCATGCATGTTTGGAGTGGTTTGACCTCTTGTTTACCTAGATTTGAGTGTTGTCCTAATATGTTAATTATCCCGTATTTATTTTGCGCGTGTCCGGTTTGTTCTTATACTATAGGTAAAATGCTCATGTTATTAGGGACCTTTGCCATTTATTTTAGAGTAGTTGTTTGCATTTTTGCATGTAGGTTCCGTCGCTAGTTTGTTATATCGTGTTTAGGACATATTCTCGCATATATGTGAGGCGTTATTTTTATTTTGCAACCCCTCATATTATATATGTTTTCGGGGTAAAAAATCCATAGAATTTAACTGTGCATTTAGTTTTAGCTTTTGAGCAAGTTAGTGCGTGTGATATTTTTCCATGTTATCCTTTTGTTTATTTTGTGGGATTTAATCCGTGCATGATATGAATGAGTTGTCAACTAGAGATATGTCGTTGGATATCCATGATACCCCTGGTAATTTTGGTTGCAATAGACATCCATGTTTAGGTGTTGTTTGCTTGGTGTCAACATGCTAGAAAATAGTGTTGTTTTGGAGATGCTGAAATATTTCTAAGTCTGAAATCTGTTATATTTTGTTGTTGTCTTGCCATGTGTTTATCTGATGATCTGTAGCTCTTTCGAGGTTGGTGCAATGGAGTTAGTTGTAGCCCTTAAGATCCTCTAGCATCCTGTGAATTTTCATGACATTTGGTGCCCTGTAGCATATAGTTTTGCTGCTGTAAATATGCCTTCAGATCAAAAACTGCACTATCAAAACTGATATTTCCACTAAGTCTGAAACTGTGTGTGAGATGCCATTTTGTGAGTTCTTTTCCTAGTGATCCATGCTTCCATGCTAGATGTTATTAGTAGGGTGTTGAAGTGCATCTTGACCACTATTGCCTCATGTCTTGTTTGAGCATTTTAGATTTATGTAGCTTGTGGTCTTGGGGTGTAGAAAATGCCATGTTGTTGTTTTGGGCAGATTGTAGTGAATTCTTGTTTAGCTTGTAGTTGTTGAACCGTTGTTCCGTTTTGATCATGTCCTATATGAAACTTGCTTAGAATCTCGTGTAGTTGCATATTATCTTGATGTTTGTATGTTTTGAAATGCTGATGACTGTCATTGCACACATATTGCATTCATGCCATCTTATCTTGTGGTGTTCGTATCTTTTGAACCGTACCTCCGATGGAGATGTTCTCTATGTGTAAATTGATTGGAACGACGCGTAGAATCACGTGAACCTATTTATTTTGCTTTTTAACAAATATTATAACATGTTAGTTCGGATCTGGACATAATTCTAATTTAACGCATGAGGTCAGTTCGGAGATGCTATATGTCGTTTCCGACCTCATTTAAAATGCCTAGATAGATAGCTTAGTTACACTTCACCTCTTGCCATGTTTAACCAACATTTAATATTGTCGTGTACCTAATCGGGATAGAACTAAATAATTCGTATGTGAAGTTTCGTCAATATGCAACTCGTTGCATACTGAACTTCACTTAATGTGTAGTGTTTGATTGTTGTGAATTGGCATGCCATGTCTTGCATATATTCAACCGCTCATGCATCATTTGTGTTGTGCATCGTGTGGTGAACATCATGTGTTGATTCTTGTTTCCGATTTGCTTTGTCTCGATAGAGTTCCTCAAGCGTGTCGGAATGTGAGGACCCGTTCGACTACATCGGTTCGTGTGCTTCACGGAGTCATTCCTCTTCCAAGCGGGATCTCAGGCAAGATGACCATTTCCCCAGATACCATTACTATCATTGCCATGCTAGTTTTATCGTTTCTATCGTTATGTCTTGCTGCCTACCACATGTTAAATATCATCCTTCCAACATTGCCATGAAATCCTTCAACCTGTCCACCACCTAGCAAACCACTGATTGACTATGTTACCGCTTGCTTAATCATGTGTTAGCGTTGCTTGTTACAGCTGCAGTTGCTTCCATGTGATAACATGGGTTCCTTGTTATATCACCATATTAAATGCTATTTAATTTAATGCACCTATATACTTGGTAAAAGGTGGAAGGCTTGGCCTTCTAGCCTAGTGTTTTGTTCCACCTTTGCCCCCTTAGTTTCGGTTACCGGTGTTATGTTCCATAATTGAGCGCTCCTAACACGATCGGGGTTGTTATGGGGACCCCCTTGATAATTCATTTTAGATTAAAGCTGGTCTGGCAAGGCCCAACATTGGTACAATTTTGCCCAACATAATAATTCTGTTAATACTGAAAAGCATAGGGAGTTAGCGCTACCCGAGGAGTAATTCAACATAATACAGGGAGGGCCAGTGCTGATGGTGCTGGTCCAAAATAGAGCACTATGCGGGGCCAACCCAGGGCAACTTGGGTGATTTCTATGAGGCCACCGTACGCGCCGCTTATCTGTCGTGTCCTGAGAACGAGATACACGGCTCCTATCAGGATCGTCGACACATCGGGTGGCCTTGCTGGATTAGTTTTACCTTTGAAGAAATATCTTGTGCATTGGGATTCCGGTGAAACTTAGGATAATCTCAGAGTTGAGGTTTTCCACTAAGGAATCCGACGAGATCGCGAGTTTTGTGATCGAGGATTTCTACGCGGCTTGTGGTAATTTGTGAGGGACTAGTTGGAGCACCCTTGTAGGGTTAAATCTTTCCGAAAGCCGTGCCCGCGGTTATGTGGCAACGTGGAAATTTTGTTTAACACTGGTTCTAGACAACTTGAAGTTAACTTAATTAAAAATAGGCCAACTGAGTGCGTAACCGTGTCTGTCTCTTTCGCGAGCTCCTTCTTCGATCAAGGACACGGTGGGGTTATGTCTGACATAAATAGGTGTTCAGGATCATTCATTTGATCATCAGTAGTCACGTCTGTTGTGCGTAGATCATCCCCCTCTTATTCTCGTACTCGTAAGTTAGCAACCGAATAAATGCTTAGTTGCTTCTTCTTCTTCTTCTTCTTCTTCTTCTTCATCGATCTAGGATGGGTTCCAGGCCGGCAGCCTCGGATAGCAAGGATGGACATCGTTTTCTTTTCTCGTTTGTTTTCGTCCATAGTCGGACCTTTCTCTTCTTCGTGATATTTATGTATTGTATTGATGTGACTCTGATGTAGCTTGTGGCGAGTGTAAGCCAATTCCATATACTCTTCTCTTCAGTACATGTACTTGTAACGATATCCATTCTTGCGAAATGACGTGATGCGCTCCTATCCCTGTCGAGGACCTCGTGCCAAAATAAGGATAGGATCGCATCTTGGGCGTTACACACACGTGACAAGGCTCACAAGGCCTTGAAGAGTGTTCATGCTTCTCTAAAAGAGTCTCATGTTCAACTCCAAGTAAAACTCACTAAGGAAATAGCCACATGTTCTCTTTTTGTATTAACTGATAATGCCCATGCTACTAACACATGTTGTGAGCATGTGCATCATGTGGAGGAGAATGCCAAATTAATAGAGCAACTCGAGAAAGGCCTTGCGACATGCATCCAAGGCGAAAACAATCTTAATGACCTTTTGAGCAATAAAAAATAAGTGGTTGCAAACGAAGGAGTTGGGTTTGCACTCATGAAGAACAAGAATATCAAGACAAGCAACCTCCTCCACTTAAAGAAACCTTTGTTCAAGTCGAGGAGAGTACTCATGAGAATAACAAGAACTAAGATAAGGGTGGTAATGCCAAGAAGGGCAAAACCATCCCTCCCAGAAATGCTGGCGACTTTAACCCCTCTTATGTTTTATGTCATGCTAGTGATGGAAATGTCTTTGCTAAATTTGTTGGCTCTCCTTATTAGTACATTGAATTGTCTATTTGGGTTCCTAAGATCCTTGTTAATAACCTGAAAGAACCCATTAAAGAATTGGTACCTAAATCCAAGCATTGTTCTCATGGAGGAGTTTGCTTCCGTTGGAGTGTCATGGTTTATTGATAGTGAGCAACAAATCATATTACCAAAAGAAAGTACTTGGCGATGGACGTTCATCCCGACCCATCCATGGCTACCCAACTCTCCTTGGTGATGATGCAATTTCAAAGGTATTGGGTCTTGGCAAGGTGGTAATCTCTCCAAAACCTTCCATTGAGAATGTCATGCTTGTTGAGACTCTTGCATACAATTCACTTTCCGTTCATCAACTTGAACCCTTGGATTTTAGTACTTTATTTGGTGTTGACTCCGTGGCCCTTTTGTGGAGCAAGAATCTTAAAGTAGCCTTTCTTGGGCATGTCGAGAACGGTCTCTATGTGGTTAACTTCTCGGAGCGACTCACTAAGACCGCGACATGCCTAATGTCTAAAGTTGATGTGGGATGGCTTTGGCATCACCGGCTAGCACATGTTAATATGATATCTTTGCAAATTCTCCTCAAAGGGGATCACGTTCTTGGACTAAAAAATGTGATTTTTTCCAAATAGCGTGCCTGTAGTGCTTGTTTTGAAGGAAAGCTACATGATACAGCTCACCGCCCCACGACTACCATACTCAAAGAGGACCTTGGAGATCCTTCACATGGATCTCTTTGGTCCTCCATCTTTCCATAGTCTTGGGGGAAAAAGTATTGCTTGGTGATAGTGGATGATTACTCAAGATATACAAGGGTATACTTCTTCAATAGGAAGAGTGAGACCCAAAAAACTATCATCAACTTTGCCAATGAATCTCAATGACTACATGAGGCAAAGATTTTGAAGATTAGAAGTGACAATGGCACCGAATTGAAGAAGTACACCTTGAATGAGTTTCTTAGTGACGAGGGGATCAAGCACCAATACTCCGCACCATATACCCCTCAACAAAATGGTGTAGCGGAAAGGAAGAACCGGATGTTGATGGATGCGACAAGGACCATGATGGCGGAATTCAAATCTCCGTATAACTTTTGGGTCCAAGCCATCAACACAACATGTCATGCACCTTATCTTCTCTACTTCCACAAAGGCATGAACAAGACTCCTTACGAAATTCTTACCGGTAACAAGCCCAACCTCAAGTACTTCCGGGTGTTCGGTTGTAAGTGTTTCGTTCTTGAGAAAGGTGCTCGTTTGTCTAAATTTCAACCTAGAGCTTAAGAGGGCATATTTGTTGGTTATGGTACAAACTCTCGTGCTTACCGTGTCCTCAACAAGTCCAATGGACTCATTGTGGGGACGTGTAACATGGAGTTTGATGAAAATAATGTCTCCCAAGTGTAGCAAAGTGGTGTTCGTGATGTAGGTGATGAAATTTCTCCCCAAGCCATAAGAACAATGGGTGTGGGACACTTCCTACCCATTGAGGAACCCCTTGTGGTCGAAGGGGAAGGACAAAGTTCCACTCTAGTGGAACCATCAACGATGCAAGAACCACACGCTCCCGAAGAACAAAGTAAAGGCCCTCAACCTTGTGATCAAGATCAAGGACAAGGTCAACCTCATGATGGTGGTTCACCAAGTGATGTACTTGATCAAGTTCACACCTCCGAGCAAGCTCAAGATCAAGACCAAGTTCAATATCAAGAGCAAGCTCATGATGGCGGTCAATGTCACAAAAAGGTTCCTCCTCAACTTTCCATGGAGAAGATTTGAGAAAGACGTGCCGCCAAGAATGCTACCAAGCTTCAAAAGAAACAACATGTGCTGGAAAATGTCTACAACAGCTTGATGAGAGGGGTAACCACTCGTAGACAATTAACCAGCTTTAGTGCACGCTGCTACTGCAACAAAAGACCTTCCAATGGCGCCAGAAATAGGAGTGTTGCTTGATACTCCTTAGCAACGGCACCAGGAATCCTTCAGCTGCGGCTACGCCTTAAGGGACTTCCTAGGCAAGTATGCAAAGGATTTCCCCCGTGGCCTTGGATCCTTGCGTTGGTGTTCCCTCGAAGCGGAAAGGGTGATGTAGCGTAGCGGTGGTAAGTATTTCCCTCAGTTTGAGAACCAAGGTATCAATCCGGCGGAAGAGTATCTCAAGATCCTGCACAAACACAAAAGCTTGCACCCAACGCTAAGAAGGGGTTGTCAATCCCTTGTAGATTGTTTGCCAAGTGAGAACTGAAAGCAACAAAGTAACAAAGCAAAGTAAAAGCGGAGGTGTAAACGATGGATGTGAATAGACTCGGGGGCCGTAGTGTTTACTAGTGGCTTCTCTCATGAAAGCAAGTAGATGGAGGGTGAACAAATTACTGTCGAGCAATTGATAGAACTGTGCAGAGTCGTGACAATATCTATGCAATGATTATTTCCATAGGCAGCATGTCTGAAACAAGTAGACCGATACTGTTTGCATCTACTACTATTACTCCACACGTCGACCGCTATCCAGCATGCATCTAGTGTATTAAGTCCATAAGAACAGAGTAACGCCTTAAGAAAGATGACATGATGTAGAGGCATAATCTCAAACCAATGATAAAAACCCCATCTTTTTACCCTTGATGGAAACTACTTGATGTGTGCCTTGCTGCCCCTACTGTCACTTGGAAAGGTCACCACATGGCAGAACCCAAAACCAAGCACTTCTCCCATTGCAAGAATCATAGATCTAGTTGGCCAAACAAAAGCCAAGACTGGGAGAGACTTACAAGGATATCAAATCATGCATATAAGAAATCAGCAAAGACTCAAATATATATCATAGATAATCTGATACAAGTCCACAATTCATCGGATCTCGACAAACACACCGCCAAAGAAGATTACATCGGATAGATCTCCATGAAGATCATGGAGAACTTTGTATTGAAGATCCAAGAGAGAGAATAAGCCATCTAGCTACTAACTACGGCCCCGTAGGTCTGAAGTGAACTACTCACGAGTCATTGGAGGGGCGATGGTGATGATGAAGAAGCCCTCCAACTCCAAAATCTCCTCCGGCACGGCGCCGGGAAGGGTCTCCAGATGAGATCTCGCGGAAACAGAAGCTTGCGGCGGCGGAAAAATATTTTCTAGGCTCCCCTGATTTTTTGCGGAATATTTGGGAATATATAGGCGCAAAACCTAGGTCGGGAGGCGGCCAGGGAATCCACAAACTTGCCCACCGCCGCCTCCCCCTGGTGGCGTGGTGCAAGCTTGTGGGCTCCCTGGGGCCCACCTAGCTTGGCCCAAAGGCTCCCTGGTCTTCTTTCGTTTGGGAAAAAATCATTTCAGGGATTTTATTCCGTTTGGACTCCGTTCCAAAATCAGACCTGAAAAGAGTCAAAAACACGGAAAAACAGGAACTGGCACTTGGCACTGAATCAATAAGTTAGTCCCCAAAAAGATATAAAAAAAGGTACATAAAACATACAAAGAAGACAAGATAACAGCGTGAAACCATCAAAAATTATAGATACGTTTGAGACGTATCAAGCATCCCCAAGCTTAACTCCTGCTCGTCTCGAGTAGGGAAGTGATAAGAATGAATTTTTGATGCTTTCATGCTACCTAGCATAGGTGTCCTTTGTAATTCCTCTTATGTGACGTGAATGTTCAGATCCATTAGATTCAAAACAATAGTTTGCTATTGACGTGGAAACAGTAATAATTCAAGCAAACTAGCAAAGTAATCATGAACTTTCAAAATAACAAGGCAAAAAGAAAGTTATCCCTACAAAAGCATATAGTCTGGCTATGCTCTATCATCATTGCACAACGAATTTAAATCATGCACAACCCCGGTATTGGCCAAGTAATTATTTCACACCTTTACTTTCTCAAACATTTTCAACTCTCACGCAATACATGAGCGTGAGCCATGGTTATATCACTATAGATGGTGTGGAATGTGGTGGAGTTTGCAAGACAAAAAGGAGAAGATAGTCACATTAACTAGGCATATCAATGAGCTCTGGAGATACCCATCAATAGATATCAATGTGAATGAGTAGGGATTGCCATACAAATGATGCACTAGAGCTATAAGTACGTGAAAGCTCTTAAAGAAAACTAGTGGGTGTGCATCCAACTTGCTTGCTCACGAAGACCTAAGGCAATTTTGAGGAAGCCTATCATTGGAATATACAAGCCAAGTTATACAATGAAAATTTCCCACTAGATATATGATGGTGACAAAACGAGAGGCTCTCAATCATGAAGATCATGGTGCTCAAAATACACAAATGTGGAAAAAAATGGTAGCATTGTCCCTTCTCTCTTTTTCTCTCATTTTTATTTTTTATTTTTATTTTTATTTTGGTGTGCTCTTTGGCCTCTTTTTTATGGGCTTCTTTGGCCTATTTTATTTCCTCACATGGGACAATGCTCCAATAATGATGATCATCACACTTTCAACTCAAAACTTAGAGCAATTATGACTCTATATGGAATGCCTTCGGTAGTGTACCGTGGCAACGATCTAGCATGGCATAGACATCAATGGAAACATCATGATAGCTATCTTACAATCATGCAATGGCAATGTAGACGTGGTGGCACATATCATGGTGGTAGTTGCATGGCAATATATCTCGGAATGACTTTGAAAAAGCCCTAGTAGGTAGGTATGGTGGCTGTTTTGAGGCAGGCTAATGGTGGGTTTTGTGCACCGGCGAAAGTTGCACGACACTAAGAAGATAGTGATGGTGGAAGGTGAAAGTGCATCTAAACCATGGACTCAACATTAGTCATGAAGGACTCATATACTTGTTGCAAAAGTTTTATTAGTAATCGAAACAAAGCATTCAACACATACTCCTAGGGGAAGGGTTGGTAGGTATAAACCATCGCGCGATCCCGATCGCCACGCAAAGGATGACAATCAATAGACTAATCATGCTCAGATTTCATCACATAGCGGTTCACCATACGTGCATGCTACGGGAATCACTAACTTCAACACAAGTATTTCTAGATTCACAAAACCTCACTAGCATGATTTCAATATTACCATAACCACAACTCAAAACTAACTGAGATGAATCAAACTTCTCTAACTATTCAATGCACATGAAGGAGGAAGTTTTCGTATCCCTTTGGATAACTATACCTTTTGAGACTAATTTCAAAGCATAGATCAACTACCAAGCCACGCACCGCTGCGCTCTAAAAGATATAAGTGAAGCACATAGAGCAAAAGTATCTACCTCAAAAGATATAAGTGAAGCACATGTGAGCTGAATTGTCTACCAAAAGATATAAGTGAAGCTCGACAAAATCACGGTGTGTGCATGTCTCTATCTCTAGGTGTGCAGCAAGGATCATTGTGACACAACAAAAATAAAAGACTCCTACGATACAAGACGCTCCAAGCAAAAACACATAACATGTGGTGAATAAAAATATAGCCCCAAGTAACGTTACCGATGGATTGAAGACTAGAGACGGGATGCCTTCCCGGGGCATCCCCAAGCTTAGGCTTTTATGGCATCCTTGAATCTCTTGGGGTGCCTTGGGCATCCCCAAGCTTGAGCTCTTGCCACTCTTTATCTCTTTGTCCATAAGAACTTCACCCAAAACTTGAAAACTTCACAACACGAAACTTAAACAGGAACTCGTGATAACATTAGTACAAGAAAGCAAACCACCACTTCCTTAGGTACTGTAGCAAACTTAAATTCTACTTGAGCTGATGTTGGGTTACTGTACTTTCAATCTTCCATGGCTAATACCCCCGATACTATCCATAGTTTCATCAAAATAAGCAACCAACACAACCAAAAACTGTTAACAGCAGACCAGTCTGTAGCAATCTGTATGTTTCCTATACCTCTGGTACTTCAAAAATTCTGAACAATTACGACAGTCTGAAGAATTTGCGTAGAAATCAGAAGCAAAAAAGAATCAACTCAAAATCTCTTACAGAAAAAAAAATGAAAATTATTTTCGTGAGCAGAATGTTTCTGTATTTTCCAGCATGACCAAACGATCATCCCCAAGACTAATCATAACGGGTTTGCTTGGCACAAACGCAAAAAGAAACACAAAAAACACAATCATAACAGAATTATGAAAGTGTGGAAAACACAAAACAGAAAGAACAATGATAGATTCGTTGGGTTGCCTCCCAACAAGTGCTTTTGTTTAACGCCCTTAGCTAGGCATTGATTTCAACGATGCTCACACAAAAGACAAGAATTGAAGCACAACGAGAGCATCATGGAGCATATGGCTAGAACATTTAAGTCTAACCCACTTCCTATGCATAGGGATTTTGTGAACAAACAACTTGCTGGAGCAAGAATCAACTAGCATAGGAAGGCAAAACAAGCATAGCTTCAAAAATTTCAACACATGGAGAGGAAACTTGATACTATTGCAATAAGTAGAAGCATATGATCCTCTCTCATAATAATTTTCAGTAGCATCATGAATGAATTCAACAATATAACCAGCACCTAAGGCTTTCTTTTCATGATCTACAAGCATGCAAAGTTGACGCTCTTCAAAAATAGTGGGATTATCATCAACTGAAGTCATGACGTCTCCAAACCCACTTTCAATATTATTGCAAACATCATATTCATCATGAGGCTTAAACAAATTTTCAAGATCGTAAGAATGATCATCACCCCAATCATGATTATTGCAACAAGTAGTGGACAAAGCAAAACTAGCATCCCCAAGCTTAGGGTTTTGTATAATTTTAGCATGATTATCACTAATAGAATTTACAGTGAAACCATTGCAATCATGCTTTTCATCCAAGGAGCCCTCGTGAATCACTTCATGAATTTCTTCCTCACAATTTTCAGATTCACCCATCTTACGCAAAACTCCAAAGAAATAGGCAATTTCCCTCAACTCAATAGCAATTTGTTCCACACGAGTGGGTCTCTTAAAGAGACTAGCAAGTGGATGAGGATCCATATCACTAGATTTTCAGCAAGCGAAGATGCAAGCATATTGAGGGCACATGGCACACAAGCGAACAGAAAGCAAGCGAGAGAAAAGGGCGAACAAAAAAGGCAAAGGAGAAAACGATGAAGGAGAAAGGCGAATGAAAACGGCAAATGTGAAGTGGGGGAGAGGAAAACGAGAGGCAACTGGCAACAAAAGTAAATGCAAGAGAAGAGTTTGTGAGACCTACTTGGATAGATCTTGATTTCTCCTCCCCAGCAATGGTGCCAGAAATTCTTCTGCTACTGCAACAAAAGACCTTCCAATGGCGCCAGAAATAGGTGTCTTGCTTGATACTCCTCAGCAACGGCACTAGGAATCCTTCAGCTGTGGCTACACCTTAAGGGACTTCCTAGGCAAGTATGCAAAGGATTTCCCCCGTGGCCTTGGAGCCTTGCGTTAGTGTTCCCTCGAAGCGGAAAGGGTGATGCAGCGTAGCGGTGGTAAGTATTTCGCTCAGTTTGAGAACCATGGTATCAATCCGGCGGAAGAGTATCTCAAGATCCTGCACAAACACAAAAGCTTGCACCCAACGCTAAGAAGGGGTTGTCAATCCCTTATAGATTGTTTGCCAAGTGAGAACTGAAATCAACAAAGTAACAAAGCAAAGTAAAACCGGAGGTGTAAACGATGGATGTGAATAGACCCGGGGGCCATAGTGTTTACTAGTGGCTTCTCTCATGAAAGCAAGTAGACGGAGGGTGAAGAAATTACTATCGAGCAATTGATAGAACTGTGCAGAGTCGTGACGATATCTATGCAATGATTATTTCTATAGGCATCACGTCCGAAACAAGTAGACCGATACTGTCTGCATCTACTACTATTACTCCACACGTCGACCGCTATCCAGCATGCATCTAGTGTATTAAGTCCATAAGAATTGAGTAACGCCTTAAGCAAGATGACATGATGTAGAGGGATAATCTCAAACCAATGATAAAAACCCCATCTTTTTACCTTTGATGGCAACTACTTGATGTGTGCCTTGCTGCCCCTACTGTCACTGGGAAAGGTCACCACATGGCAGAACCCAAAAACAAGCACTTCTCCCATTGCAAGAATCATAGATCTAGTTGGTCAAACAAAACCCAAGACTCGGAGAGACTTACAAGGATATCAAATCATGCATATAAGAAATCAGCAAAGTCTCAAATATATATCATAGATAATCTTATCACAAGTCCACAATTCATCGGATCTCGACAAACACACCGCCAAAGAACATTACATCGGATAGATCTCCATGAAGATCATGGAGAACTTTGTATTGAAGATCCAAGAGAGAGAAGAAACCATCTAGCTACTACTACGGACCCGTAGGTCTGAAGTGAACTACTCACGAGTCATTGGAGGGGCGATGATGATGATGAAGAAGCCCTCCAACTCCAAAGTCCCCTCTGGCAGGGTGCCGGGAAGGGTCTCCAGATGAGATCTCGCGGAAACAGAAGCTTGCGGCGGCGGAAAAGTATTTTCGAGGCTCCCCTAATTTTTTGCGGAATATTTGGGAATATATAGGTGCAAAACCTAGGTCAGGAGGCGGCCAGGGAAGCCACAAGCTTTCCCACCACCGCCTCCACCTTGGTGGCGTGGTGCAACCTTGTGGGCTCCCTGGGGCCAACCTGGCTTGGCCCAAAGGCTCCCTGGTCTTCTTTCGTTCGGGAAAAAATCATTTAAGGGATTTTATTCCGTTTGGACTCCGTTCCAAAATCAGAACTGAAAAGAGTCAAAAACAGGGAAAAACAGGAACTGGCACTTGGCACTGAATCAATAAGTTAGGCCCCAAAAATATATAAAAAAGGTACATAAAACATACAAAGAAGACAAGATAATAGCATGAAACCATCAAAAATTATAGATACGTTTGAGACGTATCACACGCCATGCGTTTGTTTCTTGCATTGAACCCCTAAAGGTACAAGAAGAGCTTGATGACATGGAGTGTCTTGAAGACATGCATGATGAACTCAACAACTTCGAGCACAACAAAGTGTGGTGGTTGGTGCCAAGACCGAAGGAGAACCACAATGTCATTGGAACCATATGGATCTTTAAGAACAAGCAAGATGCAAACAGTGTCGTTATTCACAACAAGGCAAGATTGGTAGCACAAGGATACTCCCAAGTCGAGGGTATTGACTACAGTGAAACCTTTGCTCCCGTTGCTCGCATTGAATCTATTCGTCTGTTGATTGCATTTGCTTCACATCATAACTTCAAATTATATAAAATGGATGTGAGGAGTCCATTTCTTAACGGTCCCCTTAAGGAGTTGTTATATGTCAAGCAACCCCCGGTGTTCGTGGATCCCAAGTTCCCCAATCATGTATACATTCTCGATAAGGCACTCTATGGCCTTAAACATGCCTCGCGTGCATGGTATGAGCACCTTACCGAGATGTTACAAGATCGTGGGTTTGAAATTTGGAAAATTGACCCCACTCTTTTCACAAAGAAGGTCAAAGGGAGCTTGTTCATATGCCAATTATATGTTGATGATATTATCTTGGGTTCTCCTAACAAAGCTTTTAATAAATAGTTTGCCGCACTAATGACCAAAGAATTTGAGATGTCTATGATGGGAGAGTTGAAGTTATTCCTTGGATTCAAAGTCAAGAAACAAAGTCAAGGAACCTTCGTCAATAAGCGAAATATACTTAAGACATGCTCAAGAGAATCAAGATGGATGATCTCAAACCGGCCAAGGCAAATACTCCCATGCCTCTTAAATGCCAACTTGACATAGATTCAAATGGTAAAGTTGTGGATCAAAAGGTATATCACTCTATGATTGGTTCTTTTCTTTACCTTTGAGCATCTATAACGAATATTATGTTCAATGTGGGAATTTGTGCACGATTTCAATCCGCACCTAAGGAAAGTCACATGGTGGCTGTCAAGCAAATCTTTCGATATTTGGCTCATTCCCCAAACTTTGGCTTATGGTATCCCAAAGGTGCTTCATTTGATCTCATAGGATATTCAGACTCGGCTTGGTCGGGAGACCATGTTGAGAGATAGTCAACTTCCGGAGGTTGCCAATTCCTTGGTCGCTATCTGGTAACTTGGTCTTCAACGAGACAAAATTGTGTTTCTCTCTCATCCACCGATGTCGAGTATGTAGCTGCTGCAAGTTGGTGTGCTCAGTTACTTTGGATCAGGCAAACTTTAAAGGATTATAGTGTCACTTGTGACAAAGTGCCTCTTTATTGTGATAATGAAAGTAAAATCTCGATCTCCAACAACTCGGTTCAGCACTTCAAGACAAAGGACATTGATATTCGTCACCATTTCATCCGGGATCATATCAAGCGTGGGGAGATTGATCTTATTCACCTTACCACGAATGATCAACTTGCAGGCATTTTCACGAAGCCATTGGATGAAGCAATATTTCGCGAGTTAAGGCATGAGCTAAATATCATTGATTCGAGCAATGTGGATTGAAATTAAGCACACCCACCACTCTCATCATACTATCTTGTTTAGATGTAGGCATGCATTTAGGGAATGTTGTTCTCTCAATGAACTCTCTGATCCCCTATTATGCATAAATCGATCTAGTCTTTCAGATTAGCCATCCTTGATGACACTTGTGCTTCAAAGAGAGTTTTGGTCATGGGCCCAAGGTTAAAATCTTCGCGGTGCCATACCAATTGACTCAAACATAGGTGGCTTCGGCCATCGCCCCTTGCATTCATGATCTGCTTGCATGCTTCTTGGATCTTATTCTCTTTGCTTTTAATATTTTTTCAGATCCTAGGTGTGTGTATCCCTCACAGGTGGGTCCTTTCTTTGTTGTTTTTCTTAAACACATTTGGAGTATACCTCACCATATATCAGTGACACTATTCTATCCTAAGCCATCTTCTTCCCAGAAACCCTTCTTTCCCAATTGTACACATGTTTATCTTGTCATTGGTAACTATGGTCGGGCTCTCTGGCGGTTCAATCGCTAAGTCCACCAGTTGTACCATCCCAGCGGTACAACCGGTGTGGCTCTGGTTGTTCAAACGCTCAGTCGACCTGTTGTACTATCATAGCGGTATAATCGGTGTGGCCCTCCCGGTTCTACCGCTAACTACCTTGTGTGGTACAACTGCCCCGTCGGGCACTACAACCGCCTGTGGTGGTACGTGCATTATAAGGAGTCAGGCCGAAGGGGTATTTAGTTTCCCCCTTCGTGCCCTAGCCGTCGGCTATAGCCACCATCGTCCCGGTGTTCCCTCCGACGCCCCGGATCTACGGAATTCTCTTGGATCCGCTCCATGGAGACCTCCTCCTCCGCGATCTCTTCGAATGGATGCCAGTAATGCCTTGTTCCTCTCTTTGTTTGGGTCCACTCCTTGGACCCTCCAATGTTAGGGCATTGGTTGGCCTCCTGCATTTTTAGTCAAACTATTGGACGGAAGGGATCACTACTATACCTCCTATTATTTGGACCATGTATGGCGACTTTGTGCATGGTGTGGGACATGCGATCCCCCTTTATCTTAAGTTTATCAAGCTCGTGTCTCTTATATTTACTAGAGCATGATTATCTTTGGTTTATTCTCTATCTTGCTCTACTTATAACTTATGCTTGTTGAGGTCTAGGTTTAGTTATACTCTGTTATCGGTCTATTATGTCAAGGGGGAGCTCTATCATGTTCACATGCATATTAATGATGCATGCATTCAGAGGGAGTGGCATGGTTTTGTCACGACAGATGTCCTCATGAAAGGACTTAGGTGTGAGGCCATCACAACTATGTGGTGGCTTGAGAGGGGTTGGTCGGAATCGAGAGATGCTAGTTTACCCAGGTTCGGCCCCTCCGATGGAGGTAAAAGCCTACGTCCTTCTTGTGTTTCATTGATGAAGATCTCGATCACAAAGGTGCAGAATCGCTACCTCTAATATTGAGGTTTTCTAATATGTCTATCCCTATTGACTTGTCTTGACCTGACTTAGCATGTCCCTCTTGGGGTTTCCTGCCCCTCCTTATATAAGTTGAAGGGGTGGGCTTACATAGAGTCCTACCGGGACTAGGACAAGCTTCTCTTGAATACTAATTCGGGTCTCGCTTCTCTTGAAGGGAATTCCTCCTCTTCTTGGGCCTTCTCTGTGAGCCGCCCTCCAGGCCTCTCCATGAGCCGCCTCAATGCCGACTTGCACAATGGGCCTCAGGCCTTGTCGTCCAGGTCGACCCGGCGAGCGGGGTTATCCATGAGCCGCCCGATGATGGGCCGAGTCATACCTCCTAGCCGGGTCACACCTCGTGGCCAGGTCAAACCGTGGAGTATATCCCCGACATTTTCCACCTGGTTAGATTGAATTTATTCATGGTAAGCACGTGAAATAAGAATAATAAATATGTTAAGGGACCGACTTGCTCCATTGGACGGCTTATTTCAATGAATTGGCTTCTTCAAAATCCGTGTGTCTTCTTCATATCATCGACCCGTCTGCACAATCATCTTGCAAGTCCATATCCTTTGCAAAAAATATTGGGAATAATAACCCATCTACTGTTGAGTTGGCCTCCAATGCTTTGGCTTGAAGAAAATTTTGGGAATAAGAAAACTATTCGTTGTTAAACCACTTTCAACTTATGAAGCCGTGTTGCTTATATAGACCCTGCTGGGTTATGATCTTTGATAATGCCGAGTCATGATTGTTGGTGATGCCACGTTAAAAAACTGGACTCCAGTAGACTTGATAACATTATTGGGAATAAAGAAATACTTGGGATGCTGATCCGACTTTCAATTATTCGGCTAGATCAAATTACTGTGAAGAAAAGATCCATTTGATGGTGAACCGACTTCCGGGCCTTTCTATGAATAATTATAGCCCTCAAGCTCTTAGTTTATCAATTCATGATGACTTGGTGCTTTGCGTAGAATAATATTTTGACCATGCAACCCCCAAGTGTTGGGTTGTCTTGCGTGCAGCAACCTGGGACTTGTAATTATCTTGTACTTTATAAAGCTTCAGTTGGTGTATCCCCCAAGTGTAGGGTTGTTTTGCTTGCAACGACCTGGGACTTTGAACTTTGTAGGTAGATATATTTTGAAGAAATCTGGGTTGTCATTTGAATCGCGAGTTATAAACTCAATTTATTTCTTTTCACATGTGCATCCCCCAAGGTCCGACTCATCGGTATGTGATGGACCGGGTTTTCAATTTGGACCTTATAATCTATGTAAACAGTTGAATACTGTAGCCCCCAAGTGTCGGGTCGCATGCGTGCAGCGACTTGGGACTTCAGGAATTTTGAACTAAGTAGTGTACCTCCAAGTGCCGAGTCGTATGCGTGCAGCGACTCGGGACTTATATGTACTTCTCCTTTGAAAAGAAAAACATCATATGGTCTAGCCCCAAGAACTGACTTTCCTCTTGGAGATGGTCGGGTCTTTCCCATTGCGGAACAAAGAAAGTGGTGCATTAGCCCCAAAGTGTCATGTGGATTCCTTGCAACTGCATGGGACTTAGTAAATTTGATCCAAAAATTTCAGAATCATATAGCCCCCAAGTGTCGGGTCTTTTGCTTACGGTGACTTGGGACTGTGTGAGAATAGTATAACCCATCATGATGTACTTCAGATGTTCTCTTGAACTTGAATGAATCCTTCACCGTGGTTGTAATGTAACCTGGTAATTTATCATTTGTACGAATATCCTGGAATAATGCCATTGTCCTTGAGATGAAATCCCTGCTTGTGGTTGCTGTGCAACCCAACAATTATATGCTTGAGAAATCCATAAGTGTAGTTTACTACAGAGCACAGGTTGAGGAAATCCAAGAGTGTGTCAATTAGATGACTGATACGTCTCAAACGTATCTATAATTTTTGATGGTTTCACGCTATTATCTTGTCAACTTTGGATGTTTTTCTTACCTTCTATATCTTTTTTGGGACTAACTTATTAATTCAGTGCCAAGCACCAGTTCCTGTTTTTTCTGTGTTTTTGACTCTTTTCAGATCTGATTTTGGAACGAAGTGCCAACGGAATAAAATCCCCGAAATATTTTTTTCCAGAACAGAAGAAGATCGGGAGGCTTGAGGGCCAAGCAAGTGGGCCCACAGGGGGCCCACAAGCCCTGTTGCCGCGGCTAGGGGGGAGGCCGCGGCAACCAAGCTTGTGGCCCCCCTAGCGCTCCCCTGCCCTAGGTCTTTGGCCTATAAATTCCCTAAAAATACAGAAAAAATCAAGGCATCCACGAAAACACTTTTCTGTCGCCGCGAGCTTCCGTTTCCGCGAGATCTCATCTGGAGACCCTTCTCGGTGCCCTGCTGGAGGGGACTTTGGAGTTGGAGGGCTTCTTCATCAACATCATCGCCCCTCCAATGACTCGTGAGTAGTTCACTTCAGACCTACGGGTCCGTAGTTAGTAGCTAGATGGCTTCTTCTCTCTCTTGGATCTTCAATACAAAGTTCTCCATGATCTTCATGGAGATCTATCCGATGTAATCCTCTTTGGGGGTGTGTTTGTCGAGATCCAATGAATTGTGGATTTGCGATCAGATTATCTATGATATATATTTGAGTCTTTGCTGATTTCTTATATGCATGATTTGATATCCTTGTAAGTCTCCCCGAGTCTTGGGTTTTGTGTGGCCAACTAGATCTATGATTCTTGCAATGGGAGAAGTGCTTGGTTTTGGGTTCATACCGTGTGGTGACCTTTCCCAGTGACAGCAGGGGTAGCAAGGCACGCATCATGTTGTTGCCATCAAGGGTAACAAGATGGGCTTTTATCGTAGAAATGAGATTGTCCATCTACATCATCTCATCTTGCTTAAGGCGTTACTCTGTTCTCATGAACTTAATACACTAGATGCATGCTGGATAGCGGTCGACGTGTGGAGTAATAGTAGTAGATGCAGAAAGTATCGGTCTAATTGTTTTGGACGTGATGCCTATAGATATAATCATTGCCATAGATAACTTCACGACTTTGCGCGGTTCTATAAATTGCTCGACAGTAATTCGTTCACCCACCGTCTACTTGCTTTCATGACAGAAGCCACTAGTGAACACTACGGCCCCCGGGTCTATTCACACCTATCGTTTCCACTTTTGCTTTTACTTTGCTTTGTTTCTTTGTTCCTTTCAGTTCTCACTTGGCAAACAATCTATAAGGGATTGATAACCCCTTCATAGCGTTGGGTGCAAGCTCTTTCTGTTTGTGCATGTACTTGTAATAATCCTTCACTGGATCGGTACCTTGGTTCTCAAAACTGAGGGAAATACTTACCGCCGCTGTGCTACATCACCCTTTCCGCTTCGAGGGAACACCAACGCAAGGCTCCAAGGCCACGGGGGAATCCTTTGCATATTTGCCAAGAAAGTCCCTAAAGGCGTAGCCGTAGCAGAAGGATTCCTGGTGCCGTTGCTGAGGAGTATCAAGAAAATAATAGTCTCCTGTCAGCACGCCTGTTTCTGGCGCCGTTGGAAGGTCTTTTGTTGCAGTAGCAGAAGTATTTCTGGCGCCGTTGCCGGGGAAGGAGAGATCTATCCAAGTAGGCCTCACAAACTCATCTCTTGCATTTACTTTTTTGCCAGTTGCCTCTCGTTTTCCTCTCCCCCACTTCACATTTGCCGTTTTCATTTGCCTTTCTCCTTTGCCGTTTTCTTTTGCCTTTTGCCTTTTTGCTGTCTTCCTTTGCCGTTCTCTTTTGCCTTCTTCACTCGCTTTCTTCCTGCTCGTTCTTGTGTGGGATAGTCCATCAATGGCTAGACCCACTACTCCAAACGATACCCCTGAGAACGAAGTTCTCAATTTGAGGCAGAATGAGGAAAAAAATTAAAGGACGCTTGGTACAGGATTTGCAATGCTCAAAGTAGATCCACTCATAAGCAATCCACTACCGTCCTTCTTCGTAGTTTTTATGTTGGAATCTCTCGTTAGAATAGGTATATTCTTGATACCATCGTAGGCGGGAATTTTTTGGGGAGCCATACTATTGACTCCTATGGAGCTATCATGAATTTGGTCGGCTCACCCCCGCTCATGGTTAATGAAACTACCTTAGCCTTAGAACACGTGATGCAAAGGCTTAACGCTATTGAAAACAAAATTGTCACAGTTGAACTTATTGAGGGTTTGGATAGAAATATCCACAATCAAATTACTAAGTACGGATCCAAAGTGGGAAATGTTTTGAAAAATTTAAGGGAGAAGGAACCTATAGTTAATGATTCTTCTAGAATTGGCAAACTAGAAGATGTCATAACCAACTTGGGTTCCGCTTTTGCCGCTGTGCAAAATACTCCAAATCTCACTCTCAAAAAGTCAGTCAAGTCTGTTTTTGTTCCTAAAACTAGTGGTGAGTCATCCAATAAAGATGAAGATCTTAATATGATAAATGATCACACTACTTATGGTTTGAGCACCAAAGATGACTATACGTGATTCCATCACTTTTTGTCTAGCTAAGGGCGTTAAACAATAGCGCTTGTTGGGACGCAACCCAACGAATCTATCCTTTTTCTTTCTGTTTTGTGTTTTCCACACTTTCATAATTCTGCTATGATTGTCTTTTTTTTGTGTTTCTTTTTGCGTTTGTGCCAAGCAAAACCGTTATGATTAGTCTTGGGGATGATCGTTTGGTCATGCTGGAAAAGACAGAAACTTTCTGCTCACGAAAAGAATTTTCATTTTTTTTATGTAAGAGCTTTTGAGTTGATTCTTCTTGCTGCTGATTTCTACGCACATTCTTCAGACTGTCGTAATTTTTCAGATTTTGTGAAGTACCAGAAGTGTACGAAGTATACAGATTGCTACAGACTGGTCTGCTGTTAACAGATTCTGTTTTTGTTGTGTTGGTTGCTTATTTTGATGAAACTATGGATAGTATCGGGGGATATTAGCCATGGAAGATTGAAAATACAGTAACCCAACATCAACACAAGTAGAATTTAAGTTGTCTACAGTACCTAAGGAAGTGGTGGTTTGCTTTCTTATACTAATGTTATCACGAGTTTCTGTTTAAGTTTCGTGTTGTGAAGTTTTCAAGTTTTGGGTGAAGTTCCTATGGACAAAAAGATAAAGAGTGGAAATAGCTCAAGCTTGGGGATGCCCAAGGCACCCCAAGAGATTCAAGTATGCCTTTAAAGCCTAAGCTTGGGGATGCCCCGGGAAGGCATCCCCTCTTTCGTCTTCAATCCATCGGTAACGTTACTTGGGGCTATATTTTTATTCACCACATGTTATGTGTTTTGCTTGGAGCGCCTTGTATTGTAGGAGTCTTTTATTTTTGTTGTGTCACAATCATCCTTGCTGCACACCTAGAGAGAGAGACATGCACTCACCGTGATTTTGTCGAGCTTCACTTATATCCTTTGGTAGACAATTCAGCTCACACGTGATTCACTTATATCTTTTGAGCTAGTTGATTTTCCTCTATGTTCTTCACTTATATCTTTTAGAGCACGGCGGTGCGTGGCTTGGTAGTTGATTTATGCTATGAAAGTAGACTCAAAAGGGGTAGTTATCCAAAGGGATACGAAAACTTCCACCTTCATGTGCATTGAATAGTTGGAGAAGTTTGATTCATCTCAACTAGTTTTGAGTTGTGCTTATGGTAATATTGAAGTTATATTAGTAAGGTGTTGTGGATCTAGAAATACTTGTGTTGAAGTTAGTGATTCCCGTAGCATGCACGTATGGTGAACCGCTATGTGATGAAGTCTGAGCATGATTAGTCTATTGATTGTCATCCTTTGTGTGGCGGTCGGGATCGCGCGATGGTTTATACCTACCAACCCTTCCCCTAGGAGTATGCGTTGAATGCTTTGTTTCGATTACTAATAAAACTTTTGCAAAAAGTATATGAGTTCTTCATGACTAGTGTTGAGTCCATGGTTTAGATGCACTTTCCCCTTTCCACCATCACTATCTTCTTTAGTGCCGTGCAACTTTCGCCGGTGCACAAAACCCACAATTAGCCTCCCTCAAAAAGCCACCATACCTACCTACTATGGCTTTTTCAAAGTCATTCCGAGATATATTGCCATGCAACTACCACCATGACATGTGCCACCACGTCTACATTTCCATTGCATGATTGTAAGATAGCTAGCATGGTGTTTCCATTAATGTCTATGCCATGCTAGATCATTGTCACGGTACACTACCGAAGGCATTCCATATAGAGTCATCGTTGCTCTAAGTTTTGAGTTGTAAGTGTGATGATCATCATTGATGGAGCATTGTCCCATGTGAGAAAATAAAAGAGGCCAGCGAAGCCCATATACAAAAAGAGGCCAAAGATGCCCACCAAAAAAAAGGAGGCCAAAGAGCCCATCCAAAAAAAGAGAGAGAAAAAGAGAGAAGGGACAATGCTACCAACTTTCCACACTTGTGCATATTAAGCACCATGATCTTCATGATTGAGAGTCTCTCGTTTTTTCACCACCATATAGCTAGTGGGAAATTTTCATTATATAACTTGGCTTGTATATTCCAATGATAGGCTTCCTCAAATTTGCCTTAGGTCTTCGTGAGGAAGCAAGTTGGATGCACACCCACTAGTTTTCTTTAAGAGCTTTCACATACTCTTAGCTCTAGTGCATCATTTGTATGGCAATCCCTACTCATTCACGTTGATATCTATTGATGAGCATCTCCATAGCTCATTGATATGCCTAGTCAATGTGACCATCTTCTCCTTTTTTGTCTTGCAACCTCCACCACACTCCACACCACTTATAGTGCTAAAACCATGGCTCACACTCATGTATTGTGTGAGAGTTGAAAAAGTTTGAGAACAATTACTTGGCCAATACCGGGGTTGTGCATGATTTAAATTCGTTGTGCAATGGTGATAGAGCATAGCTAGACTATATGATTTTGTAGGAATAACTTTCTTTTGGCCTTGTTATCTTGAAAGTTCATGATTACCTTGCTAGTTTGCTTGAATTATTATTTTTTCCACGTCAATAGCAAGCTATTGTTTTGAATTTAATGGATCTGAACATTCACGTCACATAAGAGGAGTTACAAAGGACATCTATGCTAGGTAGCATGAAAGCATCAAAAGTTCATTCTTTATCACTTCCCTACTCGAGGATGAGCAAGAGTTAAGCTTGGGGATGCTTGATACGTCTCAAACGTATCTATAATTTTTGATGGTTTCACGCTGTTATCTTGTCAACTTTGGATGTTTTGTTTACCTTTTATATCTTTTTTGGGACTAACTTATTAACTCAGTGGCAAGTGCCAGTTCCTGTTTTTTCTATGTTTTTGACTCTTTTCAGATCTGATTTTGGAACGGAGTCCAAACGGAATAAAATCCCCGAAATAAATTTTTCCAGAACGGAAGAAGATCGGGAAGCTTGAGGGCCAAGCAAGTGGGCCCACAGGGGGCCCACAAGCCCTGTTGCCGCGGCCAGGGGGGAGGCCGCGGCAACCAAGCTTGTGGCCCCCCTGGAGCTCCCCTGCCCTAGGTCTTTGGCCTATAAATTCCCTAAAAATCCAAAAAAAATCAGGGCATCCACGAAAACACTTTTTCGCCGCCGCAAGCTTCTGTTTCCACGAGATCTCATCTGGCGACCCTTCCCGGTGCCCTGCCGGAGGGGACTTTGGAGTTGGAGGGCTTCTTCATCAACATCATCGCCCCTCCAATGACTCGTGAGTAGTTCACTTCAGACCTACGGGTCCGTAGTTAGTAGCTAGATGGCGTATTCTCTCTCTCTTGGATCTTCAATACAAAGTTCTACATGATCTTCATGGAGATCTATCCGATGTAATCCTCTTTGGCGGTGTGTTTGTCGAGATCCGATGAATTTTGGATTTGTGATCAGATTATCTATGATATATATTTGAGTCTTTGTTGATTTCTTATATGCATGATTTGATATCCTTGTAAGTCTCTCGGAGTCTTGGGTTTTGTTTGGCCAACTAGATATATGATTCTTGCAATGGGAGAAGTGCTTGGTTTTGGGTTCATACCGTGTGGTGACCTTTCCCAGTGACAGAAGGGGCAGCAAGGCACGCATCATGTTGTTGCCATCAAGGGTAACAAGATGGGCTTTTATCATAGATATGAGGTTGTCCATCTACATCATGTCATCTTGCTTAAGGCGTTACTCTGTTCTCATGAACTTAATACACTAGATGCATGCTGGATAGCGGTCGACGTGTGGAGTAATAGTAGTAGATGCAGAAAGTATCGGTCTACGTGTTTTGGACGTGATGCCTATAGGTATAATCATTGCCATAGATAACATCACGACTTTGCGCAGTTCTATCAATTGCTCGACAGTAATTCGTTCACCCACCGTCTACTTGCTTTCATGACAGAAGCCACTAATGAACACTACGGCCCCCGGGTCTATTCACACCTATCGTTTCCACTTTCGCTTTTACTTTGCTTTGTTTCTTTGTTGCTTTTAGTTCTCACTGGGCAAACAATCTATAAGGGATTGACAACCCCTTCATAGCGTTGGGTGCAAGCTCTTTGTGTTTGTGCAGGTACTTGTGATAATCCTTCACTGGATCGATACCTTGGTTCTCAAAACTGAGGGAAATACTTACCGCCGCTATGCTACATCACCCTTTCCGCTTCAAGGGAACACCAACGCAAGGCTCCAAGGCCACGGGGGAATCCTTTGCATATTTGCCAAGGAAGTCCCTAAAGGCGTAGCCGTAGCACAAGGATTCCTGGTGCCGTTGCTGAGGAGTAGCAAGACAAGAATAGTCTCCCGTCAGCACGCTTGTTTCTGGCGCCGTTGGAAGGTCTTTTTTTAGTAGCAATGACCTGACATTATATGTGATAGACTGGTTCTTCGTGAATATTTATTTCTCATGAGATGGCTTGAAAACCCTCCTATCATTTAATACTAGTTATGATCAACCATGATAGAGATCCGACCATTTTGTGTGTCAACGATTTATTTGCTCCTGCAGAAGTTTATGATTTAACCCACTTTGAAGACCACCATGATATGTATGTATGATGCATGATGCAATGCAAGATGATGTATGTCTAGGATAACAGAGTTTAAAATGCCAGTTTCCAAGGCATGACATAAAGACCGGCTTTCGAGGCTCGAGTCTTGCTTCAATGAAGTGTGTGTGAATCATTCTACATTGTTGCACAAGATGTACAATTGATCTGGTCATAATATGACTGCAGTTTCATGGCGTGGACACTCATTATGAGCCGGTAATAAAAATAGTATTTGTACCTGAAAGGTTATGAGGTAATAACATGTAGTAGTAATAATAAAGTACTGTTAATAAGCCGGTTCAGTGAGACTCGACAAGGAGACTGGCTTTTGAGGCCCAAGTCTTGCTTCAATGAAGCGGGTATGATAACTCATGGTTTATCCTAGCTCTCTGTATGCCGACTCTCACGCGACTCAAGCCAATGTTTGAACCTTCATCAATCAGGGTTCAAAGTGGATTGTCAAGAGTACACAGGGTCACCTGATCGGAGTCGCATCAAGCATACATGCATGTTTAACCATTTTTTGGCGTATTTGCTAGATCAAGAGGATGAGAAAGCTAAACTCGATGAGTTGGAAGTCCCCAAGTGACCCATGATCATGGAAAAACTCAACATAGGATATACATGAGACAGTGCTACTACTACAAAACATTTAGGGTTCAGATAAGCCAACTTTATTCCATTAATCACAATATATGATAATATGTTGATCCAATAAAGGAAGATACCTATGTTTGAACAACGCATCATGGCAGCTGGTTCTCTTTGGCAATCTTTATTTTTTCGCCCATGGGGCAGGGCACCCTTGTTCAAACTGTGCATCGTGGCAGCTAGTCTTCTTGGGCGACTTTAAATCTTTCGCCAATAAGGTAGTAGCCCCCGGGACCACGTTATCTTCCGTGCAATGACCCCGGGGTTCTAGAATTTTTTAGCCCGGTTGAATCTGCCAAGGCATGTCTGTGTAGCCCCCGAGTCTTAAGTCTACTCGTGGAGGCGGCTTGAGAGTCTTCATACTTTGTTGTGGCATAAGCCGACATAAGGTTGACGACTGAGTGATGGAATTTACTAAAATTGGAGACGATTTGGCGAGTTGATGATCTTCGTGATGCTCATCGTATATCTTTTGGCAAATGCCGTAGCCAAATTGAGTTCATATGCCTCGTGACCCATGCTTTGTTATTCTCATGTAGTCCGGCTCTGCTGGCTCTTCCCGGGCCATTTTTTTCTTTGCCGTTGGCTTTTGAATTACTGGCTCAATGATGGCCGACTCAAATTGTAGCTTCTCCAGGGATGTTTACTTCATGGCAAGCTCTCCCGATTTTTTTGATATGTTGAAGTAGACCGCATCATAGGGATAACACGCCAATGTGTCTATCCATTCAGCAACCCAGCGCGGGTAGAAGCTGACGCGTGTTTTGGCGATGTTGCGAAAGAAATGTTTTCGAATGTCACTTTTTCCTTTGCTCCAATGTTGTTGGAGGCGACCGGGGGGGGGGGGATTGCATGCATCCATAGGACTACTCGAGAGAGCAGGCGCGACACCAGCGTGTTGATGTAGACCTGACCACAGGGTGACGGCTTGAGCGCGTCCGTTGGGCGGTTCATACGGATATATGTTGCCCCGGCGTGTTGATGTAGACGTAGGAGTCAACCGCGGCATTGAAAACCAGCGAGGACAACGAATTGACCGTGGCGTTGTAAGCCGTTGCGCACAACAAATCGGCCACGACGTAATAAGCCGGCGAGAACAACGAGTTGGCCGCGTCATTTATAAGCCAGCGCGGACAGCGAGTCGGCCGTGGCGCTGTAAGCCGACGCGGACGGCAAGTCGGCTGCAGTATTGGAAACCGACCTAGACGTGCGAGTCAGTTGCGGCATGTTGATGTAGCCTCCATCGATAGCGACGGCATGTACACGTCTGTTGGACGATACGGCGTGGACGAACGCTCGCGCATGATGATATTCGTACGAGCTTCGTACACGTAACATAACGCCGCTTGTGTAATGAAGAATCGCCCTGCATAAAATATATTATAAAATATATTGCGGACGGAAGTAAGTGTTCTCGAATAAATTAATATATATTAAAAACAAAGAGAATAAACATCATCTCATATTTTTATCGGATAAATGTGAGAAGCGGTGTTGGATAATACTGGTCGTAGTAGTAGCATAGATGCAAGCACCGTATCTGTACCTTTTTCTTTTTGTCTCACATGAGATAAACTTGTACGTGGAGTGTATTGATTGAAATGCCATCGAGGCTGCGTGTCCATGCACCGCTCCTTGACAACAGCATGTGAACCCCGACCTCGAGACCTGGATCGCCCAAACACTTCGAGCCTTTGTTTTTGCCGCTGGGCCGCGTTGCTAGTGTTTTTTGGCTGCCTTCCAAAGTAGTGTGCCAAGGGAGGAGGAGACACCGGTGGGGCATTTTTGTCTTTCTTGAAAATAGACACCGGTGGGGCATAGCAGAACACCCTTGCAGGGCCCTCTTCTTGTGGGACTCGTCTTACTCTAGCCGCCGTCTCCTCCTCACACGGGACCGGTAAAAACAACCATCGCGTATCACTGCATCTGGTTGTCCCGTCAGCTCCTGGCCAGTCCCTTGGCATCTGCAGCAGCAGCTTCCCAGATCCCAGATCATTGCCCGCCGGCGCAATGGGATGAGCGTACATGCCACTGGCTGAATCCTTATTATGGTCCTGCAGCAGCAGCTGCCCCCTGCAGGGATGCGGCAGCTGCCCCCGTGCAGGGACGCGGCCATGCGGGAAACCGCATCATAGTTGCCATGTTTCTGGTACGGTGGGAACGAGGAACGTCGGTGGCTGGAAAAAAATACGAACACAACGGGGATATACATCTCTTGAATGATTTTTTTATAGCGGAAACGCGATCAAATCCATTTGGGTACGATGTACCCGGTACGGTATCATGGGTCGAGGAACGCGAATCTGAAAGTTGAATATCTAAGAGCATCTCTAGTAGAGCCCTTAAATCCTCAAACCCTTTAAAATAACTTCTTTTTCTACAGTTTTCATCGGAAAAACGGCGTAGACTAAAACCCTTAAACCCTTAAACCGTAAAAAAATTAGAGGTCCAACCCTCAAACCCCTTTCCAGCCTGTAGAAGTAAGGGTTGGAAGGGAAAACTGCCCCCAACCCGCACTCATTTTCCCACCTCACGCAGGAGGCAGTTGGTTCCCGCGCGCGGGAGGTATCCGCCTCGGTCGCCGCCGCCCCGCCGCCCCCCGCGCTCCGGCAGTCGCCCCGCCGCCCCTCCGCGCCCCGGCCGCCGCCCCTCTGCGCCCCGCCGCCCTCCGCATCTCGGCCGCCGCCCCGCCGCCCCTCCGCTCCCCGGCCGCGTCCCCGCCCCGCCCCGGACGCCACCCGCCCGCGCCCCGCCTCGGTCGGCCGTCCCCGCCCCGCCCCGTAATATTCCGTTATAAGGGTTGGGTTTGAGGGTTCTAGTCTTTGCCCCTGTTTTTTAACCCTTAAAAATGTCAAAAATGGTCAATTCTCAACCCTTAAAACTGATTTTAGATTTAAGGGTTTGAGGGTTCTACTAGAGATGCTCTAAACTCTGAAGACTAAACTCTGCGGCTTGTGTCCTTGCCTCTGCAACTTATGAATTTCAGCTGCTGCTGGCCGGCGTCTCTGTCAGTCCGGCCACTGGAGTGTGGTGGTGCTCATTGGGCTCATGGCAAGTATTTAAAGGGACAAATCAGTGAAAAACGAACAGTCCTTAACTGTCAGCATTCCTTGCAGTTAATGGACTAGAGGAAGAACGAGGAGTTCTTGAGAAAAGAAACGATGGCTTAAGTAAATTGTTCCTGGCGTTTTGGCTGCTGACCGCGGAACCTGAATCGAGGAGAAGGCTGCGGGGACACGAATGTTCATCAAATCGTACTGAATCCAACCTCGTTCCCGTATTCGATTCCGGGCCGATGAATAAGGATTGAGGGACGGCCTACAGTTCCCCGTTTCCGGCTACTATGAACCGCATGCGAGGCGCCCTCGTGGCGCTGCTATATTGCGCCCAGCGGCCGCACTCCCCCATGAAGAACACATTCATCTCCGCGGCGCGCCCTCCGTCCGCCACGTATACCGGCGCGTTAGACCCTGTCGTCATCACGTGCCAAGCTGTACCTGAGTCAACCAACTCGGTAGGCTCCGACGTGATCTCCTCCTCCGTCGCCAGATCGAAGCGGACGACATTGGCTAGCTGATTATGATTCGTAGCAATGAACCATACTGATCCATCAGCGAATGCGGGGTCCTCGTAGGACACGGCGTCGGCCTCATGCATCCTCGCCTACTCCTACCGTGTACACGTAAAGATCTTCCTCCGTGGTGTCTGTTGGCTTTGGATCGCTGGATGAAAACTCCCTTACACGTACGGGCAAGCTAGCTATATACTCCCTCCATTCCATAATATAAGTATTTTAGAGATTCCATTAAAGGACTACATACGGATGTATATAGACATAATTCAGAGTGTAGATTCATTCATTTTGTTCTGTATGTAGTCCTTTAGTGAAATCGCTTAAAAGACTTATATTTAGGAACGGAGGAAGTAGCAAGCAAGCAAACATGCAAGCTGCTGGATGGATTACTAG
Organism: Hordeum vulgare subsp. vulgare; assembly: GCF_904849725.1. Lineage (NCBI taxonomy): Eukaryota > Viridiplantae > Streptophyta > Magnoliopsida > Poales > Poaceae > Hordeum > Hordeum vulgare. Next base: position 104,275,819 of record NC_058518.1, on the reverse strand, counting down.
TTTGTGCACGTCGTGGTATAGTGCGTCAACTCGCTAGCTCGATCAATATTGCGACGGATCGAAACCACAAGACGTCTCGACGAAAACTGATTTTCTGTTGTGCGTAACTTGCACCCTTTCTCATTATCTTGCGTATATAAAGGGATACAAACCAGCCACGTCCAACATGCTGCCGGACTCGGCAGCCAACATGAACACGACGTGATCCCGATGTTGAAATTATGCCCTAAAGGCAATAATAAATATAGTTATTATTATAATTCCTGTATCAAGATAATCATTTATTATCCATGCTATAATTGTATTGAATGAAGACTTATATACATGTGTGGATACATAGACAAAACACTATCCCTAACAAGCCTCTAGTTGGCTAGCCAGTTGATCAAAGATAGTCAGGGTCTTCTGATTATGAACAAGGTGTTGTTGCTTGCTAACTGGATCACGTCATTAGAAGAATCACGTGATGAACTAGACCCAAACTAATAGACGTAGCATATTGATCGTGTCATTTTGTTGCTACTGTTTTCTGCGTGTCAAGTATTTGTTCCTATGACCATGAGATCATATAACTCACTGACACCGGAGGAATGCTTTGTGTGTATCAAACGTCGCAACGTAACTGGGTGACTATAAAGATGCTCTACAGGTATATCCAAAGGTGTTCGTTGAGTCAGTATGGATCGAGACTGGGATTTGTCACTCCGTGTGACGGAGAAGTATCTCGGGGCCCATTCGGTAATACAACATCACACACAAGCCTTGCAAGCAATGTGACTTAGTGTAAGTTGCGGGATCTTATATTACGGAACGAGTAAAGAGACTTGCCGGTAAACGAGATTGAAATAGGTATACGGATACTGACGATCAAATCTCGGGCAAGTAACATACCGAAGGACAAAGGGAATGACATACGGGATTATATGAATCCTTGGCACTGAGATTCAAACGATAAGATCTTCGTAGAATATGTGGGATCCAATATGGGCATCCAGGTCCCGCTATTGGATATTGACCGAGGAGTCACTCGGGTCATGTCTGCATAGTTCTCGAACCCGCAGGGTCTGCACACTTAAGGTTCAACGTTGTTTTATGCGTATTTGAGTTATATGGTTGGTTACCGAGTGTTGTTCGGAGTCCCGGATGAGATCACGGACGTCACGAGGGTTTCCGGAATGGTCCAGAAACGAAGATTGATATATAGGATGACCTCATTTGATTACCGGAAGGTTTTCGGAGTTACTGGGAATGTACCGGGAATGGCGAATGGGTTCCAGGTGTTCACCGGGGGGGGGGGGGGCAACCCACCCCGGGGAAGCCCATAGGCCTTGGGGGTGGCGCACCAGCCCTTAGTGGGCTGGTGGGACAGCCCAAGAAGGCCCTATGCGCCATAGGAAGAAAATCAAAGAGAAAAAAAAGAGGAGGTGGGAAAAAGGGGAAGGACTCCTCCTTCCAAACCTAGTTGGATTCGGTTTGGAAGGGGAGGACTCCCCCCCTTGGCTCGGCCGACCCCCTTGGGGCTCCTTGAGCCCCAAGGCAAGGCTCCCCGTCTCCCTCCTATATATACGGAGGTTTTAGGGCTGATTAGAGACAACTTTGCCACGGCAGCCCGACCACATATCTCCACGGTTTTACCTCTAGATCGCGTTTCTGCGGAGCTCGGGCGGAGCCCTGCTGAGATTAGATCACCACCAACCTCCGGAGCGCAGTCACACTGCCGGAGAACTCATCTACCTCTCCGTCTCTCTTGCTGGATCAAGAAGGCCGAGATCATCGTCGAGCTGTACGTGTGCTGAACGCGGAGGTGTCGTCCGTTCGGCACTAGATCGTGGGACGGATCGCGGGACGGTTCGCGGGGCGGATCGAGGGACGTGAGGACGTTCCACTACATCAACCGCGTTCACTAACGCTTCTGCTGTGCGATCTACAAGGGTACGTAGATCGAATATCCCCTCTCGTAGATGGACATCACCATGATAGGTCTTCGTGCGCGTAGGAAAATTTTTGTTTCCCATGCGACATTCCCCAATAGTGGAATCATGAGCTTGGTTCATGCGTAGATGTCTTCTCGAGTAGAACACAAAAGTTTTTATGGGCGGTGATGTGCGTTTTGCTGCCCTCCTTAGTCTTTTCTTGATTCCGCGGTATTGTTGGATTGAAGCGGCTTGGACCGACATTACTCGTACGCTTACGAGAGACTGGTTTCATCGCTACGAGTAACCCCGTTACTCAAAGATGACTGGCAAGTGTCAGTTTCTCCAACTTTAGTTGAATCGTATTTGACCGAGGAGGTCCTTGTATAAGGTTAAATAGCAATTCATATATCTCCGTTGTGGTGTTTGCGTAAGTGAGATGCGATCCTACTAGATACCCATGGTCACCACGTAAAACATGCAACAGCAAAATTAGAGGACGTCTAACTTGTTTTTGCAGGGTATGCTTGTGATGTGATATGGCCAACGATGTGATGTGATATATTGGATGTATGAGATGATCATGTTGTAATAGATAATATCGACTTGCACGTCGATGGTACGACAACCGGTAGGAGCCATAGGGTTGTCTTTAAACTAACGTTTGTGCTTGCAGATGCGTTTACTATTTTGCTAGGATGTAGCTTTAGTAGTAATAGCATGAGTAGCACGACAACCCCGATGGCGACATGTTGATGGAGATCATGGTGTGGCGCCGGTGACAAGAAGATCGTGCCGGTGCTTTGGTGATGGAGATCAAGGAGCACGTGATGATGGCCATATCATGTCACTTATGAATTGCATGTGATGTTAATCCTTTTATGCACCTTATTTTTCTTAGAACGACGGTAGCATTATGAGGTGATCTCTCACTAAAATTTCAAGACGAAATTGTGTTCTCCCCGACTGTGCACCGTTGCTACAGTTCGTCGTTTCGAGACACCACGTGATGATCGCGTGTGATAGACTCAACGTTCACATACAACGGGTGCAAAACAGTTGCACACGCGGAACACTCGGATTAAGCTTGATGAGCCTAGCATGTGCAGACATGGCCTCGGAACACATGAGACCGAAAGGTCGATCATGAATCATATAGATGATATGATTAGCATAGGGATGCTTACCACTGAAACTATACTCAACTCACGTGATGATCGGACTTGAGCTAGTGTAAGTGGATCATGAACCACTCAAATGACTAGAGAGATGTACTTTTTGAGTGGGAGTTTAGCAAGTAATTTGATTAAGTTAAACTCTAATTATCTTGAACATAGTCTAAGTCCACTTTGAATATATTTGTGTTGTAGATCATGGCTCACACGACAGTCACCCTGAATTTTAATACGTTCCTAGAAAAAGCTAAGTTGAAAGATGATGGAAGCAACTTTGTAGACTGGGCTCGTAATCTTAAGCTAATCTTACAAGCTGCGAAGAAGGATTATGTCCTTAATGCTGCGCTAGGAGATGAACCACCCGCTACGGCTGATCAGGATGTTAAGAACGCTTGGTTAACATGTAAGGAGGACTACTCAGTAGTTCAATATGCAGTCTTGTATGGCTTAGAACCGGGACTTCAACGTTGCTTTGAGCGTCATGGAGCATATGAGATGTTCCAGGAGTTGAAGTTTATCTTTCAGAAGAACGCCCGGATCGAGAGGTATGAGACCTCCGATAAATTCTATGCTTGCAAGATGGAGGAGAATTCGTTTGTCAGTGAACATGTGCTCAAAATGTCTGGGTACTCAAACCGTCTAGCTGAGCTGGGGATTGAACTCCCGCAAGAGGCTATCACTGACAGAATCCTTCAATCACTGCCGCCAAGCTAAAAAGGCTTTGTGTTGAACTACAACATGCAAGGGATGAACAAGTCACCCGGCGAGTTGTTTGCAATGCTGAAAGTCGCAGAGTCTGAACTCCGTAAAGAGCATCAAGTGTTGATGGTGAATAAGACCACTAGTTTCAAGAGAAACGGCAAAGGCAAGAAGGGTAATTCAAAGAAGAGCGGCAATCCTGTTGCCAATCCAACGAAGAAACCCAAAGCTGGACCTAAGCCTGAAACAGAGTGCTACTATTGCAAGGGTATGGGTCACTGGAAGCGCAACTGCCCCATGTATGTGGCTGATAAGAAGGCGGACAAAGAAAAATGAGGTATATTTGATATACATGTTATTGATGTGTACTTAACCGGCTCTCGTAGTAGTGCCTGGGTATTTGATACCGGTTCTGTTGCTCATATTTGCTACTCGAAACAGGAACTGCGGAATAGACGAAGGCTGGCGAAAGATGAAGTGACGATGCGCGTAGCAAATGGTTCCAAGGTTGATGCAATCGCCGTCGGCACAGTTACACTTCAGTTACCATCAGGATTAGTTATGAACTTGAATCATTGTTATTTAGTGCCTGCGTTGAGCATGAACATTATATCTGGATCTTGTTTATTGCGAGACGGTTACTCTTTTAAGTTAGAGAATAATGGTGGTTCTATTTCTATGAGTAACATCTTTTATGGTCATGCACCCAATGTGAGAGGATTGTTCATATTGAATCTTGATAGTGATACACATATACATAACATTGAGACCAAAAGAGTTAGAGTTAACAATGATAGCGCCATATTTTTGTGGCACTGCCGCTTAGGTCATATTGGTGTAAAACGCATGAAGAAACTCCATGCTGATGGACTTTTGGAGTCACTTGACTTTGATTCACTTGACACATGCGAACCATGCCTCATGGGCAAGATGACTAAAACTCCGTTCTCCGGAACAATGGAGCGTGCCAGTGACTTGTTGGAAATCATACATACCGATGTGTGCGGTCCGATGAGCGTAGAGGCACGCGGCGGATATCGTTATTTTCTCACCTTCACCGACGATTTGAGTAGATATGGTTATGTCTACTTAATGAAGCACAAGTCTGAAACATTTGAAAAGTTCAAGCAATTTCAGAGTGAAGTTGAAAATCATCATAACAAGAAGATCAAATTCCTACGGTCTGATCGTGGGGGTGAATATCTGAGTTTCGAGTTTGGTGCTCACTTAAGACAATGTGGAATTGTTTCACAGTTAACACCGCCTGGAACACCACAGCGTAATGGTGTGTCCGAACGTCGTAATCGTACTTTATTAGAGATGGTGCGATCTATGATGTCTCTTACTGATTTGCCGTTATCGTTTTGGGGTTATGCATTAGACATAGCTGCATTCACTTTAAATAGGGCACCATCAAAATTCGTTGAGACGACACCATACGAACTGTGGTATGGCAAAAGGCCAAAGTTGTCGTTTCTTAAAGTTTGGGGATGTGATGCTTATATCAAAAAGCTTCAGCCTGAAAAGCTGGAACCCAAAGCGGAAAAGTGCATCTTCATAGGTTACCCAAAAGAGACAGTTGGGTACACCTTCTATCTTAAATCCGAGGGCAAAGTGTTTGTTGCTAAAAACGGAGCTTTTCTCGAGAAGGAGTTTCTCTCGAGAGAATTGAGTGGGAGGAAGATAGAACTTGACGAGGTTGTCGAACCTCTCATCCCTCTAGATGGTGGCGCAGGGCAAGGAGAAACCTCTGTCGTTGCGACGCTGGTTGAGGAGGAAGTTAATGATGATGATCATGAAACTCCGGTTCAAGTTCCTGTCGAACCACGCAGGTCGACGAGACCACGTGCTGCTCCAGAGTGGTACGGTAATCCCGTTTTGTCAATCATGTTGTTAGACAACAATGAACCTGCAAATTATGAAGAAGCAATGGTGGGCCCAGATTCCAACAAATGGCTAGAGGCCATGAAGTCCGAGATAGGATCCATGTATGAAAACAAAGTGTGGACTTTGGAAGTACTACCTGAGGGCCGCAAGGCTATTCAGAACAAATGGATTTTTAAGAAGAAGACGGACGTTGACGGCAATGTGACCGTTTATAAAGCTCGACTTGTGGCAAAGGGTTTTTCACAAGTTCAAGGAGTTGACTACGATGAGACATTCTCACGCGTAGCGATGCTTAAGTTCGTCAGAATCATGTTAGCAATAGCTGCATTTTTCGATTATGAAATCTGGCAGATGGATGTCAAAACGGCGTTCCTTAACGGTTTCCTGAAGGAAGAGTTGTATATGATGCAACCCGAAGGTTTTGTCGATCCTAAGAATGCTAACAAGGTGTGCAAGCTCCAGCGATCCATTTATGGACTGGTGCAAGCATCTCGGAGTTGGAACAAACGCTTTGATGAGGTGATCAAAGCATTTGGGTTTATACAAGTGGTTGGAGAATCTTGTATTTACAAGAAAGTGAGTGGGAGCTCTGTGGCGTTTCTAATATTATATGTGGATGACATATTGCTGATTGGAAACAACGTAGAGTTTTTGGAGAGCATAAAGGATTACTTGAATAAAAGTTTATCTATGAAGGACCTAGGAGAAGCTGCTTACATTCTAGGCATTAAGATCTACAGGGATAGATCAAAGCGCCTGATAGGACTTTCACAAAGCACATACCTTGATAAAGTTTTGAAGAGGTTCAAAATGGAACAGTCCAAGAAAGGGTTCTTGCCAGTTTTACAAGGTACGAGATTCAGTAAGACTCAGTGCCCAGCAACTGATAAGGATAGAGAGCATATGAGCACCGTCCCCTATGCTTCAGCCATAAGTTATATCATGTATGCAATGTTGTGCACTAGACCGGACGTTAGCCTGGCCATAAGTATGGCAGGCAGGTTCCAGAGTAATCCTGGAGTGGATCACTCGACGGCGGTCAAGAATATCCTGAAGTACCTGAAAAAGACTAAGGAGATGTTTCTCGTGTATGGAGGTGACGAAGAGCTCGCCCTAAAGGGTTACGTCGTTGCAAGCTTTGACACAGATCCGGACGACTCTAAGTCGCAGACCGGATACGTATTTATTCTTAATGGGTGTGCGGTAAGCTGGTGGAGTTCCAAGCAAAGCGTCGTAGCAGATTCAACATGTGAAGCGGAGTAGATGGCTGCCTCGGAGGCGGCTAAGGAGGGTGTCTGGATGAAGCAGTTCATGACGGATCTTGGAGTGGTGCCAAGCGCACTGAATCCAATAACCTTGTTCTGTGATAACACGGGTGCCATTGCCTTAGCAAAGGAACTGCGGTTTTACAAGAAGACCATACACATCAAACGACGCTTCAACCTCATCCGCGACTACGTCGAAGGGGAGGACGTAAATATATGCAAAGTGCACACGGATCTGAATGTAGCAGACCCGCTGACTAAACCTCTTCCACGGGCAAAGTATGATCAACACCAGAACTGTATGGGTGTTAGATTTATTACAATGTAATTCGCATGATGATGTGAGGGCTAGATTATTGACTCTAGTGCAAGTGGGAGACTTTTGGAATTATGCCCTAGAGGCAATAATAAATATAGTTATTATTATAATTCCTGTATCAAGATAATCATTTATTATCCATGCTATAATTGTATTGAATGAAGACTTACATACATGTGTGGATACATAGACAAAACACTGTCCCTAGCAAGCCTCTAGTTGGCTAGCCAGTTGATCAAAGATAGTCAGGGTCTTCTGATTATGAACATGGTGTTGTTGCTTGATAACTGGATCACGTCATTAGGAGAATCACGTGATGGACTAGACCCAAACTAATAGACGTAGCATATTGATCGTGTCATTTTATTGCTACTGTTTTCTGCATGTCAAGTATTGGTTCCTATGACCATGAGATCATATAACTCACTGACACCGGAGGAATGCTTTGTGTGTATCAAACGTCGCAACGTAACTGGGTGACTATAAAGATGCTCTACAGGTATATCCAAAGGTGTTCGTTGAGTTAGTATGGATCGAGACTGGGATTTTCACTCCGTGTGACGGAGAGGTATCTCGGGGCCCACTCGGTAATACAACATCACACACAAGCCTTGCAAGCAATGTGACTTAATGTAAGTTGCGGGATCTTGTATTACGGAACGAGTAAAGAGACTTTCCGGTAAACGAGATTGAAATAGGTATACGGATACTGACGATCAAATCTCGGGCAAGTAACATACCGAAGGACAAAGGGAATGACATACGGGATTATATGAATCCTTGGCACTGAGCTTCAAACGATAAGTTCTTCGTAGAATATGTGGGATCCAATATGGGCATCCAGGTCCCGCTATTGGATATTGACCGAGGAGTCACTCGGGTCATGTTTGCATAGTTCTCGAACCCGCAGGGTCTGCACACTTAAGGTTCGATGTTGTTTTATGCGTATTTGAGTTATATGGTTGGTTACCGAATGTTGTTCGGAGTCCAGGATGAGATCACGGACGTCACGAGGGTTTCCGGAATGGTCCAGAAACGAAGATTGATATATAGGATGACCTCATTTGATTACCGGAAGGTTTTCGGAGTTACCGGGAATGTACCGGGAATGACGAATGGGTTCCGGGTGTTCACCGAGGGGGGGGGGGCAACCCACCCCGGGGAAGCCCATAGGCCTTGGGGGTGGCGCACCAGCCCTTAGTGGGCTTGTGGGACAGCCCAAGAAGGCCCTATGCGCCATAGGAAGAAAATCAAAGAGAAAAGAAAAAAAAAGAGGAGGTGGGAAAAAGGGGAATGACTCCTCCTTCCAAACCTAGTTGGATTCGGTTTGGAAGGGGAGGACTCCCCCCTTGGATCGGCCGACCCCCTTGGGCCTCCTTGAGCCCCAAGGCAAGGCTCCCCCTCTCCCACCTATATATACGGAGGTTTTAGGGCTGATTAGAGACAACTTTGCCACGGCAGCCCGACCACATATCTCCACGGTTTTACCTCTAGATCGCGTTTCTCCGGAGCTCGGGCGGAGCCCTACTGAGATTAGATCACCAACAACCTCCGAAGCATCGTCACGCTGCCGGAGAAATCATCTACCTCTCCGTCTCTCTTGCTAGATCAAGAAGGCCGAGATCATCGTCGAGCTGTACGTGTGCCGAACGCGGAGGTGCCGTCCGTTCGGCACTAGATCGTGGGACGGATCGCAGGACGGTTCGCGGGGCGGATCGAGGGACGTGAGGACGTTCCACTACATCAACCGCGTTCACTAACGCTTCTTCTGTGCGATCTACAAGGGCACGTAGATCGAATATGCCCTCTCGTAGATGGACATCACCATGATAGGTCTTCGTGCGCGTAGGAAATTTTTTGTTTCCCAGGCGACGTTCCCCAACACCCGAATCGGTATACACCTTGGCAGGTTTACTAACATGAACACTTTCCTATATAGTATCTAAACCAACTTAGTAAGAAACTAGCTAGGACTCTTCGTGACCTCAACCTGGTTAATTACAACATTCACCTCCTTAACCTGGTTGCTTTATCTTCATTGCTTGCACTCCGACTTTCTTCCTCATCTCGATGATCTTCTGTCGACCTAGGGACTTGGTGAAAATATCGGCAAGGTGGTCTTTCGTGTTCATATGTTGAACCTCGATCATCCCTTCTTCAATGCACTCCCGGATGTGCTGGAACCGGGTATCTATGTGCTTGCTCTTTTCGTGATGAACCGGGTTTTTGCACAATGAGATTGCAACTTGGTTGTCAATCTTCAATGACACCTTCTGCACCTCGCGCTTCGCAAGAATAGCTATTAGCCTTCTCAGCCATACTCCTTGACAAGCCGCCGTGCTTGCTGCTATGTATTCTACCTCGCATGAACACAGTGCCACCACCTTCTGTTTATGAGAATTCCAGCTAATAGGATTCAGACAAGGTAGAAAACCATGCCCGTTGCGCTCTTTCGGCCATCAACATCACCTGCCATGTCGCTATCTGAATATCCACGAAGGACCAATCCTTCCTCCCCCTTTTGTACGTGCAGCCAAGATTAGTAGTGCCTTTCACATAGCGCAGGATTTTCTGGACCGCGCTCATGTGTCCGATTGTCGGATTCTTCATGAAACGACTCACGATCCCGACTGAATAAGCCAAGTCAGGTCGGGTATGCACCAAGTAACTTAGGCTGCCCACAACGCTTCGATACATTGTGGCCTCCACAAGCGTATTTGAGCTACACTTGCTCAAGTTGGGATGTTGGTTCATTGGAACTTGTGTCTCGTAGAAATCTGACATGCCACACTTGTCCAATAACTTGAACGTGTAAGCCGGTTGGCATAGGGAAATCTCTCTAGAGCTTTGCTTCACTCCGTTGCCCCAGTAATAGCTGACTAATCCCAGATCGCTCATGCTAAATTTGTTCTCCCTTTGTGCCTTGAAACGTTCAATTTCTTGTACGCTATCTCCGGTGAAAATCAGATCGTCGACATAAACTCCAACTAGCAGGTTTGAGCCTTTGGGGTTCTTTGTATTGACTGCGTGCTCGAGGGGACATCTCTTCAACCCGAGCGAGACCAAACTACAGTATAACTTTGAGTTCCAAGCTCTCGCACTTGCTTCAACCCGTAAAGTGACTTCTTGAGTTTGTAAATTTTCCCTTCTTCCCCTTTCTTCTCGTAGCCGAGGGGATGTTCCACATACACTTCTTCTATGAGATCGCCATTGAGGAAAGCGGATTTAACATCCATATGATGAACCTTCCAATCCTCTTGTGCTGCCAAAGCTAGGAGCACTCTCACCATCTCGAGTCGAGCAATCGGTGCAAACACCTCATCATAGTCAACTCCTTGACGTTGTATGTAGCCCTTTGCAACGAGTCTTGCCTTGTACTTCACAATGGCACCCTCTGTGTCCTTCTTTAACTTGTAAACCCACTTCAAACCAATCGTCTTTTGGTTTGGAGGTCGGGTTACCAAAGTCCACGTGCCACTGCTCTCTATCACCTTCATCTCCTCATCCATGGCGTGCGTCCAGCTAGGACTTTTGCTCGCGTATACGAAGTTTGCCGGCTCCTCAACTCCGAGCAGACATAGTTCAGAGTACTCGAGCGTAACTGGCTTTGTGTACTTGTAGACTTTCTTGAGGGTCTTGCAGCGACGAGGCCCTGAGGAGTCCGTTGTGGCTTGCGAAGGAGGCGACACAAATTGTGTTGGTGTTGATGCACTTGAGGAAGACGGCTGAGTCCCGGGTTTATCATCGACATCCGCCTCGTCGGCATAGTCATCATGACCGTGACCATCATCTTGATTGTCGTCGTCACTATGTTCCCCGTTGTTGATGTTGTTGTTGAGATCTCCGCCCGCTCCGTGTGCGTCGTTGTCGCTATCTCCTTGCGACCTATGTGCATCATCGTCAGTGTCGGCACCATGATGATCACTACCATGGTGGTCACCTTGGTTGGGCGTTTTGCCAACCACCTGGACGTCCTCTCCTGCATCATCGTGAGTTGGAAATTCAACTATGAATATGTTACCTTTTGGAGCATTGTCGGTTGCAGCGCTCCAATTTCATGCTTGGTTTTCTTCAAACACGACATCACGTGAAATCCGTAGATGCTTGGTTTGTGGATCGTAGCAGCGGTATGCCTTGGTGGTGGAACTCCTCTCGTATCCGATGAACACCATCTTGGTGCTACGACCGGCAAGCTTCTAGGGATGCGGCTCCGCCGTCTTCACATGTGCCACGTACCCAAACATCCGCAGATGAGACACATTTGGCTTACATCCGTAAATTGCTTCATACGGAGCCTTGCCGATCACCGCCTTCGTTGGAGCCCGGTTGAGAAGATAGACCGCCGTCGAGACAGCTTCTCCCCAAAAAGTCCCCGACAGGTTCTTGCTCTTGAGTAAACTCCTTGCCATGTCAACAATGGTTTGATTGCGTCTTTCAGCGACCCCGTTCTACTGCGGTGTGTAAGGTGCCGCAGGAACCTTTTTTGCTAATCTTCTCGCAGTAGTCGTTGAACTCGTTCGACGTAAACTCTCCGCCGCGATCTTTCTGTAGAGCGTGAACCTTCAACTTGTGTTCCATCTCCGTTGCAGCCTTCAGCTTCTTGAACGCTTCAAACGCCTCATATTTAGATCGTAGGAGAACGACCCACATATACCTCGAGTAGTCATCTACCACAAGAAAGAAGTACTCCTTTCCTGCATGAGTTACCGGGGTGATAGGGCCACATAGATCACCATGGAGAAGCTCAAGTGCATCACTTGCATGATAGATAGACTAAGCAGGGAACGACGTGCGGTGCTGTTTTCCAACCAGGCATCCATCACATAATCGATCAACATGGTCGATAAATGGCATCTCGGGTACCATCTCCATCTTTGACATCTTCTTCAAGGCGTAGAAGTTAATGTGTCCAAATCTAGCATGCCATAACCACAAATCATCATCACTCTTGGTGAGCCAACACTCCGGTTGAGATTGATCAAGGTTGAGGATATAGAGCCTGATCCGTGTGAAATTAACATGAGCTAGCACGTTTCGGAGGTTGTCGAAGATCGTCATCACTCCATTCTCGATATCCACCTTGCATCCATTCTCGTCAAGCTTCCGAATAGAGATGATATTGTTGCAAAGCTGTGGGATGTAGTACACTATAGTGAGTATGCAATGTTCACCTCTGAGACCCTCGAAGAGGACAAATCCTTTCCCGCAAATCTCCAGAGCCGAACCATCACCGAACTTGACCGAGCCTTCAACATCGTATTCCAACTCAAGGAATTTCTCCTTGCACCCCGTCATGTGGTTACTAGCACCCGTGTCGAGATACTGCTGCTGGCTACGCCTATAGGGATTTCCTTGGCAAATATGCAAAGGATTCCCCCGCGGCCTTGGAGCCTTGCCTTGGTGTTCCCTTGAAGAGTAAAGGGTGATGTAGCACAGCGACGCTAAGTATTCCCCTCAGATTGAGAACCAAGGTATCAATCCAGTAGGAGGATCGCGTCAAGTCACAAGTACCTGCACAAACACAAAGAGCTTGCACCCAGCACTATGAAGGGGTTGTCAATCCCTTATAGATTGTTTGCAAAGTGAGAACAGAAAGCAAAAAGTAAACAAAGCGAAGTAAAAGTAAAAGCGGAGATGATAGTTGTGAATAGACCCGGGGGCCGTAGTATTCACTAGTGGCTTCTCTCATGAAAGCAAGTAGACGGTGGGTGAACGAATTACTGTCGAGCAATTGATAGAACCGTGCAAAGTCATGACGTTATCTATGGCAATGATCATACATATAGGCATCACATCCAAAACAAGTAGACCGATACTTTCTGCATCTACTACTATTACTCCACACGTCGACCGCTATCCAGCATGCATCTAGTGTATTGAGTTCATAAGAACAGAGTAACGCCTTAAGCAAGATGACATGATGTAGATGGACAATCTCAAATCTATGATGAAAGCCCATCTTGTTACCCTTGATGGCAACAACACGATGTGTGCCTTGCTGCCCCTTCTGTCACTGGGAAAGGTAGCCGCACGGTATGAACCCAAAACCAAGCACTTCTCCCATTGCAAGAATCATAGATCTAGTTGGCCAAACAAAACCCAAGACTCAGAGAGACTCACAAGGATATCAAATCATGCATATAAGAAATCAGCAAAGACTCAAATATAATTCATAGATAATCTGATCACAAATCCACAATTCATCGGATCTCGACAAACACACCGCCAAAGAGGATTACATCGGATAGATCTCCATGAAGATGATGGAAAACTTTGTATTGAAGATCCAAGAGAGAGAAGTAGCCATCTAGCTACTAACTACAGACCCGTAGGTCTGAAGTAGACTACTCACGAGTCATTGGAGAGGCAATGATGTTGATGTAGAAGCCCTCCAGCTCCAAAGTCCCCTCCGGTAGGGCACCGGGAAGGGTCTCCAGATGAGATCTCGCGGAAACGGAAGCTTGCGGCGGCGGAAAAGTGGTTTCCTGGACGCCCTGATTTTTCTGGGATTTTAGGGAATATATAGGCCAAAGAGCTAGGGCAAGGGAGCTCCAGGGGGGGGCACAAGCCTGGTAGCCGCGACCCCCTGGCCGCGGCTACAGGGCTGTGGGCCCCCTCTGGGCCTCCTGCCTTGGCCTTCAAGTCCCCCGATCTTCTTCTGTTCTAGAAAAATTCATTTTGGGGATTTTATTCCATTTGGACTCCATTCCAAAATCAGATCTGAAAAGAGTCAAAAACACAGAAAAACAGGAACTGGCACTTGGCACTGAATTAATAAGTTAGTCCCAAAAAAGATACAAAAGGTATATAAAACATCCAAAGTTGACAAGATAACAGCATGAAACCATCAAAAATTATAGATACGTTTGAGACGTATCAAGCATCCCCAAGCTTAACTCCTGCTCGTCCTCGAGTAGGGAAGTGATAAAGAATGAATATTTGATGCTTTCATGCTACCTAGCATAAACGTCCTTTGTAACTCCTCTTATGTGACATGAATGTTCACATCCGTTAGATTTAAAACAATAGTTTTCTATTGACGTGGAGACAATAATACTTCAAGCAAACTAGCAAGGTAATCATGAACTTTCAAAATAACAAGGCCGAACGAAAGTTATCCCTACAAAATTATATAGTCTGGCTATGCTCTATCATCCTTGCACAACAAATTCAAATCATGCACAACCTCGGTATTGGCCAAGTAATTGTTTTCACACCTTTACTTTCTCAAAAAAATTCAACTCTCACGCAATACATGAGCGTGAGCCATGGTTTTAGCACTAAAAGTGGAATGTAGTGTGGTGGAGGTTGCAAGGCAAATAAGGAGAAGATGGTCACATTGACTAGGCATATCAATGAGCTATGGAGATGCTCATCAATAGATATCAATGTGAATGAGTAGGGATTGCCATACAAATGATGCACTAGAGCTAAGAGTATGTGAAAACTCTTAAAGAAAACTAGTGGGTGTGCAACCAACTTGCTTGCTCACGAAGACCTAAGGCAATTTTGAGGAAGCCCATCATTGGAATATACAAGCCAGGTTATATAATGAAAATTTCCCACTAGCTATATGGTGGTGACAAAACGAGAGACTCTCAATCATGAAGATCATGGTGCTTAATATGAAGCACAAGTGTAGAAAGGAGATAGTAGCATTGTCCCTTCTCTCTTTTTCTCTCATTTTTTTTGGTGGGATCTTTGGCCT